>NC_089873.1:122572500-123177500 GCF_040182565.1 Anser cygnoides | reverse complement strand
AAATTTCACTTCATTCTGCACACTTGTGTTATGCCTTCTCCGTACATAATATCCTCCAATTTATTTCATGCTCTATGTCACCCTTTGTCTTGTGTAAGAATTCAAAGATAATAATAACACAGTTATTCTAGGGAAATATTTTTAGAACTGGAGCAACTAACCTTCAAGATCAGAAACAAATGACCACAAGTCAGTGTTAATACATGAGCAAATACAAAATATATAAATAGCATATATAAATATATATTATATATATATAATTTTAATATAAAATATATAAATTCTGAATGAATCCTCTTGCACAAGCCATTTGATATTAAGAAATACTTTTTTTTTTAAATAATAAAATTTACCTGAACAAAAATTCTTACAAACAGATATTGTGGGTACTATATATAAATTAAGAAGAAATCTAATTGACTTTATACCAATTAAAAAGAAAAAAAAAAAGCTAGAACTGGATGAATTGGTAATTGATCAAAAATAAATTTCACCGATTCATTTCAGCTGGTAAAAATTAACAATGAAAACTCGACTGCTAAAGCCAAGCAAAAAGGAGAGAGAGCATCATAATATTTGGGACCTCCTGAATCTTTTTTTTTTTTTTAGATGGATTTCAAGTTCCCACTGTCCAGAGTGTATCCTAATTTCCATATATTAGAGCATTCTGACACCAAATTGAAAATCAAAGTTTAATTTACATAGTTTTAGTACAAACGTGTTTTAATTTGCCTCTATTTTCCAGTTTGGCAGAATGACATCTGAGAAAGAATCTGCAGAGAACTAGTATTTGTTAATAATGGTAAGCCTGCAGTCAATTTTTGGCAAACATGTTTGTTTATACCAAGTGAAATGATCAGAATTTGGGCTGCCAAAATCTCCCAGCACTTGTAAAAAAGGAATCCACATGTAGAGAATCCCAATCCTTCTGTTTAGGATTCGGATTATCAGACCAGGTAGTTCATGTAAAATAGGACAAATAGGCTGGAAGCTTTTCTGCCATATCATGATATCAAAACTAAAAATCTTAAGATATGATGTTCATTCCTACTGAACTTGTTTGAAAGCAAACAAACAAACACTGCAGTTTGTTACTATACTGTTAACAGTATAAGCATTTTTATGTTTGTAAAGAATGTATGTGAATTCTGATTATTACAACCCTAGAAAAGGCTGGCCTAATTATAATGGCAGTTTTTCATGACAGCTGCTTCATTACACCCAAACACATCACTATGTCCAAAATAACATAAACAAAAAGACAAGTATGACTTGCACATCAGTGTCAGCATATAATGATCCCACTTTCCCCTATTTCTAAAAGCCAGTCCAAGAGTTGAAAAATGTATTTCCTGAGAAGAATTTTCACGTGGGTAATGCATTAATACAAATTCCGTGTGATTCAGAGAAGACTAAAATATTAAACCGTCTTCCACAGAACTCTTGACAATTCAATATTGTGTGAAGGTAGAAATATGTCACTGGAATTTGGAGAAGACTGCTACTGAGTCTAAAACCTGATAGGTCCAGTCTGATAAAATAATCACTTTCGTTATTATCATGTTGAAACATTTAGTTCCATGGCAATGCTTTTGTTACAGTAACAATTAACAACACAATTAGCTTTGTAAGTGTATGTCTTTATTTCATTAACCATATCTATGAAAATACCATTAAAGGCAAGTATTTCCTTCTTGGCATCATATTTCCAAGCAATTCTAGAAGGTATCCAAACTGGTCTTATCTGTAACACTTTCAAACCATTAATAGCTTTCTACTTCACTATTTCTGATAAATGTTTCAACCTCCACTTCCAATCTCCTCCATCATCTTGCGAAAACCCAGAAATGCTAAATTATTGAATAAATCTCAGTTTCTTGCTATACATTCCTTTTCATGAAGAGACTCTAGAGCATTGTGGGTTGCCTCTAATTCATTACTCATTAATAAAAGGATTGAAATCAATGTCAAGATTGCTTACAGGTTAGATTACTAGAATTTGCAAGAAGCATATACACAGAGACAACTGACTACATAAATAATTCCTTTCCTTTACATGGAAGTTGACTTAATCCTAAAATAATCTTAAACCACAGTCCAAAGTCTTGAAATAATGCCTAGGAGTCTTTTTTTTTTTTCTCCTATTGACAAAATAAATGACAATATCTGTTTAAACAGAAGAATGAAGTTCCTAAGTTCAAAAAGAAAATGAAGTTCCTAGTTACAGTACTAATTTACCCACTTTAACAAAAGCATGGACATGAATGTTTCCTTTCCTCTAAATGCATAAGCAGTCATTCTTTTGTATAAGATAATTCCTAACACACCATTTTATTTTCAAAGCTCCTAATGTTATAGAACCAAGTCCAGTTTGTGCCAAATTTTGCATTTTTAGAGGTAAGGCATCTTTTTAAGCCAGTGAGAAGTACATTCCGTCCATAAAGACGATGAATTGTAGAGTATCTTCTGAAGAATAAGACAGAAGATAAGTTGAAAAGGGTGTATTTCGTGTATGCATGTGGATTCCCAAAACACAGTTGAGGTAAAGTTGTAAAGTAATATTAATATTAAAAGTTAAAGCTTTTGTGTCTTTAGCTTTTTCAAGTTTAAGGAATGTATAATGGATTTTGCTGTATGATAATTACTTACTCACATTAATATGTCTTTGTGCATATATATAATCACATATTTAAGACACAATGCTACTGCAGTTCACTAACTTTTGACAGAAGAGACAACCAAGAAACATATCTGTTAACAAGTTAACTTACTAGCAAGATCATGGACCAACCAATTCCATGCACTATTCCATAACATTCATTCCCAGAAATATGAACCAACTATTCTATTAAACTGTATTGTCTGAGGGTAGGATAAAATCACATGCACTCATATTAATGAATGGGAAAGCTGAGCATAATATAGGACAATAAAAAATACATACAGCTAGTTTGCGTAGACTGGTCAGCATTTCATTTTGATCTTTAAAGCCAGTTGTATGAATTTTGCTCAGAGCATCCTCTTTCTCAGTAAGCCACGCATCAAAAAGGCACTGAAAGAAGATTGAAGAGAACAGCATGAAAAGGCTTCATTCAGGCCATTCCTAGTGCAATTTTTGGAAGGACGTTCCAATTTATAACTGCTAACACTACTCACCTGCTCTTCTGCAAAGTGCTGCCATTTTCTAAGAATATCTTGCAGAAGGACCCATCGCTCTTCTGTCCATCTGCAGATGGCTGCCCACCTGTTTCCAAAGTGCTAGAAGGAAAGAAAAACACAAAAAGTATTTGATTACATTTCTTAAAACAATGCAATATGATCTTCCTATAGACATATATGTTTGTGAAAACACTTTCATAACTCACTTTTTGCAATCTTAAGTCCTTAAAATATGTTGCATGTTACACTGAAATAGATGTTACCACTTACTGAAATAAGACTCAAATAGAGAGAATAGGCAAAGTGATATAGCCAGAAAGAGGGAGATAATTTTAACAGTAATCTAAAGACACATTTTTCTGTTAAGTCTTTGGCACTGTGCTGTCAAAAAAACTAAAAATAAATAAATAAATCCATAACTTTATGAATCCCAAAGCACAACTACTTGAAATGTAATTACAGGGGCCCAAACAATTAATTGTAACAATAAAATATCTGTTTTTTAAGTTGTTCTGTCAATGCAGTTGATCTAAGTTCTTTTTTTCCTTTACAATATTGCCGTAAGAGAAAAAAACCTTTAAGGTAGCAGTAGCACAAACCCCAGTGAGGTTTCTTGTATATTTCTAGCATATGCTACTATATAGCTGTGCAAAATGCTATGTTGTTCTTTCCCTCATTTTAACTGAAAGTGAGCATTATCACTTTACTTAATTTTCCTGTCAACCTTGAGTGAAAAATGCCTGAGACAAGATAGGACTTACTAGAGCTGTGATGGTGCAACATGCTGTAAAACTTTTATTGTAACAAATTACAATGATTTAATTACCCTTGAACACCATATGCAAATTATTCAACTCCTCCCAAATACGAAACCTTATAAAATCTGAAGGATACTCTATACTACTGTGTTCTTATTTTCCATCAACTTCAATTGCATATGTATTGACAAAAGGATTTTTTTTCCTTTTTCCTATTTATTCATATTTCATATTTTTGTATTTATTTTTCATGGGGCTATAATTTAACTTTAGCAGAATTTAGTATTCAAAATGTGAATTCTTAAAACCAGGGTATTTAAATATTATATCTAACTGAAATGCATGTAAAAGATCCAAACGTACTTTCTATCAGGATTGAAAATTTTATTTTGCACTTCCTAGGAAATGAAAGGTAAAATTTTAGGTTGCTGTTTGAGTTTGTGGCTTTAACAATTTTATATCAAAGTAAAAAGTAAGCAGATTCCATATTTTTCTTTTACTGAAGGCTCACACCATAATAAATCTTGCAGACTGAACAGGCAGTTGTCATGACATTCAGTCATATCATTACTGGTGAAACACTTTTGCCTTCAGCTTAGTAGGAAACACTGCAACATTTTATTCATTCATTTTACCTCTCATCATTAAATAAATTTGTAAATTGCATTATA
This sequence comes from Anser cygnoides, assembly GCF_040182565.1. NCBI lineage: Eukaryota > Metazoa > Chordata > Aves > Anseriformes > Anatidae > Anser > Anser cygnoides. The sequence goes on along the minus strand of NC_089873.1, from coordinate 123,172,912 downwards.
ATTGTTGCAGAAAATAATTGATGACCAGCCAATAAAAATATCATTATCTATTTATTTATTTATTAAATGCCCTTTGTAGGAAACTCATGACTTTAAGATAGTATTTTTTGGCCTCACAGGCTAAATACTATGTGTACTGTAATGCATGGTCAATAACGCCTTTTCTGCATAAATTATATTTTGACTAATTTTACTGATCTGAAAAACTAAAAATCTTATGTAGCAACATGATAAATTATGTTTACTGTCGTTTGTCCTGAATCTGATTACATTTCCACTCTAGCTCTAGAGAATTTCAACCCTTTTTTCCAAGGCCAGAAGGTAACCTAGCATATCTGCAAATATGCAGCACTAATGCAGTTTTTTACATTCAAATACAGGTTTTTTTTTTCCGTTTTTTTTTTCTTCCCCTTGGAATCTTTGCTTGCTGATTACTAGTTCAGAAATCATGAACATATCATTTGTTATAGTTCAGATGGTTCTTCTCTGAAACTCTTTCCTAACAATTCCCAAAATTCAGGGTAATTATTACTAGTCAACTACTAAAAAACATTGTAATGATTCAATAAGTCAAAAGAAGGGGCTTCTTGTCATTACATAACAATGTCCAAGACTAAATACTTCATTTTCCGTATGTCCTTTTTTCTCCACTAGCAGAGGAGAAAATTCTGTTTGTAAAATTCTATATATACAGATAGTGAGGTGAACCACATTTGGTTGTTTTGGTGCCTAAAGGTCTGAGTAACAACAAAGTTTATGGATGCTAATTACATACTGTATTTTTAAAATACACTTAACAGATTTTACTAAAAGATACATAAATAATCCCAAAGTCAAGAAGCAAAAGTTTTGGGACATTAACCTCTGATGTAAATCAATGTTTTAGTAAAGTCTTTTCATGACCAGACATCTCTTCACTGGTAAAAGAGATCTAGATCAGAATAAATTACTCTGCACAAAATTAAGTGATAATTCAAAAAAAAATCAGGTAGATACAAACTCTGATGCAAGCCAAATGCAATCGTGTGGGAACTGTGTATGAGCTGAATAGTGACTACTGAATCAGATGGTGCTCAATTTTGCATCTTTTTTCACATCAAATAGTACTTGATGCTGTAAGTAGCCTGTGTGATATCTGGAAACTCAGGCTGCACCACGGTTTTTGCTCCCAACACCCAGGAAAACATAACTCCAGAGAACTTGGCTGAGTCCAGAGTAAAAAGTAAAATGTCTTCTTGCGCCTTTGAAATGCCTATTTTTATGACCCTAACTGGAATTTTCAGAGAAATTTGCATGCAAAAGAAACTTTTCTTGTATTGAGAGGACTCTGAAGGAATGTTCTTTATGACTACAAAGGGCAGAAGATAAAACAGTCCCAGTCTGCAAAAAAAGGTCAAAGTAAGCAAGTACATGAACAGGATAAAATGAAAAAAACCAATGCAACTCTTGGGAACACTGGAGTGAATGTATAAAAAAAGTGAAATAATAAGCCTGAAGTCTGCAATTAATAGAAGAGGGTGTTTTGTTTTTTTTTTTTGGTAAGATGCTTTTTTAAATAAAGTAATGCTATCCACTCCATAAAGTAATGAGAAATAATTGATTATTTTTTTCATATATATATATATATGAAAAATCAAATTTAAAAACAAGTGTTTAGCACATTCACTGAATTTCCCCTGTGCAAAATTTGATGTATTTCTACAAGAACTAGCTATACTTCACCATCAACGAAAGGACAGTACCCTGAATAATATGAATATACACTAGACTGTGTAAATTACACTCTCGGTTCCTTTCCTTCAGCAGCCATCAAGCAGTATTTGATACATCTAATGCAGATCTCATTCCAGCACGGATCCCTGAAGCTTGGGGAGGACTCAAATTTGAATCAGCCTACCAGAGTCCTTAAGGGACCAACTGTCTTCTGGGTATAATTAGAGTAAAAATTCCCTACCTTCAGGGCTTCTTAATGTCGTTCAATCATTTCTCTTGGCTGAAGGCAATTTCCCCACACTTACTGAGAAATAAGTCAGACTATAGCAACTGATTCGCTAGCACAGTCCTCTGATTTTGCAGCATGAAATACAAATTTGAGCCTAACTCTGCATCTGTCTTTTTGGTAGATCTTTGGACTGCACCTATCGCGGTCTTGGAGTTACACGTCTAAATAGCTAGTTCTCGACAGCAGTATAAACCCACAGAGTCTCACAAAATGTCTCACTGATATGTCAAGTAAAAGTAGATGTAATATTCACACTCACCCATGCTAGCTGCAGTCTCTCAGACTACCTTGTGGCAGCAGCTGTAAAAAGTCGTCTTTTTTTTTTTTTCCCCCTCAAAAAATGTTAGCATATGAATATGAATAATTTATTGCAGGCAATGCTTTTGGCTTCTACACCATTAACTGCCTCTTAAATAGGACTCGGACATACATATATATATATAGATATACACATATATATGCATGTAAGCATACATATATGTATTTTATATATATATATATATATTTGTATATACATATACATATTTCAGGAATCACCATCTCAAACCTTTTCAAACAGAAAGACTACTGAATTACAGCCGCTTGGATAATGCAGTCTCAACTATTACATGGCAGTAACATTTCACTTTCTTCAAGATCTGATCCTGACCAGCATCACTCAGGCAGCCTTATTAAGTCTTTCGTCTGACAGCACACACTCTTGTTTTGTTCTGCTTTTAAAAGTCAGACTGACAGATACATAATCAAGCTTTGAACTTTGCTCCACTGTGCTTTTGTCAAATGCTTTAATGGGTGGGCCTGTGAAGTCTCTCCTGTGCTTATATATTCAGTTTGCGAGTGACACGTGAATAGAAAAAAAAATCCAAATGATGTTCTCATACACTCAGGAAAGGCGATATAACATTTTGCTAGGACAGTGGGTGAACTGTCGTAACTCCTAGGCATAAAGGCATGAAATTTTGCAGACACCCCTAAAACCCTATAAGCCCCATGACCTTTTATCTGTATTTTGTTTTTACTGATACTTGGAATACTGCTACATATTCTGTGACTTTCAGAGCAATGGGATTATTGAACTTTTCTTTCAGACTCTTCTTTAAGAGAGTACGATTGAAGGAGGGAGCTGTACAGCAGCAGGACTCCTCCACACCAGCCTGCACACTGCTCAGAGCATGCCTGTGCTGCAGAATACAGTGCCTCGGGAATTCCCTTGCTGGCATCATTCCAGGAATATACCTGGAATGACAGTGACAATACAAATATAACTCCTCAGTGACAGTAACAATTGGGCTTCCTTTATCTGAATAACAGCCACCTTCTCCACTGGTACAGTTAAAAAGAGATATATTTCCATTGTGCTCCATTTACATACATTATTCGTTATGCTTCTTTAATGGGGTAAACACAACACAGTAATGTGTGAGTTCTATTTACTGAAACTGCTAATAAGCTTTTTATTCTGTAGGCTTATATAGGTTCTCATAAAATAAACAGAAGACCAAATTAAAAACATTAAGAGCCCTCAATCATTTTTACTCATGCTTACACTGACAACCTCAGTGAGTTTCCTGTATGGTTCTTGCTATACTTGAGTACTTGAGTTTTGTTGCACATGCCTTTTCTGTAGGACTTTGGATTCCATGTCACACTTACAAGACTAGAATATCTGCTTTCCATCACTCCATCTTTTAAACTGGTTGGCTTTCTCCACATACCTAGTTTAAAGATAATCAACTCTGCCTGTTGTGGGGAGGGGTAGGGGTAGTAGAGAGTGCTGCTGTGACCCTATATTTTACTGAAGAACATTCATTCTCCAAAATATGAGATTAGATTAAATGTCCAATAATCCACAGTCCTCTATATTTTTTCCCCACACTGTTCAAAGATCTCAGTTGTATATCTTCTGATTTATGAAGTATATTAAATATAGAATGTCTTTAATATTTATCACTTTTTTTTTTTGGTCATACTTTACCATAGCCCTCTTTGCAAGAACCTGCATTTTGCAAACATAGAATAGTATCCCAGTTAAACCTTTTCCCATCTATTTTTTAATTTTACTCTTCCAATCGAGCTGTTTTCTTAGTTTAGCTAAGCTTATGGAACTGTGAATTTGCAAGGGATATGCTTTATTCCAATGAAGAAAATGCAAGCAATTGGCAAGAAATTCTGAGATAAAGACTGTCTTGAGCTGGTATACCATGATTCTGACACTGAAGATAAATTTAAAAAGAAGTAATAATTGATAGTTAAGTGTAGGCTACATTGTTTCTTTCCCAGGGTTGTGTTCCCTGATGTCTGAGCAATTTGTAGTGTCAGTGTCCAGCATCTTAGTCAAAAGTGTACTAGCTACACTAAATCCCAGACTAATTACAGATTTATTGGGATTGGTACCCAAATTGGCTAGACTCAAGACAGCATACGCATCTGTCTGTGCTGTGGACATAACTTCCAGCTGAATGTATTGAGAGTTTCTCTGGAGAAATCTTGGCCTTTAATGATTGAAAAAGAAAGAAAGAAAGAAAGAAAGAAACAAAACAGAAATCTTTTTATTTCCTTGAGCAGTGAAACAAAGTGAAGGAAACTACTTTCTCCTTTATAAAAGAGAAAACTGGAAGGAACTTTGGTTCTAATACCAACGTACTTCTTGAGCAGTGGTCTGGACATCTGACCACCAACTCAGGAATATCTTTCTTCCTGATTCCAGTCAATGTCCCAATACCAAGCGTCCATCTAAGTTCACTCAGAAGTTACAGTAAAACCAACACCTTTTTTTTTTTTAATATATATATATTTTTTTTGAGAATGAAATGCTAAACTTTCTTAAAATAAAGTTTGACAATTTTTAGATCATCTAGGTTGCTAGTTTAATCACAAATATGTCTCTGATGCATCATTTGAGGAGATACTCAAATAATTGTTTTTATAAAATGGAATATACAGAAGTTATTGTCTGTTGTTTAGACTGGGAATCGGAAGGCAATGGAGAACAGGTCTGAAACAAATTGAAAGGATGTTGCTGCTAGCTTCTCCCAATGCTGGTACACTAGGAAGCCTTGTCATAATAATCCTAAATGATAAAACATTAATAAAACAAGTGTACAGAAGAGGATATACTCTAGAAAAGGAGAAATGAATCTAAGGACAGACTGAGATAATTCCCTTTATTTCCTACAAAATGTGTTCAAGTGAAACTATTGGGAAAGAAACTATACCTTTCCCCCCTAAAATTTTCTTTTTTTAAACCGTGTTCTTAATATTTTTGATAACCATTATTTGTCTAGATGATCCTTCACATGGTTGGTTTTGCTTATTTTTGCTTAGTGCACATAGTTGGTTTTGCTTATTTTTTAACAAGTCCTCTTTCAATTTGATGGGGCCAGCATTAGCATTAAAAACAAAACAAAAAACAACAAAAAAAAAAACTTATTGGATATCCTTTAATACGAATGTGCCTTTAAGCACCTAACAGTGGGTAATGACACATAATGCACTGCAACACCAAAATATACCACATGCACAAGTTTCCCATCAGAACAAAAATATTTCAGTAAACTCACAATCCACTTAATTATGTAGGTTCCTGCATGCTATGTCCTTCTCCTTAACTATAGCAGAGAATCACATTCCTTCTGTCAGTAGTAATGAAATACAGCTGAGAAACAAAAGACGAACACTTGTATTTGGTCTTGAGTATCAATAAATCAGGTTGATACTGAAGGCACCAGAAAAGTTGCTCTAAGATCTTTGTAAAATAACACACCTGTATGTACCCATCTATACAAAAGTCGTAGTCAGAAATATCTCCTGAGATACACCAATGTATGTTACAAATAGTTCTTATTCAATCTTACTTCACTTAAAGCCTCTGAAAGCTCTTTCTCTGAGACAGAAGTTCAGTTCTCTCAGTCCAGTTACCTGAAGCTGCTCTTCCAGCGCAGCAGTAGCTTTGTCTCCACTGTTTTCATCCACCACCACAACCATATGGGTTAGAGAGTTCACCTTTACTTGTTCCTGTTCCAAATCATCTTGAAATGCCTATAATTAAAACATAAATGTTGGAAAATATATTCCCAACTAAGAAAGCGCTGTGTATTTGGAGTTTCCCTAACTAATGTGAATAACTAACCAACTGCAAGAACCCTGTAATCCTATTGCTCTCAATACTAAGTATATTTACATGCATTTTGTTACAATAGTGTGCACATGCTAACATAAGCATATTTTGTAGACTTCTATTCCTTTCATGAAAATAGCTTACTATTACTCACTCGCAAGGCATAACTCTTACAGTATTTTAGACTGAAAATTTAGCATGAGAAAATATTTGTTGAGTTGATGTAGTTGATGATTTATAGATATCATTACAGCATCTATACATAACAATAGCCCACGCATTTTAAATAAACAGTGGATTAGATTGTGTACTTCATTAGCATATTAAAATATTTTTAAATTTCAAAAGTTTTAAAGTTATGCATTTTTTACATTAAACAATCACATATGATCTTTGGCTGGGCACTCCCACAAACAACATTAATAACATAGGATGAAACTATGTTGATGGTTCAAGATTAGGAAATACATGCCACACCCTTATTGCAGAAACCAGGACAAAAATTGAGAGAGGCACTTGATGACTTCTGAACATGAGAAAAAAAAGGTTTCTTGCCCGTTGAATTTTGGTATTCAGCCTGCTACAGGCTGTTATAAAATTCAGGGCTGTTTTTTTTTTTTTTTTTCTCCTTACTGAGAAATAATAAACTGCTAAAAGTGAAGAAAAATCTATAACATTTGAACAAACTGGTATTTGAATAATTCCTAACTTTCTCAAATCTCTACAACTCTTGACACTTCTCTGACCCTCCCAAATTTCCCAGACTTCATGCAATATACATCTAATCAATTGTTCCCTCCCTCCTCACAGTTCATATAGAAGGGCAGTATGGAGGTCTCATACATCTTCACTCTCTTCAGAAGACAGTCTACCGTATTGTCACTAAACATTTAACCTATATATACATATACAGGTCATAAATATATAAATATATATAAAGAGTAAAGGGGAAAAGAAGAAAGGATTTAAGGTACTGGAACCTCTTAGTGGGTTTTAGTGTCTCCTCTTTATTTTCCTTTTTTTTTTTTTTCCTTCCCTAACTTTCTGTGCAAGATGGCGAGTCCACCTTTCTGCTTGTTAACAAAAATAAAGCCAGTCAAGCTTCTGTCACTAAATAGGGAACTGAACAACCAGATTTATCTGCTTGGTCTCTCTGCTGAAATGCAACAAGAGGACAAGTGACAAAGATGGGAAAAACAGGAGCTAAAGAAGCATTGGTACTGAAACTTCAAGTCACAGAGAAGGCAATATTCAATTTCTTTTCATTTTTATCTATCTCAAGCTTTATCTTAATGTACTAAGAACAAATTGTAAATGTTAAACTCCTAATAGTTATCCCACTGTATTAAATTACTGGGTTCTGTATTTTGTTTCTTAAAGAAAACTTGAAATACACCCTCATCCCACTCACCCAAAAACCAGGTATCCAGGATCACATCCTACCTGACGCACTTTTTAGGTATTTATAACTAGCTACCAACCAACAGAAGAATGTGGATAAACAAAGTCCTGGACCATGCCACCAACACCTGAGTAGAGTGCTCCAGTGATTAATACATATGTAGTATGATAGTCACAGTCTGAAAAATAACATGGTTAACTGTATATGCCTAGTCACAGTGGAAACCTTAACTGTATTACAAACTATGTTAAATTTTACCCTATCAATTTCCTGCTGCTTTTTCAAGTAGAAGAATTCACTTATGTATGAAGTGATGCCCCAGCTGGAGATTAGATTAGGTATTTTAAACCTTTTAGGTAAAACACTTCAGTTTTATTTGAGGATAAAGCAATAATAATAAAAAACAAACAAAAATCCCACACATACAAAAAAAAAAGCCATATGATAACGTGGCTTAACACAACAACAAAGGAATTCACAGACTTTTGATGTTAAGGCATACATTCATTATCCTAAGACATTTCAGAGTTTTAATTCCTTCATGGGCATAGCGTGAGCTGATTTATTCATAAGAATCCTTTTTTCCGACTTTCATGCCACTTGCTTCAGAGAGCTAAACTATAAGCAGTTATCAAGGACTGTGAAGTGCACCAAATTATTAAAACAATCCTTAAAATTCAGACTTCTTAACTTTATCATGACAGTTCTTGATCAAGGAATAGGGGGTAGAGCACTCATGGATCCCTAGGTTCAGGTTACAACCAGGGAGAAAGTGACTTATTTCCTGATCAGTATCTGAAATATGGCAAAACCAGGATGGAAAGTGATGCAAAAATGCAAAAAAATCATTGCAAATGCAAGGAGTAGAGGTGTGAGTTTAACACATACTGTGAAAGACGTGAGAAGTCAGCAAACCAATGAAATTAGAAAGTTTAGTCATTTTCTAATCCCCAGATTCAATTTGCCCTGAGCTAAAGGGCTGTTCTTTATAATTAAAGCATCTATTTTTACCATGCAATTCACTGGAGACAATCATTTGTATAAAGGAACTTGTTTAAACAGGAATTCATTGAAGGCAGTCTTAAGACTATAGCATGCCCTATGCAGACCATTTGAATCCAAATTTGTAAAAATTTCTCCTCAGCTTGTAGAGAGGGGAAATTTCAGGGACTTAAAATGTAAGATGTATATACATGTTGATGCGTGGGGAAAGCAACAAAAACTCATAAAACTCCACAATTGCTCTAATTCCTGTGTGTCTATCAGATCACAAATTCTGCAGTACATGAATTCCATAGCATACCTTATGCTCTTCTACTTGATGTTTTAAGTCCTCTAGATCCGGACCTAAGGGCTCTGAATCTATTTTCTTTGTCCTTTCCTCTGTTTTTGTTAGCCAGTCAGCTAATTGGGCTAGTTGCTGATTCTGCAGATCCATTAGGATTTTATGTAAACTGTAAAACAAAGAAATAAACATTTCAAATTATACATGAAAAAAAAAGAAAAAAAAAGAAGAAATGTCTGCCCTGTATACTATTAATTATCCATGTTAATTCCCTAAGTCCAAAAGTAGAATACAGACTGCAAACTATACAACAGCTTTGCAAGGTTTACTCTTATTCTTTCTATCAGGAAACTTAACTTTCATGTAGAGAGTTGCTTAACTTTCTGGAGAGCTGGGCCTTTTAAAATTTATTTAAAAAAATAAATAATAATAATAAAATGCTTTTAAAAAAGTTACGTAACTGCTCAGCACAGGTTTTGATTTCAGTCTTAAACCCTATTCTTTCCAAAATGAAACCAAACCAAACAAACAAAAAACCTTTTTTGGGCATTTTCATTGTTAAACTGATTTTCATGAGGCTAGATGTCAAGCCAGAGTAAAAAATATTTTCAAACAGCCATGTGAAGATTTGTTGAAACAGTCTTGAATTAGGCAATAGTTTAGATGAAAGAGTCTAGAATTAGGATTATTTTTTGTTAATTATTATATTATTTATTAGAACGTGAGTACTGGATGGAATTTATAGTTTGTTAAATTTTTGTTCTCCAGTTGCATTTCTATTAAAGCTGTTTGAAAATTCAAGATTCCTGCTATCTGGTTTCTTGTATTGACTATTACAAGCATTTAAAAGCCCTCAGACATATGTACTTAAAAAGTCCCTTGAAATTAAGGCTATTATACAGAACAGATTATTAAACTATTCAGTTATTCAGCACAGAATGCTCTCAAAAATTAAAAAAGGAAATACTTCAGTTTTGCCTAAACAAAGTATTTTGATAACTCCAAATCGACGTATCCAGAAATCCATTACAAATCCTTCACATTTCATACTTACCATCCTCAGAAATCCTCCAATCTTGCCTAAACAAAATGTTCATCTCATCAAAAGAACCTTAGAAATAATATGTAAACTAGTGCTGAAAAATGGAACTAAAAGTAGTTATTTTTATTACTCATATTTCCTATAACATGGGATTTTTAACTTATCAAGCCAAAGTTGCTGTCCATGATGGCAAATCTGGTGATACCATTATAAGTTATACTATGCTGCTTATACCTGAAGCACAATGCTTGGACCACACCATTAGAGTTTGCTATTCTCAAAACTTAGTCTGAAGATTTGAAAATGTGAGCTGAACTTTCACACCAGAGGAAACTGTCATGGAAGAAAGACTCTAGCTCACAGTTCTATTTTAATTGCTTTTAAAAGCTTAATTGCTTTTTTAAAGCTTTTTGGCTTTGTGAAAAAAATGTAGCCAAAATGAGAAAGCTATTGTAAAGTTTGTCATTGTGCAACCAGTGGCACCAAAAAGTGCCCAGATTCACATTGACTTTCTTCCCATTTGTTCATATTTTAGATGAACAAAACATAAGAATATTTTTCTCCCTCAACACCTGCACAAATGCAGACTGGCAGAAGTGCAGTGTGAACATACTGCTCCAAAGAAGTGTAAGAGGCCTTGTCCGACACCAGTTAGTCAACTAACAGGTGCTTACACAAATCCAAACATATAGCTTTTTGTCACAATTTCAAGGTATACTCAAATAATGCAATTACTTCTGGGTTTGTCCAAACTATTTCAGATTTTCCCAAGATAGTTTGAAAAAATCCAGAAGTGTATTATTTTGAAAATAACACATCAAAATATGTCCAAATTAAGTATCATTCTGTATTTTCCCAGGCATACCTAATAGTTTTCAAAATAATCACAACAGAAGATTGCATTGAACATGTAGATAGCTACTTTTTGGGACACTTACATTCTCCTGAACCAGGATTTAATATCTGCCAACATCAGACATACTGTGTCTGATCCCATATCCCATTTGTAGCCCATTTATATTTTAAGGTACGTCTGATACTACAGCATTTCTATTCTTGAATGTTATGTTATTTCCTCCATTTCAATTTTGAATCTTCTCAGAAGAAGCCAAACATTTAGTCTCCAACAAGCTTTTTATACAATTACTACTTGCTATTTATGCAGCTAAGTTAAATACTGTATATACAGTTTTAACTCATATTGTAAAAAGAAATTGATAAATTGATAAATTTCCAGTACTATTCTCTATTTGTTTTTCTCTCACGTAACTCATATTCAATTTGTTAGATACAATTGCTTATTATAAACATATTCATAAGCAATCCTTGGGAGCACCTGTTGATTTATGAATACAAAATACTGCAAATTCTGTTCTGTACATTAAGTTATAAATTCACTTTCACATTTTACACTCATGGGCAGAGCTGCCGTTTAGAAAGACCTAGAAGGGCTGGAGGAACAAGAAATTTTACGACATTCAACCAGGACAAATGCAAAGTCCTGCACCTGGAAAGGAAGAATGTTTGGAATGATATAGGATGGCGACTGACTGGATGGGGAAAAGCTCTGTGGAAAAAAGCTCTCTTGGGACAGACAACAACACTAGCAATTTATCTCTGGTTTATTCTTTGCATCCGGACAAAAGAGAAAACCCAAATTTCTGAGAATTTCTGAAACAGAAATAATTGAGTATTAGTAGTAGCCATAGAAAAATGAGTCAAGCCAGAATGTCTTGGAACAGTAACAGAGAGGAAATGTGAAAAACATCTGGGAAACAAAGAAAGAGTAGAAACAGTGTACAAGGGAGTCCTGAGGACGTGTAATATATGTTCTACTGCAGAGCCATGGATACAGAAAAATTGAGAAACTGCAGGCAAACATCAAGGTGAGCCACCTCAGGAAATAATGATTTGGGAAAAACAAAACAAAACAAAAAAACACTGTAACAACTTGTTTTATAATAGTATTATAGTTATGGTCATATCTTGAAAGGTACTTTACTGGTCCTGGATAGTACTGAAATAGAATCAGTTGTTATACCTGGCACTTTACAAAGCTATGCTATTTTCTAGAAATGTTACTAATTTTTAAAGATTCCAGTTGGTAGTTGTTGGAAGGTAAGGACAAAAGAAAAGAAATCACAGGAACAACTAGAACTAGTAACAGAAATCTTGATGGAACCTGAGACACAGAAAAAAAAAAGATTCCAAGAAATGGGAAGTGTTCCATTAATCCAGATGACTAAATAGTAAATATCAAACAGAAACACTTGTGAGCTTTTTTTTTTTTGCATTAGATTTCTCATTATTTTTTTCTAAGAACAGAGTGTAATGGATATTCATGATTCTCTGTCTCTCTCTCAATACTGTGTTAATTATCAATCAGAATGACCAGAAGATACACATAGTCCCTTTTCCTCTCTAATCACTTTATTTCTTTAAGGGGTACAGTACAGGATGCTGACACCCTGCATTATATCCCATGGTTCACAAGGATTAGCTACCTCCATCCCTCCCTCATTTTCAAATGTGTATTTTATTCTCTTACTCAATGTTCTATAAACCAAAGCATTACAGATATTAAATACAATGCTTCATCTTAGCGAAGTTTTAGCAATAAATGAAATAATAAATGGTATAGAAAATCTGGTAAATTTGTTTTAAAAGTAAACAAAAAGAAGATAGGATCAAGTAAATACTTATTGTAAAGAAAACACTATTCTGAAGTAAGGAGCATAAATGTGAAAATAAAATACATAAAATAATCATGTCTGATTCTTAAGCAGAAGAATGTTGCTTTCTTTTTCCAATTTCTCCAGGTTCTTTCTGATTTTCAAATTACTTCTATAAACATCTGATAGATATTTTAATACTTATATACCTCAAGAGTTTATTGTAATCTTTGTTTACAGTATGGATCTCATTATTTTCAAGCACAAAACACTTTTCCATTGAACTGAATGTGCTTTAATAGTTGTGGAATTCCCCATAAAGTGGTAAATTGCATTAAGTTTTCCTCTCCAGTGGTTCATTTATCACTCTGAGATGCTTTATTATAAAGAATCCTATTTGGGTGGGAGGAAGAAATGAAAAAGCAGGCTGTTTTCGTTCAGAATGTTAATGTAGTGCTTGCTGCAAGAGTCAAATATATAACCATAGAATCATTAAGGTTGGAAAAGACCTCCAAGAACATCTGGTCCAACCATCCCCCTACCACCAATGTCACCCACTAAACCACTAAGCACCACATCCAACCTTTCCTTGAACACCCCCAGGGACGGTGACTCCACCACCTCCCTGGGCAACCCATTCCAATGCCTGACTGCTCTTTCTGAGAAGAAATGTCTCCTCATTTCCAACCTGAACCTGCCCTGGCGCAACTTGAGGCCATTCCCTCTAGTCCTGTCACTAGTTACCTGCGAGAAGAGGCTGACCTCTGGCCCCCCACACCTTCCTTTCAGGTAGTTGTAGAGAGCAATAAGGTCTCCCCTGAGCCTCCTCTTCTCCAGACCAAACAACCCCAGTTCCCTCAGTTGCTCCTCACAGGACTTGTGTTCCAGACCCTTCACCAGTTTCGTAGCCCTTCTCTGGACACGCTCCAATACAGAGTGAATACATGGCAAATCCAATTTGTACCACTTTTAATCAATTGCACTGATGTGTTCTAAAATTACTCTGATATTCTGACCTCCTAATCATTTTTCAAATATTAAGTCCCTTTCACTTTTATAGTATTAGTTATCAGGTTTTTTTTGTTTGTTTTTGTTTTTTAACTCTTTGCTGATTACTTGCTTTTGTTTCCCCTGTGCTGTAGTGCAGGCTACTTTTCACTACACTTCCTATTGCCATTACCACAGAGGACAGACAGCCTTGCTGCTCTTATCGCCACAAAAAAAATCTCTGTTTGGATAAACATATCACTGTTGCCTTAAAGACAAGATTACAACAATGTGCTCAGAAGATTATTCTCTACACCAAAGTACAAGATAGATTCTGTAAGTTTAAATTGCGTATAATAACCCAGAAATATATTACATTGTGATATGAAAGCTGTTTAAGTTCATAATCCTCCATCTGGTGCTTGAAATGGAGTTTTGATCCAATAGGTAAAAATTAGTCATCTCTAAATACACCAGTCCTGAGAAATTTTCTCTTGCTCTAACCAAAATTTTATTAAATATATCACAGTTTTTTTGTTTGTTTTGTTTATTTTTTGTATAAGAAATTAAATAGTAACACAACATTCTCTGTGAAGCTCTTATCTTATTATGTCGTCTTCTGATTTTGTATTACCCAAATATAACGTGTTTAAGAACATCGTAGACTGTTTGATTCCCTGAGCTACAGCTGCATCTAGAAGTAAATTGAATAGTTGGTATCAAAGGGTATATTTTAGTAGACAAAATACTATATACACATAGAGTTGAGATTGCTCCATGAGTGTTGTTTTAAATGAAAATATGGCAAATAAAAACTGCCTACACCAAAGTACATAGATTCTACTATCCTGGAAAACAATTCAGTTGGAGGAAGTTAGGCTGAAATAGCTGAAGTCCATCAACAATTTTATAGACTCTCAAAGATATGCAAGGTCATCAATGGATAAAACCCATCAGTGAGAATAATCCAGAAGAATCCACAAGAATCCTCTTACCTAACATGGAGCAGCTGCTGGCTTCTTCTCACAGAAGCCACCCCTGCAGCCCGCCGCTACCAAAACCTTGCCACATAAACTCACTACAAGAGCCCAATATGTGGTGTCCAGAGCAATGAGTTTATACAGCCCAATATTTGATCTCTAACAGTTACAAAAGCAGATGAGAAGATGCTGGTTCAGGAGATCACGTATCTCCCCTAAAGCTTCTTATTTTGTTATAGTCAGGATGTTGGGCTAGACTAGTGGCCTGACTAAAAAAGATATTCACCTTTTTATAAAGATTACAGTGGCAAAAGGACTTGCTCTCCAGATGCACTGAAGAAACAGAAGAGTTTCTTGCTTAGTATACGTGCATTGGGTTTTTCTGAGAGAAAAATTAAGGTCTTGGCAGAAAGATTTTAATGAAGTCTGTCTGGATAAAAGTCCAGAGGAAGCCAACATGGATCTCAGACTCAGGTTGTTTGCCACTGCATTTATTTGTCTTTGCTGTATCGAATAGCTATATTCTTCAGTAATTAACACTTCTTGACTATAAAGAAGCTAATAGTGACGTTCCATTAATTTTAAAATTTCCACTGGATTTGGCTTAGTATAATAGTGGTAAACTTCGCCATTGCTTCCCTTATACAGAAAGATCAGTAGGTGTAACAAAATACTATGAATTTGAAACTTAGTTATTATATCAGAAAGAAATTAAAAGACTCCACATGAAAAAAAGAAGTTTGAGGAAAAGGAATGTGAAACAGAGGTACCTAACAGACTGTTTCTTAAGACAGGAGGAATGCAACTCACACACACAAAAAGCCACTTTCAATTAATTTCCTGTGTTAACTACTCTGTATCTTGCAAAATAAATTACTCCACTGTAGCACAATCACAAGGTCTTACCTTTATGGACTTCCTTGTACTAGATATTAATACAAAAATCAAAATTTCAAAATAAGACTTAAAAATGTTAAAAATAATTCAAGGACTAGTTAATTAATAGTTTATTTTTTTACTTTTAATTGTCTTTCTACTTTAAGCTACAGATCTTGCACTTTTCTTGGATACTGTAATTTTTCCTCAGATAAACCCATATGACAATACTGTCTGGAAAGCTAACCTTCCATTTACTGCTTTTATTGCATCAACTTTTATAGGTTTTAAAGATTTGTTTTCATTTTCTTTTTGCATCTCTGTAAAGATTCTCTCCCTTGTAGCTAAATATTGTGTGATACTTGTTGAAACAACCAGAAAAAAAAGTGGGACAGGTTATACAAATTTTCATTTAAATGCTATTAGTGTCCAAGCTGTTGATAGCTGCTGATCTGTGCAGCTTCTGGTCTCAAAGCAACACGTAAGCTTCAAGATCACTACACATTAAATTTCTGGTTAGAAAAAGAGCTAAGACTGAGTCTTGTTCACACTGAAGTGGAAGAAAACCACAGCTGTTACTGAAGTTCAGAATTGTTCCAGTCAAGCTCAATATATATTATTTTACCTAGCATATTACTTACTTGCTTTGTTTTTCCATACTTGCTACCCTGAGACTTTCCCATCGAGAATTAAGTAGATTCATTTGTTCTTGGATTTCATTTTCTTCCTCATCTGAAAGCTTCCCAATTGTTAGTAGCTGACTTCCAACTTGCAAAACATTGCCAACACGTCCTTGGTGAGCTGTTAATTCCATCATAAAACCCTGACAATAAAAACAAAATCCTATTTTAGGTTTGATTCTTTGGAAGGAAAGAACAGGCTTAGGAGAAATATCTTTGATTTCACCACGTTCCAAACCTGATTTTCAAATTTGCTTTTTTTATTTTTCCAAACCCTCCACAAACCTTGTACAAACCTTGTAACATAAAACAGAAATAAACACTTTCACATTTTGCATATGGTGCAGTTTCCAGTATTACTTTTAAATTCTCCAAAAAAAATTAAAATTATATATATATATATATATATATAATATTCTTTAATTTATTATGGGATCCAAGCAGGAAAATGACTAACACAAGATTATAAACATGTACCTCATGGGTGTGAAACTGTTCTTTAACAACTTCTACATCATTGGATATATCTCCTTGTGCTTGTAGTGCATCTTCAGCAGAGAGAAGCCATGTGAGTACTTCTTCTAAAGCAGTTTGGTAGTTGTCAAGATCCATTTTGGACCCCATCACTGTGGTGGTAAATGTTCTTTCTTCAACAGTTTCTAAAAACTGATCAAAACCAAAAAGAGAAATGCATATAGCACCTACTCAGAAAGTTCTGCAAAGGAATAAAGAGAATCCAATTGTCTTGTACAATAAAACAGCTTTTTATAAAACAAACAAACAAAAAAATTCAGATGGCGAATGAGTGGGATTATATATTAGTATTTCTGCTAATTGACCAAGATGGGTTAAAATTGAGGGAAATA
Source organism: Anser cygnoides (assembly GCF_040182565.1). Taxonomy (NCBI): domain Eukaryota; kingdom Metazoa; phylum Chordata; class Aves; order Anseriformes; family Anatidae; genus Anser; species Anser cygnoides. The sequence continues at coordinate 123,156,003 of NC_089873.1, read as the reverse complement.
ACTAAATTCAGATTAAATTAGATATTTTGCTTTGGAATTTAACACTTGTAGCAACTATTCTGAATAGCTGCAATATTTAAATTGTAACTGTAGAGTGGTGTTATACTTGTTTTTCAATAAATACTCTGATTTTTCATTTCTAGTTTACTGTTTCTCATTGAAGTATTTTCACTTGGAACTACGAGAAATTTATTTTCCAGAGCAGCTAGTAAAATTATATCATCAAAAAAGCAGCAAATTACATGCTGACATTGCAAAGAAACTATGAAAAAGAAGAAAAAAAGCCCATTACAGTACAAGTAATGCTAGGCCTGAACTACCCATGGACACCCATTTTGTTGGAAGCATTCTGGAAAATTGAAAAAAGCCCAAAAATCCCATGCCAAATCACAACTTTTTTAAAACAAACAAAAAATCCATTACCGTTAATTCTCTTTCCCTCAAAGGCCACCCTCACATTTATTCTTTAGAAGCCAAGTGACTCATACAAGTATAGAAATCACGCTTACATACTACTGGGTAAAGTCAAGAGAAATCAATAGCAAGGATTTACTGATTACTCTAATGTTAAAAGACTAGGACAAAACAGAAGCCAGAAAGAGGGACTTGATACAGAAAATGTCATCTCATATTTCTCAAAAAGTTCCGAAGAAGTTTAATCAATTTGCTAGCTAGTTAGTACAAAACCTAAACCCTTCACATAAAAATATGTTTAGGACTTTATCAAAAATGATACTGAGGCATTTTAATGATATAATAGCAAAAATTGTCTCTGCCACTATTATTGTGCAAATATAACACTAGATAGAGCTTTTAAAGCCTTTCACTGTAGTTTAGGTCAGAAAGTCAAAGTTTAATACCAGAACCAAAAGAAAGAAGTGTAACAGATGCAATGTGATAACTTATAATGAAATTGTCAGTCTTGATCTTCATAACAAATACATTCTGAATTGTACAGATCTAATAATTACATGCAATATATGTTCATCCCACTGTTGTATATGTGTTAGAGTAGCTAAAACACCAGTCATAACTTCATCACTATTTATGTGTGAAAAACAATACTCAGTAAATAAAGCTACATCAGGAAAGCAGGCTTGGGAACTTGATGAACTCCATAGTTTGGTTTAAAGAAAGTAGCGTCCTATGGGAATATAAATAATGAAGCACAGACAATTTCAACACACATTCCTGCTGAACAAATTAACATTTGTACTGTGTGCAAGTCTAGATTTTAAGTAATATACAATCTAGTTAAGAAATTACCTAACCACATTACATTTATTCAGCAAGATGATTTTTTGAAGTACCCAGTTTACTATGGAAATGGTACACAGGTTTTGCATAGGTAATTACTCTTCTTTCTATAACATTACTGCTTGAAATATATGCATATGTAACATGCTGAAAAAACAATTAAAATTAGACGTCATAATAGCTGAGCAAGACTATGTGACTATGGCACGGATCTATTGTGATCTCCATCAAGTGTTTGAAAATTTTCCATCTGAAAATCCTTCTTCCATTAGATCCGACATAGAATGTCATCTCATGCATGGCACCTGTTTAACCCAACACCTGCTAACAATTCCTTCTCTGCAAAAAAATATTCAGTGTAATTTTGCCTAGACTTTTCACTGCTTTCTCTCATGTTATTATAAATACTGCATGGAACTGCATCAAAAAATCCTGGACTCATGACCTTCAGTGGCAAAATAGTGCAGATTAACTTCTGCACCATTTTAATAAAACTTTAAGAAATGTAAAGAAGAAAAGCAAACATTAACATAAATGGAAACCAAAAGAGCTTCTTGGCAGGTATTCCAAACCATGCTCTCATTCCAAGAAGGGCAGTTTTTTGACAGAAGGAAATTGGAAAAGAGCTAGAGGAAGTATAAGCAAAGGATGTTGAGGAAAGGTATCAGTAACACCTTTATTTGGCACAGGGAGGGAACAACAGCTTTTCCACCTTCCCTCAAATCTTACACCATCACTGACTGCAGAGAGCTGGGATCAGTCATGAGGTGACAGTGCAGAGGAATGGACATCAGCTGCACTTGAAATGTAAACAAATTTTTTAAACACTCATCTGTGGATAACAGACAGTTCTCAACTGCTGAGACCTAATAAGGTCACTGCACCATTATAACTTCTCTTCCTCTATGGGGATAAGAAAGAGTAACAGACAGAGAATAGCCGTCAGAAGCTGAAATGCTCGTAGCACTGTTACTCTAGAGTGCACTGAGCATGCAGAGTTTTTCCGTTCTAATTTGACAGCGACATAGGCAAGGATCCCATGGGACTGTTAAATTAATTTAAGCAGATCATCCTTATTATTTCAATGATAAAACCAACCCATGTTTTCACACTTCGAAAACTCTGTTAAACTTCCGTCACCATCTTTAAGCACATTCTCTGTTAACAAGCTGAAGGATGGAGGTAATGGCCTGGCAACCTTGATCTGCATCTACATATGCAGAGAATATTCACATTGTAAAAAGTCAACAAGCATCAAAAACATGCTTCAGAGTCAACGGTTGGTTTTGACTTAACAAAAAACATTTTTAAAATCTGCTGTTATAGCATGACGGCACAACTTCCATCAGTGCTGCTGGCTAAGTGAAAGAACTGTCCTGCACATGGAACACAAAATAACTACTCAAAGCAATGGTAATTCAGACTTTGCTATGTGATCACTGACCATTATTTTGGGACACGTGAAAGAAACCTACTCTGTTTCAATATGATCTGATAAAATTCATTGATCACAAATCCACCCCTCTAATTTATACGTCACAAAATGAGACTGAAAGAAGTACTAGCCAATTACTATCCCTTCTGCAAGATTCTCATCAAAAACTGAGATTCTTGTCGGCTCAGCTGTAAATGGAATATCAAACACAATGTTAAATATTCACACTTGGAAAGGAACAGTTACTGACCTAATACCTATGCCACGTGCTTTGTAATAAAAAGCAAACAAAAAAGTTAGGTGTTTCAATATAATATTCAGTTACAGATTTCCATCCATTACTGCAACCCAAATTTAAATATGGCATGTTCTACAGCACCAAGAATGAATATTTCACTATATTGAAATAACCCATATAGCATTAACAACAATGAAATCCCTGAATTTTATAAATAATTATAGACAAATCATTGAGAACAAGACCATAGACTAATTGATAGAGATAGCTATTATAAATTGCGATGGTTGTTTCTAACCATGATTTTTAAGAGAATAAAAAACAATCTGAAAATTAAACTGTTTGCTGAAATTAAAGCTGAAATTAAACTGTTGTTACCATATATTACTAGGAAGTCTATACTTTGGAAAAAAAGCTGCTCAAATATACATGCAGTCTCATTGAATCAAAAGGTATTCCCATTAAAGACTTTAATTATTACACAAAAGAAAGCTGATTGGGTGCAGTCAAATCAAAACATCCCATTCATTTACACAGAGTAATCTTTTAAGTAACAACACATGCATGAGGACACAAGTGTTATGGGGAAAGAAAAACTAAACAATTCAGATATTTGATGAAGGCTGTCTCACATCCAGCTAAGAATCAGTAAGCCAACTAGCTCAAAAATTATTTCGAAAATTGGCTAGCCATTTTTGCATGGAAATGGCTAGTTGTTATAGGGGTTGACCCAGAAGGCAAAAAATACTCTGGACACAAAGGTTGTCCTCTAGGATATCTTCTTTCTTTGCTGCTGCACATAGAAGAATCTTATCTGGATGAAAAGATGGGCATGTGAGTTTTTACATATATCACCGTTTTCTGCTGGGGGTTGGGGCCTGTCAAGAGTGGAAGACCTCAAGGACTCTTAAGCTTTAAAGTATAAGAAGAGAAAATAAAAAGCCTTTGACCATCAAAAGCTTGGAAAAATGAGGCATGCTTGGCAGCTGTCTAAATTAATTCAGTGTTTAAATGATGAGCTTGCAGCTGCTTCAGGGTAAGAAAGCAAAGAGAGGGAGAATTCCTCACCTACCATTGTATTACGTTAGACACGTGCTTTCAGATTCTTGAAGAATGTTTGCATTAGTTCAAAAAGACTGCTTCTGAGTTTTACAAATTAGTTAGGCAGTTTTAGAAAGTAGTTTTACATTAAGCACTTAGTATAAATAAGAGTGCTGCAATGGGCCCTATGTATAGCAATCTTATATAGAGAGAATATATATAATTATTATATAATGCCTTAAATTATGATAAAATATTATGCCTTTATTATAATTATATCCTCTCTGTATATAATTTCTATACATAACATATACTTTCTATATATAATATAGAAAAATATAATATATATATTTCTTCCTTCCAAAACTGCCTCTGTCTCACCGTAAGAGATGTAGAATCTGGCTCTAGACATTAAGAGTTTTAAAATACAGAGACATCAAATGTTAAAGAAATTTATTTTTTATTTCTATTTCTTATTTCTATTTTATTTAATGTAGTTTTCTAATTTTGAAAACTCTTTGCAGAATTACAACCTCAGAAAGAAGCATACATTATTCACCCTGTAACTATGATGCCTACCAGGTGAGACTGATATCACTGCTTATCAATTCAGTTCCTCCAGGTTTCTTATTACAAAATCATATTTTATGTAAAAAATTTAAAATTATAACTGTTCAGGTTAAAATGTTCTTTACAAGAAACTAGACTATGTTTACCTAACAGATAATATCAGCTAGAACAGTTCAGTCATTTCTGGCAATAAAACTAAGATATATTTTCCAGATCACTTCTTAATATAATGTTAATTACTAAGGTAATGTTAATTACTAAGGTAATTTTATTCATTGGTGTTTATTATTCCACCTGAAAATCTGAACTGTGATTATAGTACATTGTAGTTGCATGACAAAGATTTCAAGATGGAATAGAAAATACAATCAGTGTATTTATGCTATGCAGCTAAAGGCAGGGAAGGGAGAAAGGGAAAGAGGCAGTAGTCACATATCATTCTTTTACAGAAAATGAAGGCCATACTGTAGGGGGCAATTCAGGTAGACTTTGAGATGCTTTCTCTCTAACCTTCTAACTTCTGCAACAAATCACAGTTCACAAAGGCAACAGTCTCCTTTATCATACAGTTCAGACTTCCTTTTACAACATGCTCACCCAATTCACTGAAGGATATAAAGGTAACAGCCAGAATTCTACCATTTCTCTGCTTTAAGGTAGTTAACACTCCTTTCATAGAGAGTAAACCTGGTGTGTATGTATGTTTGTGATTTCTTGGGATTTAACTAACAAACAAACAAAAAAACAACAAACAAATAAACATCCATAAAGTTTCCAGCCCTTAGCAGTGCTACATGAAATGCACAATTTGGCTGGGGAGATTTTTACTGAAAAACCAAACCAGCAAAATGCACAAATTCTGAGCTCCGTCACTGCTTCTGATGAAGCCTTTTAAAGCCACATACTTCAAACTATCCTTAGTCCAGCTGTTTACTATCACTGACCTTACAGTTTAAGCCCATATTTTTTGGGTAGCTGTTCTTAGTTTCTGCTGCTCAGGTCTCAACTTCTTGTATCGTGTCTCTGTGTCTAGAGTGTTAGCTGTTAAAATCTAAGTATACCCTGAAAACGAGGAAATCTATGGTTTGCAGAGATTTATAACTTGGTTAAATTTGAGATCTTGCCTTAATTTAAAATAGCTTGAAGAACACAGAGGCACAGGAGCTTTTCAAGAAACAGACAGCTATTTTATAATGGACAAAGCCATTCACTGCTACCTAGTCCATTCTTCAGCAACAGATGAACTGCTTTGTCTGAAGTTTTTAATTCAGCATTAGAAAAGCACATCTGATCTATAATGTTTCCTCAAAACCATTAAATTTTGGTGAAGTTGTGAAAAGTTAGATCATTATAAACACTATACGAACTTGAAGAGTTACATGGTCTCATGAACCAGCAGTGTTACAAGGCTGTGTGCAGCAGGAAGCTTTCCCCAGGAAAAAGCTAAAGGACATGCTTTTTTGAAGTGTCTTATTATACGGCTATGTACTTTTTTGCTTAAAGTAATGTAAGAGAAATAAATAAAAGATGTAAGATACAAGTAAAAGAAAAACAAGCTACAGAGACAGAACAAACAAGAATCAGGAATTAGTAAGGTATATAATATCCTCTGTAAAAAATGAGTGAAAATATACATTTCATAGCTGCTACACAAATTTTGCATTCACTTTATGCCAGGTTAATCTAGATGCAAGACAGCAACCAATTTAAAGAAGTGGACGGTGGAAGTAAAAAGGTATACATAAAATTTCTTTTTATTTGACTTCTTCGTATTATATACTGTAAGGGATTTTCTTATTCAAAAGAACTTAGAGACAAGAAAGGGGCAAACATTCTGGAGTCTTTAGGTACTCTACCAGTGGATATTCCACTGATTTTAAATAAATCTGTCAGGGAAATATAATGCAAATTATGGAAACATGTTCCCTTACTATATATCATGTCATTGCTTTAATATATTTTCTTTATTTTACAATTACAGAATGGAAAATATTGATAACTGAGAATGGAAATTGTACACAACTACATGCATTTAAACATTAAAGAAAAAATGAAATACACAAAGGTCATTTAAATAGTACTAAACTTTTCTGGTCATATACTATTTCAATCCTTTACAAGCACAGTACTATATTTCCAGCTGTGTTTACTTAGAAAAGTAATCTTCAAAACTGTGAGCCACATATGCAATGGATCCAGGCATTGCTTATTATGGGCCACCAAAGGTACCTTTAAATGAAGTCTACTGTGCCTTAGAGTTCATTTTTCAAATCTTGCAAATACTATAAACTTCCATGGAATTTGTAAATAATAATCAGATGTATAAATCATGCAAGTAGTCCTCAAAAAGATAAGGAAACTTTGGGCAATTTTAATTATCAAATCTGATCAACTAGACTTCTAATGCTGAAGTTGTTATAAAATATATTTATTCACAAATAGATCATCTCAGTATATCTCACAAAAAATACTTGTGCTGTAAGAAAGCTGCTAGTGGAAAAGGAAAATATCACTAACAAATGACTAGCGAAGTTGCTAGAATTCAAATCTAATTAATTAGCTCAAAATCCAAAACTAAAATACATTAACTTTACCAAAAGGTGACAACTTTTTTCCATCTTCAGAAGATGAATGAAATTAAACTTATTTCTGAATTTTAGCACAGAAGTTACATTAATTAAAAAAATGATATTAAGACATATATATACATTGAATATATAGATGTTTGAAAATGCATTGATTTTCATGCCAGTGTACTACTGCCCACAACAATCTGCTCCCAGAGCTCAAAATCCAAATTACTGAATACACCGTCACAGAGAAATATAGAGAACTTGAAGTTTCTAAGTATAAAGGCTGGAAGATAAAATAATCTGCAACTACATAATTTTACCATGCATTCTTTGCAAAACTGCAAAACCATTTGAATCTTAATTGGCCTGTAACCTGCGCTGCATTTAGCTTTATTTTCTATAAATTTTAACCAGCAAAAGCAACTAATTAAGTTTTGCAAATATGTTTCTTAAGACATAACCCCAGATATATCAAAGCTATAATTGATACTGTTTTCTACATGGAAATAAAGACCACTTTTCAGCTTATTTTATTCACTGCATCCAACTACCAATTCTGCTGTTATTTTGAGCTTCTAAGCCATGATAGCTCTCTTTAGTATCTTCACTGAAGAAAATCTACTCTTCAGAATAAGATTATTTAACTCCAAAACTCTTTTTATATAGTCACACAGTACAGTATCAAAAAGCATCAATAGCAAGAGCAATTAACCACAAAATGATACATCTATAATATAACTCTTTTGAGAAATGTTTGGGACAAGAGCCAATTAGTAGACATACTAATTAGTTTCTGTGAAGTTGAGGGTGGAGGCTTGGAGATTTCAAAGTATTTAATATTATGTTATTATAGTTGGGAGACTTTATTTAAAAAGTGGGTTTTGCAAAGTCATCTAAAATCTTAAATAGTCAAATTTGCTTGAATAGGCTGAATACTATGCTCATGGCTCTTATGTGTTTTACTGTCCCTAAATGTATTTTTAGCTTATATTAAAATTAAAGAGGCTGTCTGTCTTCAGGAGAAATCACTCCAAAGAATATATTTTCAATTTAAAATTAAAAGCTAACAAAAATGCTGTTAGAGGAGAGGCTTAAGTGATTTAATATTTCTTTCAAATTCTGTTGTATGACTACCTTGCTTGCCTCAACATGTTCTGAATAATAAATCAAAAGCTGAAAATGAGAGAAAGTGATAACTATTCACCTCACAAAGGAGCTTTCTCCTCTTCTGAATGCAGAAGAAGGTTTATAAATTCTACAACAATATAGAATTTATTACAAATAATTTTAATATATAATAAAAACAGGAACATTCAAGTATTTCTAGACATACTGAAAACTACATAAAAACTCTGCTAAATGTTTACAAAGACAAGCATCTGGATGGAAAAATGGTATAAAAATCTATTGAGGACTGTTATATATTAAGATACCATCTGTGGCTCGAGAAATTTCTGAACCACAAAGCAGTGAAGGTTAAGTGAGAATATGCTGATACTTCGATACAGATAATTAGTCATACCTCTTTTCTTATTCCTATGTATCCAGTATTGGTCATTTCTGGAAACCGTATAATTGATGAAAAACCCATTGTTCTCACGAATGAAAGCTATTTTGTTGTCACACAGACCTATTATGGACATTCTCAAATTTAACGAGGTGTACAAAAGTAGAAAGATAGGGTACTTTCATGCTCTATACCTTAACATTACCTTTGATACTTTGAGACCGTGCAAAAATTCATGATGTAGGAAAGAGTGGAATTAAAGATGTCTAGTTTACTATTAGTTATTCTTGCTTAAGCTATTTATTAACAGCTTTTACCCACCCACATCTCCCAGTTATACTATTTCACCTATGTTTTCTTCTCAGAATAGAGAAATGTAATGTAGGAAATGAAGAAAATGAATAAAAAATTCTTTAAACAAAAAAAGAAATCATCTTTTTGTAATTGAAACAATTTTGTCAGAGTCTCTTCAGTTAATCACTGTAATAAAATGCTGCACTGTGAATTCACATGTGAAAATTAATATTTTAGGGTAATAGAAGTACCTTAGTTAGCCTTTGCATAATGCCTATTTTGTATGCCTTTTTTTTTCTTGCAGCTACATGTATTTGCACATGCATTTTTCATGCCAAAATAATCAGAATAGCTTCTGATCTACATAAGAAATACATGTCTTTGCTATTTAAGGGATAAAATATTTCCAGTGTGTGAATGTGTATATGCACACTCACATGCATATAGAAGTAGCATATACAATGAGGGATACAATATCTCTGGTTTATATATACTAATACATATATACATGTATATGTAGCATACATAAATACTAAAACTAAATAATAATTCAGTATGGATGTTACATGTGTAGCATATATAAAGAATTTATAGAATCCTATTTACTCTCTTGTAGATACAAACTATATGCCATTGTTATTTTGAGATGATGAAACAGAGGTATCTTAAAATAGGCCATTATTCTCTCATAAACATATATTTGCAGTTCATGTTAGATTATACTTCAGTTGACTGGCTAAAATTAGATGTGTTTATTAAGCCAAACTTTTACTCCAGTGTGGTTATTCTTGGTAATGTGACCTGAATTTACCTTCAGGTTCTGTTAAGAGGGAATTCACTTAATTAAAATTACTCCTCAGATATAATTACTAATGAGGTGGGCATGCAAGCATACTTCAAGAAGAGAGAGCTACAGGGTTCCAATTCTATTTGTAGAGACACCGTACAACCATGAATTGTAGGTTTTATAGCTGTTAACTTCTTTCATAGAGACTAATAATACTAAAATCCACAGATTAAAAATATATTATAAATATGCTGTTTTGTAGTCATACTCTCCTTCACGTTTGCTCAAAAAGTACTGATATTTAATAAAATTTCATGAGTGTATAAAACTGTATTATTAAACCGTCGGCATTTAAAATCACATATCCATTGCCGTAGCTATTGTATATGTTCACAGAACATGAACAAAGCCAAAGTTAAGGCTAAACACAGAAGAGTTGTTAGAATCAGGAAAATTAGGATGAACATGAATGAATAATTAAAAACTGAGTTTAAAAGCCATGAATACAGAAGAGAATGATTTTGAAACTGAATTTAAGAGAGACGGGAAAAGACTAGAAATAGCAAAACATCAGATGGCAGAACATGGAAAGCACCTGGTAACAGAAAAGATACAGGAACCATGCAATTAGGGATGTGAATAAGAATAAATGAGGTCAGAGAAACAGTGAAGCTAATTTTTAAGATCACAAATACTGGAAGTAAACAGAATGTGTTCTGGAAAGGAATGAATAATTATGGGTAGATTAAAAAATATTTTAGAAAAGATAATTATATTAGAAACTGAAAGGGCATAAAAAGGCTGGAGTAAAAACCAACATATAATGTGCAGAGGAATTAATTCCTTCTTCTTCACAATATTTGCAAATGCAATGCCGGTGGGAAAACCATATAGTCGCTTATTGGTTATCACACTCCAATACCTTTTAGAACAGACAAAATGTAGTACACTTTCTATTTCTCGATGCTACTGCCAAATTCAAACTCAACAAGTTACACTGAATAAACTAATACTAAGTAATAGGAAAACTGCATTTCCCCTAATGGTACAAATAACACACATCAACTTCCATTCAGTTGTTCATTTCTGCTAGCTTATTTTGTCTGCATACAACTTCATTAAATGCTGCTAGTGAAAAATATATATAAACTGTTTATAATTACTTTTTATATTGGATTGAATATATTGAATATATATATTCATAAATATATATTATATAACATATTAAAATATATAGCATGTGTTATATATATAACATAAATATATATTGCCATAAATATATTTATGGAAGTATATATATATATATTTATGGTAAACATAAATATATTTATGGTAAATGGGACCACATCAGGCTGGTGGCCGGTCACCAGTGGGTCCCCCAAGACTCCATTTTAGGGCCAGTCCTCTTCAATGTTTTTTGGATGTAGGGTGTATTTTGGATGTAGGACTAGAAGGTGTTTTGAGCAAATTTGCTGATGACACTGAACTAGGAGGAGTTGTTGACTCTGTTGAGGGTGGAAAGGCCTTGCGGAGAGATCTGGACAGACTGGAAAGCTGGGCGATCACCAACCACCTGAAGTTTAACAAAAGCAAGTGCCGGGTCCTGCACCTGGGACGGGGAAATCCTGGCTGTACGTGCAGACTGGGTGATGAGACGCTAGAGAGCAACCCCCCCCTCAGAGAGGGATCAGGGGGTTTTGGTTGACAGCAAGTTGAATATGAGCCAGCAGTGTGCCCTGGCAGCCGGGAGGGCCAACTGTATCCTGGGGTGCATCAAGCACAGCATTGCTAGTTGGTCGAGGGAAGTGATTGTCCTGCTCTACTCTGCGCTGGTGCGGCCTCACCTCGAGTACTGTGTGCAGTTCTGGGCACCACAGTGACCACAGTGAAAAAAGGACGTGAAACTGTTGGAGAGTGTCCAGAGGAGGGCTACGAAGATGGTGAAGGACCTAGAGGGGAAGACATATGAGGAGCGGCTGAGGTCACTTGGCCTGTTCAGCCTGGAAAAGAGGAGGCTGAGGGTCTTCAGCTTCCTCGCGAGGGGCAGTGGAGGGGCAGGCACCGATCTGTTCTCTTTAGTGACCAGTGATAGGACCCGAGGGAATGGTGTCAAGCTGCGACAGGGGAGGTTCAGTCTGGATATCAGGAAAAGGTTCTTCACCGAGAGGGTTGTCGCGCACTGGAACAGGCTCCCCAGGGACGTAGTCAGGGCACCAAGCCTGTCGTAGTTTAAGAAGCATTTGGACTTAGCTCTTAGTCATATGGTCTGAATTTATAGGTAGACCTGTGTGGTGTCAGGAGCTGGACTCGATGATCCTTATGGGTCCCTTCCAACTCGGGATAGTCTATGATTCTATGATATTGGACATGTACGCTGTTATCGATAACCCTATGTTCAAGAGACTCACTGGTATAGGATTAGCTTAAGTGAACATTATTTAAAGTCTAGTATGTTAACTCTGTAAAATCCGTATCACAAAACAGAGAAATGACTGCAGGGCTAGGAATTACCCACAAAATAATGCTACACTGAAGCCTGACGTGAAGCCTCTGATTCTGAAATCCCAAAGCAAATCATTCAGTGCTGGGTAACACTGTCCCTCTGTTGGCCACGACTGCATCTGAAATTATTTAAATTCACATCTACTGAAGTTTATCAGCCTAAACGTTAAAAGTAATCCTACACATAAACATTGTATTTCATGTACCAGAGAAAAACGAAACTATAATTCCTGTCAAAAGAACAAAAATCTACAAGATATTGAAGGCTTGATTTTTCATAATTTAAATATTTACGGCAGCCAGACTCACATTTTGCTTTTTAAATAGCCTTGTCAAAAGCCTGTTTACACTAGTACCAGTCTCCATAGATAGATTTTGTTTATCTCATTTCATATTTACGTTTTCAATATATTTTAAGAAGTTGTTTTCTAGGTACTGCAGTGTTTAACAACTTAATTTTCTTTTTCTTTGTACCTGAACCCATTTAAGACATTATCTTTTACATCCTACAGAGTTCAGGCAGTAGGTAGCAAGTAAAAATGAAAACAGTAAGATGAAAGCTTTGCTTGGGATCAATATTAGAAACTGCTCTGAAAACCATTAAAAAAAAAAAAAAGTAAAATAAGGAGTCGTCGTTCTTCTTGGTCAGGTGTTCAAGGAGATGAAGGGATGCAACAGAAACAGAAAGTTTTTCCTAAATATAAAACTGAAGCAAAAGGGTAATTTTAAGTGGAGATTTTCAAGTGTCTCAGAAAATTAAGGATCCTTTTTTTTCTAAGTGTGAAGCTAGACAGACTGTCTCATTACAGAGATTGAGTACAAGACAAAATACTTGTCAACTTATTTTCTCTTGGGTCTTAATACAGTGAATTGAAGGATACGTATTTGAGAATTGCAGCCTATTATCTGCATGAGCTTATGAACACTTTCTAAGCAAGCAAGGGAAAGGAAGGGAACTCTTTGCCAGAACTACCAGAACTGCTAGTCATGTTAGTAACAGCTTTTTAAAAGGCTTAACTTCAACCAAATGAGGATAAGCACAGACCACAGAGCAAGAAGGCATTGAGTGAATTGGTTGGTAGAACAGATTTGCTTTGAAGCTGAGATGCATCACAGTTAAGCAAAGTAAGACTTGTCTGGCCAAAATTTGTGCAACTAAAACGGTAGGTCTTGCTGAGAAGAATACTTCTAAGTAACAAATAGATTAAGATTTCACAAAGGATTTAAAGACAATTGCACACAGGTTCTGAAGGTAAGTGTTAAGGATCAGAGGAGCAACAAGGAGACAGATAAAGTGAAGCGAAATGTTATAAAAAAGTCATAAGGGTAATAATATAAAAGACAGATGACGGTGTAACAGGATGCACTGAGAAAATAGGCTATACAGTGCTTCAAGCTTTCAGAAATTAAAAAAAAAAAAACACAACAATATTTTACATAGCATGATTCATTTTAAAGGCTTGATGCTGCCACTTGCAATGTCAAATGAGGTAGAGGAACTTACACAAAGAATGCCTGTTTTTCCTGAGTTTACAAATGCTGATGAAGAGAAGGAAAGTGTGAAACCCATAAAAACACAGTGTCCTACTGCGACCATGGTCCAGGAAGTTTGGGATTTCAAGAAACTGATAGAATAGAAAGGGGTTTTTGAGCTGTTTTTCTCCAACAACTTTAAAATTTCAGTGAAGGTAGCTATTAAGGAGCAGAGACACTGAAGGTGTACTCTACTTGTGTTGCCAAGTTTTCTATATACATTAAATGTTGATGCTACCTTATACAGAAGAAACAATGAGTTTCAGAAAAAATATTATTCCTTCTTGCCAACACAGAGCTTTATAATCATAATTCATTTCATCTTTACCACTGACAATTGACATATGCAGGAAACATATGGCATTAACGGTAAAATTTGAAGGATAACGTTCAAAATCTTTTGAAAGAAGTCTTATTTATTTTTCTTCTGAGTTCCAGTTGGCTCATGCTTAGATTACAAAAATCTATTGGGACAATCCTCCCAATGAAAAACTTTAAAAACATCACCCAATTAAACACAATGACATTTAAGATAAATCTTAGCAGCTAAAACCTCTGGAGAGTAACTGCTATAAAACTTGTTGATAATTTCTATGCATGATCTTTGACTATCTTGGGGAAACGACAATATTCAAGTCCTGTACGATGACAGTTTATAGCAATGGAACAAATGATTTGTACTTTTCAACAGACCAACATAGTGAAAATCTTGCTTCTCAGTGATAGCACCTAAGATACCTTTGAAACTGGCAGATCACATTATAAAATATCTACTATTTTCTTCCTTGGGTAACTAGATGGAAATGAGGCACAACTTTCTAAAGGTCTGAAAACCGGAATGCAAGATGAGGATTGAATAATAACAACATTTTCTTAGCACATTTTCATAATTATTTTTTGAAGAATCAACTTTAATTATATGAGCTTATACATTATGTTTGATGGTAGGGATGTTGGCAAAAAAAAATCAGTTGCAACAAATGTAGCTCAATAAAAAAAAGCTCTATCATGACTTTTCATTCTTATGAATTATCAAGTTTAGTATTTAAGTAGAAGAAATCAATTATACCAGTTTTAAATGCCTTGTTTAAATGTTGTATTAATCACCACTGCAACACATTTGATGTTAGTATAATGTAACAAGGCTCATGCAGATGTATGCAGTATTCTTTCTTAGAATATTTAAAGGAAGTCATTATTCAGTAATGACTGAATGTAATGACCTGTCACTTGAAGAGTAGATTCAGAAAATGTTGAATAAAAGTGAAAATTTGAAATATATATATATTTTTTGAGGTTAGACAGTATTAAGTCTCCACAGGAGAACTCACACTGTAGTGCCAAATAAGTACCTTTTTTTTTTTTTTTTTTACCTAAAAAATAATGAACATATTACACAATATTTGGCTCTCACACTTGTCAAATGTTACAAACATCTAACTCCTGAAAGGCTCATTGTGAGGACTGCTTGAAATAAATTTCATTAAACTACTGAAGCTATTTAAAAGTAAGAAAAATAAAAATAAAACAAACACAAATCCCTACCCTGAATGTTGGCATGGTGCCATTTGTGATAAAATAACCAGCTGCTGTCATCTAATAGTCCAGGTCATATAAATAATATTAAATTTAATGTTTCCTTTCTCTTCTTTCTCAACTGTAGTAGTCTTCTGGAAAATATAGTTTTCTTTAAAAGTTATGCAGGGTGGGAAATGCAACAGAAAACAAATGGTTCTTGTTCTTCTATAATCAAACCTGAGACAAAAGTTTAATAACAATTATATGCCAATACAGCTTGTGTTTGGTTTGTATTTTTAGTACTCTTTAAAGTCAATTTATGTACTATTTTCAAAAATGAATAAAATGGAAGAAGATAATTCTAAAACGGCATCAATGTTTGAATGTTGTTCATCCCCAGCAATCAGCATAACATCAATTGCCAGCCATGCTGAAATACACAGCAAAAAATAAACACTTAACAAATGCTTAAAAATGAAAAAAAAAAAAGGAAAAAGGAAAAAAAAAGAAGAAAAAAAACAAAATTGAAAAAGTGGGCCATCAAGATCAGATATAAGCAAAATGCACACACTTCATTCCAGGCAAAAGCTTAATAAAACAATTCTTAAAACAAATGGCAATATTGACAGACCTGTGGAGGAACCTGCCTCCTTTTTTGGTCAGGGGATGTGACATACACAGCTTGTGCATATGCATAACTTTTGAACCGTGGTTTTGGAGAAGGTGAAGGTCCCTGGGGTACATTGACTGTAATCTATGAAAAAATTAAAGGTGGAAAGAACAGGCATATGAATAGGAACACAGACTTTAGAATTAAACCAAGGTTTTTAAGAGTAAATATAGGAAGGGTATCAGCAGTTATATTTTTCAAGGACAGTGCTAGTATTTACAGTCAAAATTGGGCTAATATTAAGGAAAGGAAAGCTCTCATTTAATTGACAACCCACCCCAAATGATACAAATTTTCAGGACTCGATCCCAGCAGAATACCAATATGAACTGAAGGTTCTTTATAACTAACCATGAAAGGCTGAAGAAAAAAAAAAAAAAAGTGATCTTGTAATAAATCCTGAATAAACAAAGCCAATACTCATCTGCTCACCATGAGCAGATGAAAATCCCAAAAGCAAGACAGAGATTAAATTCAGAACAAGGATACTAGGCCTAAAATCCACTAAATGTTTAAACGGAGACTATTTGGATTTCAGTCAAAAACATAACTGATACAGGAAGCTGTATCATTAACTTCATATATATATATATATATATTCATATATATGTTCATATATATTCATATATAACTTCATATAACTTATATTCATACGTAACTTCATATAATTAACTTCAGGGATTACGTGACTGTTCTGAGAGGCCGACAGTGAGCTGAGAACAAATAGTCTTAAAATACAAGTCAGTGTAAATGAAATATTAAAAAAAAAAAAAAGTAATTAAAAATGTGTCATGAATATGGAGAAACGGCAATATCTACTCTGTAAAAAAGGCAAAAGGGTCTCTAACATGTCTGTTTAAATGGAAAACCTCATCCAGATTTTGTGTTCTTCCTTCCACATTCAAAACACCTAGTGCTGTAAAAGAGAAGTGCAAAGCAAATATTTCATTAAAAGTTACTTTTTAAACAGCTAAGTGCAAGGTGAAAAGCAATACAAAAGTACATTTCATGCAGACAAGTACATAGGACAGTCTTTACCACAAATATAACAGCCCATGGATTTTTTTGCTTTCTATTGGACATCTAACATCAAACTCCTGGGGCATGTAAAGGAAATAACCACATTAGAGCAGCAAGATGAAAGCGGAAAAGAAGAGAGCAAGAACCACTCACTTCATGTGAAAAATGCTGTTGATGATGTACTTGAATGTGCTCCTCTCTGGTGACCCTTGAGTGCCGTGGCAGCATTTCCACCTCCCTGATGGCCTCCATGGTGACTTGCTGGGGTAGAACTTGGAAGAGGGAAGTCACGTACATTAAGATGGACTTCTTATCTGGACAGGCAGTTGCAATGTCTGGAAGGAAATTAACATACATTATTTCAGTTTCCACATTAGACACCGTGCATGAGAAAATAGCCAATCAGCTTCATGGAAAGTTGATAGACTAATGAGTGATCTATTGTCCATGTGTGTTCTCTAGAGACTAATTAGAACCTTACAACCGGTTTCAAAATTAGAGACCAAACTTGCATATCAATAAGAAGGAGCCAAAGTTTAAAATGGTAATTTTGTTTTCTCATTCAACATGAAATTTCCTCCTGTATTTGTTTAGTCAAAATGCACACAGTATGCAATTTGACAGCACGATCCTCGTTAAACAGGACAAGACATAGGAAAAGCTGCGTTTTCTTCTGATGTACAAATACTGATATTTTTTTTTAAAGGACAATCTCATTTTCAAAATTGTGCTTTGTATGTTCTCTTCATATCATTTAATCATTAGAAACAAGTTAAAAAAAAAAAAAGATTTATCTAGAAAGCATGTTCATCCAAAACAAGTAGTGAAGCCAACCGCTAATATAACTACATAGCTCTTATATTCTGCACAGTCATATATTCTTCCCGAAGCCCATGAATGACACCTAAGGAACATTGTATCCAAAGACATTACAATACATATTAGAACAACTCTATTAAAAGGGTACCTATAAACTCTGTGTGGACTATATCAGTAAGTACAAGAAACTTTGCAGGAACACAAAGGTGATTTCAGTTTTTTCACATATTATATATATATATATATGTAATCATGTTTTGGTCTGAGTCATACATATATATACATACATATATATACATATACATCTGAGTCATTACATATATATATATAATCGTGTTTGGTCTGAGTCAACATTTGCTGTGATTTAACCTCAGTAGACAGCTAAGCGCCGCAGAGCAACTCGCTCACTACTCACCCCACACCCAGCTTGATGAAGGGAAGAGAATCAGAAGAGCAAAAAGTTAGAAAACTTGTGGGTTGAGATTAAGATAGTTTAATAAGAAAGAAAAAGAAAATCAGAAAAGAAAAAACACAACCAAAGGGAAAAAAACAAGTGATGTACAACGCAATTGTTCACCACCAGTTAACTGATGCCCAGTCAGTCCCTGAGCAATGGTAGCCCCCCAGCCAACTCCCCCCAGTTTTATTGCTGAGCATGGTGCCATATGGTATGGCATATCCCTTTGGTCAGTTGGGATCAGCCATCCCAGATATGTCCGCACCTTCCAAGTTTCTTCTGCACCCCCAGCCTACTCACTAGCTGGCAGCTTGGGAAAAGGAAAGACTTTGACTCTGTGCAAGCACTGATCTGCAACAACTAACATATCTGTGTGTTATCAGCACTATTCCACTACAAAGCCAAAACATAAAACCATTCAAGCAACCAAACCAGCACAACATGTCAATAACAATTTTTAAAAACAAAACAAAACAAAAGCATGTAAGTTACACAGTAGCTCTTTGAAGGAGTTCTTCTGTTATTTGGCATGAAAGTTTACCTCCCATACTTTGTCTTGTGAATCAAATGTAAAAAGACTGTTGTACAAGAAATTTATCATTAATTCCATACATGCTTAACGTTAAGTGCTAGCAGAAACACAAGAGCTCTGAGTTTTTACTGTACAGGTTGCCTCAGAGAGCCTGTGGAGTCTCTCCCTCCTTGGAGGTCTTCAAAAGCCACCTGGACACATCCCTGGGCAACCTGCTCTGGGTGTCCCTGCTTGAGCAGGGAGTTGGACCAGATATCCTCCATAGGTTCCTTGCCACCTAAACTATTCTTTCGTTCTGTGAAATCAATTTTGGTTTAGCTAAGACTTCAGTACAGAAAAAAAAATAAAGTAATTAACGTATTCTGGCAGACTCAATAATACATCTCATTCTCTCTTCCCAGAATGCAGAATACTCCACATATATTTGGAAATCAACAAAAGATACCTGGTCCTACAGGTACGTCCTATCAGTATTTTTGGTTTCAATTTCGGACTTATCTTTAAATCTTTATAAATTATAAAAGAAATTTGAAAACTTAATTCTACATAGAAGTGGCTGGAAAAAATGGCACAGTTCCCAACCCCCCCACCTCCTCACCCCCCTGTCCCTCCCCCCATCTTATTATCTCAATAATATCACAGTATACAGAATATGCTCATTTTAAAATATACATGATGTAGGCTTCATTTCTATGACACTGTTTCAGTGCTGGAAGTATTCTGCTGTGACCACTATCTTGTCTTCTTATTAATATTTTAAACAAAAAGAAGTGTTTAGTTCTCCTCAGTGTCTACTTTTAATTGATGCTTACAAGAATATCCATGTCTTTATAAATACAGCAGTATACTCTGAAGGAGAACAAACATTTGTGCCAGCTGTGATTCTTCCATTTGTTGTTCATTATTTTTCATTTCAGCTGTTCTAGCAATCAGATAGGTAAATAGCTTATTATTTATCTACACAACTACCTCACACAATAAATAAAGCAAATATCTTACAAACAATATACATGCCAAAAAAATATTTTCTTATTCTGACAAATAAAAAGCAGCTGTCAGAATCCACATACAAATAGGAAAACAAAATATTAATTACAACAAATAGCTAAATGAACATTGTTACGAAGCATAGAATTTCAAGCTGGGTCTGCAAATTTTTCTTTGAAGGCTCTTAAATTATTAGATCTAAAAAGATTTCCGTTGTCCTGTGCTATGCCTCTGCTTTCATTTCTTTTTTTTCTGACTCCTAGTCTAATATATTCTCTTTACCACCCGTTAGACTAATAGATATTTGAAATCCTAGCAGGTAGACAGAGAATAAATTTAAGTTTATGCACTTTCTTGCAAGAAAAATCACCAGTTCTTTGGTAATAAATCTGCTCTCATTTCTGGGGGAAAAATTTGCCAAGCTAACCTACACCCTCTAAAAACTAATCCCCCATTCTCAGAAAACACAGAAGATGCTTTAAAAATAAATAAATAAACAAAATTATGTAAACTATGCTATTATTCAGATTGTAGTTTTGAAAGAAAAAAGTAAATACAAACAAAAAAAGAATTATCATGGATTTTTTTTCAAAAACAAGGTATCTTCCCTAAATTCAATTCAGAATCATCACTTAGTATTTCATCCATTTTCTTGGCAGTGATCATCCACAATAGGATTTAAAGGAATAAATTCAAAAGAATAGAAACAAATTAGGCCAGAAGTCAAAAAAGAATTTAAAATGGGAAGTCTTGTAACCTTAACAAAAAATATACTATTAACACATTCATCAATCAAGAATCTTAAAGTCTTTGGAGAGCTCTGAAAGCCATTCCATTACCTTAACAAGGCAGTTGTACTGAAGTATTGGAAAAATATTCAGCATGAATTGCCAGTTGTTATTGAGAGGAATCTTCTGTTTTTGAAAAGTTTATCCTGGCAGATTAATATTATTTAAAAGAAAACTGTGAGTTTTTAGTACTTAAACTGAGATATGTTACATGAAGCACTTGGATGGGATCCACTTCACTAAGAGAGGCACGTCTTTTCTAACGGGATGGCCAACCTAGTAAGGGGGGCTTTAAACTAGGAAGGATGGGGAAAGAGGAGAGTTACAGGGACAAGGTAGGCAGCAAAAAAGCAGCTTAAGTTGGGACACGTCCAGCGGGTGCACACAACCAGGGAAGCGAGAACAGGACATGACTATGGAGGATTCTATTGCAACCCTCCTGGGAAACCTGTAGGTTCATTCACCTCCCTGAAATGTTTGTACAACAATGCATATATGTAGCATGGAAAGAACTGGAGATTTATGCGTGGTCACAACAGATCTCATCGCAATTACAGAAACGTGGTGGTATAGCTCTCATGACTGCAATGCTGCCATGGAAGATTACATACTTTATAGAAAAGACAGGCCAGGAAGGCGTGGTGGTTCAGTTGCTCTTTATGTGAGAGAGGAACTAGAATGCATCAAGCTCTGCCTAGGGGTTGATGAAGAGTGATTTTAGAGCTTATGGATGAGGATTAAAGGGCAGGCTTCCATGACTGACACTGTTGTGGGTGTTTCCGGCCACCTGATCAGGAATAGGAAGTAGATGAAGCCTTCTACAGACAGCTGGAAATAGCCTCACAAGCACAAGATCTGGTTCTCACAGTGGAATTCAACCACCCTGACATCTTCTGGAAAGACCACAGAGCTAGGCAGAAACAGTCCAGGATGTTCCCACAGCGCATGATGCTAACTTTTTGACACAGGTGGTTGAGGAGCCAACAATGAGAGGTGGGCCACTGGACCTCACGATAACAAAATAATAAGGGCTGGTTGCAGATGTGAAGGGTGGGGACAGCCTTGGCTGCAGTGACCATGGGATGGTGTTCAGGATCTTGCGAGGAGGAAGCAGGGCAAAAAGTAGGTTTGTGACCCTGGGCTTCAGGAGAGAAAACTTTGGCCTCTTCAGAGACCTACTTGGAGGAATCCCATGGGTTAGGGCCCTAGAAGGAAAGGGGGTCCAGGAGAGCTGGTCATTATTCAAGTATCACTTCCTCCAAGCTCAAGATCGATGTATCTCTATGAATGAAAAGGGAAACAAAGAGCAGGAGATGTGCATGAATAAGCAAGGAGCTCCTGGCAAAACTCAAATAGAACAAGAAAGCACACAGCATGTGGAAAAAGGGACAGGCCACTTAGGAGGAATATAGAGACATTGTCAGAATACACAGGGATGCAGTGAGGAAATCTAAGGCCCATTTGAAATTGAATCTGGCAAGTGATGTCAAGGACAATGAGAAGAGCTTCTTCAAATACATCAATAGCAAAAGGAAGACTAGGGAAAATGTGGGCCCACTGCTGAATGGGGCAGGTGGCCTGGTGACAAAGGACACAGAGAAGGCAGACTTGCTGAATGCTTTCTTTGTTTCTGTCTTCACTGCTAAGACCAGCCCTCAGGAATCTCAGATCCTAGAGATGAGAGGAAGTCTGGAGAAAGGAGGACTGGTTAGAGTTAATTTAGGCAAACCTGACACCCACAAATCCATAGACCCCAATGGGGTGCACCCATGAGTGCTGAGAGAGCTGGTGGATGTTATTGCTAGGCCACTCTATCATCTTTGGAAGGTCATGAAGAACAGAACAGGTGCCTGAGGTATGAAAGAAAGCCAATGTCATGCTGGTCTTCAAAAAAGGCAAGGAGGACCCATGAAACTATAGGACAATCAGTTTCACCTCCATCCCTCTGGAGGTCATCTCCAAGCACATGGAGGCTAAAAAGGTGAGCAGGAGTAGTCAGCATGCATTCACCAAGGGGAAATCATCCTTAACTAATCTGACAGCCTTCTATGATGGGATGACAGGCTGGGTAGATGAGGGGAGAGTAGTGGATGTTTTCTACCTTGATTTCAGCAAGACTTTCGACAGTGTCTCCCATAACATCCTCATAGGCAAGATCAGGAAGTGTGGGATGAATGAGTGGACAGTAGTGTGGACTGAGAAGTGGCTGAATGGCATACCTGTGAAGGTTGTGCTCAGCAGCACGGTCTAGTTGGAGGCCTGCAGCTAGTGGTGTTCCCCAGTGGTCACTACTTGGTCCGGTCCTGTTCAACTTATTCATCAATGACCTGAATGACGGAATAGAGTGCACACTCAGCAAGTTTGCTGATGACACAAAACTGGAAGGAGTGGCTAATACACCACAGGGCTGTGCTGTTATTCAGAGGGACCTGGACAGGCTGAAAAGTTGGGCAGTGAGGAACCTCATGAAGTTCAACAAAGGCAAGTGTAAGATCCTTCGCCTAGGAAGGAATAACCCCATGCACCAGTACAGGTTGGGGGCTGACCAGCTGGAAAGCAGTTCTGCAGAGAAGGACCTGGGAGGCCTGGTGGACAGCAGGCTGACCATGAGTCACCAACATGCCCTTGTGGCCAAGAAGGCCATCAGTATCCTGGGGTGCATTAAGAAGACTGTGCCAGCAGTTTGAGGGAGGTGATCCTCCCCTTCTACTCAGCCCTGGTGAAGCCACACCTTGAACTATGCTCAGTTCTGGGCTTCACAGTACAAGGGGGACATGGAACTACTACAGAGAGTCCAGCAGAGAGCTCAGGGACTGGAGCATCTGTCATATGAGGAGAGAGCTGGGCCTGTTTAGCTTGAAGAAAAGAAGGCTGAGAGGGGATCTTATCAATGTTTATAAATACGTGAGGGGAGGTTGTCAAGAGGATGAGGTCAGACTCTACAGTTGTGACCAGTGACAGGACGAGAGGCAATGGGCACAAACTGAAGCACAGGAAGTTGCAGATGAATATGAGAGGTCACTTTTTTACTGTGAGGGTGACAGAGTACTGGAACAGGTTGCCCAGAGAGGCTGTGGAGTCTCCTTCTCTGGAGATATTCAAAACCCGCCTGGATATCATCCTGTGCAACATGTTCTATATGGCCCTGTTTAGCAGTGGGGTTGGGCAAGATGATCTCGAGAGCTCCCATCCAACCTCAAATATTCTGTGATTCCTTAAGCACCTTCTATATAAAGAAAAGAAACTACTTTGTTGGATACAGAGCAAGGCCCTGAGTTTACATGCTCTGCTTGAAGAAGTATTCTCACTCTCTGACTAAAGATGTCTGGAGACTACCTTCTCCAGGGAAGGTCTCCACAGAACAGCCTCCCTCTTATCCTCCCCCACATCCACCATGTCTTTGTCTAGACAGTCCATTTGAAAAAGTCAAGAGAAGTAAAACAAAACACTTGCTGCTTCTAAAATACAGGCTGAAAAACCTGTCTGATATGAGAGAAACACCAGAAGAGCTAAATTCCACCACACGTTTTCATTTCTGTGACATTCTGTTCATCTGGAGTTATAGTTACTTGGCTAACGAGTCCCAAAGGAGCAGGAGGAATCAGGTTTCACCATAGAACATTAAAACTGTGAAATAAACAGCAATCCACCCTTGATTAAGTGCTGTTGCCTTTAAAGAGATATTATTTGTTTTATTCAGAAAACAATTTGCCCAATAAAAGTTCACTATAGCTTGATTTTTATTAGCAAATTTCCTTCATTTTCCAGTGAGCATAATTACAAGCCTAAACAATTTACTTCAGTTTTGTTAACTGTTGAGGATGGATAACTACAATTAACCTGAATATTCTGAAAGTAGTTCTTCTCTGTAGGATACAGTGCCAAAAAAGCAAATAAATAAATAACATTAAAACGTAAGAATGGCTAAATAAAAATAAAAATAAAACTCTTCAAAAAGTGATCCACCAGCCAGCTTATATAAGCTTTCCAGTTCATAAGTGGTTATTCCTTGCCAACTTATGTTCTGTCAAGAAGCAGTTCCCTGCCAAAATTTAGAGTTCCAGTGGAAAGAAGCACTTTTAAGAGGTAAATGAAATTGAGGATGACATAAATACCTAAACAAGCTCCTGTATTGTATGTGTACTGCACACAACTACCAACAAGAAAAAAATCCCACAGTTTATAATATGGTATTATATTATGTACATACAGCCACATGGAGTGCAAATTGAAAAGATTCATCCAAATATTGCTTCCAAGTTTCAAATGCATGTTTACTTATAAATAGCATAGCCCTTCCCATTCCCTAATATTTTGCTTTCTCGAAGCTATGACCAAATAACTCTGACATTATTTGTGCTGATTCTACTCGGCTTTTGCATCAAACTAGTAGCCAAGTAACTTTGAAAGAAGAAAGCTTAAGTGTCTGCTGTGTTGCCAGAGAGTTTGTATTACTATACATAAATTGCTGATGTGGTTTCTCTTACATTTGAGATAGAAATTCTGAAACATACTTTACCTAATACAGTGCTGAGAAGCAAGATAAGGCTTGAGCCCTAAAAATACAAGAAATCCTTTGCCCTGAACAGATGTATGTAGGATTTTCAGATAATCATAATGTAGGAAAAAAATAAAACTGCAACTTTTAAATCCTATAAACTGCGTAACACTACTGGCTTCCATGACAGCAATAACAACAAAAAAAATATCTTCCAAATATTTTAATATTACTTGCTGCTGTCCCCCAAGACATTTTGGGCACTGTACTAAAAAAAAAAAAAAAAAGCCCTCTCTTCCATAACACTGAAGGAGACTCTCAAGGTTGATTTTTTGAATTTTCAGAGATTATACAGCTTTGTTCCCTGAAAAAGAGAGGCTTGTTTTATTTCCTCCCTTCAATCAAACAGTTTTTATTTAAAGGCTTATTAACAATATTGACACAAAACTAACTTTTTATTAGAATTTCTGAAAACAATATTACTATCTCAATATGCAGCTGTTTAGAAAGTACTTAAAAGATGTACAACAGATAAGATAATTGAAGAAGCTATTAGATTGTTGAGATAAACAGAATCTATTGTAAAATATTAGTTTCTACAACGTAAACTCATCACACGAGGATTTGAGTCTTGCAGCGTTTGTATAGAAACTCCCACTGCAGCATCAGCCTCAACTGAATTATCTAAAATAAGGACAAAATTTAAAAATGTATGCCTATTAAACAGGGCACTAATGACAGTTAACTAAAAACTAAGAATCAATGAAAAAAAACCTGTTGAGTCCCATCTTAATGTGAAAGATGAAGTCACAGATTTGGCTGCACTGGTTCAATTTTATTGGCAAGGCTCTATCATACAGTCTGTGTATTCCATTCCGCACTAAGTACTGAGAGTGAATTCAAGTCCTCTTCGCAGAGAAGTAACTAACTCATTTAGCCTGCAATCTTACAAAACATTTTGCTGTTGGTGGTGGGTTTTCTGGTTTTTGTTTTTAAAAATAGTAAAACTGAATGGCTCCACTTCTTTCCAGTGACATAGACAAGCAAGGTATTATCTGAAACAGGACTAACCAAAAGTCAGGTTTTTGAAAGGCTGTTCAGGGGCCTACATGAATAAGCATGCAGATCAAAGTATTGTTTTGCAGAATAAAATTCACAGTTTGCAAAAGGAACTGGTATTAGAAGGCACAAAATGCATATAAAGCCTTGAAGTGACAGTGGAAACTTGGAGGACAGACGAGTGGTGACCTACTCATTTTGTTTCACCATTCATTTTGTTCTTTTTTGTAGATTTGAATATCTGTTCACCTAAAACTAGGTTTGAAACTCCCTCAAGAAAAATACATTAAAATTTCAACAGACTTTTCCTTAAGAAAGTACACATTTTAAACATTATGACCTACAGAATACCTTCAAAATGCTGACCAGTCATGTTTTGTAGGCTCTTTTGAACAAGCTCACAACAACAGCATGAAGAAAATCTTTGCAGAAGTTTAGCACATTTGTGTTTACCTTTCACAATTATGAAGATAGCTCAGGATCTGTGGGAATTAAGTGCTGTGGAATTCAAGTATATCTGGTATTAAAAAATTCAGTGGCAGAGAATACTTTAAATCCATCTGAATGTCTGTTCTGATTTGCTGCAGAAGTGCAAAGGAATCTTGAACTGATATGCAAGTACCGTCCCGGTTGAGTGAACTTGACAATACCTCTGGTTTTGAAATCTGCAAAATCAGACCTACACCTATGCTGAGCAGTTAAGGTGATCTATATTTTTCTTTAGTTTTGTTACAGTGTTAGACATTTATTCAGTAACACTGTAATTTCTGTACCTTAAACTATATCTAGCGTACGTAGCTTCTTAGCAGTAAAGGATAAAGATAGAAAAAAATAAGGTAAAAATTGCAATGCAACAAAATATTAGTTTTATGAAATAGGGTTACATCTGTTAATATTTTAACATATATGAAGTTTATTAATATTTTTGTTAGTGAGAAAAAATGGTAAGATTTTAATGGCAGTGAGTGTAGCTACAATAATTTTGCTGAGATAACGAGTAAAAGGCAATATTTAATTTTCTTGTAATAAACACTGATGTACATTGTTGAAAGCTGCAGTTCAGTTACTCAAAACCCTCAACTGCAAAGGTGTGTAGGGGGAGAACAGTTCCAACTATGCCCTACTGAAAAGTCCTGAAAATAAAGATCAAAATAATTATCCCAAATGATAGCTGGAGTCAGGAATAGTGTACAAAAAGGTAAGATTAGCAGGCACCTAAACAGTAATTTTGCTAAGGATATTTGAGAAATCAAAACAAATGGGCTGTTCCAACATATTGTACATTTGCCATTTTTCTTTTATAAATGCTTAAGCTAGAAAAGTTTTTTACTTAGGCATTGCTTATGTCAATCCCTGCCAAAGGTATATCACTCAGAATAAAAAATAGGACAACAATACTCAAAGACTGAAATGATATTTCTGCTATAGAATTTCATAAAACATTCTGTAGTTATTCTCCAAAAGCTAGACAGTAGCAATTCCAGTTGATTCCAGATTATCAGTTAATGGAGTATTAGGAACATTTTGCCTAACTGGATTGGCTGTTAACACACACAAAAAGTAAAAATATTACTGTTGTACAACTGTTATCTTAAGAAATTTAACTCCAACCACTCCACCTGTTTACATGCTGCAAAATTACATGGAAAATGCAATTTTGCTGATTCTGTGTTTGCAAGATTTGTGACATGCTATGGAAGAACTTGAAGAGCTGCATCAGTAATGTCACTCATTCTTTTCCCCTCTAGATCCTCAAGGACAACTGGTTTTGTATGAAATTTGAGAAAAGCAAATGGGAAAAGAAATAACAAAAAATGCCGAAGATAGACAACTGGATACAATCAAAACAAAGCTGTTCCTGTTTTTTTAATCGATGTATTTACTTATTTATTTATTTAAGTAGCAGAATGTTTAAGGATTGTAGCTACATTTTCATGCAGAAAAAAATCCATACTTCAGGTCAAATGTGAAAAACTGCTTAAATCTCTATCCCCTCCCCCCCAGACTCATCCTCCTTAAAAAAAATTTATATGTATTATGCACCATAGTACAAATGAAATTACCTGTTTTTCATTATTTTAGGCCAGGGTACTGTTTACAAATATAATGCACTTTTTTTTATATTTAATAGATCTTACTTTCACAAGATATGTACATTTGTTTAATTAAAACCAAAAAAAAAATCAAATTATCTTTCAGTATCATTGCAAGACACTAGAGAACATTATTAACTAGTACGTTTTGGTTACATATTGAAAATCTAACATAAAATTCCATCAGGAATTAATCAGTAAAAATTGTTTTGATGTCAAGTTTTAAATTTGAAGAGTAGGTTTCTTGCTGATTGTCACTAGATGCGTTACTCCTGCACCTAAATGAAGACTAGTCACTTAGTTAATATTGGCTGTTATATGCATGACTCACACACTGTATGTATCATAATGACAAATGAGGTCTTTAAAAAGTTAGCTGTAACAGACACAAAAAGACTAGCTCCTCTTTACAGGAGCATACAATTTGTAAAAATAAATCTTTAAAAAATAGTTGAAACCCAAGTGATTCACTTTGATATATAATCATAAATACTTCTACTTCAAAACGTTAAAAAAATAGTAATTTATTGTAAATGAAATAGGAGGAGGATTTCTAACTTTAATGGGATTATAACTGTAAGAATACAGAAAGTATATTAATGTGCTGATTTTTTTTTCCATTAGGTTAATCATGAGGAAAAACAATCTATGTCATGCTAATCATTTTTAAAAATGAAAGTTTTGATCCAATGTTTATTAACTGTATGCATTCTGTCCACCAGCAAGTTGTTCAAACAGTTTAGTAATTTGAAAAGAAAAGCCTTAAATGTAATTATCTGAGGGAAAAGAACTGTTCACAATGGACAATCAGAACATCTCAAGCCCATAAGTCAATTCTAAGGCATTTAATACTTTTCCAGCTAGAAACATCTGCTCATGTTTTGCATAAAAGTAGGCTTCTACTAGCTTTTCTGGCGTGTTGTCATCTATGTAGTACGGAAAAATACATTTTGCAAATGTAAATTCTTTTTTTCTTTTTTGACCACTGGCAGATCTTGAATTAGAGCCACGCTGACTCTATTAGGCCCCATACTGTGGTGCCATTCTGCTTGGGGCACGGTAAGCTCCAGTCTCTTATCCTCCCTTCACTTCACAGTCAAGCTGTTAAATACATTCAAGAGAGATACAGGTTAATACAACTCCTAGCAACAGCTTATGTGACTGTGACATAGTAATCAGTTTTGAGGTAGCAATATGTTTTGAGGTAACCTGTTCTACATTTTATTCTAATCTTTTTCATTGTCCTGTTCTTTTTGTTTGATTGTTTTTTCTTAGTGAAGAGATTCCACTAGTATATTTTTGCCTTTGTGTCCTGTACAATGTTTTTTGTATAGCATTTTACTGTGTTTTCCATCTTAACTGTTAAATAAATAGAAAAAAGTGTCCCCCCCCCCCCAAATTGTCTCTAGTAAACCAGTTACCAAACAGAACATCTGTCATCTGGTGGGAAGTAAGGTGAGGGGGAAGGTGATAATAGGAGAAAATAGACATCTAATTGCTTCAACAGAATCTGTAAAGGTTTGGAATACAGAGTCCTCCTTGACTGTATGCCAATGATCCATATGTGAAGTGTCAAGAACATTTCAGGATGCAAATGAATACTGGAGCAACGATATGAATAAAAATGAGAACTTGTTTTGAGAAACCCAAAGTAAATGCAATTCAATATGTTGCTAGCATTGGAGAAGTAGCGAAATAATCAAGAGTAAAGCAAGGTATTTCGAAAGCAATACATACTGGAAAGACTGATAAATCAACGTTTTAGTAGCTCTATTTAAACAGGCAACAGAAGGTGGCTTGCCTATTTTAGACATTGTAAGCCACAGCCTAATAGAGTAAAAGTAAGTGTACGTGACACTGACAAGTCTGAAGCAGCATCCAAGACCCTAAAGAGAACTGAAAATGCTACAGCTCTGTTAAGCCAATCTGGATTTGAGGATATTGTAACTACAATACCTACTTTAAAAGTTCCCTGCAAACTGGAATAGGTGTATGCACTGCAACAAGAGTTGATGACTGGGATTCCAACTGGTATATTATGCATATGTCAAATAAACATTAAAATATATATAGCAGGTCTCAAATCTACAGTGGAATAAATCAAATTTTATATATCACAAGAAAACCATAATTATTGGAACTTCAGAGAGTGTGTTTGGTATTATCTAGCAGCACTGTAACGCTTTGCTATGTGCCTGAACAGATGCACTCCTACGTAGTATTGCACCAGTTTCTTGATGAAAGAATCCAAGTGTCCCGAGATAACAGGAAAAGCACATCCTGAAGGAACGACCTGCATGGGGTTACTGAAATAAGTTCTGCAGTACTGGCTCATTTATTAAACCTGTTTCTGTCTTCACTGTTAAGAAATTTTCTCACATTTTTCTCAGTTCATACGTATTCATTTTCTCTGTGGTCTTCTCTCCTAGAAGCAAGTCGATAACATGATCCCAGTATTCAGACAGATAATTCCAGCTATGATTTATGACAATAGCTGCATAGAAGCAACTGAGAAAAAGAACTGCAACCTTGTAGTGGATGCCTTTATTAAATAACACTAACTGATTACCTACAGATGTTGAAGAAAGCATGGGAAAGACCATGTGGACAGCCTTGCACTGCTAGCCTCGAGCTGTTTCCATCTCTGAGCTGAAAAGAAACAACTAAAGACAGAAGCTCCCTGAAAGCTCCTCCTTGCTCTTGTTAAAATAAGCATAAAAAAACTAAGGTAACCTATAATAATCACTTCAGCGCATAATAGGAGTACACGAATAAATGGGGAAAATGATAGGAATAAATGAACACAGAAGATTGAGTAACAGCACTTTCAAGAGCTACAAAGTAGGCAGTACAGAGCCTAGTTTCCCAACTCAACTGTCTACAAACTCTTCTTAATCTTATCTCCAATTGTCTCTCCCTTCCACAATGATTTAATTACGCTTAAAAAAAATTAATAAAAACAAAAATAAAGCTCTGGCTGTTCATATTACTGAGAAAAAACAAATTTTTCAGAGAGGTGAAAGCATGTATTCTGTGGGATAAGATGGGTACTAAAAATATACTTTAACCCCAATAGTATAGTTAATGTCTATGTAAATAAAACCAATATTTATCATTATATATATATAAAAACAGTGAAATCTCCCTTTCATGCTTGCCTCCCCCAAAAGATTATCAAATATTTTTAACACTTTAAATACCTTGTCCTCTAGTCCATGACAATACATTAGGAACTATGTAGGCATTGTAACAGTTCATAAACATAATGGTCGTCCGTATGGCAGACTTAAAGGCAGGTTTTTGCATCTGTTTGGACTCAACAATTGAATTTAGAGACTTTGAGGATCAAAGCTGATAAAACTAGTCAGTAGATATTTTAACTAAGGAAAGGAGAAGAAAAGTTTATTATTTGATTAGACGACAGCTTTAAGTCATGAAGGTGATACAGCCATGAAGGACTGCAAATTTTGATCCAAAAACTTATTATTTCTTTTACCAATATAAATTTTGGGTGACACTGAACAGAACCACCCTTCAAATTATGTGGTAATGCCAGTATAAAACCATGCACAGCTTCTTCAAAGGCCTAAGTGGTGCATGCCCAGTGAGCTAATGCAGACATAGCACACGAGATCAGATGCAGGAAGAACTGAAGCATGCTGTGATACTCACAAAATTATGCTGGTCAAACTTTATAGGACAGCTACAATTACAGCAAATGCATATAGTATTCTGTGTAACACGATCTCCTGAAAATAACTTATACTTCTGCGTCTCCAAGGAGCCAGAGAGAACACAGCCTTAAAATATGGGACTTATTTTCAGAAATCAATTTCAGAAGACAAACCTGACTCCCCTTCAAGAAACACAATATCGATTTTATTGCGCAAGGTGATAAAAGAACAAGGCAATTAATAAGAACTGATCTGGAATTCTATGTACAGTTTTGATGAGGCGTTCAAAAATGATAGTGGAACAAGTAGTGGAAAAGAAAATTTATTATCTTAAGTGGGAGACAATGTAAAGAAGTTTGAAAGCTTTACCTAACAAAGGCTGAATGGAGATGTGACTGTACTTTATAAATATACCATGGCATAAAAACAATCAGAATAAAAAGCAACATCAAGCTCAGGGATGATGGTGACACAGGAATAAATGAGAATAAAATAAAAATTAATAAATATATTGCAGAAGATGCTGAAAAGTTTGCCATATTCAGTGAGATTCTGAGACAGGCAAAAGAACAGGAGCAAAATATGTAACTGACTATGCCAGAAAATGAGGAACTTGAAAACATCATCATTACATGTTTAACTGAAATTTCAGACAACAGGACTCAATGGATCACCAAGTCCCTCTTCTTCTGTTCCTCCTCCCTCCCCCCCCCCACCTTTTACGTTATAATTTATGTTAATTACTTTGCAGCTATACATTTTTAATACAAGTTACTGTAGTTTCATCTTTTTTTTTTTCCCCTATAACCAGACAACCAACCAAACAAAAAACAGTGGAGGTTGTTTGGTTATTTTGTTTCTAATTATTTAATTATGGATAAATATGTGGATGCAATAACCTAGCAAAAATAACAATAACGATGTGTCATGTCTGCCTATTCTTAGAAACTCTAACAAGGCATTACACTAAAGATATCACAGAGCCTTTGCATATATAGCCCATATAAATATATTTACCAGCTAATAATACATCAACGCAAAATGGGAAAAAGCTGGAGACGGGTTGATGCAGCAAGTACAATGTAAACAGGAGTTAGGAATGCGTTTTAAGATATATGTATTACATATTTATCACGTATTATGTTAACAAAGAAGATGCAAGCAACTCAAATAATGGGTTTAAACAGGGCTATGAGGCAACAGGACACAGCAAAAAATTATCCGGGAAAAAAAGAAAGAATTTCTTAAAGAAAATTTCTTAAAGAAAGAATTTAGTGGCTAATCACTAAAAAAAAAAAATCACCTAAAAATTATTCAGAGGAAGAGGCCTTGGCAGAGAACTAAGAATGCTCTGAAGACCCAGAATTAGACTTTGAACCAGTGCCTACAACATCTAATAAATAACTAAAGACATGATGAAATACAAGCCCAATTCTACTGGGATATTTTCATTCCTTAAGCAGAGGACAGTCTTTTTAGAGTAAATTACAAACAGATTGTTAAATAAAGGTCACCTGTGTTTTCTCTCACTTATTTGTAATGAAAAAAACAAATCTACACACACAAAAAAAACTACCAACAATCAAAAACACAACTGAGAGACACCTCTGAAACTAGAAGAGTAAGCAAACAGCTCTCCAAACCTCAAACAAGCAAAATGCAATACTTTATTATTTGCAAATAGTTAACATCCCGAAAGATATACAAAATGGTCCCTATCCCACTTGGACAATATCCATTGTGGCTCCTTATTCATCAGTATAACTTCTGAAAAATCTTCAGCTCTGGTTGCCCTACCATCTGGACCCAATCAGATAGGCAGGCTGGCCCACCACTCTAAGAAGTCATCTCATCGCCACAGAAACATAGTAATTGTACTAAAAATGATCCTGTTGGATTCAGCTAGGGCAAACAGGTATGAAACCAGTCATGGAGAAGCAGCATGTTTTATTAAGCTGCAACATTAATAATTTAATGATACATATTTTGGGCCCTCAAAAAACATGAGCATAAGCCATGTTTCACATAACGTGGAATATTAACAGTGTACAACCTGCAAATTTCTAAGTCCGGAACAACAGATTTGTTGGAGACTGAAGAACTCAGTTTGTGTCAAGTACATACAGAATAACAGTGGGGACAAAGTGGCTTTGCCACACTATTCTTCCCATCAAGCCCAAGATGACCAGAAAGACCAGCAAAGCAGAAGGAAGGCACACAAAAATCTTGTCAATTCTGAGAGAAGTGGATGAGAAGTGAATTATTTTCTAAAAACTTTGAATAATTACAAAATGAATTTACAATGCCTGACAGGCAAAGCTTTTCAGTAGATGCAGTTATGCCAGCAAAAAATGTCTTCTTAAGCAAATGTGAGTCAAGATACACCAACAGAAAAATGAGATAATTGCACCTCCCAAATCTTTCCGGTACGCCTAGACCCTATGATCCAGTATGACTGCTCAGTTAAGTCAAATTACACTTACTTTAAACTATGGAGCCATGGCATAGCAAACAATACGCAATGATCAAGTTCTGAGTCTCTAGAACTTAACTGCATTTCTGAAATCCCAGATGACCTGAGGATATAATCCTGTTAATAAAGCATTAAGTCTCATTTTCACTATGATTTTCAATTCAAAAAGATGCAGTTGTATTGCACAGAGGTTCTTACTCTCTAAGCCTTTATGACTTCCAGTGAAAATTCAGTGCTAACAAGGATATTGTTTAACAAAACAACTTGTAAAAAAAGGTATTAAATATACAGATAAAACAGGCATGAAATAACCTATGCCAGGATAACTACAGGAAGATAAAGCAAGCAGAATCAAAGGAAAATACTTTGAAAAGCATTTGTTCTATAGTATCTGTGTGCCCCTGGCAAACAATGAATAGGGAGAATTGATAGTCCATCATCACTGAAGCATGTTCAAAGATCTTACAGGTCAGGCTCCTTTTGTCATGTTTGTGTTCTACCAACAAATCTTAAAAGTCTTTACTCAAATATTACAACTTTCTGAAGGTACTGCTAGAGAAAACATAGCAGAAGTAGATCAGTAGCTCTGGATACTCTTTTAAGACAAATTGCTTTTCTGTTGTTTTTTTTTATTGACTTTCTTTTAAAAAATGTTAATATGTCATAGACAGCAATATTTTCTCCGAAAAACGTGGCGGCCTTAACAAGTTAAATCAGTAACTCACTGTTGGGTAAGTCAGAGTTTGATTTTCTCAACTATTATTGTTTCTTCTCTTAGTGCCACATTGGGCATTGCACCAGATATTCAGGAGAAAAATCAGCAGCAGAACATTACAAAGAAATTAGTTTAATGAAAATTTTAAATCCATAAAGACTTGGAAATCTCCTGTTTCTCTCCTTTATGTGATCATACTGTCAAATAATAAGGTAGCTGTAGGGGAAACCCTAAACCTTTCAGGAAAATAAACAAATAAATAAATAAATAAAATCCAACTCAAGGTCACAACTCTAGGTCACTTCTTTGAATAAAACCCAACTAAAGAATGGAAAATCACTTCCATCTGAACTTCTCATAAATGTTTGGTGGCTAATACACAGTTAGTCAGTGTCATTTCAGTGACTAGTAGACTAGTAAAAAGATTTCTAATCCATTACTCTTAGAGGGAGTCCCAGCAGAGAGGAACATGGGACTTAGAGACGTGAATACGTGGTGACTCACACCAGCTCAGTAACAAGCCCAATTATAATCTTCTACTGCAGTTGTAGAGCATGCAGTGCTTCTACATTGGCTGGTCTTCCTCTTCTCTTCCTAGAATTTTCTTCAGACACGCTTTTGGATGTAGCACAACCTCCTTCCCTATGGTCATGGTCCATCTTTCCTGAAAGTCTATGTCTATGCACTGCAGCACAGCCATGAGAGCAATCTCATGCCCCTGTAATCCCAATGAGGACACCGCTCTGCAGCTGTCCATGGACTTCCTAGTCCCCCTGTTTGTTTCCCACATCATTTGCATTTGTGTAGTGGTTTTCACGTGGGGACGTTGAGAGCCCTCTCATCATGATATCTCACAAACACTTCTTCGATGTCCCCTGTGCCTTCCCTTCTCCTCAGCTAATGACACATTCAGGTTAAAGCCCTTACTGCAAGGTTAGAACCTTGTCAGAGACTCTTCTCTTGGCCCACTTCATCAGACAACCCCATTCTTTTTCAGGTAGTCCTTGGTCCTCAGCGAGGGCCCCATAGTCAAAGAAGCCAAAAACCCTGCACCTAAACATCCTGCCTACCACTGGCTGCGGAATTGGGAAGCATCAAACACCTATTCAACTGCCTAGGAAGGATCTATATAGCTGCTGGGCAAGAGCGTAATAAACAGAGGCAGACAAGAGAGTCATGGCAGTTTCCAGACTTCTGAAGAACTTAATAATGAAAAAATAATTAGAGAATGGTAAATTCCTTCTTGCATGAATAACCAGACTGCATATTCATGAACACTATTATACACTGCCTGAACAGATAATGTGCAACCAAAAGTTTTAGAAGAAATTGATAATGCTCCTTACAAGGATTAAAATTCATTCATAACTTGGACAGCATCTGGTTTATTCCTGGACAGCACTTAAACAAAATGTAGCATTACATAAAATCTTATTACAACATTACAAGTCTTATTACAACAAATGAACCTTTAAAAAAAATAAAACAAATATTTATCAACTAGTTTAGCATTCTGAACTGTTTCACCACAGGATAATACAGCAGAACAGCGCTGGAGGAAGGAAAGTGATCACTACGGATCTGGCTGCCTTCAATGCTATGAAACCTTCCCTACAGTTGTACCATCAGTACCCAGCTTTTGACTGAAACAAGGCCAGCAGGATTAAAACCATGAAATTATACTTGTGATTCCACTTCTGTAATACTGATTTACAAAAAAAATGCAATTATTAGCAACACCTATCTTTAAGTTAGTGATATTCAGTAGAGGTTTTCTCAACTACTCTTGTCTTCATACATACTAGAAAGACACCGTGACAGATTGAAGTTACGAGATACAAGCATACTCCGATTTCTTAGATATCACAGACTTTACTCCTTTCCTTCAGCTCATCTGATTTTTCACATTTAATGGTGTGCTATTTCTGCAGTAATTCTGTGTGAATTATTGTAAACAATTTTTTTTGCTGTTCTACATTCAACTACTGAAGCACAGTAAAGTGTTAAAATTACTGTAAACACTTGTGGCAGATGTTGATAATTGTAAAATGGCTGCTGGTGGACCTAATTATTCAGAATAAGCAGGAATGTAACAGAACTGTTCTGAAGGGACTTCAACACTGCAATTTTCCCATGCTTTATGAAAAACGGTTTCATTCAATAAATTACCATAGTAATTTCTTTTTTCTTCCACCCCAGCTTGTGATAAGGGGTACACACACCCTGAGGATTTACGTGTTAAAGCTAATTTGCTGAGTTAAACAGCCATCAAAATCAGGGCTGCTCTGAGCTTAATAACCTGCTACAGACTTCTAAGGCAGTCTGTAAGAATACTATTGACTCTTTAAATAATACTGTTTTAATTTTGCAATAAAGCAATTTAAAATAAGGTATCCAAAAGAGCAATACAAACAGCCTTCTGGAAAAGGAGAAAAGTATACTCTTACACTCTGCAGTACATTAACTGCTCTACTGGAGCAAGCAGCTTAATTTTTCTTCATTTCCCTGTAATCAACAAACAGAAGCTCTGGATAGACAAATAAACAAACAAAGTGGTGCTGCAAATGCTTGGCTATCATTCAGGTCCACCACAAAGCACTGGTGTGCTTTCTTGAGTCCTCACTCCCTGCTGTGCAGCAGAAACGTGTTCTTCTATCTAGTACTACAATGGCAAGAAAACTGTAGAAAAACTTCCATATTCACTTACTTATAGCAGCTAATACCAAAATAAGCTTACAATGGAAAAAAAAAAAGTAAGCACAGGACTGTAACATCAAATTAAGAAGGAATTTAGTTTTTATCAATGGCAAAAAGGCTACTCTAATCTTTTTTCATCTATTTCTTGATGCAAAGCAGCAGCCATATCTGTATCTTACCTAAATATATCAGCCTTTGAAAAATACCATAAAACACATGTAATATTATTTTGAAACCCAGAAGCTAATATGAACCTTGTGAAAATATGCTAAACGAATGCCAGAAGATTAAAAAAAAAAACATAGGTTGTGAGTAATTTACACTGAAATGTCATGCATTGTCCCTCATTCCCTTCTTAAAATGTATGAGATTTTCGCATTGACTTCACTTGGCCAAGACTTGCTTTTCAAAATGTATTTATCAATGCATAACTGTTTTCCTGATCTAAAATTTGCACATCACATCAAGTTTGATGGAAAGTATGTTTTACTTGTTTAGAAATATGGTTTATTTACAGCATGTACTTTTATGTAATATTGCCACATAGCATGTGTTGATATACAAAATACATCATATGTATATTCTATTGTACTGTATAGATGTATTGTATGAGGTATGTGTCTATTAAAAAAAGGTGTGATCACTCTCCAAAGAGGGACTCTGTCTGATCATGTTGTTCTGACTGATGCTGTCTGTCTGAGGTGGAACACAAAGGAGAGAGAGACGACTGATCCTGCTTTTAAAAGTAACTGAGGATGCAATGAGGTGTTTCTAGAGCGTGTGGTGGGGTCAGGAGAACGTGCTCCAAGCTTGCAGCACAAATGAAGTGATTCCAGAAAAGAACATAAACAGGATCCCAGTACAAGCCTCAGAAATACTGGAAAAAGAAACAGATCTTTCCCAAAGACCAAAGGAGGACAGCAAGGAGTTCACTTTAACCCAGAAAGGCACTAAAAATTGGTGGTTGGAGAGCTTGCATGAGAAAAGAACCTTGACTGAGAACACAGATTGGGGACCAAACAAATAACAACAACAAACTGTTCCACTAATGTGCAACTACTTTTAAGATGAACGAATTTTAATAATCCCCCCCCCAAAAAAAAGCTTTGTCCTTATGTTATTGTATTCTTTATCTTTTCATTGATTTTTTTTATCCTACATAATCCCGAACAAGTTGGCAGCTATTTCAAAGAGATGCTGCATTTTGACATTTTAAAGAATCTTCAGACAAGAAAAACTACTGAATCACAAAGCCATCACATCACATAAGGAACAGGTTCCATACCCAATACAACCTTTTGTTTGCAAAAACTAAACTCTTGAGCATTTCTGCTGCTGTAGTTCAATAGGTAAAATGCTTATTTCGGTAAAATGCTTATATTCAGTAAACTGGAGGCTCTTAGCACAAGAGCTTAGCAGCAATTTTTTCCTTTATTAGTCTGTGCTCAATAAGCCATTATAGAGGTATGGTGTTATGGCCCTCTAGGCACAGACTGCTGAATGACCTTAAAGAAATGAATATCTCCTTTAGTGTTATATTCTAATTTTAATCCAAGGAGCCAAGTCACATATCATGGAGTTAAGACACTAATAAAATTTTCATAATTTAAGCCTTTTGCTTCTATTTCAAATGTAGACTCATTTCAGTTACAATAGCCATCAACAAAAGCACGAACGTAATTGTGAAATGACATGCAATTGCATCCATTACAGCAGCAGAAAACAACATACAATTTAAGCATAAAATGAATTGTTTTATTTTAAGTAATACTATTTAGGATGTAAACACATATCTACAATTATGTAAAATCAGGTTTGACAACCGTTCTACAAAACCTAAACAATTAATAGCAGAAAACTTACTCTCTTCACCTTCATTATGTCATAACTAATGCTATCGTGTTTGCTTTGTTACGTTAAAAAGGGCTCAGGAACAGAGACTATAGAAGAATTCCCCAGAATACAAATAACACAATTAAGTATAGGTAATTAACTTGCAAACTATCTGTTTCTCTTCTGTCAATGTGTATGTCTATTGGGGAAGCACTCTGTAAGTAGCTGGTCATGTCTGTTGAATGTGTTATGTACGTAAGGTGTATATTCAATTAATGGCTAGCATTTTCCCAACTGTTAATAGACACTGTTACACTAATTACACTTACATGTTTATTAAAACCATATATAAGATTAGTTTAGTTTATTTAGTCCAGGTTGCTTTTTGGTTTGAAAGAAAATAAACTCTAAAGATTTCTTTAGTGTTAGGAACGAATTGTACAGAATATTACTCTTTTTTTTTTCTCATGAAAAAAGCTAATGCAAGGAAAACTCAACAAGAATCATATTTGCAACTACATATTGACTTGGAATTGAAAGATTAAAAACAATTTCCGTGTCAAGTTGTGGGTCAGAATAATATATCATACAGTATTTCAGTCATTGAAGCCAACTATCTATTTGCTTCAGTAGCACAAATAAGAGGATGAATTGTAGCAATTCTCAGCCTATGATAAGTTACTAACAGACTAATTCTTGTCAGTGGAGTGATAACTGATTGTACAGTAAAAGTGCACTGAAGAAAGGTAATGAATATTCTAGAAAAGAAAGATTTAAAAGCCTCACCAGTCACTACAGTTCACGGCACAATAGTTCTGCAGTTCCTTGTTTCGATTTATCGCAGCAAACTATCCAATACCAATTTTATCCAACATTTCCCAGTAGAATACTTGCAATACAAAAACACAGCTAAAACAAAAGTATATGAACTTTGATACATCTGGTAGTAAATTAAGTACAGTATGGATGGATGCTTTTCCATTGCACTCTCCCAATCTGTATGTACAGAGATAGGGACGTTCAGGGAGCAGCCTGTGACAGGATTTTCAACTTGCGCCTGACAATTTAAAGCAAGCTAGAGTCTCTTCCAAAAAGGACCACCTTCTTGTAATACTGAACCATCATCAGCTGCCCACTGAGAACAGGACAAATTTGATCAAGTGCTTCAGTTTCTTATGCCCCACACTGCAGCAGAAATGAAATACAAGATCTGGCAATACGCTACAAGTGCGCTCATCAGCAGAGGAAAGAGCACCAGCTTCCACCCTGCCTCTCGTGCTGAGTACCACCAGGAGGAACACAACTGCATAAGCTGACCTGACATCATTTGCCACTTCGAGCTAAGGGACTCAAACCAGAGGAATGGATACAAAAAAGGCTTGGTTTTCAGTGATGCCGAGCACCCTCAGATGGTGTGCACAGCTCTAGTTACCAGAGGCCTTACCCCAATCAGTACAGAGCAACTTAATTTAGACACTACTTCCTAGCAGATGCATTTAACACTGAAAGATGACATTCAGTAGATGAAAGGACTAGGTGTCAGAAAGTTTTAAGTAGTTTCTGAACAAGAGGTTCATGAAGAAGAACTACGTGATTGTAGACTATTTGATTTGCACACAGAATTAGAAACAATGTAAATCAGTCTCCACATCAAAATTTTGTTCTCATTTATGAAACATTTTGAAGATGCTGGTTCAATAGTAACAAAAAAGTGAAAGAATAAAAACTTTAATCACAGATTAGCTGTCAACTTTAAAATTTAAGAATTACAGCATTCAATGTTAATTTTAAAATTATTTAAACTTATGCAAAGAATCTTAAAAAAATGTTTTCATTTTTAAATGCTAAAAGTTAGCAAACCTCTGATAATTAATTGCAAGCAATTTTAAGCTACAACTTTAATTCAAAGGATGAGTGACTGGGTCAAACACCGCTCTGCTGTTTTATTAAACCATGTATCAAGGAATTTGATTCAGTACAGTTAAACAACAGCCCTTGTTCAGAAAACTAGCAATTGGATTGCAACTAGCTCATCCATGACCAAAACTAACTCCTCTGAAGTATAAAATAAATCATCTTGAATT
Organism: Anser cygnoides; assembly: GCF_040182565.1. Classification (NCBI taxonomy): domain Eukaryota; kingdom Metazoa; phylum Chordata; class Aves; order Anseriformes; family Anatidae; genus Anser; species Anser cygnoides. The sequence goes on along the minus strand of NC_089873.1, from coordinate 123,114,349 downwards.
CAGAGCAGCACATTAAGCAAATTTGAAACAAAGTTGGAGGTATAGAGATATAACTGCCTATTAAAATCCAGAATGTTTTTTTCCACTTCACAGCTATCTCAGTAATGATATATTTTTTGCTGTAAAAACAAATTGACAGAACTGGATGGGCTTCTGGAAACAAAAGTTGTTTTCTCCAGCATTACTAGAGATGTGTTAACTGCCTTTACCATCTGTGAAAGGATGATAATGCTTGCATACAGTCCTCACAGGGATTTTTGTGGGGATTAATTAATATTTTTTAATGTGCTTTGAAGATTAAACACTCAATAAGAGCAGAGCTCATTATTCATTTACTTTTGGAAAAGTAGAAGTCTTCATAACAAAAGCTGGAAACAATAACTGTAGTATCACCTCATAGTAGGAATAGTAAAAAATTAAATACTTCAATTCTATGCAATAGTTAAACTGCAGCTTTTGATTAAAATCCCACTGTTTTCCTTGTTCTCAAGACTTTGGACTGACTTTCCCTACTTCGGAGGTTTGAAAGCAGCTTTTCCTAACTTTCCAGATGTAATTCACGATCTGGAACTCAGGCTTACTCAGGGGTATTTCTCAAACCAGTGAATCCTAACTCAACCTTCTTCTCAAGAGAAATCATCCTTCTTGACAGACCATGCTCTTGTGTTCCAAGTACGAACACTCCCACAATGCCATCAGCACATTACCCAGATTCTTACTAGAAGTAGTATTTATTCCCTTCAGTGAGGTTTGTAAAATCTGAGTGTTTTTTCAGAATGGATCTGGAGAGAAGGCTGGATCAAACAGAGCGATGCTTGTTTTTTCAATCACCCAGCTGGTGTAAGACACTTGACACAAGACTGCCATGCCAGGAACAAAATGTTCCAGGCTGCTTCCACTTACCTGCATCCCCTGCCTGGTACTGTGTCCGATGTATCTCACACTGGAAATATATTGACTGGTGGCTGTTCTCTGTGTGGTGTACGCCAGGTGAGAATGAGTTTATTGGCATTTGAAATGCTGTGTCCTGGCATTTGGAGTTAGATCATAATTGTTTCTGCTCTTAAAAATTAATACAGGAAGAGCCACTCAGTCGTCCAACATTGTAATGAATGACAGTTGAAGGATTTTCCCTGCTATCTGTTTCATAATTAGCGCTTGTGAACATGAAATCTTATACTAATGATGTACAAACACATGGGAATTCCTTAACTTCCACCCTAATGGGGAGATCTTCCAACACATTAACTGGAGCATGGACCCCTTCTAAACCTGTCAGTATTCCCCTTGGATCTACTACACTGATTTAGATCAATTGCCCTATAAAACCCAAGCATCAGAACACACAGCATATAATCCTTACCATTTTAATGCAAGTCTGCTCTTTGTGTTTGATACCGTTGAGAGCCATCCTTATATAACTTTTCCCAGTCAAATATATGGAGAGTTTCCTACCTTGTAACATAGACCTCAGTGGATTAACAGGAAAGTTTCAAAGAAAGATTTTATGTTTGGCATAGAGGCAACATCTGTCAGTTATCACAGGACTTTGCAAAACAGACAAAAAGAAAAACTATGAAAGGTGTCAGAGTTCCAAAACCAGAGATTTAATGGCAGTAGTTGAAGATACTAAATTACTGGAAGAAAGTTTATATAAAACTGTCCATTTAAGGACCTTCGCACCATATCAAAACAGCTTATTATGGTGCATCGGAATGAATTATTTTTCAGTTGCTTTGGTTTAAGAAGTGATTCAAAACTAAAAGTTTTTTTTTTTAATTTATTTACTTTCTTTTATGTTTAGTGCTGCCTAATTCATTTCTAGGTGGGATGTTATATAAATTGAAAAATGGTGTCACACAAGTAAAACTACAGATAATATTCATTATAATAGACATACACGAATAACATAGTAAGGAGAAGAAAAAGCTTCAGAAATACAGCTAAAAACACCAAACGTTTCTGAATACTTCACAAGAGATAAATGAAGTTACTTTTTTTTTTCCTTAAATAAAATTAAAATTACATGTGTTATAGTAGCAAACAATTCATATTTTCTGTGGCTCAGGCAAAAAAGAAAAAAGATGGGTGAAGCTGTAAAAAGAAAGGGAAGCAAAAGCAATGCGTCCTTAGTTATCTACCATTGTTCTTAAATAATTTACTTCAGAAAGTTTGAGAAAGAAACACAATTTCTGTACTTTAGACAACTAAGTACTATTAAACTTCCTTAAAAAAATGGTGGGAAAAATAACATAAAAAAGGAGCAGCTTAATATAACACGGGAGGTGGGAGCAGGAATCTCTGGCATGTATTGAGCTAGCAAGCAGATGAGAGAGCAGTTTCCTTGAGAGAAGGAAAAATTACTGCAGAAGAATCAGTGACCAGACTACAAAGGACAACTGCTAAAGAAACAAAGGAAGTTAGATGACTACTTCCAGATCATAACTCCTGTCATGCAGACAGCACAACATCCATTTATCATTTGCAAGATTGAGAATCGAGAGAAGAATCCAAAAGCAGATCAGGATTTTAATCACAAGGGAGCAGGCAGCAAATGAACATAAAAAGAAGGGATGAAGGGAAGGATTGAAGACTCAAGCAAAAGAAATCCAGCAGGACTGAAGAGCAGTTATGAGAAGAAGCATCATTCAAAAAGCTGAAATCACATACAAATGGAGGAAATAGAAAGGGGAATAAATTCTAACAGACTCAATGTAAAAAGCCAAAATGAAGACCGGCCAAGAAGGAACAACTAGAAAAACATGAAAACTAGTAATAAAACTTCTCTCAGTCATATCCCAAGTGGGATTCCCCCTACAGACTTTGTCAAATGAAAGGGTTAGCATAACAGAAGCATGCAAAGACAAGGCAAATGTTGAGAACTTAAATGACATAAACCAGTATTCAGGACAGCTTCCCATCCTGAAACAGTCTGGGAAGGCATGGAGAGTGTCCAGCTAAAGGAACTTTCTCAAACCAGGGTATACATAGGAAAAAAAAGTGCAAGAAAATGGAAAAGGAACGATGGCTGGTAAGAAATAAATTTCATTTATCCAAGAATTCTATATCAGCTCAAGGGTGAAACTGAGCCACAAGGTGTTACAGGTAACATCTCATCTAAAATCAACTCAGAATATGAGGCCTGAAAGGTGGAAGATGGGATGACGACTTTTAGAAAGGCTTCTATACTTACTAGTGATAGTATATGGAATAATGGTAATAAGTAATAGAAGTGGCAGACATAGAAAAACCTGATATACAATAGGACCAGACAGCTTTTGTAAAGAGCAATCTTGTTTGACAAGTGACACAGTCAGAGCAATTTAGCTTGGGAGAGATTTCTAGATCATCTTGTAACAAACAGACCTAAAGAAGGGCCGATTTCTATTGGGTTGCTCACTGCCTTGTCCCAGTGACTTGTGCATATATCCCAGAAAAGTGATCTCACAGCCTCTCTAGGCACCTGCTCCAGTGTTTGACCATCCTCATGGTAAAAAATATGTTTTTTACATCAAATTTTAATGCCCCTTTTCACTGCTTTGTAAAGAGACTGAGAAGACCCTATCCTCCCAGCACCCTCCCACTACCAAACTATGGCCAGCAATGAGACCTCCCCCAGCACCCTGAACATTTTGCAGGTCCTCCTCTGGATTTGTTTCAGTATATCAATGATTTTTTGTTGTACTAGAGAACCTCAGATTGGACACCATACCCTAGAAGCAATCTCACAAGTGCTGAATCCAACACTGCTGAATTCCCTCAACCTGCTGTCTACATTCTTAGTAATTCAGCCCAGTAAGCAGCTGGGCTCCCTGCTGCAAGGGGGACCTGCTGGCTGACTATCAGCCAGGAATTATTTGCAGACTTGCTGAAGCGTATCCTGTCTCATCACCGAGGTCATTATTGAAGACATCAAAAGCAGTGTCAGACCTTCTATCCACCCCTGAGGAGCACTGCATGTAACCAGCCATCTGCAGATTTTGTACTACTGATCACAGCCCCTTGAAACCAGAAGTCCGGTCACTTCTCCATTCACGTCTCTCTGACGTGCCTGTAAGGGATACTATGGAATTCTTGTTAGAATCACGGTAAACAACAGTCATTGATTTCGCCTTATCCACCCCATTAGTCATCTCATCAGAAAAAGCAATCCGGATGGCCAGGCACAATTTGTTCTTTCTAAAACATGCTGACAGTTCCCTGTCAGCTGCTTATCCATCATCTACCTGGACACACACTACAGACAAAACACAGTGCTAGAGTTGGCAAACGTAAGCTGGGAAAGGCATGGTGAAGTTCTGCTACACCATCCCGGATATTTTCTGTTACGATAACCATTCATTACTGAGTAGAATTCAATACATATTAATATTCTAAAGCTATGCCTTTCTTCCACACACAATTTCTCATTAGGAAAGTCTCTTAAATTCTAGTTTTAGTTTCACAACTGAATACTTTCCCCTAATAATCATGCACAAAACCCTTGATTAATAGAACATTATCATTAGTGACACTGGGGGAATGAGCATGCAATTACTGTAGGGTCCACAGAGCAGCAATGCACGTGACCTTTAGACAGTCTTTCATCTGTCCTTAAACTACAATTTCCGGAATTCCTTGAGCTTCTCTGATACCTTTCTGGAAGCTTGCTCCTGCCAGCAATCACGTTTCACTCTTCACAGGCAGAAATATCTGACTTTAATACATCGATTTATTGATATGAATCTTGAGATTCGTCCTTCTAAAGGACATTTAACCTCCTGGAGGCAACCTACCAGTGGTTCCTCTCTGTGACCACAAACACCAGAATACAGATTTACAGAAGCTCGATCAGAAGAGTAAACAAAAGCTACATGGGCAGCATTATCTCATCACCTCTGGTTTAACTCAATTAAATAGATCTTATTCTATCCTGGCCTTGTAGGCTGTGCATGCATTGCCAAAGCAAACTCTAAACAAACACCTTCAGAGCCATACGTGACTGAAGCATAACTGCACTCCTGATCTCCAGTCCCAGGGCAACTGTTTTCATAAAAATACAGAATTTCCTATATTCTTCACACTGATCAACTAATTAAAACTATTATAATCAAGCATCTAGGGTAGAGAGCAGAATCCAGACTTCCTCCATTCACAGGTCACTAATAATCTTAAATAACCTGACTCTTGCCTCTTTAAGAGGCCAAGAAAACCTCAGACTATTTTCTACACACTGAAAAAGTTCAAAAACAAAGATTTAAAGGTAGAACATTATCTGACACACTGATCTGCTTATATTTGTGTTTAGTTCTATAGCTGTGGGGCTTCCAAGCCCCATGGGGCAGCTCACTTACTCTGGACTTTCCCTCCATGGAACAAGAGAGAAAACAGGAAGAACAAGACTAACAAAAAAAAATCATGGGTTGAGATAGAGATGTGGAAATCACTCAGCAGTTACTGCCACAGGCAAAATTGATACAACCTAGGGAATTTAAGTTCACTTATTGCCAATTAACATAACCTAAACATTTAATTAAGTCTGGTATTGGGAAATAGGACATTTAAACGCATTTGAATGTGTTTTTCCTCTTCCTCTGCCAGCCCCAACTTCACTTCCAGACCCAGTTCACTTCCAACATCTCTCTTCCCCCTTTCCTAGCCTCCACTTCTTTTCTCCTCCCTCTTCTACAGTCACAGTCCTGACAGTGAGGCAAGAAACAGCCCATGAAGTTTGGGTTTCTCACTGCTCCTCATTACCACTCCTCACCCTTTTCTTCCCACTGCTCCTTCCATCTCACCCTTTTACTTATTGCAGCTCGGAAGACAGTCTCATGACTTGTGTGGTTTTAAAGATATCAGGGAGGATGTCACAAGGCAACACTATAATAAAGAGGGATTTCAATTCATCTTATTTAAATTGTATATTATAACTTGTGAATGCTGAAACTTGAAATTTTTAGACAATTAGAATGTGAGTCCAGGAGAAACCATACAACAAGTACTCGAGAAGTGTTTTTTTTATCAGGTTCAGAGCAGCATGCAGGCCTGGCAAGAAATGCCAAGCACCCTTTGTATGGCCTTAATATACTGAAATTCAACACGATTTCCAGCTTCCCATTGATACAAGTATTTTTGTTTAAACTTCTGTTATATTTAAGTAACTTTTCTGTAAGAGACACTGGTGATTCCAATGCTGAAGTCTTAATTATGGCAATGTATAATACTAGAAATATTAATTACTTGTAACTTCATAGAAAATTCTTGAAAGCTTCCATTTGATTCAAGGATAATTATGCAGTCATAAAGCACATTTCCAGAATGAAGTCATGTACCATTTTAATGAAGGGGGAAAATGGTCAGGAAACATTTCAGAGAGCAGTTATCCTCGCTTATAACCGTGGCACACCAGCTTTATTCCCTTGCTACCGGATAACTAAGAAATGGTTTCAGGAGCATCAGTCCTTTTGCTCCAAAGTCAAATTATTTAAAGTACTACAAATGATTCAGATTATTTTGTATGTGCCTATCATTTTGTTCTTTCAAAAAGAGGGGTACTTAAAAACAAGCAAAAACACAACTACACAACACACTGTCCTGGTTCCAGTTAGGACAGACTTAATTTTCCTCCTAGTAGCTGGTAGGGTGCTATGTTTTGGATTAGGATGAGAAGAGCACTGATAACATGCTGATGTTTTAATTGTTGCAGAGCAGTGCTTACACCAGGCCAAGGACTTTTCGGCTTCTCGCTCTGTCCTGCCAGCGAGCAGGCTGGGGGTGCAGCAGGAGCTGGGAGGGGACAGACCCAGGACAGCTGACCCAAACTGGCCAAAGGGGTATTCCATACCATCTGACGTCATGCTAAACAATATATAGGGGGGGCTGGCCGGGGTGGGGGGCCGGGGCTGCTCGGGGATAGGCTGGGCATCGGTCAGCGGGTGGTGAGCAATTGCATTGTGCATCACTTGTTTTCTTACACATTATTATTATTAATACTATTATCATTATCACTATTATTATTATTATTGTTATTATTATATTCCTGTCTTAATAAACTGTCTTTATCTCAACTCACCGGCTTCACTTTCCCGTTTCTCTCCCCCATCCCAGAGAGGGAGCGGGGAGGGTGAGCGAATGGCTGTGTGGTGTTTAGCTGCCAGCCGGGTTAAACCACAACAACCCTTTTGGCGCCCAACGTGGGGCTCGAAGGGTTGAGATATCGACAAATTTGACCAGAGTGTGTTAAACTAAAATTGGTATAAGTATTGGACCTGCTTAATAGTTGCTAGTCACGATGCTGATTGCCTTAATCTCCAGTCTACTGTGCCTGTTTTCCAAATTGAGTTTTATAGCGCGTTACTTTCTGTATGTGCTCCCTGTTGCACTGTTTATCCTTTCCGGGCCCTGGTTTAAGATTGTTATGGTACTGTGCGGTGTAACGATGGCTTATGAAATGATGAAATATCTGGTCATGACTCTAACCTGGTATTTGTACTCAGCACTGACGTCGACTCTATACTTTGGAAACCATATCTCGGAAACTATTAGCAATTACACCTATTGCCTGTTTTCGTTAGGGAGCCAATCTATGAAGGGGACGGGGAAGACATGTTTCCCTGCCTGTTCACTCTCCCTTTCTCCTTCACCACCACCCTCTTATCCCCCGAGCAGTGGCAAAGGACTGTTGTGGTTTAACCCGGCTGGCAGCTAAACACCACACAGCCGTTCGCTCACCCTCCCCGCTCCCTCTCTGGGATGGGGGAGAGAAACGGGAAAGTGAAGCCGGTGAGTTGAGATAAAGACAGTTTATTAAGACAGGAATATAATAATAACAATAATAATAATAATAGTGATAATGATAATAGTATTAACAATAATAATGTGTAAGAAAACAAGTGATGCACAATGCAATTGCTCACCACCCGCTGACCGATGCCCAGCCTATCCCCGAGCAGCCCCGGCCCCCCACCCCGGCCAGCCCCCCCTATATATTGTTTAGCATGACGTCAGATGGTATGGAATACCCCTTTGGCCAGTTTGGGTCAGCTGTCCTGGGTCTGTCCCCTCCCAGCTCCTGCTGCACCCCCAGCCTGCTCGCTGGCAGGACAGAGCGAGAAGCCGAAAAGTCCTTGGCCTGGTGTAAACACTGCTCTGCAACAATTAAAACATCAGCATGTTATCAGCGCTCTTCTCATCCTAATCCAAAACATAGCACTCTACCAGCTACTAGGAGGAAAAATTAACTCTGTCCTAACTGGAACCAGGACACACACTTAAGCCTTTTTATTTATTTTCTCTCCCCTTCCCAGTTCTTATTCACAGAATTGCCCTGTTTATTGCTCAAGTAGTTTTTCTTCAGATTAGGTTGATTTTTGATACAGCCACTCTGGTTGGCAGAATAATCCCTAAAGGTCACATCTCAAAAATATTACCCACATAGAGCTTAATACATACAACAACTTTTCTGGCCATCTCTATATAAAATACACTGTTATTTAGAGCAACGGTATAAACAGAGCAATTCAAGGATCACCTCCTCCAAGCTCAGGAGAGATGCATACCAACATAGAGGATGTCGAGTAAAATGACCAGGAGACCTGCATGGCTGAACAAGGAACTCCTGGCCAACCTCTCACAGAAAAAGGAGGCCTACAGAGAGTGGAAGCAAGACAGGCAGCCTGTGAGGAACACACAGAAATTGTCCAAGCAGTCAGGGATCAGGTTAGGGAAGCTAAGGCCCTATTAGAATTAAATTTGGCCAGGGATGTCAAGGGCAACAAGAAAGGCTTCTACAGGTACCTCAGTGATACAGTGAAGACTAGGGAAATTGTGGGCCCTCCCCCAGAGGAAATGGGAGACCTAGTTACCCAGGATACAGAGAAGGCTGAGGTACTGGATGACTTCCGTGCCTCAGTCTTCTCCAGGCAAGAGCTCTAGCCACACAGTCCAAGTTCCAGGAGGCAAAGGCAGGGACTGGGAGAATGATGAACTGGCCTGGGTAGGAGAAGATCAGGTTCAAGACCATCTAAGGAACCTGAAGTCATACAAGTCCATGGGACCTGATGAGAGGTATCTACAGGTCTTGAGGCAAGAGGTGGATGTAGTTGAAGTTCATGAAGTTCAACAAAGCTGACTGCAAGGTCCTGCATCTGGGCCAGGGCAATCCAAAGCACAAATACATGCTGGGTGGAGAATGGATTGAGAGCAGCCCTGTGGAGAAGGACCTGGGGGTGTTGGTTGATAAGAAGCTCGACACGAGCCAGCAATGAGCGCCTGCAGCCCAGAAAGCCAACTGTATCCAGGGCTGCATCAAAAGAGACATGGCGAGCAGGTCCAGCTCTGCTCTCCTGAGACCCTACCTGGCGTATCGCATTCAGCTCTGTGGCCCCCAGCACAATGAGGACATGGACCTGTTGGAACGAGTCCAGAGGAGGGCCACAAAGATGATCAAGGGGCTGGAGCACCTCTCCTATGGAGACAGGCTCAGAGAGTTGGGGTTGTTTAGCCTAAAGAACAGAAGGCTCTTGGGAGACTTTATAGCAGCCATCCAAAGAGGGTCTACAGTAAAGCTGGAGAGGAATTCTTTATGTAAGTGTAGTGATAGGACAAGAGGTAACAGTGGTTTTAAACTAAAAGAGGGTAGGCTCAGATTAGATATAAGGAAGAAAGTCTTTACTCTGAGGGTGGTGAGGCACTGGAACAAACTGCCCAGAGAAGCTGTGGATGACCCATTCCTGGAAGTGCTCAAGGCCAGGTTGGATGGGGTTTTGAGCAATCTGATCTGGTGGGAAGTGTCTATGATTCTATTCTATGAGTCTACAAATCAGAACCATCAGAAGACAATCAATAGCCTGCTTTCTGCAAGGCTCTATACAAAAGAAAAAACTCCTGAAATCGCAGCAAGCTATAAAGAAACCAGAAAAATCTCAAGTCCACAAGCCCCTTTTTTTGGAAGTAGTGCAACATCATTCCAACAATGATCTCTCTGCTGTTTGAATTCTAGATGAAAGCTGTGACTGAAATTCTCCTGTACTCATGGTATTCATGAAATTGCTACCTCCAGTATCTACTCGTAAGTAAATACATGATTTTTTCATTTTTTTTTCCATGAAAGAATCATTAATCTGAGGCTATTCTTTTTCACCTAGCTTCCAGAAAGCAACTACTATAAAAAACACTGCTCATTAGGCCATTAGTTTAAAAATTTATAGATGGAAATGAAGGAAAACTTTAAAGAAAAACTAGTATGATCCTATAAAGCCTTGTTCCTTTATCTTTTGCATGCGCGTATGTGTGTGTATGTACAAGTGCCCCATCAGGGACTGCTATTAGCCACTTAAGTGCCTCCAGACTTGCCATGAATCTTTTCTAAATTTTGGTTCTTCTGATTAGGCCATGACTTTTCAAGGTACGTTGTTTAAATGAAGCCATCGAAAATTATCTACAGCAAAAGAAAAACTTTCCTGTATTTTTAGAAACAGCTTTTGCCCTATGTGCAGAGCAAATAATCGCAAAAATATCAGAAAATGAGTAAATCCACCACCTCTACAATGATTATAACAATGCAGCTTCTTCTTCTAATAGGCAATCACAAAGTTAGAAATATTAGGAAAAAATCTTAAGGAAAAACTAAATTTCACTGTAGTCCTGCCTTCCAAACATTTATTTTAAGTATCTTAAAAATGCAAGAACTGACTGAAGATGGATGATGTTTTTTTCCCCCCCTCTTTCTAGATTTAATCATTTCAACCACTATCACATGTTCTCTTTGGAATCAATAGAAAATTGATTCATTTTGTTTGTATGGAGAAATGAAAATCCTCTCTCAAGGTATTTTTTACAATCAGTACAGGAAAGTCATTACTGTGCCCAGAAAATCTTGTCCAGAGGCTTAACACAAACACACTGAGGATGTAAGGAAATCACTTGAGATGCACTGTCCTGTTATGGAACAATGTCAACTGCTGATGAAAATCACAATAGAAGGGGTTATAACTCTTATGGTCTTTTTTGACATTTTGATCTTTAGACAACCACACTTAAAGGCTGGAATACATTTCACAGAGTTACACTCATGCACGTGAACTAGTTTAGAATCCCTCACAGTTAAGATCAAAACCAGAATGTACTATTTCAAAGGAATTATCCACCTTTAGGATCTGATTCAACTCATTCTAAACTGCCCCCTACCTCTCCCTCCCTTCCTCCCTCTCTCCAAATGGAAAAAACCAACACACCATCTTAGATGACTCAAAAATATCAATATTCTCTGAGTACAGAGTCTACCTAGCTCAGATGTTGAGTTCTGGTCTAGAGATGAAGGTTGTTAACATGAATACTACCCCAAAAATTCATATAAATATCTTCCTTCAATCTCTCATCCAGAGGCTTGAACTTAAATTTGTTTCTTCCACCGCCTGGTGGATGAATGTTCCATATGACCTTCTGCTAACAAGTACCAAGATGAAAATGTCCAGCATTTCCACTCGGAATACACCAATTTACTAAGATTTCATAAAACTAACTGCTCTTAGGCACACAAAAATTTTTCTGGCTACATCAACAATCAGCATTTTCATAATAGTAAACAACAAAGCTAGCTTAACTATAAAGAGAAATTAGTGTATTTCAGCAGGAATTACGATCTCTCTCTTTGACTGCCACTGAAAGAACAGAATCTTACTGCTTTCTACTGGACCCCACATGGCAACAATTCAGACTATTTGCGTGGCTGCACTCACATCTTGCATCCTTCATTGCAAGATGGCTTAATCAAATGATGACTGTTTTGCTACTGTAAATGAAGGCTGTGCAAACATCATCTCTGCCTGGGAAGTAAATGATAACTTGCAAACTGGAACTGAGTTCTCCTTTTCCTCTGTGCTCAAACAAAACAAAAGAACCAGCATTTGTCTTTTTAACTGAAGGCTCTATCTTTTTAACTGCAGGGGCTATGGCTTGCACGGTTCATGAACTTATCACGTATCTCTAGACTTCTTTATTTCATGGAGTGGACAGGCTGCCAGAGATTGGAGTAACTTCTCCTACAAGATCAGACTTGCTCAAAATCTATAGCTGAATTAAATGATCACTTTTGTCATGCATCCCACACACAAGTTACTTTATTGGCTGACACAAAGTCTCCAAAGTAACTACCCTATTAAAGCCAGAAAAAATTCCACAGGGAATGAGCAACTGAGTTTAATCAGGTCTAGCACATTATCTCAATACTTTGAAGAGAGAATTATTTTATAACTTTTAAAAGAGAAACTTCTGTAAGTGTCCTAACTCTAAGTCATGGTTTTGTTATTATTATAACCATGCACAGTCACACAGTATCTTCCCCAATTCACAGAACTGCTATAATACCCATATACTTGGGAACTTACCTAAAGCTATTACTTTGAAATTCAAGCCCAGGGGCCACTACACCTTTTATCTGATGTTTAACTCTCAGGAAGTTTTAACAACAAAAGCCACTTTCACTGGGTTATTAGTTGAACTGATAGTCCTTGCAATTGTCACAGTATTCATGCACTAAGTAACTTTAAGAAATACTCTTCTCAGTCCTTTTGAGAATTTTAAATTCAAGACAACCTTGCCTTCTCTTCTGTTCTGAAATTGACAAAATTTGACTGTTTGAAAACACACTTTCTTCAAATAACAAGGTTCTCAGATCTGGCCCACAGCAAGCACAAAGAATAAAGAAAGAAGCATGCAAATGTTCAGGTAGTTCTTTTTTATTATTATATTTTGTTGAACAGAATCTTTCATATTCTGCAGTAAGAGATTTTTGCTAACTTTCCTCTCTCCTTTTGCAGCATGTTGAGACTTTCTGTAACATAAAGAAGAACTGAATATGCACCATATGAAAAGTTTTTCAGCTGAAAGAAACTTTTTAAGAAGTGGAGCACTTCTTTATTACCAGACACTAAAAGCACTTTCAAATAGGCTGAAATTTGTTTTTGCCATAGATGGTTTTGATTAAAGAAAAACAATTTACAGGTTACTATTTATTCCTTCTGGGTCAAACATTTTACTCCTGAAGTTATTTTAGTGATTATCAGCATTTCTGTTTTTCTCACTCCCTGGTAATTGTGGCACCTTATTTCTCACTAAAATAGTCCACAGTCTATCATTAATCCATTTTATTCCTCTTACCAATCATTATTTAGCATGAGAAATACCATAAAAAGCGCTATCAAGAATTCAACAGCTAAAAAATTTCCACATTTTACAATCAGAAGCTAAAGAAGTAGGATTAAAATAATGATTAGTACACCATCTTAATCATGAGTTTTTAAAATTTGTTTTCTATAATACACAAATCTGGAATTTCAGACTCACAGAGCTTGGATTCTGTCTTATGCAGTCTGAGATGTTCTCCACACTCAGGAATTTAACTTTTACACAGTCAAGAAAGAAAGAATCCAAATAAAACAACAGAGAAACATCTGGGATACTGGCACAAATGACAACGATTTTTCCTTACAATTTCAATAGGAACTTCTGAAAAAATGCCTTCCTGTGTACATCTTTGTGCCTACTTAAGCAAAAAAGTATATAGCAGGATATTTTCAAGAGTTTAAACTACAGAACACAATCCACTGTATTCAACAGCTGAAAAAGTTTTACCCTTGTAAGTTTCTTCAGCTCAAAGGAAATGCACGCTGCCACTGCATTAGAAGGGTGAGGCATAATATAAACATTGTCTTTTATTATTATAGTAGCAGCAAAGGTGAAAAAACCCTCAGAACTGCCAATCACTATCTGGAAAGAAGTATTTTTACATTAGATTCACCTTTTAAGCAAAGTAGTCTATTTCATATATACATCAATGCTTTGTTCCTGGTATAAGGCACAGGGGCTAACTTGACTCAAAGTTCTGACCTAGTACTAGTTTTTACTAGGTGGTTAACATCTTATTTCTATTGCCTTCAGTGGTTGCTCAACTGTGCACAGGGGATTTGTGAGAATAACATGCCTAAAAAGGAGTCTCAGTCCACAGCATCTCTTCCCTCCTACCCCATTTCAAATCCAGAGATTTTAATCAAACATGTCATCAATTAACATTATTCATTCCTACCAAGTCAGCATCTTAATTAACCTTTCATTTCTGACCAAATTTAAAAAAAAAAAAAAATCCAAGATGCTTGTATGAGTTTTTATACAAAGTTCAGCAATCTGTTTGGCAGCTTTTCCAGTCCAGATTAACAGCCAGGCAGATAGTGGCCTATCTGCTCCAACTTTGCAGTGGAATATTTATATAACATCTAAGCAACTTGCGATAAAGCAAATTCTTTCAGTTATCCTCAAAATGAAGAATATGAAGGTACCTATTAGTTTTTTTTTTGATCAATTTTAAGGAAAAGCCCTCTGCTATATTCAATTTATAAGGAATAAGAATCTCCAAGTCTCACCTCATACTCAACATTTCCTTAACTAAACCATCTTTTCTGTCTTTTTTTCTTAAATCTACATATATCATATTTACACATATCGTAGTGCTAAAGGTACAGATTTTGGAAATACTATAGTAACTGAGATTCTAAGATCTAAGCAGGATGTTTTGATCTAGACCTATTCTTAGCGAGACAAATACATAATGTGATGTCAACAACTGGCGCCAGCTGCATCGGTGTGGCCTAACCTCAAGCACCGTGTGCAGTTTGAGGCACCACAGTAAAAGACATGAAACTATTAGAGAGTGCCCAAAGGAGGACTATAAAGATGGTGAAGGGCCTGGAGGGCAAGATGTATGAGGAGGGGCTGAGGTCCCTTGGTTTGCTCAGCCCAGAGCAGAGCAGGCTGAGGGGAGGCCTCATGGCGGCCTGCAGCTCCCTCACGAGGGGAGCGGAGGGGCAGGCGCTGAGCTCTGCTCTCTGGGGACAGCGACAGGACCCGAGGGAACGGCATGGAGCTGGGACAGGGGAGGGTCAGGCTGGGGGTTAGGGAAAGGTTCTGCACCCAGAGGGTGGTCGGGCACTGGGACAGGCTCCCCAGGGAAGCTGTTACAGCACTGAGCCTGACGGATTTCATTAAGTGTTTGGACAATGCTCTCAGATACATGGGCTGATTTTAGCTTGATCTTTATGGAGCCAGGAGTTGGACTCAATGATCCTTATGGGTCCCTTCCAACTAAGGATACTGTATGATTACTTAGAAGAACTACTGTTTATTTCCAGTAAGTAGATTAAAACCTGTTCTAATAAATAAATCTCCTTACTCAAGGTGAAATCTATTTAAAATTGAATATAGAGTTTTTGTTGACTTAGCAAATACAGTGCTTTCACTTCATCTTAAATTTTCATGTGAAAAAAAATATCCAGTAAAAATGTAGGTACTGTTATGTACCACAAGAAACTTGTCAGATTATGTATTTAGCATTTACCTAAAATTCCCCCTGCTTCCTTTGGGATTTAAAGACTAGGATAATACCTATTTCATTTTCTATATTGATGCATCAGTCAGTATAATTCTGTTCTAATTGATCTTTCCTCAGTTGTCTTCCATTAGTAATTTTTCTGAGCAACCAAGAACTACATGCACAATTCCAATGGGCTTCATTAATTAAATTGTGAGTTAAAAAAAGAAAAAAATGCTATATACAAGCATTATTAATATTAGCTTAAATTATGGATTAGGGGCATAGGAAGTCCCAGTGGAAGATGCCATATATAAGCAATTAAAACGCATGAGACATTTGCGAAGGAAAATAGAACAAGATTCAACCTGGTTGAATATTTTACCACAGTTACATAAATGATTTATTTGGAAAACAATGCTGAAACACAGCATGAGTAATGATGAACAGAAAATTACACAGAATGCGATATAGTTGCAAATAAACCTATGTGATCATTTGTCAGAACAGACTAATGATTACAATTTGACAGACAGTTCTGAGGCACTGTGACTGCTAAATATTAATATAAACCCAAACATTTATAAAGAAGTCAGGAAAATAAAAAGCAAAACAGGGTAGAGATTTGTACAAGTAGGCAAATGACCACACACTAGAGAGCATCTACTTCAGCAGGATGAGAAGGTTACCTTTAGAACTAACAGAAGAAAAAATGTATTTAGAATACTGCAGGTTTTGATGTGTGCGCACTGAGTATGAGGGGGTAAGTGTGCTAAATCCAAAAATTAAAAAAAAACAGGCTTTTGTTGTATGAAACACCTGTATATTCACGGGACTACTTGTAACACTGACTTTCACCATCAAGTTCAAATCTGAAGTTTGATATTGCTTCCCATCTATCCCACTTCTTGCTGCAGCTCGACAGACTGGATTCTCATCAGCATAGAATCACTTTGTCCTCTCTCACTTTGGAAGCTGATTGACAGAACAGTTAGGTAGGAAATGAGCGAAGTCTTTACAGTACTTCATTCGTGATGCTCTCAGCATTATATGAAGAACAGTAAGGCTGCCTACTGAACCTTATCAATGAACAGCATTGCTACAAGCTATGAAATACACAAATGTATGATCAGATGCCTGAATTATACCATCACCAAAAATCCATGGTGAATATGATGATGACCTACAAATATGAAGATACCTATTCTCTGTTTATTGTACTAATATTACCCCTAGTTTTGTCTATAAAATGTTTTATAATAAAATATTTTATCTATAAATCGTTTGCTGTTAAGATTCTTCATATATTTTTAGCTCATTTTACATTTCAATGGTTTTATGCATTTGGACTTAGCAAGACATCCACAGAAACACATATGCACTTTTTTTTTTAGAACATTTGTGTTACTGTGATCTTATCGAAGTATTTAGTCAGCTATTAACATGGCAACAAAACAAGCACATAGTACACAAATTACTGTTTAGCCGTGAACTTTCTTCATTTTTTATCTTTATTATTGCTGTACCATATATTTAGTAGTATTTATACACATACATCAGATACAAGTGCATATGTGGACTAAACCTTAGGATATATTCTATAGGAAACTTATGTCCTAGAGAAAAATCTATTTGTTCCAACTATAAAACCTATGTTTATTTTGTCCCTTCCATTCTGATTTTTTCCCACAAAGCATCTCCATTTCCCTGACAAACCCTCTCATATTCACATTTTAAGTACCCTTCCTCCTCACTGATGTTGTTATTTCTCTTCATGCAACCTACATGATCTCCTAAAGTTCATTGTTTCCTTTGAACCTTAGCTCTCCGCAGCTTCTAGCAACTACAGAATCAGTGGTTGCTCCTGTCTTAATTGAGAAAAGAAAATTTAGACCAAAGAATTACTGCATTTAAAACATTTTTTTTTTTATTTATAAGCACAGAAACAAGCCTCCCCCTTTGACAGAAGGTCCTATTATCCTATTTCTGTTTAATGTACGGTAAACCATTTAATAACTATTGTTTTATGCAATCTCCAAGCCTGTAAAAATATTTTTGTAGGAGAGAAAACACTGAAGTTCTGGATAACAAATTTTGTTAATGGTTTTCCTACCACACGCCTCTGTGACAGAATCCCAGCTTTCCTTGCTTTCAGTAGAAAAGCATTACTGTAAGTCCTGAAGATGACACGAGCTTCTATGTGACATATATGGTGAGGTCATAGATTAAACATTCTTACTCACTGAACACACCTGAAGCAGAGCAACAACAGGACATACAGGGTAGGGGAGGAAAACAACAGGGGAAAGTATCCTTGTGGGTCCCTTCTAACTCAGGATATTTTATGATCACTTGACCCATTTCAGCTGAGAAATATACTCAGCTGAGTATATTTTGCAATGTCAAGATTACTCAGCACTGTATTTTCAGCTTCAAGGCATTTTCCATTAGCATGTGCTCTGGGCTTCATTAAAATATGGATCTGACATTACCGATGACAAGGCAACAGAGGTTTGTGGCCCTTCAGAAGAAGCACAGATTTCCTCACGTAGTCAAACGTACAAGCAGATGCACGCTCTGTTAAAATCTTCATTCTTATTTGATATATTATTTAAAAAATCAAATTATATTTTGTTATTGAATTAGTTAATTAAGTGATGATCAAATGTAAATATTTCAGAATATAAGACTTCAGAAACACAGTGATCATTGACTTGACAACTACCTACAAAAACAACAGCAATGCAAAATTACTAGAGTGCTCTTTATAATTCAAATTCAGCATTTCAAGTGATATTATAATCTCCAAATCCACTGCGACAGAAAAAAATCTTGTAATTTGTTTTATAATGGATGTATTCCCACCAAATTAAATCCCAGTCATTTTATGTTTTCTCACTTGTAAGAGGAAGCACCTGCTTTTTCTTTGAATCTCTTAATGAAATAGCCTTCCAATCATTTATTACCATTAAAACCTGTAAAAGTTACTGTTTGTCATTTAGTGTCTGGTTAATTGATTTGCTTACATGTTGATGAGGTAATAATAAATATATTCATAAATATGGAAGAGAAAATGTTTTTAGATGAAGTAACTATTTTTTGCTATTTCTATTTGCTTGAGACTGAAGAAAAAGCTAGACTTTAAACTTAACACAGAAGAACTGCAGTTTAATTTTGGCGGAAGTTATCTCAAAGATAGTAGTAAAATCTTACAGTATTGAAATGGATAAAACTAGCAATCAATTTAAAAACCTAATCTGTATTATAAATTCATTCAGATAAAAATCTACCTGTTTCTCTACTCAGACAATAGTGTATTATTCTTTTTGAAGGTATTTCCATAGTCCCTTCTGCTGTTGTTCAGAGCTGTGCTAAGAACCAAAGACAAAGTATATGTTGACATACCCATCTGAAACGATGACATATCCAGCTGGAATTTGTACTGAAAAATGGTAAAGCAGTAGTTAAAAGGTTGTGCTTCCACTTGTTGTACTTCAATGCTGTAACAATGTTAATGCAAGTCCACTGTCTACAGTTCCAGTAGAAAGAATGCTTAGAGATTAGAAAAATTTGTATGCCAGAAAACCAATGAGTTGAAGAAATTTAGCAATTTTTTCTTGCATTTTTTTTTTAAAGGAGAATCTTAAGACAAATAAAAACAGCACAGAGAGAAGACATGATTACTTTTTAATTCTTTTTCAAGGGATTTTTATCATTTTCTTGTTTTAAAGCCACAAAGGTACATTTTCTTTGTTTTTGTTAGCTACAAAAAAGTAACAATTGCTCACTGACTCATTTGATACAAAATACAGTTTTGGAAGCCAGTGTCTACCAAAGCGGATGTCAAAAACATCCGCTACTCACACATTACAATGAAACAGTCAAAATGCACAGCTGCAGAATACCTCAGACCAGGTGACAGTACTCACAAAACATGGATTATATACTTAAATGAACTATCAAAGCCATTACATCTATTTACACTGCATTTTGCTACTTTTGAAATAGAAGCAAAAGCTACTCACAAATTAGGTATTCATAACTGATGACATTATTAATGCAAATTTGTCTGACCCCCATTACCTAGCTCTTACAGAGTAGTTCAAATACTGGCAGAATACTGAATATTCAGACAAGCAAACAAAGAGATTTCTCAAAAACCATCTGCTGTCACTACAGATAAGGATAGAATGCATCAGAAATGTCATCGACCATATTACATTCTATTTTGAATATCTAAAAATAACATAACCATTAGCATTGCAATGTGATAAATCATGAGATTTGCAATAAGAGAGAAGACCCCTGCCGATCTACATTTATTTTTCTAAATAGCTGTGTAACAGGACACCAGACACTAAGAGAGCTCATTAACTGGAAGCTTACTTCTAGTAACAAGCCAGTGGCATTAGGATAACAGGTAGCTCCTGACCTAAACCACTCCAAATATTTATGGGTAAAGTCCAGTAATAACATCCTGTAACAACTAACTTCTTTATTATTGTGAATCCTATAGACTTTCTTCTTATTTTTTTCCCCCTTTTATTTTTAAACATACACTGACAGCATACTAGCAAAAACATTTCTAAATTTTAGGGCATGATAGAAAACAAGTATCTTCTCATATTCCCTTGACACTAGCCATATCAGCAAGATGAACAAGAAAACACTATTACTGCTGTATACAACTAGTGGGTACAGACAGGGTTAATGACTTGATGAACTACAATGCTGATGGGATTTTTTTCTCCTTCCTCTTCTCTGTGCTACAGGTATGGTTGAGATACAGAAATATGCAAAACCAAGATCAAACAAAAAAGTTATCAAATGGAAAACTGTCTGAGTCTCATTATCACTTAATAATGGTGCCAAAAACTCATGTCATCAGTGCAAATTAAGGGAAAATATGGCAAATGTGACTAAGATAGATTAAATGAGGTTTTTATCAGGCTACACCGTAAAGCATAAGAAACTGGATAATTACTTCACCTAAAAAGAACAGCAGAAATGCCATTATATAACTTCATAGTCTACTTATTACTGGGCTAGCACAAACAAGCTCAAGACTCAGAAAAATGACAGCAGGCACGAGTTCATTAAAGAATCACTTGTTTATTGCTAGAAGGGAGCACAAAGACACTTCATCTCCTGTGGCTCTGCCACTGCTACCATACTTCTACTACTCAGCTGTTGTAAGGGGAAAGAGGACACAGCTCCAATGTATTCCCAGATTCAGTGTCAGAGGGAGCACTCCCTGTTGTCCCTCAAAGATTCCTCTAATGCTAGGTCATGCATGTTTTATCCCAAAGCACACCTTGCTACACAAGGATTAACAAGTTTTGTCACAGAAAATTGCTACCATACAACAAATACAAGGTTCCAGAAAGACTTATTTCTCCAGCACTGCATGTCTAGCAGAGGGTGTTTGACACTGTAGTATCAAACTTTCATTTTCTCTACAGTATGATACTGTCTGTGCCTCAAAGCCAGGCATCTCTTTGAAGATCACTACACCATTGTTCAAATATTTAATTACCGTGAAAAATGAAGAGAAACTGGAAGATATTATAGCACGCAGTATCAAAAGAACCATTGCAAACATTTCATAGCAAAATTGATGGGATATTAAACTGAATATTTGCCTTAACTTTCCAGGAATTTGCTTGACTACTGAGACTACATGATGTGTTTACTGGTTTTACCCAGCTGGGCAGCTGAGCTCCACTCCCAACCACTCTCTCCCTCTCCCTCCTCAAAGGGAAAGGGGAAGAAAATATGATGGAAAGGGCTCAAAGGTTGAGATAAGGACAGGGAGATCACTCAACAATTATTTCATGGGCAAAATAGATTCAAAATAGAGAGATTAATATAACTTATTGCCTATTACTTACAAGCTAGAGCAGAGAGAAACTAAAAGCAAATGAAAAACACTTCCCCCCTCCAACCTCCTCCCACTGAGCAGAGCAGGGGAACAGGGGAGTGGGGGCTGTGGTCAGTCCCTAATGCTTCATCTCCTCTTCTCCTTCTCATTCACTCCCTGCCCCTGCTCCACGCGGGGTCCCTCCCACGGGATGCCGTCCTTCCCGAACTGAGCCTGCGGGGGCTGCCCACAGGCAGCAGCTCTTCCAGCACTGCTCCCACACGGCTCCGTACCACGGGGTCCATCCATCCCCCAGGAGCAAACTGCTCCAGCACGGGTCCCCCACGGGCGGGCGGCAGCTCCCCCCAGACCCCCTGCTCCTGCGTGGGCTCCTCTCCACGGGCTGCAGCTCCGGCCCGGGGCCTGCTCCTGCGGGGGCTCTCCGTGGGCCGCAGCCTCCTCCAGGCCACATCCACCTGCTCCACGTGGGCTCCTCCACGGGCTGCAGCGTGGAGATCTGCTCCGTGTGGGACCCATGGGCTGCAGGGGGACAGCCTGCTCCACCGGGGGCCTCTCCCTGCACAGGCCGCAGGGGAACTGCTGCTGCCTGCATGGAGCACCTCCTGCCCTCCTGCTGCACTCACCTGGGGGGCTGCAGGGCTGCTTCTCTCACATGTTCTCACCCCTCTCTCCCAGCTGCTGTTACACAGTGTTTTTTCCATTCCTTAAATCTGCACTCCCAGAGGCCCACCCAGCATCACTCTCTGGCTTAGCTCTGGCCAGCGGTGGCTCCCCTTTGGAGCTGGCTCTGGTCTGTCATGGGGCAGCTGCTGGGCTCTTCTCACAGAGACCACCCCTGCAGCCCCCCACTACCGAAACCTTGACACATAAACCCAATGTACCAGAAGGAACAACTATCGAAGTTCACAGGTAAAAATTCAGTATACAGCCAATAGCGTGTAATTACTACATGATGTTGACCATAACACAAATTGTTACTGTTTATTTGTTCTAATTTGCACTTGGGGTATTTAAAAAGATGCTTATGAGAAAGAAGAGCTCCCCTCTGACAGAGCTAACACCAGACCTATTCTCTACTTCATATCTAAAATTTTGGAAAGAGACAAACATATATTATACGTCAAAGTAGTTGCACTTACCCTTTCTGGTAACACAGGCTTAAAAAAATATTTGATGTGAACAGATGAAACAATTATATTCAAGTCTTTCCTCATTCCTATGGCATTTGAAAATGCCTTCCGCAAGCCTATGCAAACTCCAAAACACACGAAAGCACAGAACTTGGAATATTAAGCTTTTTTCTTAACCTCAAAGACTGGAGACTCTATTCTCCTATAGGGAATCCTCCCCACCCGCCCAGCACACCCAGATAACGGGTGCACTGCAACGTAACAGTGTTACTTGATAAGAGGTACACTGGACAGACAGCCTTTAGTGTATTTTCTGAGGTTTATACATGAAAAACAGAACCATGTTCCTCCAAAATTGCAGTACAGAGAAGACAATCATACACAACCAGTTAACTGCTAGAAGTTGTAACTCCAGGTACTGGTAGTTAGGCATAAAAAATAGATTATTCTTAACAGCTTGATCAAAGCTGTTGAAAATTCCATATGTATGAGTTATAATTATTGATGTTATCGTTATTTGGTTCATTCTCCTAAGATATTTCAAGTCTTTTGCTACAATTAGCTAAAGTTAACTCATACCAACAAAGACAGCAAATATCTCCATCACCCGTATTTCCCACATATAACAATAATTCAAAATAATGAGTTGAGAAACAGGGAGCTGAAGATTTTGCTTTTCCACTTATCTGTAAAACAAAAATTTTCAAAGAAACTTATAATTAATTGTATCTAAAACACTTTAAGGAAGGTCTGAGATTAACAAATCTGTTATTTGCATTGAAAAAGATCAAACAATCTTCTGAAAAGTCAACAACTAACTTACATTCTGAATCTCACAACACTCACCACAAATGTGTGAAAAAAGTCATTTTCCTTAGTTGTATCAAGAGTAATTTTGTTGTTGCTGCTTTACAATAAAATACATATTACTACCGTATAATTTTTCAGCCTTCCAGCTTTGTCATTCAAACCTGATCAGAAATCACTATTCTAAAATGGCCTGATTTTGGCAATATTTGTTGCATGGTATTTTGAGATGAATAAGATATGACTGAATGCTCACAAACACATACTTTGATCAACCAAAAGGAAAAACAAACAAACAAAAAACTTTCCTTTGGAGGGGTCACAGAAAGCATTACCAAGATTTTAAACTTCTTAGCTACATAATCATAAATGTCCTACAACAATAGGTCACTGTGAGTTATTTAGATATACTTTGCCTAGGAAGTTCAATTTGCAAAAACATTACTCCTTTCAAATCCTGACCCCTAGAATCTAAGCGTTCATTAACTCTTTTCTGAACACCACTTTCTACCAACCAGTAGTTTTCCCCACCCCCTTTTTCCCCCCCTTTTTTTTTCTTTCCTCACTACAGGTAAACACCAGACATGCACATAAGCTTGCTTATATTTCATTCACTGAAAAGATTCAGTCAAGAAGAAAGAGTTGACTTTTCCACAGCTTTTTCATGACTGAAGGGGAAGAAAACCTGTCTGCTATGCTTTTCTACATGCCATTTATACATCAGAAGAAAAAACAACAACCCACCGACGCTGACAGTTAAAGTATCTTCAAATTTTTTGCTCTGCAATGGGGCTAGCATTCTCATCAATTCTGTCTGAACAGGAAAGGAAAAAGGCTGGAATAAAGCTCCTAACCACATATCTTATTCTAGCAGATAAGTTTGTTTGCCTCTATCCTAAGATAGAGGCATTGACTGTATGTTCCCTTTCTGTTCTTACTTACAGCGGTTGAACTTTCTTAAACCACCACCAACATTAAAAAGTTTTTCAGCAGTTGGCTAAACAACTGCACATATCCTTAATAAAAACAGAATAAAACGTCTAATCAATAGTGATTTTTGTATCCAGAAAATAAACTATTAAAGTTAATAAATATATAAGGAATAAAACAAAGATAAAACTGCTCTGCAGTTTTTATTCAGCTAACAGAGAATGCAGTGTTGTCACACAATACGCTGTTAAGAGATATTTGAGTATCTAATTAGGAGAGGTGATATATATGCAAAGCAAAATTGCAGAAACAGTATGCTGGAACCTGCAAACAAGATTCTCCACTTCCTGATACACCACTAATTCAGTCTTTCAGTCTAGAAAGAAATTTGATTTTTAGATAGGCAACCTTAATGTATTGCTGAATGAAATTGTTACAGTTGCACAAATTCTTAATGTGTCTTCAAATAGGTACAGAATTAACTGTTCTTTTTCAAAAGCTTGCAGGTTGTTCTTTATTATTATTAATAATTTATTTTTATTAGTATTTGGAGAGAACTAAAAACATAGGTGGCAAGCACCACAACTTACAGCACTGAATAGCAAATAATTACAGCAGACATTTGGAAAACCACCAATGTTTAAGAGTTTTTCAGCTGTTGGCTAAACAACTGCAACTATCTTTGCCAAAAGCAGAATAAAATGTCTAATCAACAGTGACTTTTGCATCCAGAAAATAACTTATTCATTAAACTATTTTAAGATGAAAGTTCAACCCGTTACTGTGGTTGTATCTGTTCTGTTGTGCAACCACGCTTTCCATTCCAATCTCACCCAGAGCTTACAAGCTGCATCTCGTAAGAGGAGCTATTTGGCTGCACACAAGACAGACACTCAGGAGGTGCCCACAAAGTCTTCACTCATGTGGTGGCAAGTCCTTCTCATTACTGACTTTCAAGCCTTACTAGCTGCTCCAATTGTGAGCGCTACTTCAGATGCTCCTCTGAATTCTACATAGTGCAAAATACCATCGTCTTAAATTAATCCCCTCTAACAAGGTTGTGTTGTTTGTTTTGTTTTCCCTGCATAAGCAGACAATCTTTTTCCTGTATTTCTCCTACATAAAGTATGCAAGGTTATTAGGTCAATTAGACGCAAACTCTATTGTGTTTAAACATCAAAAGACTCAATGCTAGGTTTTAGGCTGATTTTAACATCAGAAACTTCTGTTTCGTTCCATCAGAAATTCACTATGAGGTGAGCCACTGATAACTAATGCCACAAACATTAAAAATTGCATTTGCTAGAGGCTTAATAGACAAATTGTGGGAAATTGCATGAAAATGCAGCACATGGATCACAGTGTGGAAAAAGATGGTGTATATATACATATATATAAGAGCATTAAAAAAAAGGAAATACAATGGCTGTTCAACATAGCCTTATATTAAAGAATGTTTTAGAAATGTTCGCTGGGGGTAATTATTTAGTCTCTCAGCAATAAAAAAAAAAGGACATAGAATAGATAGAAATAAACAAGATCACGTGAAAAATGGAGGCTTCTTTCAAACATGACTGTATAAGGAAGCACAGAAGAAAGAGAGGATTTTCCTAAGTCATTGTTTATTGAGTTAAACAGTCTCATTAGGATCAGTGGTGAAAAATACTGCAAGTCTAGCATAATGATGATATTCAAGCAAAAAGTTACATCTACAATCAAGTGCTAAAATGAATTAACATAAAATAGCTGTATTTTAAGATACAATTAGCTACAGTTTGAATCTACATTTTGGATACATATATTGAAAGCTGATTTGAAATTATGATTTCTCCAAAAGATACGAGCTGCATGCTGTAATTCTTTAAACAGAAATCAGCTTATTTTCAAGACACCTTGATACCGGTGTGTATACCTTAGAACTCTGGACCCAAACTTCAGCATGAAAAAGATTGCTTTCAAGCATACAGGGAGTGTTTATGCTATTTCAGTAGGGAGCAAAATTAACATCAAAGTATAAACAAAGGATTTGTCTTCAGTTTATGAATTATCTTGCAAAACATTAAACTTTTGTGCAAAGAAGTTCAGCTACAACCAAGTGAATGGAAAAACTGATTTTCAACCTAGAGAAAAGAATGTAATTTGTACTAACCTTCAGGATCAAGGAGTTTCTCTATGCCCAGGTGTTGCCTGGCTATGTTAAATGCATGGTCTAATCGTTGCACAGGTGACTGCTGAGAAGCAACAGCATTCCAATCAAACAAGTCAGGTCTAAAGAAAAAAACAAGAGGAACAATCAGTTTCTTCTTTTTTGGTGTTAGACTATATAATTCTACTGCTATCCATCAGTATCAGCTACTACTTTTTTGTTTTCTTAATGAAAGAACTCGTTCAGTCAGTGCTAGAACTAACAAAGCTTGGTTTCTAATGGGTTTATAACTTATACCCATCCATATCCATCACCACCACATTAACCACATTTCTTATCCCCAACTAAATCCCACTGACCTAACTCCCCCCAAACCAGTTGTTTCCACCCACAGCACTCTGGTCTTGTCACTCCCCTAATACCTGTCACAGGCTTGCTCACTCTCTTTCGGTCCCAAACAGCGCACAGGTGAGAAGAATCACGTGCTGTGGCTGTGCACACTAAAATTAGCTCATGGCAAGCCAAGCAGGATAGGTAATTGCTGTATTTATTTTGCAGCCTTCCTCCTCTCTCCAGCCACCAGTTTTTCACTACAGGTTTAAGAATGTTATTGCTGCTGACATTAACAGGTCTCTACTATATCTGATTGAAATGGACCAACAGGTTCAACATCTCACGATGTGGGAACATATGCAGCATAACTGCACAGGACACTTTTCATATCAAAACCTTTAGAAAAACACACACTTTTCAGATGAGTACAAAACTGTACTCCAGTTGTGGGTTTCAGCTTATATAAGCAAAAGCCCCACAGCACAAATTAAATGTGCTTACAGGAAAGGACAGAACAAACAAAATTAAATTACAGCTCAGATACATAATCTGATCCCTTGTATTACCAGTTGCACTATTTGCAATATAAATAATGTTAATATACTATGATCTTTGGCATTTCATCTAAGAGTCATCCATTAGGAGATCAGAATTTTTTATCAGGCATTCGGGAAAAACAAGTTTAATCAGGTGTTCAATAACTGATGTGCATATAATATGAAGAAAAACAACTATACTATTTGTGATTTTGACACTGTTCTAAAACAGAAATCATTTACACATGTAATTTTATCTACAAATATATCAAGTATGATCTAAACAATTTGCAATGCTGCAATTAGCTCTGACAGATTTACTTACATTTTTATTAATTTTAAGAGTTCATTTTAAACAGTGTCTCCCATAGTTATAATATATGGCTAAAATGTTCACTACATCATACTGTAATAACTTCAAGAGAGCAAAGGAAAAATGCTATATATGCATTAGTAATTTCCCAGTTACGTACCCTTGCTGTCCAATTTCTTCTGAGAGGAGAGTGACTTAAAGAGTAACAACGAAGTTGTTATGAACTATTTTGCTTCTCTATGCAGAAGTTTATAAATATTAATTAAGAATAGAAGTATCACTATTAATTTATCCTTCCCACATGCAGAAAGACTTTAAAATATTAAGTTTGTCTGGAGACAGGAGGGTGGTGGACGAGGAATCTTAAGAGGTTGTTATCTAGTCATGGTTGTAGTAAGTCTGTGAGATCAGACTGATTTGTATACTAAAATACAGGCCTTTTCAAAGCACAGCTTATGTCTACACAATTTCTTGCATCCTGTTGGTACTGGATCTGGCTGGGATGGGGTTAATATTCTACACAGCAGCTCATATTATGCTGTGTTTTGGATTTGTGGTTAAAATCATGTTGAGAACACACTCAGTTTTTGGCTATTGCTGAACAGCACTGACACAGCATTAAGGCTTTCTCTTCAATTTCATCCTCCTCAGCATCTCTCTTTTACTACAAATAGCAAAAATTTGAATTGAGACATAACTATAAGAGTAGCAAAAGCTCTTCAATAAACCATTGGCAGGTGTCTTATGAACTTTCTTAATATAGTAAACATAAAATATAAAGAAGATGGCAAACATTCCACATCAACTCAGATGTATATAACCATCTACAGCAACTCAGATCTCAGAGCATCAACTTAATTAAAAATAATAACAATAATATAAGTGAAAATGCTCTCCCTATTCCAACAGCAATTTAATTCAGCAGATATTCCCTTTGTTAAAAGAATACCTCACTATACACACTTCAGTAGTCCCATCACTAGAACATGAGCATTATAATAGCAGCTTGAAATGTCAGCTTCTCGCTAAAAAGTCTCTAGATGTTTCAATGTGTACACTTACAGGGCAATACTGCCAAATATGACTGCAGGAGATATTACAGCCTAGAAGATTACAAATTGTGGCAAACAGTTCTTAAAAATCCATGAAAAAACATTGAAACTGAATTTCAATAGCTATTAATGGCTTCCAAAAGAGTTTAAATATAGGAGCAAGCAGGTGTGAAAAAGTATTGAAAAGAAATCAAATGGAATACTGATTCTAAGACTTCACTTGTTCTCTCTGTATTGTTCAGGTTGTAGAAAGGGAAAGCAAATCCGTTCTTACATCTGCAGCTTGGTTCATGTCTGACATGGAGTAAATCAAAGCTGACATACCTAGCAAGCATTCACTGCTCTCCCCGAAAACATACAGGCATATGAATGTTTAAAATATAAGTTAGGAAGAACTAGAACGTGTTGAACTCCAGCTAGCCACCAGCTGATCAGCTAAAACAGCACCAACCTTGCTTATGACAAGACTATGGACAGCATACATTGAAATGATTTAAAAAGTTACAACAGGAATTATATATGCACATACATATATTAATCACAGAATGTTTTAGGTTGAAAGGGATCTTAAAGATCATCTAGTTCCAACCTCCCTGCCTTGTGTGTGTGTGTGTAACGACACCTCCCACTAGATCAGTTTGCCCAAAGCCCCATCCAACCTGGTCTTGAACACCTCCAGGGATACGGCATCCACAGCTTCTCTGGGTGACCTGTTCCAGTGCCTCACCACTCTCATCATCAAAAATTTCTTCCTTATACCCAATCTAAAACTACCCTTTAGTTTACAAACTGTTGCCCTATCACTACAGACCCTAGTGAAAAGTCCTTCTCCATCTTTCTTATAAGCCCCTTTTATGTACTGAAAGGCTGCACTAAGCCTTTCTAGAGCCATTCCAACACAGCTCTGTTTGTAGCTGCAGCCCCTAGTAGTAAAACAGAATTTTAAGAAGCATCTTCAAAGCTTGCTCTAATTACTCCTCAGAGACCGCTTCCTAAATCTTTGTCAAAAAATAGAAAGCTAAGTTTTCACGAGTACAGATATAGAAATTATGACCAAAAAAATATGTATATATACAAGCAGTGAAGAAAAAAATACTCAGTATATTTAGGGGTCAATTTCTTTACTTAGTATAGACACGTTTATTCATTCTTTTTTTTTTTTCCCCACATTAACCTGAAGTTAATTCACCTAAGATGCAGATGGCTGTGAATCTTGAAGAGGTGACGAATTTTGCAAAGATGGGGATTCAAGAAATGTAAGAAAAATAATGCAGACTGAAGCTAAACAGATGTATTTCACACACAAAACACTTTAAGTTATCTAGTAACAGTACCCACTTAAATTTGTGACACATATTTCTATCTCTAGATAAAGAATAAGGTTTGCTAAATCACAGGCCCCTACAGAAAAACAACAACAACAACAAAACCAATAAGATTATGGTAGAATTTATAAAATCAGTAAGATTTTATAAAAGGAAGAATTTCAAAGAAAGGAAGTGAAACATTTTGAAGATACTTTTACATCGCAGGCTCGTACAATAACTGTGTTTTCATTTGTTTAGCGTTTTTTCAGTATCACAAGTCTTTAAATCAGTAGACTTTGTAACTTACATAACTTTATCTAAAATATAATTACAAAGAAATGTCATTAATGCTTAATAGGCTATTTTCTTAGGCTGTCTTTATGTCTAACAAAGGTTATAATGCTATTACAATTGGGCTACGATAAAGTAATTTAACAAAAAAGCAACTTAGAGATCTAATTCACAAAGAAGTGTATGCAGAAAGGAACTACATTCAGATCATAAAAGCTACTGCCTCCGTTTTAAGAATTGTTTTTTTGTTGTTCTTACTTCATATACACAAGAAAACCTCACAGATATCTCCAGTAATAAAACAGGATCCAATAGCAGGTAACCTAGTGATTTGTTAAAAGAAAAGTATTTTCATACCTTTTCACACCATTACTTTTACATCCACATTTCCCTCACTTTACTGAAAACAAGCTTTTGCTTCTTCTATCAGTTCTTTTTAATTCCATTTTCCTTCTCTCCTCCTCAATCTGTCATCCTGAAGCAGAAACAGCTGTGGTGAAGCACTGATTTCTAAGGCAGTCACCTGGCCTAAGTTCAAGCATTTTAAAGAAGCAAGGAGGAAGCTAATGAATGTCACTTACTCCTACTTCAAAATCCTGATTAAAGTGCAAGAAAGACGAAAGAAAAAAAAAAAGTTTAAAAAAAAAAAAAAAGCTTTAAGTAACTTAGAGGAGAGAGGCAAAGATCTCTGATACCAATCTGGAGGAAAAAATATTACAAGAAGTAAATGGGTAAAGCTCCTGTGATCTAGAGCCTGAAATAGGGACAGTGTCAACTGTAGTAGAACTGACTTCTCCTTACCAAAACATTTTGTTTTGCTTATATTCCTGGTGCTACTTAGCAGCTGCTGCCTTGTTTAGTCCATAAAGTTCAGAACATTCCACTCATGGAACCATATCCTAAGTTTATATTCTGAAAATTCGCACCTTGGACTCGATATACCACTGTAGCTTTGTCAAGCAATCTGTGCCCCACTGCTTCTCAAACTTGATATTAAAAGCAATTGCTATAGAGTGTAAATGTCCAAAAAGACAAGGTGATTATATAAATGGGAATATTCACTCCAAGTAACCTCTTGAAAAATGACCAGAGAAAGGGCATTAGAAATATCTGATCAGAATAAAATGTCAGCCATAAACAAGAGAAAGGGGGGGGGGGGGGGGGGGGGTGTAAAAGACTATGAGAGAGAAAGCTTTCTACTGAGAATATTGCTCTCAGTGTGTTTATATGTACTTAGTTCTTCATGCTTGTCTCTTACTTACTTTTAATCCCTTCAAGAAGGCACTGAGAATATCCACTCAGATACAAATTCCACTACTCTCTGAAGGTCTTTAAAAAAAAAAGACAAAAAAAAAAAAAAAAGCCAACTACTCCTCACTGAAAACATTAGATAAGAGAAATGAAAATATCACCAATTACCGGGTAGGGATAGGAATTGTTTTATTAAGACATGCAATTATTTTGTTATTATCAATCATCAAAGTAAAAGGAAGCATACTAGATTACATCAGTGGTTCATGCAAAACTGGTATCCCCTCCAGATTAGTAGCATTTAATCCTTCCATATCTCAGGATTTTAAGGTATTTCTGAGTTGGAGACTTTGTGCTTGTGCACACTTTGTTATGGGAATTCAACACAGCTGCCTTAAAGTGTTTGTTTTGTTTCCTCCATTCTTGAGCTTTTTGCATCTGAATCATGAATAAAGATGACTTAGCACTATCTAGGATGTTTTTGGAGGGCAGATACCTAATATGTAGCAGTGGCAGAAAAAGAAGACATACCAAGGTATAACAACTTTCCAATGTGACTGTTCCTTGACTCCAACTATGGTGAATATAAAGATGTTTTCCATATTGAAGTGTCTGCTCTCAAATGTTTCACGCCATCACTTACCCTGAACACTTTATGTTGAAACAGATAAATACTATTTAGCATCTCAAGTGAATCTTAGAAAAGCATACAAACATAATGTAAGAGAGGCTGTGGTAGCTTTTTTTTTTCTTTTCAAAGACTAGATGGACACAGGAAACATATTGTTAGTAATACCTCCAGAGTGTGTTAATGTCAAAACCAATAAGATATGTAAATCTATCTCCCATTTTTATCTACTCAATTGCTTTCCTTCTGATACTCTTCTCCTTTCCCCACACCACTCAGAAGGAGCAGTCCACAGATGAAGATGGTACAACAAAAATATAGCAGAGGCTGTAAATTGAGGCTGAACATGGAAGCTGTTGAAGGATAAATCAAAGATACAAAAAATACTGTAAACATAATATAGTTTATACGGTTACTTATTTTACCGTTTAAATGTATTTCCTGAAAAATATTTGCAATTATCTGTTGTGAACTGCAAAATGTTGAGTTTGAAAAACATTTGTTTGTAACTGTCAATTTAGGAGTAACGCTAGTGTTGGCATAAAATGCACACTCCAGACACATGGTACCAGGTCCACCATGAGATCATTAACATACAAGACTTCCAAATTATGGCTAGCCTTTTTTTCTGACTATTTCTACTTCCATTCCTAACAGCATCTAAATGTGATGAAGACTGTGCAGGCAAATTACAGCCAAAGAGTCAACATGGAAGGCTTATGGCTTACTTCTGGCTAAACAAGAAACACCTAAAGTCAAGGCTAAACCTCAAAGACTTCAGTGTCAAAAGCAAAATCTATTATTTGCAGTAAATACTATTTTTTTTTTTCACAAATGGATTTTATATATGAATTAGATTATGTCCTAAGTAACCATAAAGACAACTGACAGTTGGAGTGAACCTTGTTTTTCTTCAAGATGCCATTCCAATACAAAAATTGCCTGGAGAGATAGGTAATGTGAAAAAGTACAATAATGAAGGGGGAAAAAAGGCAATAGGAAAAAGTGAATGAATGAAATACAGAGGAATAAACTGAGAGGAACACAGGGAAAATAAGAAAACATCTGGGAAAAAAAAAATGAAGAGAAAGGAGTAAAATGGGAGAACTGCAGAAACGACAAAGACGGAAAATGGAGGAGATTAAATAAAAATGTTTTGTGTTGCAATAGATTTTCATACAATGTAAGTAAAACACAAAATATTAATAAAGCATAGGATGTGTGAGACACTGTGTTTCATGTAGCCTGGTGCTGATCACCTTTTGTTGGGTTTGCATTTAAACTCTCTACTTTAGGCATGAAGCCAAGACACTCTGACACCGAAGTAGGTGCCTGC
This sequence comes from Anser cygnoides, assembly GCF_040182565.1. Classification (NCBI taxonomy): domain Eukaryota; kingdom Metazoa; phylum Chordata; class Aves; order Anseriformes; family Anatidae; genus Anser; species Anser cygnoides. Next base: position 123,081,068 of record NC_089873.1, on the reverse strand, counting down.
ATTTAACTGACTAAAGTAAGTGGCAGGGTTTCTTATAGAAGGCTTTTTATTCTTATTGGATAGAGGTAGGTGCTCCTGAACACTCCAAATGTCTTAGTGTACCTATTTTATTGATTACATCTTGAATCTTGAAGGCCAATTCGGCACTCCCGCATACTGAGCATGAAGTGCAAAGTCATTGAAAATCAATATAAAGGACGCACTAAGCACAGAGGTTCTTCTGAAAAATGACTGACTCAGGGCTTCAGAGAACATTAGGTCTTCCTCTGAGACTTTTGCAGAATAACTTAGTGATTAAAGCCCAGGAGAACACAAGTAGTGCATCCTGGAGTCTTGGAGACTTACCTCAGGAATTTGAATGTACGCTTGCTGTTTCCTAGATGATTGCACAAACTACTAGGAAGGGGACAAAACTTTACCGGGGTAATTCTTTTTCACTTCCATTCAAGACAGGCTTACCATGCAGAATGTTATGAAAGATTTATAACAGCAAACACAAAATAAGTGAAGAAGAACTTAAGCTTTGAAATCTTGTTATAGAAAAACTGAATGAAGAGCATGAATTGTAGTAAGCAGGAAATGAGTGTTCTGTTCACAGCTGGTGAGCTTTGCCCTGAGCAGAAGACAACCTTGGAGAAGGTATGACATACAAACACCCAGACACTTGTCCAGACAACACCAAGGTTGCAGGCATGCAGGCACCTACCTTCCACAACCAGGGACTACTTGTAAATAAGAGACTTTGTTTAGATATCTAGAGCTCTTTTTATAGAGCTGGACAAAATCGAATTTCTGATTATTGATTTCAGGCACCAGATGATGTTAGGCAGTGTTTTTGAGCATGCAATCTGGATATCTGACTATCTGACTGGATACCTTGACTAGGAAACAAGAAGACTGATATCATGTCTAGGTGAACAGACATGCTACAACTTTGGCCTTCAGTGGCTACACTGATTTGCCAAAGTAGTTATCAAAGTAGTTAAAATGCCAAAGAGTACCACTGATTTTAGCCTTTGAATATACAATACTGATTAGTTATCCAATATAATTTTAGCATATTTTCCCCTTGAGATTTATCTAATTTTCTTTCCCAAAGGTATCCTAATGCAACAGAGGCAGCACTACACCACTAAATTTAGCAGGAATCATTCAGTCTTTTCTGTATCACAGCATTCCTGTGTGGCTTAAGTAACCTGGTATTTCAGTTAAAAATAGCATTTTCCCATGTAATAAGGCTGTGCGCAGACAATGCTTTAAGGAGATGAAGAGGTATTCATGCCCACAGAAATTATCCATAGCTCCCACACTTTAACACAGCTTCTGTGCAAGTAATCATCTACAAGTATGGAGCCAGATCTTTAGACTGAAAGGGATTCATTGATTTCTACAGGACAATTGCATTCTTATATTCAGGTCCTTAAGAATGAAACCACCTATGAAATGAGAGACAGAACAAATTAAAAGGAGAAAATGGTCATCAGTGGAAATAACCAAAAAAGTAAGTTTAGAGAGTGCCCAGGGAAAACAAAACCAACCAACCAACCAACCAAAAACATTTGAGCCAATGAGCAATGAAAAAAAGTAGTTATTGAAAGCTAGTGACAGTCTGTGTCTACAGTGTGAGATGAAGGCTCCATTTGACAATACTGTTTCCCAAAGCATGCATCCTAAGTGCATCCTGTTATGTCAGAATAAGATATGGATGAATAGCAGCCCCAGTGTGCCTTCTAGTCTTCTGAGAGATACCAGAATAGGGAGACTGGGAGGAAACAACCATGCACTTGGGCACATCACCACTTAGCTGGACAGGACCAAGAGATTAGATGGTAAGTGACCTCTCAAAATAGTGTATTCTACGCTTACACTACTAGAAGCTACTTTTTAGTTCCTTTGTGCCCTTAGCAATATCCTGAAGCAAGACATGCCTGCTATCCTCCAAATGATAATTCTTCAAGAACTAGTTAGCTGGACACATAATCAAAATGTATGAAATTTTCTGGTGCACGTTGTTTTGTTGCCTGAAACAGGCTGATACTGTCCTGTTATTTACAGATGTCCTTGTAGGGACTTCTGTGCTAGATGCCATTTCTTGATTGTTCATTTTGCAGTGCAAGTTACCTACGACATATAAAAGCCTCTCCACTCAAGGGCATTTAGTGCTTTAATTTGAAATTATTATTCCACAGTTTTTGTGGTAAAGCAAAAAAAAAAAAAAGAATTCAGGCCATTAAACAACAAAAGAAATTCAACCCCTTCCCTCAAATTACATTTAGTACTTGATAGTGTTTAACAAACTTTTATATAGAAAGAAAAATCAAAATGTCATAAAAAATTCTAAAACATCATAGTTTTGCAAACTGTAATATATACATTAAATGAATGACAGTTTGTTATGATCATATTATTAACACATTAAAGGCTCTCTGTAACTGCTACAGAGTAATTTAGAGGAATAGTGATCTGGGAAGAAAACCCAGAGATACACTTATGAGACATACTCTAACCTTGGGCAACCATTCAGTCTTCACTTTCTCAGGGCTCACAGTATAACAAAAACAGCACTCCATTTCCTGGAAGATCCAGGGGAAGATTGTGTTGAACTGCATTAATTACTTCCCCCAAATAATAATAAATTTACATTCTTATGAGCTTTCATCTAACATAAATACTGTAAGATGTAAGTATGATCAAAAAGAAAGGATATGCATGCCTGTTCCAAAATTAATTAGCCTTAGAAGGATATAGCTAGTGATTAACTCTACAAATGAGTTATTAATAGACAAACCCTAAACCAATATTTTGATATGACAAATGAAGAACATTACCGTCCATACAACATCACCATTTTGAGTTCCCAGCTCAGTGGTAACCAAATGTAGTGGTTGTCATGTATTTACTAGAGTGAAGTGAGTATGTCTGAACACATCATCATCTTGTAATTATTATCTGCATGTATCTTATTTGCCTGTTAATGAGCTTTTTCTTATACAGTTAAGTGGTTGATTCTCCTTAGCAAATCATCCCCAACAACAATCGCCATTACAAAAGTAATACAGCTGTGTAGAGGTAGAAAACTGAAGAAAAAATACATACTTCTCAGTTGCTGATGAGTCCAGTTAAAGATGAAGTTCTCCACGCGCATTACTCCAGCATAGACTCAAGACAGTTTAACATTACATCTAACAGGGTAGGACCGTGGACTCCACTGGTAAGGGTGCTATCACTCTCTCTCTCTTCCGTTTTCATTCCCCATGCTTACCAAGGCCTATATATGTCCTTTCACCACTTTTCTTGCACTGGATCATGGGACTGCATTGTAACAATTAAGCTGATCTAACACAAAGATAGCTCACAAAACCAAACAAAATTCATAGATAGTAACTTTTCCAGTGGGTCAGCATGCCGAACTAACTGCCCTAATACTTTTGCCATTAGAGGTACATGAGGCAGAAGAACTGCCCTAATACTCCTGTCACAAGAGGCGTGTTATAACTTCCATACCAGAGAGGCACATGAGAACTACCTCAGAAAGATGCAAACTACCATACCAGAACTGCCCTAAATACCACAAGAGATTGTCTTAGATTGTGCTTTTGTAAGTATTTTTGTAAGTATTTTTGACAAATTTTATTTTAAGATTTTAGTAACTAAAAATAATTAAAAAGAAAGCTTGAATTGTAATAATTTCTTTTAAATTCCATTTATCTATCACTAAATAGAACATGCCCATTTACTCGCTCAAAAACTCAGCTCACCGATAATTTGGAGCACTCAGCCGACTTGCAGGACAGTCCTCTTTAAGTGAGAGATATAGAAGTATGAAAAGACAGATCAGGAGGCTTACCACATTAGAAAATAAATGTTGCTTTGGAACAAGTAGTGCCATAACCACACCAGGTAGGCCTTTAAGAAAAAATGGCAAAACCTTTTCCTTAATCCAAGTACACAGAACCACTAGAGGACTTTGAATCTCTGATGCTAGAGTTTCATATAGCATAGACCAGAACTATTCAACTTCTGAGAAAGGAAGAATACTCAAAACAGCTTGGGGAACAACATAAAGGTTTTGAAAACAAAGGCTAACTTCTCCAGCTGTGTACCTTCAAGGCAAATCCATAATTTCAGTCCAGCAACTCTCTGACGCTTTCAGCAAGCACTACATTGTATCCCTCCAAGTGCCTACAGGAAAATCTTTTCCCTGTAGGACTACTTTTAAAGGGTTAATTTTGGATCTATTGCTTGCTCTTCCGAAAAGTTTCCAAGTCTGCACTTCTCTTTCAAACTCTCTTCTTGCTTATACACTAAAATTCCAGAAAATAATATGAACTGAGCATCCTCAGTTGTGCTGGGGGAAAACAGATCCTCTTCCTCTGCAAGAGGTTTCAGTCTGACACGAAATACAGCCCCCACGTCAAAGCAAACAGGCAGGCATTTAAAAGAATGCTGAGAGCCCCACTCAGTAAATAGCTAAAACCACATAATAGATACACCATCCCCAAGCCCTGTAAAGTTATCTGTTACAAGCTAGCTGAAACAATGAAAAGTTAGTTTTCCTACCTGTGACTGTGAAGGAGTGCATTGAAAGCCAATCCATCAGACCAGCTACTGGTGAAATTGATAACATTGACCTGTGGGTAATTACGAGTCGATTGACGGACCCAGCTCAGCAGAATCTTTTCACTGTTTGTCTGCTGCAGTCCAGCCATGATGTTTTTCATTACATCTTTGACCTGCAAAAAGAGCCAGAATTTCATCAATGATTGAACTTATTCAGTAAAAGCTGAATCTTTTATTGACTCACAAAACCTTCACTTACCCACATTTAAGCATTAAAGAAAAACTTTCCTGGTAACTGCAGAACATACTTGGTGTCAGCATAATGACAGCAGTCAAGTCTGAATGCTTAAAAAAACCTGACACTGACTTGTTGGCCGCCACTGCCAACACATTCGGTACATTCATCACTGTGCCACATGAAGTACTCCATGAATGAGCAGAGAAGGCACATATGCCTGCATTACTTAAGGGAACAGAGTGCATGTGAAGTAAGTATTTCTCTTTCTGTTTTTCTTTGTTCTGGAAATGCATCCTTAGTTAACAGGATACATTACAGCAAAAATTGATAAAGTGATGAAAAGCATTTTTCTGTCATTGATGGTTAAAATAAGTACAGAGGTGAAAAAAATGTGATCAGTGCACAGCAGATTATTTTTGACTTAAATGTGGAAACAATATTTGCATACGTGAACTTGGATGAAAAATGAATTTCATTGCATTTATTACAGGAACATTATATATGTTCCATTTTTTGAATTTTGTTTCATGAATAGTTAATATTCCTCCCTCATCAGAGAATGATCACCTACCTATGGCTATAACTTTACAGAGAGCACTTAATTCTGAGGGTTTATAAAATATTTCCCTGGAGTTTGACATAGTGTAGTTGCTTATATATTTCTTTGTGACTTCTTTACTAGTGAAAAACTTCCAGTAAGAAGTCCACAATTTATTCTTCTGTAAAGTAATCCCTTTGAAATCACTGTGCCCTTCATATATCCTATAAAGATTAGCAGCTCTTTCAAAAGATTCTTTAAGATAAGATTTAACTATAAATTTGCTTATTGTTGTTGTTGCTTATTCAGTTATCCAATATTTCTTTATAATTCTTCACTTGAATTGCTCAGCAAACAATGTCAGAGAATAACATGTAGTGCAAAAGCAACTTTCTGACAAGGATGGACCACTCTGAAAATCTAAAAACTGTAAGATAACATGCAGAAGTGACAACCGTAAAGCATAATCAACAATAAATAAAAAAAAAATTACTACGATATTGTAGGAATACAGAAGATACCACTTTACTGTCCAGTCTGATAAGTTGCTTGTTAGTTTGACAGTAATTACTTCAATCATTTGAATAAATTATTGAATTGATAAAAATTACTAAAAGAATGTCTTGTTTTTACACCTCAAATTCATACTATCCAAAGAGCATTAGTGCCTTCGATTTTACTTCTGAGACCTACGTATAAAGTTAACCGTATATGATCTAACTTTCTGAGACAGGAGGAGAAATTGATCCTCTCTGAAATTCTTGGGACATATTCCCAAGACTTTCAAGACTTTGACTAAGACACATTCCTTAGACTTTGATCTAAGATTGTAATTTGCACCAATGAAAATGAATATCAAATACTTTCACATAAGAACAACAGCATTCTATAATTTCCTCCATTTCTATACTAGGAAACAGAAAGTAAAAAGTTTGGTAAATTTATTAAATACAGTATTTAGTTTTGCTTTATATGCCTGTGTGGGTATCCTTCATTTCTGGTTAATATTTTCAATGTCTTCATTATCAAGACCCGACAAAATATATTTACATAATTCAACTCCTGTATTTCCAAACAAAAAAATTTGCTACTGTGAAAATATAAAACTTTGTTTTTCACGAGTCCAGGTGCTAAAAACAAAAGTTTCCAGAGCAGCATCTACTGTACCAAATTTAACAACATGAAACCCTGGAAAATATTGAAATTAAGGTAATGGAGAAATGTCCATGCCACAGTTTTATTGTTCAATTTGGATTTTTATCATATCCTCGTGTTTACAAACAGGTTTATCTGCATATTATAAGAAAACTGTAACATTTGAGAAATACAACATACAAAGGGTAGCTGAATGTATGCAGAAACAAGAATTAAAGTTCATAACAAAGAAAAAATCATGTGTCTGCATTGAAATTAATATACCAGAAATTAGCAACAAACTATGAACGCTGTGAAAGAATGAATAGGGCAGAACAATATAACAATGTCCTGTCAAGAAGGCAATCCTTTGGAATAATACAAGCAAACAGTTTTCCTTTTGATGTAAAGAGAAGCACATGAAAGTTTGGCATTTATTTCTACTTCTTAGTAAGCTGACAGGAAATAGCTTCAATCTCTTGTTGAGTTTAATGTTCTCATGATGTATAAAGATTTACTCAAATTTTCCTGCATTTCTCTGCAGATGACCACTAAATTTATCTATTTATTTATTTATTTATTTATATCTCCTGTGGAATTACAGGCATTCAAAATAACAGAGTAAAGAGGCCTGATCTTCTGCCCCTCCGCCCCCCTCGGCTATCATCCCTCGGGCTGGCAACAGCATGGTGTGCCACTGCCCTGAAGCAAGCTCAGTGGCTGAGCCCTGGCTGACACTGAGGTTAGAAGGAACCTCTTTACAGGTTTCTCAGTTAAGATGTGCTCTTCAGAAAGAGCAGTACTTCAAGATGTGTTCTTGTCAGCCTGAAGAGCTTCTGGACAGACTCCACCCGATATAAAATGCCTGAGCATCCAGGCTCAGAAATGACAGCCATTTCAAAGCACCTACTAGGCTCTGCCTCTTGCTGGCAGTTGACCTCCAATATTTATTCCTTTGTTAACTCTCCTTTCTAATGCCATATATCCTGGCATAAAAAAAGCTTTAAGGCACGGGAAGCTCCAGCTTGCTGGGAACAGAAATACTTGCTCTTCCTGGAGGCTGGACCTATGCTATGGGATAAGAATCGGTTTTGAATAGAAGAGGGAAAAGGGCAGCACAGACACCACCATGGGTAACATCCAACATGTTCAAGTGCCCAAATGAAAGCTATGAACAGAACAGGGGTGCTGCTACTCTTGTCATCACACAAACAAAAGCACAATGCCTGGGGCACAGGGGCAGTCCGGGAGCCCAGCACCCAGGGTGGGACCAGCAGCTTATGGCAGGCTGGAACTGGACAGAGCCGGCCCCTGCTATTTCGTCCCCAGAGCGGGGCCTCCTCTAGCCCCTGTCTCCAGCTCTGGGTACCTCACAGCAGAGAAAAGCTGAGGACCAGCTTTTGGGGACATCTGAAAGTGAAGGAAAGGCATGGGATGATGGACAGAATGGTAGCCAGAGGGAGGCATGATCCAGGGGCCTGTAGTCTGGGGAATATAAAAGTCAAAGGCTCCCAAGACACTAACAGCTAAAAACCCCTTTAACTTTAGGTGGCAAGGAGGGAATCTGGCGCCGTTGGGAAATGGAGGCTGAAACCAGAACATCCGTGCCTGGCCTACTTCCCCAGGGGACTTCTGATCTGCCCTCTGCTCTGCTGGGAAGCCCTTGAGTCTGTGTGTGCATACAAGGCAGCTCCCAATGCAGCACCATCTCTGGCTTGCACTGTATCGCTTTCACCTGCAAAATACTCAGATGCGTGACATTTTGTAAGAATGGCACTTGGATTCAGGATGCCAGCCCCTACAGGACGGGGAGGGAAGCAGGAGAAAATCTGAGAAAGTTACTCATGAAATGAAGACTTTTTTGTATTTCTCAATCAAATAGGGGCCTGTCATCTCCCTGGCAGAATGACTTAGTATTTTTTACCTGGTATATTTCAGGTATTCTGACTGAATGGATTACTTTTTTATAGCCAGAATCCCCTCAACTCCTTCAAAGCGCATCTTCAAGAACTCTTTAAAGAACATTTTCATAGATGTTCAATGCACCCATCAAAGTAAGGGATGTTCTTTGCTCATTGGTTCAAGGTAGTGTGACAGGACTGCTCAGTTTTAATAAGGGACTGTTGGAATGCATTTCCCTGGAGTATCTGCCTCATGCATATGCCTATTATTTTGCTTTTTTTCCAGGATTTTGGCTGTGAATTTCACAAAAGATATTTGTCAGGTTTGTGGTTTTTTCATCCTATTCATGAAAATAGGTTTGCTCTTAAAAAATGTTGATGCTGCAATATCGAATCTTTTTTCTACTCTTAAGAGAGGGATTCTTTGTCAAACATAGCAATTGAGAAATTAATGGTTTTGTTTTGTTTTTGTTTAAATGTTAGTTGAGCAGTGAGGCTGGGATCACAGAACTGTGAGAAAGAGGGCAGCAGCTTCAAAGAAATAGAAACCATAATAGATTTAGTACCACAAAGAGCTTAGGCAGCAGGTGCTCAACTCAGAACTATGGTTCAATTTGAGAGAAACTTTTAATAATAATCTGAAAAACAGGCTAGATAAGAAAGGACATAATCACCACAGGGGATACAGAAAGCCACAAGATCTCTACTGAACAGAAATGAGAATGGTGAGAACGAGACAAATCTTTTCTGCTGCAGTGCCTCCACAACTGCCTCATGTCAATGGGATTGCTGACAACCAATCTGACTAGCACTGCCGCATTGTTCCTTTCATGCACGTTTCTTCCACCACCTCTCGCTCCCAATCTCTCTCTCTCTTTTACATTCTACACAATGGGACTGACATTTTTGTAAGAGGCGGTCTTGTTGTCACATATAATTGCAGTTCTATCCTAATGTAGTCCTGGCTGCAGTCTGTGAAACTGGAAAAAGCTTTTTGCCTGTTCATCTGCAGAATGATTCTTTAAATGTCCACACAACTTGTATCAGTTTTTTGCATGCAGGCAGATACACTTCATCTGTGTGACCCTTCTCAGGTTCTTGGAATCAGAAAGTGAATGGATTTGCAAAAGCAGCATTGCACCGTCAAGCTTAAACTACACCAAGAGCATACATAAAATCAACCAGCCTGTGAATTTTTTTTGGCCTTCAGAGAGTACAAGTACATACGGCAGACTTGATATCAAATCATAGGGAACAAGATGTTTTACTCAACTGTAAATAACTGGCAGAAAACTTTGGTGGCCCTGAGTCTGTAATTTAATCTTTAACAACAGCTTGTCATATTTGTAGCTGCTTAGTGCCATGAACAATCTGTGACAGGGAAAATGGTGCCAAGAAGAAGGAGCAACCCTTTCTTAAGTAACTTATAGCCTTGTTTCTCCAGAAGCAATGTGAAGGTATAATGTAGTGCCAATCTATAAACAGGGCAGAACAATCATGAACATATTCTAGATCATGCAAATCACTTCAAAACTTGAAAGAAAAACTGGAAAAGAACAAAGATTTTCTTCACAGTGCTGAAAATAAGCAGATTCACTTTGAACTGTTCCAGTCTTTTAAGGGAAAAAGGCAGCAAACCAACATCTCCTGAATTGTGTTTAAAAAGAGAAAAACCTATGTACAAATCTGGTTTTATATGATTTTTAGTTAATCATTATTCAACAGCAACAGGATTATTATATAATAGTCTTCTTGCAAAACATGGCTTTAGCTACTCTTTAGAATAGAAACTGAAATTGAATTCTGTCCAAATTAGAAATCTATTTATAAAAAAAAAAAAGAAAAAAGAATCCAGAACGTGCAGGTCTCTTCCCTTCAGTAATCCATAAATAGATCAACATGAAACACTTAAAGTATAAAATGAACATGGTCTGAATCGGTACAAATTTGCAAGGAAGTGTCACATTATTAATCTCTGCCTTGTTAATATGGTCCCTTGACTTCTTATACACGGGTTGTTCAGCTGATATCATGGGTACCATCATAGCTGCCATCGCAGTTATCACTAGGTTCATGATCAAGCTTGAAATGAAATAGCTATGTACTGCAAGCAAGTGCAGTAAGTGTATATGCCTGTCATGAAAAACCGCACCAGACCATCCCAGAGAACACGTCTTTTGTGTATGTGGTAAGTATGCCTTAGGGGAATGCTAGGAAAAGGCAAAAAAAAAAAAAAAATAGGAAGTACACAGCTAATACTAAAGCATATCTTTAACACTTTGCTTAAGGAAAAAAAAAAAAAAAGAATAAATCTGTCCTGGTTTTGGCTGGGATAGAGTTAATTTTCTTCGTAGAGGCTTATATGATGCTATATTTTGTATTTTTGCTGAAATGGTGATAGCTTACAGAAGTTTTCAGTTGTTGCAGAGCAGCACTTACACAGAGCCAAGGATTTTTCTGCTTCTCATGCTGCCCTGCCAGCGAGGAGGCTGGGGGTACACAAGGAGCTGGGAGGGGACACTGCCAGGACAGCTGACCCAGACTGACCACAAAGGCATAGTCCATACCATGTGGCATTATGCTCAGCAATAAAAGCTGGGGGAAAGATGGAGGAAGATGGGGATGTTCAGAGTGATGGCGTTTCTCTTCACAAGGAACTGTCATGCATGATGAGCCCTGCTTTCCTGGACGTGGCTGAACACCTGCCTGCTGATGGGAAGTAGCAAATGAATTCCTTGCACTGCTTTGCTTGCATGCATGGCTTTTGCTTTACCTATTAAACCGTCTTTATCTCAACCCATGAGTTCTTGCACTTTTCCCTTTCTGATTCTCTCTCCCATCCCACCTGGGGACAGTGAGCGAGCGGCTGTGTGGCACTTAGCTGCCTGCTAGGGTTAAACCACAACAAAATCATAATGTGAATTTGAACATGACTACTCATTTCCGTCCATAATTCATATAAATTAAAGCACAGTGATTCAAGGATAATTGGTAGAAGTTGCACAGCTAGGTTTCATATTCCATCTGCTCTTAGTAAGTAATTTAGAACAGTGTTATGCAATTAAACTAAGAATATTGGGATGTGAGACAGAGATGGAAGTGATTTAACAATTTGCAGCTTTTCTCCGTTGCTTTCACTAAAACATATCCTGTAAAATTAGAAATGAATTGTTCTCTACTTCAGTGAATTATGCACGTGATTTTTGATATGAGTGTTTAGTTTTTAAAATAAAGTCCTTTAGGTTCTGTTTCCCACCATCTTTTCTTGGAATGCTAAGAAGAACTTTTAGATCATTGCTTGGGGAACTGAACCAGCTTGAACAGACAGACTCTTAGTTCAGACTCATACAAACACACAGACTCGAAGCATCTAGATGCAAATTTTTTTGAATTTTTATTTTACTACTTAGAATTTGTTTGCTTAAGTATCCATACCTAGCATGTTGGTTTTTACAAGATATATATGATAATCCCTCCTTTCTCTCTAAAGAGAAAAGAAGCTAAATGAGCCATAGCTGCTTCAATTAATTGTTAGAATAGCAGCTTTTTAGTGTTTTAAATATAATTCTTGGAATATGATTATTTAATTAAAACATAAGTCACATTCCAAGTTTCTAAAAGGAAAAGTGACTATGAAAGCTATATATCCACATCAGGTTTGTCTGTTCATTTCTCTTACAATAACTATTATACATTCTCTTGCAATGTCTGGCTGTGAAATTACAGTCTAAACAGCTGCTGCTAATGTTCTAAAACCTACTTTATCTTCTTAAGATTCTTAATATCCTAGATAATATGTAAACAGACTGTCATAAAACTTGCTGATTTAGGACCTTATATTGCTTACAATGTCAGCATTTACTTTGTAGGTTGTGGCTGGGTAATGGAAAAAAGGTGAGCAGAATAAAGCAATTTCATGGAGAGCATGCAGCGGTGCCACTCACCTGCCAGTGGAGAATTATATTCCAGATCAAACCAAGGGTCAGCTTATGATTTCCATCCACAATGTCTGAGCTCCCAATATTTACAAGATCAACCTGTTAAAGAAATAAAATTATTTGAATTAGATTAATAGCAAGCATAAGAGGTTGGTGTCATTTTAATACATTTGGTATTTAACTTTTTTTGGGGGGTGAAGGAGAGGTATGGCCAGGCTAGGATAAAAATCTCATTTTTCTTCTGTTTAGTAAATATCTAGCTCATGTTTTATGAGTGCCACAGTTAATGTGTGGGCAAAAAGCAAGCAATGATGTGGAGTTCCAATTACTCCAGATATAACATGTGAAAACATACAATTAAAATAAATAGTTAATAATAATTTTATAACCATTATATTAAGGTTCTACAAATGCAAATCACAAAACTAAAGGATGACATAGAAAAGCTCCTGCATTATGCTCCACACTACCTTACATTACATACTTTGCTGAAAGCAACACACGTATCTAGACTTTTTAAGAACCTACACAACCAAGGTACTATTCTACATATTTAGATTAAAATAGAACTTATTTTTCCTTTTTTAAATTCTACAATGCAGAAAGCAAGGCAGGATATATTTTGGAGTATAGAGAAACCCATGACTGTGATCTACACAAGTCTTTTTCCATATTAGTTTAGCAATGTTTTTTTCCATAATTATAATATGCATTTGTAACTGGATAATGCACCAGCATTTGTCACCCTGGAATATTCTTTCCTCCATGTGTGAAATGATCCTTCACCCTCCCCCACTTTTTATGCTATCTAAGAATGCCAAATTCAGAGCTGTGAGTGCAAGACAATACAAGACCCACACTTCTGCGTGGAAACTACGATTCTGTATTTTTTTGTGTCCTCACTGTTTTTCATAGTCAGAACTAATATTTGTATGGCAAAGTACCACATTCCTTTACAAACCATAGTCTGCATATCTCTATTGCACATCTGAAGCTATTTGAAGTTACATCGATATGATGAATGAAGGTTTTGCACACCTAAAACAAGCCTTTTCTGTTTTAAAATTTAGGTACATTCATGGATAGGTCATTTTTACCAACCACATATGAAACAGGTGTTTTGTCAAAAACTCTAGAACTTTTCTTTAAAACTTTATCTTTTTTTTTTCTTTTTTTTTTTTTTCTTTTTGGGGGGTGTGTGGGTGGTGGTTTTGTTTGTTTGATTGTTTTTACTAAAAGAATACATGATTTGCTATTCATTCTAGTCAACAGTGTTTTGGAACACTTCCCAAGTGGAACTTGGACTTCATATCCTACATAACCAACCACAGCCTATATAGCAAGTGATCCTACATGTTCTACAGGCCAAATACTCTGTCTGTTTCTGGAAATGGAAGCCTGGTTAAAAAGAGACTACATCCATTTTACTGAAACAGAGGAACACTTCCCAGTTTGCTTCAGCTTTGTCTGAGTTCATATGAGAGCAATCCCCTGCCCGAACACTACCACCTTTCCACAGGAGAGGGAAAAAAGGGGGGGGGGGGGGGGGGGGGGGGTTGAAATCTGTAAAATGGATTGATTGGAAGAGGCAGCATTTTTAATCCAGATGACTGCACAACCTCAGAGCAAGGATGGCAAACACCACCATTAGTCACAGGCTTTAAATAGCCTTAGAAACATTGATTTTTGCATTCCTGAAGTCCCTCAGAAAACACTCTTGAGATGATTTCGAAGGTTGAGGAAACTACTTCAGAAGCAGATCTTTTAGCTTTATACCGAGCTGATCAACAATATTGTGCACAGCTTACAATATCTTCAATATACGAATACAATGGCCACTGAACGGCCTGTATTTAAAATAATGTTTTTTCTTCTATATTATTCAATCAGAATGTGCTCTGTTTTCATTTGAAAGGGATTGTTCTGGAAACTGAATGAAAAGCACATCAATGGATTTAGCTAATATTTAGTGAGTAAATACTTTTCAAAGCATTTACTATGAAATTTTGTAACCATACAGAACGTATTCAATAAAACCCTTTTTGCATTCTGAGAAATAATGTATCACCGATTTTTTCAACAATGTCAAATATTGCACATTGTGAAGAATTAGAAGCTTTGCCTTCTATTTATTTACATAAAATTCTCTTTAAAAAATCAAGCTAGAGGTCTTTGTGCCAGCCTTAAAAGGTCACTTTCATTTATGCACAAATCTTTAGATGGATAAGCATTACCTTAGATTTATAAAATCGATGACTATTCAGCAGCTGAACTCAAGCATGTTTAGTGACCTACTGCAGCTATCGAGAAACCCAATATCATATGCAGCACAGAATACATTATCACTGTTCCATCACATCTTACTGTTAAGTTTAAGCGGATGTTACAGTTTATTTGAATTTATTCTTGAGGAGGAGATATAGTATAATTAGCTGGCCACTGTAAATGCATGCAGAAGTTATGGGTCCATTAGAATGCTAGCATAAGGAAGATATTTACTCTAAAATGATGCACAAGATTCTGGCCTGAAAAGTCAATCTTGACAAAGTAGAATGTAAAGTGGTTTTGATGTGAGTCATTTCCTTAATGTTATGAATCCTACAGAACAGACATCAATGAAAATTTAGCAAAAATATTTCTTGTAGAAAAAAAAATTGTACTTCATAATTGTCAGAGCTTTGTGAGTTGATTTTTTTTTTTTTTTGGTAGCACCTTCTAACCAGCTATGGATGACTTCTTGTAATTAACCTTTTAAAATGTATATTAAACACCATGCATTACCATAAAATTGTGCATCTTGATCAGTCTTCAAATAGCATTCA
This sequence comes from Anser cygnoides, assembly GCF_040182565.1. Classification (NCBI taxonomy): domain Eukaryota; kingdom Metazoa; phylum Chordata; class Aves; order Anseriformes; family Anatidae; genus Anser; species Anser cygnoides. The sequence continues at coordinate 123,065,937 of NC_089873.1, read as the reverse complement.
TTATGGATATATTATTCAAACACTTGCTGGTAGCAGATTGTACTTTTGAAATACATTCCATCCTGGTGCTGAACCTCTAAGTATCCAAGTCACATTAACAAAGCTGCCTTGACTCGAGCAATTGGATACTATATTTGAGAGTTTGACCCCGCACTTAGAAAGCATCAAGCATGCTGTTCTGACCCTGACCAACTGATTACTTACGTTATTTCTCCGCAAAACCTGCAGCGCTTTGTTGACATTGTTCAGAGCATGAACTCTTGTGGAGCCCTTTTCTTTTGCCTGCAAATAAAATAAAGTAAATTGACTGCTCAGAATCAGAAATTAGAATACACTATATATAATCTGAATTTTATATTACACTCCTAGTTTCACATATCATAAGTTTATGACAATATCAGTGAGGGTATTATAATACACTGCGCATATGCACCTTCCTGATACGAAGTAAAGGCATCTGTAAAACAAACTGGATCCACAGCTGGAAGCTAGTTTCGTATCTTGACATTTTTCAGTGAATGAATCATTGAAATATATATAAAATCAGATTGTTTAGGTTATGATTGGTCTTCTGCTCCATAGCACAATTCAGGAATGTTACTATGACAACCCAACAGATAAGTATCAGGTTGTTTAATATTTATTTACAAGTATAGCCTCTCTGGACTTTGATTCTCAAACTCTCAGCCTGTTTCATTACTCTTTTATGAGAAAGTTTCAAAGAAAGATCCCAAGCTTAAAAAGCCCAAGCAGGAACACAAGAGAGGATATTCAGAACTATGTCACTGTGTCTGGTATATTTAGAATTTCCAGGTTTATAAGACCAAGTTGTTCTGTCTTTTTAGAAGTGTGTAACTCCAACACATATAGACAATGAGTATGAAGTTTAGCAAAATATTCTAATTCTACACATTACATTTTGTTCTGTTTGATACAAATGTCTACTGATACATAATTTCTGAATTACAGCTAAAGCCCCAAATATCAAAATGAACCACGTCTCAGCCTTTTTTCACTTTACCGTGCTTATAAATATGCACACAACAAAGTCAAGCATTTTTATTTTACATACAACCCCAGCAAAAGATTCCTGTCTAATATAGGGTACAGCTGTAGTGTTTCCTCAATTTCAAATGAAAATTGAAGATGTTCAGACTCCTAAACAATACTGTTTCCATAGGCCTTTATTAATGGGGGAAATTAATTGATAACATGCAACTGTTATGACATTGTGTCTTCAATATAAAGTAATAACGTTAATGTATACATACAAGTTTCTGTCCTGTAAGACATTCCAGGAGCTCCAGAAGTCTTCGTCCATCTCGAAAATCGTTAAAAAGATCTTCAATGTGACGTCTTCCAAACTGAAATCAAACAATGGCTTCATTTAGTTCAAAGCAAAAACAAGGAAGAATCATCATACCTAAAATATGGAATTCTAACCAGAAAGCTATAAAAGCCACTGACATGCAAACTGGTTTATTCTGTTTGTGTAAAAACAGTGTGCAAATCCAATTAAATAACAAAGACAAGAAGTATGTCACAAAGTAAAGGAAGAACATATCTTACAACTAAATTCATAGGATTCTTTCACATACATCCATTTTTAATAGAGTTCTTCTGAGTAAGACAGATTGGTGTCTCTTAGGTACCTTCCTTAAAGTAAGGAATGTATCCTTCATTCCCTCTTAAAATTAAACTATTGATATCATAGGCTCTATATGAGCCAGCAGTGTGCCCTGGCAGCCAAGAGGCAAATCACATGTTGCAGTGGATTAAGCACAGCATAGCCTGCTGGCCAAAAGATGTGATTCTCCCACTGCATTTAGCATTGGTGCAGCCTCACCTGGCATACTGTGTGCAGTTCTGGACTCCACAATATAAAAAGAACATTAAGGTACTTGAAAGTGTCCAGAGGAGGGCAACAAAGCTGGTAACAGGGTTGGAAGACATATCCTGAGAGAGGAGGCTGAGGACACTTGTGTTGTCTAGTCTGAAGAAGAGGAGGCCAGGAGGTGACCCCATTGCTTTCCACAACTTTCTGAGGAGGGGAAGCAGAGAGGGAGGCACCATTCTCTGTTCCCCAGAAGCTGAAGACAGGATGTGTGGGAATGACACAAAGCTGTACCAGGGGAGGTTAAGGCTGAACACCTGGAAAAATTTCTTTACCATCAGGGTGGTGAAGCACTGGGACAGGCTGCCTAGAGAGGTGGTTCATGCCCCGTGCCTGTCAGTGATCAAGAGGTATTTGGATAATGCCCTCAATAATGTGTTTTAACTTTAGGTAAGCCCTGAAGCAGTCAGGCAGTTGGGCTTGATGGTCTTTGAAGATCCCTTTCAACTCAACTATTCTGTTCTGTTCCAGTCTATTTGTGAAAAATGTTGCAGATCCAGTAACTTGCATACACCATTATTCAAACAGTTAAGTCAGAACTAAATATTAATGAAGCTTGAACACAAACTGGTCTTGTCAATTAAGGGGCACTTCAGGAAAAAATATGAAAAATAATATGCCAAAACCCTAAAAGATGTACCAAGTTGATGTGCCTAATTTTCTCTGTTTCACATGGCAGAAACAAACTTGGAATTGCACGAGAAAAGATAAGTCATAGGCTTATTCTACTGAGGATCTAACAAATATATCTATGTTGATAGGACTTACTCGCAATTGTACTGAACCAGGGCTTTATTACTGGCTAAAACACATTTCAAATTTTCTACATAGCATCAGCTAAAGAAGAGAGGAGATACATGAGATTTTCCTCTATGTGATGATGGTAAAAGATTATTCACTCCCTTTGTCATTAAGCCAAGCTTGTGAGCTGGTATTTTGGCTAATACATTAAATTGTTAGAATATAGAAGCATAATTTTGTATAGTTCAGTCACTGTGTAACTTTATGTGCACCTATAAATTTTCACATATTTTTGTATGCATGACAGCTATGGAGAACCACAATAAAAAATATTGATTATTTTGTAGAGTGTCAAGTAGATTTACATGGCCACGTTATTTTTAAGTTGTGAAGTTTCACAGATGCTTTGACTGATTTGAAAGGAAGCTTCCATATTTTAATTTGCTAGAATTGACACCATGCTGAACTACATTGCATATCTTCCACTGTTACCACAAAGCAAGGTACAATTGGCAATCCATATTACACGGAAAACATTGCCTTTCCTGTTAGCAGAGTTGTTCTGGTACTCACTGTAACACTCATTAGCACTAGCTGGTATTTTTGTAAGAAATGTATTATTTTGTCAGAAAATATCAATTCCTTCAGAAAGTTTCTTAAACAGAGGATAGAATTAAGGACACTTTCCAATACCAGATTCATTTTTTTTCCCTCAGTCGATATTTATACATACAGCACAAACCATTGGCTACACTGGCATAACTCTTTCCCTTTTTCTCTCACTGTTACTGCTGTTCTGAGGTAGCAGCTCCTTTCAGTCCTTTCATTTTTTGGTAACATCTCGTTTCTGCTTCATGGAACAAACAAATCCAAAATATCAAATATTTTCTACAGCAGTGGGGATCCTGGTTTTCTAGCACAGCTTTCGCACCCTGCTCTATTCATTCTAAGAGCTAATTTCTGCTTAATACATGTGCTGCCATTTGACTACCTAAAATATTTGAAATCTAGTACTGCATAAATTCACATATGCTTTACTAGCCTTGCTTGACCTTTTGAATTCTATCTGTTTAACTAATAAGATTCAGCATTTGCTATGATAAATAGCTTTTGTAAAATGTTTTCAATTATATGCCATTATACAAGCCAAGTCAGGCACAGTATTCCTGAAGTTATATAGTGCTTTCTCTATAGAACACAAATTTTAAATGGCTGACATTTGACTAAATTGGAGAGACTTTACTTTGCGTCCTAGTCTTGCAGAATAGAAGTTGTTTTCGCAGAGGGGAAACACAAGATGTATGCACTTCTAAGGGAACATTTTAACATTTTTTAGAAAGTTTGAGTGATCAATAGACCCTTCTGTAACACTCTGGAAGAGTCATGCCCATAATGTTACTGAATCATTCTGGGAATATGAGCACAATGACATTTTGGTAACAGAATATAATTATATTGCTTTGTATCATAAGGGAAAAATAGAACTAGCCTTCGTAACTGCTGTGTGTCTGTCTTCCATTTTGTAGCATTTAGGCTATCCATAAAGTTTAGGTTGAAATCCATCTAGGGCAGCTGAAAATTCTACTTGACAAAATAATGTTTTGTTTGGTTGTATTTTTTGTTTGCTTGTTTTGTTTTTGTTTGGTTTGTTTTTTGTAAAACTTTCAAAAAGGAAATAAAGACATAGCATAGTAGCAGCTACAGCAGGACATTTTCATTACAAATGTATTACAAGTAAACCTTAAAACAAAAGTTACCATTGATTTTTGAGGGTCTTGGAAGTACACCTTCTATTAATCAGCAACGAAAAATACCTTAAGATGCCCTACGCTGCTGCCACACATCTTAACCTTATCCTAAAGAAGGCTCCTATTTTTCTGGCAATATGGTAATTAAGTCTTCGTTCTCAACAGATTGAATGTCTTCAATGGATCGACATTGCAGTAAGTCTTCAGAAACAAAGGGCTCAAAGATGCATCAAATAAATCCATTGTGTTTTCAAGGTCATTGAAAAGTGTGTTTTAAGTTGTATGTAACTTCACAAACAAACGTAGCTAGCCATAGGTCTTTATATATGCCATGGCTTGTCAAAACAAGTGGCTAGTCTTGTACTATAAATTCCTGAAAATAGCCTTGTTTAAAGCTTTTTTTTTTTTTAAAGGTTGTGACTTATAGCTACCTCCCTTTACCTACAGAAGAATGAAAAAGTTCAGAAAATCTCTTGTGCTGTGTTCATGCATGTTGATTTGTAACTCTCCCTGTATTAGAAACATATCTAAAAACCTTTCTTTTTCTTTTTCCTTTTTTTTTCTTTTTTTTTTTTTCTTAATGAATAAAACTGTTGTATGGTGGAATGCTGGATCATACTTAATTCCCCCCCCTAGAAACATCAATGATAGAAGAGATGGGGGAAAGGAGAGAGAGTACAGGACAGAGGAAGATCTGTAGCTACCGCTCATAGGGTTCAAGGAGACTTTTTTCAGTGTGGTACTCATTTTCCCAAAGCTTGACTGGCAGCAATTTGAAACTAGAGATGACTGCATGGTTTAAATCAATATATAAACAGTCTACAATATTAGTTGTGTAGATCAGTAAATTACTTATCATCTCTCTCTTCTGTACTTGCATATTTCAGGGAGACCAACAATTAATGGAGGGAGTTGGGGGTTTGGAGGTAGGAATGAAAAGAACAATGAGAAACAAGAAAAAGAATAAAGAAAAAGAGGGAATAACTGTAAAACTGTTTTTAAATTTTTTTGTTTGTTTGTTTGTTTGTTTAAGTGGAAAAAATAGTAGAGTCTTTCCAGAAGTAAGACTAACAAACAAACAAAAAAATCTAAGAGGAGTTTATTAGACTCTTTATGACTAGAAAGACTCTAGGGTTGTCTCTAGCCATGTTTTACGTATTATTTAACCTATTGCCTTTGTGTTAAATAAAGGTCAAAACAGATGATTCTCTTGGTTTAGCCGATATGGCTGTTGGCAGCAATTGCTGATCTTTACATAACATAAGGCGACCTGAATGAAATCCAAGGGATTTATTTTAAAAGAAAATCACAAAAAATGAGTTACAGGAGGGAAGATAAGACTCCTGTTTTATTATGGATGAAATTAAAGTTCCAACTTCAATAAAGACAGAGGAAAGTTCTGATTAGAATTCTCAATATACATTCGTTGCATCTCATGAAGCAAAAAACTCTGTTAACGTGGCAAACTAAACAAGCCTTAACCATAGAATTACAGGGTAAGGTACAATTAAAGTCTCGGGAGAACATGGCCACTTGCAGCAGTGTCTTCCCCCAGATGTTATAAGGGAATGAAGTGTACTTGGAGTACTCCATGCATTAACTCAACACATGTACATAGTCTAGAATGCTCTCAGCTCTCAGTATTAATTAGACTTAAATAATACAGAAAATGTACTAGTTATTTTCCAAACTCAGACAAGAACTGAACCAATCCAAAGAATATTATTGAAAAAGACAAAATCAGAAGGAAAAGAGAGAAACAAGCAAATCAGGAAACAGACTGTAAGCGTCAATACATAAATATAGCTGAAAATTTTTGGTTGTGAATATATTTAGAAATCTTAAAACATCAAGTTCCATCCTATTCATCTCACTATTATCTAATTTCATTGTCACATTTTTGTGGCAATGTATTCCTGTGTTCTTCTTTCCAAAGACGCAACACTATCGGGTCTCATTCTCCCCATGTAAATTTAACAAATAAATATAATAAAAATGATTTAATCAGCTCATTCATCACATGCATTATGGAAGAAGCTAATATTACAGGAATTATTACATGAGAATATGGTATTCCATGAAAAGCTCTCTGTTCAGAGCTACATGCAAGCTAGTAATTGTGAAAAGAATACCAAATAATTGAAAAATATCTTGCCCAGAGAGGGTACAAAGACATCTGTTCATGAACATTGTCTCTCTCTTATTACTCAGTGCTCAAAAATTATAAGTTGAAGCTCCAAAAATTCTGAGATTTGTTTAAACTATTAGCAGACATTATTTTTAGACAAAATTAGCATAGACAAATTCTATACCAAAGGAAAATAGAGGAAAAGGGAGGGGAATAGGAGAGGAGAAAGGATAGGATGGGAGGGGGAAGGAAGGAAAGGGGAAGGAAGAGATGGGAAGGAGACTAAGAACAAGTCATAACTTTAATTTTCTCTCACAAGCTGTAAGGGTAGAAATGTATTTTTACTTCCTGAGAGTCTCAAACAGTCAGAATTTAAAGCAATGAGTACATAACAACTCCAGCAAAATACATGGTAACAGAAGATTGTAATACTGCTAATATTTAAGGTTCTTTCACATGCTTTTTTTTTTTTTTTTCCTGTTTTATCAGAATAACATATCATGTATACTTATTTTTTTCAGAAAAAACTACAGAGGGTTAAAACTTGGCTGAGGAAGAGATCTTAGACTTTCCATTTTCCTCTTCAGACAAGTATGCATTTAGATTACACATTTCATATGAGGACAAATTAGACTGTAAGAGTATTATTACATAATACAAGTTGGAAGCTATTGCTTGTGCATTTGACAGTATTACTGGCTTATTATTATCTTTTCATCTGGGAAATTTAGCAACAGAAAGTATCAACAAATAAGAGATCGAAGGTGAATAACTTAAAGCAGAAAATGACACTGTAAAGACAGAGAATTCAAAGTTAGGCATGACAATAGAAGATGTAAGGTTATATTAGGCTTTAGCAGGAAAAATAGGGTTACAATAAAAATAGTGAATGCAGAAGTCCTTCAGACTCCCGGGACAGTTAAATAACTGAGACCTTAGCTTGGGACATTATCTGTGACTCTGGGAGGGGCAAGAAAACCAGGCAGCAGTGGTGTGATTTGCAGCACACTCCAGCTGTGCCCCTAGCATGCTGGGCTGCAGAAGAAAAGAGCCAGAGGTGCCCTGCAGTTTGGCTGTGACCTCAGGGTGCTGATTACTACAAAAATAAGAAGATGCGATGCTAGCCAGAAAGGCAGAAGGACATAGGCCACAAAGCTTCAAATAACTTTTTCAAGTGCTTCTCTCAAGTTTAGTTTGTAAACCTGTAAATTTTGCTGAACGGCTGTCAGAAAGAAAGAAAATCTTGACTGGCTTACAGATGCTACCCTTTGTAAGACTTTCAAGAATCAGCCTTTTCTTGAAGTCAAAATATTTGATGCCTCACTCTGTGAAACAATAAAGAAAAGCTATTGAGCTAATCTCAACAGATCTTTCAAGTCAGTTTTAATAAAAGAGGGATTATTAATACTTGCTCTTGCTCAGCTAAATATATTAAAGATTGAATTTCTTTCCCAGACACATTCGTTTATGGTTTGTTCAGTTCTGTTGGGAAGTTCCAGGAAACTGACTGACATTTCCTTTCATTGATGCTGGATTACTATTACAGCATCAGAAGATATTGTCCCTGTCAGGAGGGAAGGACGATGCACTGGGCACAGTTTAATTAGGCCACGGTTTTACAGACTCATGGGAAGCGGAGAGCAATAACTTGAACAGCTCAAGCTGTCATTTCTCCCTTCATCATCCTTCTCTCCTGCTGGAAAATGGAGGCCTTTGTTCTTCCACAGCTGAAACTCAGCACCAGCCAGTTTTAAGTCAAACATTGCAGAAGAAGTTTGTTCCTGTATGGTCACAGCTCCAAGCTTTTGTTGAAGATGCCTTTTTTTACAGTCTAACTTCAGCTTTCAAGAAACTGCACAGAGGATTAACTGACAAACCTGGTTTTATAAAGTTCCATACTGCTGACCGGCTGAGAGGAAGGTGGAAAGCCCTTCTCTCAAGATGCCACTCTTCTCAAAGGTGATGAACCTAGAATTACTATCCCTTTCAAAAAGGTAACTAGCACGATGCCTGCAGCAAGCCAAGAAAACCCAACTCTCCCCTTAAACAGGGATGTAGAGGCAGGTGTTACTAATCCTGTGAAGAACATTTGTGGTTGTGGGACAGGATACATGCTCCCGGAGTAGAAGCTGGTTTCATACCCAGACCATGATGTTCAGGTGATGCCACCAGACCCATCTGCCACTTCAGTTCTTGTAAAAGAGTATTTTCCCCTCAACACAAGGAGTCACTGTACTTTTGTAGTGTCGTTTCAGAGAAGGACACTCACACACCCTTAAATTTCTGAAGAATTTTCTGTTATTTTCATTTTGAGATACATCAGAAAATCTGATTGCAGGGACCATGCATATCCAGAACAGAGAAATACAGACATAAAGACAGACCTAATTATGTTAGTCTAGCTAATCGCTCATTTTCATAGCACTCAGGAACTTGTTTGTCTCTACATTAACTGCAAATTAAAGAAAAATCAAATAAATTTATCATTTATCCATTTATCAAGTAAATCACACCTCATCTGTTTTTTCAGACAGATGGCAACCACTTTGGAGTTCTGCACAATCCAAAGGCATAGAGCTTACCAAAGGAGGATAGAGAGGCGTGGAAAAGGTTGATGTCAAAAAAGTAGAAGGGTTCATTGACAGATGGAGAGCAGCCTCACCAGTGCCTCCAGTTATTGCATAGGCTCTACAGATAATCTATATTATCTCCTCAGTACAGTTTATCATACCCTTCTGAAGCCAGAACATAAGGCCTGCAGAGACCCAACATTCTAAAATATTTTCTTTGTAAAAAATCTTCTAATTTACCTTTCCTTTGATGAATTCTGCTGTAAGATTAATTATGGGATAATTAAAATACGGGAAGATTCACCATGTGTAACAGAACTTCCTAAAGTTACGTTTCAATGTTCCCTATCCCCAGGAACACTGAAATTCACGAAACTGAATTATTTTCTCTGCTCTAAAAGCAAAGGGAATCCTTATTTATTAATAAAACATGTGGCATTTTAAAAATCAAAGCCAAAATTGTTATCTCTCTTATTTTCATACAAAATTTCCTTATGAGGTTTATTCAGTACAAATTCAATTCACTTTAATTAGATATTCTATCTTATCTATTAATGCCATTTCAAAATGAGATTTTGAAATGAACCACATCACTAACCAGATTATTTTTTCCTGATTCAGTATATTGTATTTTTCATTAGAATGAAATTAGATTAAAAACAGATATTAATTGTGATGGCATGATATTATGACAAAAACTGAAGTTCTGTTTCAAACAACATAATAAAATCTACTTATACAGTCTGTAATTAGAGCAGGAAAAATATCCTATAATAACATAAACAGTAGCTTTTAACAGGGCTACAATATATAATCTTTCAAAAAGTTATTCATCATGTTAACCACTAAAATCAAAAGAAATAATTTCAGTGATTTTTAATATTATTTTTCTAAAGGTTAACTATTCCCATAGAAGAAAATGTTTTATGAAATATGTTGTCATTGCTCACTATGTGCAGACCACAAACATGCAAATTAAAGCATGAACAATTTTTTTTAGGCAACGTTTGATGGGCCACTTCTAAGCTGACGGAGATGGCATTATTAGCGCTGGATACCTGAACCTGAATGTGGCAGGTTTTCAATTTTTCAGATAACTGTTAACACAGAAATAAACAAAAGCTCATTATTAGAAATATGATGTATGTATGTCCCTTTAAAATCTGAAACAAGTAAGATTATTGCCTCTGTGGCAGGATCAATGGAAAAGTATTTGCTTCATGAAAGGCTGCTGTCACAATTCCAGTGTAGCTTTGTCTAAGATACAAATCAGGTGAAAAAATTACAAAAGCAGTTCACAGATGATATATAAGGAAGAAATTCTTCACAGTGTGGGTGGTAAGGCACTGGAACAGGTTGCCTAGAGAAGCTGTGCATGCCCCGTCCCTGGAAGTGCTCAAGGCCAGGCTGGATGGGGCTTTGGGCAACCTGGTCTGGTGGGAGGTGTCCCTGCCCATGGCAGTGGGGTTGGAACTGGATGCTCTTTAAGGTCCCTTCCAACCCAAACTGTTCTACGATTCTGTGAATCTATTATTATTTTGGATTTCAAAGTGTTTTGTGATAGCTTTTCAGCTCTGCTACTGACCAGAACAGAAATCAGACATATTAACATAAGCATTAAAAAAAAAAAAAAAGAATTGTATTTCAAATTTCCCATCAGCTGGGGGAAAAAAATGGTGAGAGAATTGCCAAAGCTTAAATGAATGGAACAAAGACTAACCAGTTTCAAAAAATATTAACCTGATGCTCACTACATACAATACCATCTATGCTAATTCACCCTGTAATTACTACACTAAGTTTCTGTTTGGTAAGCTTTGAGTGTACAATACTGACTTACACTGCTTTTCTTCTAAACAATACAAAGCTTACAGGGATATACAAAACAAATCTGGCAGCTATATTTTTTCATCAGTTTAATTTAGCCAGCTAACATCACTGAAGCATTTATTATTTTCTAGTGTATTGCTGTTCAAGGTCATTGAGGCCTGGATGACTAGCAATGGGATGAAAAGAAATCTTCTGGAAGAAGGTACGAACATACACTCAGCAAGTTCCTACATGGTTTGAAGAATGAGTAATAAATTCAGAGTCAAGGATAGGGGTTCTTCTTTTGAAAGTGCAGTTAGCTTCATGGAATCGAGTAATTTGACAGCAATGAGCTTCCTTTTGCAAGTATGCATGCAATTATGTTCCCACCTCTGCAAAGTGACATACAAGTGACAACAAAATAAGTAATGAAATGATGTATCCAGTCTTTGCCAGTGAAAAGTCATCCTCAAGAGCAAACATATTTTGGTTGCCAAATCCAAAATGTAAAATCTTAGTGCATCTGAGGTAGCACTGCTTTTAACCAGACTTATTTTTTAAGACTCAACAGAAGCTTTAGCAATGATACACAAGTGGATGACTCATCCTCCTTTCTAAAGTGTCACAGACCTTAGCTGAACTCATTGCATTTTCTGGCAAACACACATAGTCACCATCATCACGCTACACTGAATGGTTAAATCAAATATTTATTTGCTTTCATTATTGCCATTTAAAGCTGTAGCAATGGTAAAATCCATGCAACCACATTTGAGCTGATTAGTGATCATTTTCACCTAGTGAAAAAGGGAATCCAATATTTATCTTGTGCAGAATGGAGTTACTCCGTTAAGCGCCAAAGGGACTATGTTTGTACTTGCTGTCCTGTGTTGAAGCCCAGCAGAGCTGGAGGGCATACTGCACATTTATTACAACCAAGAACTGTTCAGGGAATTCTCCTACATCCACTGTACTTTTTCTCAACAAGCTTGTTTGCAGTAATAGGGACATTTAATTTAAATTGCATGCTTAAAAAAAGCAAGTATTCCTTCTCTGCTTGAGCTCAAGTAGGAGTCTAAAATGAGTTCTTCCACTTTTTTCTCATCTGGAGAAGTAAAGCATAGTTCTACAATCTTCCCACAGAAACTACACAGTTAACTAAGAAGGTAAAACTTTATACTATATTTCATAGTTTGCCTTAAAAATTCTATAAAAGATACACAGTTCATTAGCTAATCAGGTATGAGTGAATAATGTCTATTTGAAACAAACAAACAAAACCAACACTGTTATTTGAAAGCATAATTTGCTTTTCGATTTCTATTAAAAAATGGTAGACCAATGTACAGGCTGCCTTCCACATACAAAATCACAGGACATTCAGAAGAAAATCTCATAAAAAGCAGCAAGAAAACAGCATTTCAAAGGGAGACAGCAGAACATTTAAGACACAATGAAACAGCTAGAAATCAGGATATTCAAAGACAACTTCTATTTATTTTGACAAATTCAGATGTAGGTGTATGGCAGTCTGCTAGCCCATCAACAACAGTCTCCACGGGACGAGCTGTGAGTGTGGCATTACCTTTAGAGGCTACAATACACCTGCTCTCAGTGACATGCAGTTCCCTCATTTCACAACCATTCTACTTTTTACCGTACCACAGCGATGAGGTCAAATTTCAGATTTTATAAATTGCTGCAAACCTATTATACCTGGAATTCACATTACCCACTGACCTGTGGCCAAGACTCTAGCACTCTTTAAAACTTACATTTTATTCTCCCATAGTGCTACTGGTACTGTGATTAGATATGCCCAAGAAGTGGGGAAGAAAATAAAGGTTTACTTGTATCTTTTGTTTATAGGTTTGTTTGTTTGTCTTCTGTTGGAGTGTTCCTAGTGTAAATGGTGTAATTTATGCAGTTAACCTATGTAATATGTAGCTTTCTTACATTGAAAATTATACAAATTTTCCATTTTCCATTTTCATTCATTACATCTAAACAAATCATATGCAATTCTTCACATAAATTAAATTATAAATACTCACAATATCAAAAGGCATTTTGACTAGATACTGAATTGGCATTTTTATCAATATTACAGCTCTGAACATAATTGTTGGCAAGAATGTTTAATACTTTTTTTTACATTCAACATAGGTATAACTAGTTGCAATGGCTTGGCTACTGGCAGGTAGCATGCATATGTACTTCAGATAACCACAGATAATGATGGGAAACAGTGAAACTGATTGACATATGCTGCTTTTGTAATGTCTGCCAATAAATCAGCCAGACTCCCAAGGAATTTAGGTACCTATTTGCATTTGTGAATCTGGATCCTGTTTATAGTTCATTAAAGTAACACTATGAGCTGAATCTCTCCTTAAAATCAGTCATTAAAAATTGACTGAAATACAGTGATAAACAAATAAATAGTAAGAGACATTGGTTTGCATTTTAGTTGCATTTTTTGTGTTTAATGCCCATGATAAAATTATTTTATAATAATAGCTCATGATAAAATTATTTTTTGCTTCAGAAATTTGTGCATCTTTTTACTGGATTATACTACCTATTGTGCCTATCGTTTAGCTACTTTGAAAATATATTTAGTACTGATAACATAAGGTTTAATTCTAATCCAAATTGTAATAACTGTTTTCTTGGCACTCATAAAAATAGTACAGCTAAGATAGCAGCACCTGGCCTGCAGCTATGCACAGATGACAGAGATAACTGGCAACTGGTCTACAAACACACAACACCAGCCTGAAGATAACAGAATAAACCAGTATTCAAGAGGTACCACCCAACTGAACGAGGGAGAACAGATTATTTCTGACATATCCTTTGGAAATAATCCTTTGAACCGACAGGTTTTGACCCATGAAAAAACATACACAAACACCAGAGATACACAACACAGCTTGGAGAAGACAGTTTTGGCCTCCTGTCGCGAAATGCTGTCAAGTACAGTTCAGTCTCTGAGACTGACCTCCATGAAGTGTGCAGCCATCAGGGCTAACAATGCATCATGAATATCATTGTATCATATACCTAAGGCTTGAGTAAGAGCGGGTCAGTGATCGGCTCCTGGTTATTGACATATTGATTGCTTAGTAGCTGAAAACAAATGAATGCAGCCTTAAATTTTTAAATTTGCCTGGTGTCTTAAGTCTCCCAGAATACCCCTCTTTCAAGGGGCCCACAAATCCAGTAACTACCACAAGACATTAGAGTCATGGGTTTTGGCAGTGAAGAGGAATAACCTGCAACAGCTGATTGAAAGTCCAAAGGCAAAAGAAAAAGTTTATTAGACATACACATATGCACCGCAAGTCTTAATATCTTTGAAAACTAGCACCAATTTCTGAAACTGGGAAAAAAGAATTCCCAAATGTATTCCTGAATAGATCAGTCAAGGGATTGTAAGAGGAAAGAAGAAGGACAATTCCATGTTTCCTTTTAAGAGTCAAGTCCAACAATTTACTTAAAGAAATGGAGTCTGTGCTTTGACATGAATGCGTCTTAGAAAACAAAACAAAATAAAACAACAGAACACAACAGAAGTTGCATTTTTTTTTTAGAATTCTGGGCAACGTGACCTCCCGTAGATGGCACTACATTTCCACTGTAATCTGACTACGCAACCAGTACTACTGGTGTTGTGAAAACTCTGCTTTGAGTCACAGAAGTCCCTAGACCTTAACTGCTCCAGGTACATGACGAGGTCCCTCTGTTGCACAGGCACCCTGTTTGGCTTGCCTGCGTGAGCTTTCCAATGACTGGACCTGAGAAACTTGCTGGGCCACACAGCATTTCTGCTAGCTTTAATGCAGAAGTAAACATTATGTCTGACTTGGCATGTTCTTTGCAGAATTATGGGGCCTTTGGGAGGTAGCCATGCAAATGTCAGCACAATACATGGACTGTGTATGGACACAATTATGGAATATTGAGAGAAAGCAGGCTATACAATGCATGGCTTTATGCAGTTCATGATGTTTAACCTCAACTGCTGCTATGCATGTTAATCAGATATTCAGTCTCCAGTCCACATCAGTGCTAATTAGAACGTGTTATTTACTGTAGAGTGTAGGCTTGCACAGGCAACTGCCTGACATTAATTATTCTTTGAATGCTGGATTTTAAACCAAAAATTGTAAAAAATGTATGAATAATGTAGGTTTTGTTCAGTGTCACACAGTGTTATATCAATGAGGACTATAATAAGCCTTTATTCAGAGATACTTACAAAATAAATAACTCTTTTGCTGGAGTTTTTTATTGCTTCCCAATTTTGCTGTTGCCCTGAAAGCTAGGAATCTTTTTAAACAAGATATAGGAAATGTAGCTATTTTGCTCCTACTAAACGACATAAGCCCCAAAGAATGATAGATGTTGTAGATGATATCTTCGGATTTTCACTTCTCCTAGAACAGAATCTAATTTGGGGCAGATTCTGAAGTATTTACAGCAGTTCTTGTTTATTTATTTATTTATTTATTTATTTTGAGAGAGAGAGTTCTGGCACTTCCACTTTAAAACTCTTCCACAGCACTGGAACAGCCTGAGTGGAAGTCTGATGCTAGAGGGAGTTCTGCTATGGAACCCAGGGAGCCCACAATTACATTTTCAACAGACTACACACTCTGATAATAGTTTGAAATCCCACAAATATGCTTTTGTTGTCCTATCAAATTGACAAGTGGGAGAAACCGGGACAAAGCTTACTGAATCTCAAACATCCTCACTTCACTGAACTTTTGGATGCTGTAGTTCTAAACAAATCTTGTGAAAACTTGAATGGAAACATTTAAACTTAATACTCAGTATTTTTCTATTCTAATAAAAACAATACAAATTTGTGTAATGACAAATCAGAATTAATTTCTGGAATGCATAAAAATTATTTTAAATGCAATAATTAAAAGAGAAAAATGAGATGATTAAGAATGTTTTAGCATAAATATGATTGTTTCCTGTTTTAAAATCTTGACATTTAATTGCTTTTAATTAGCTCAAATGAATGTACAATAAATTGAAAAGACATCATTAATCATGTGCATTTCAAAACTTAAGAGATGTTTTGACTAATAACTTGCTATTCAGTTACTCTGAGCCCTATGCTTGTTGGTTCACTGACAATTCAGAACAACTAGCTGTCTAGAGAGCTCCAGGAAAAAGTAACTGACTGTCTTTGAGTTGACTGCAAATCATTTAAAACTCATACATTTAAATGCATGGGAACCAAACCTTTTGCAATAATCTACTTTACGGTATTTAAGTCCTCCTTAAAGGGACTATAACATTTATGACTAAAGCTCACAATTTTCAAGAGGGAATGCCCCATATGTGCTGCCTTGGCTAAAAAAATAATGGTGGATATATTTCTACCTGGCTAACTATAAAAGCATATAGGGCTCCAAACTCTTAGAGTATCTTTCTCTACACACCTAAGTATAATCTCAAGACCTCTTTAATGTCCATGTGGCTTTACATCCACACAGAAAGCATACTAAGGCTCACTTCACTGAAAGTGTAAAGTGGACATCTTAGCAATATAAAAGAATAGAATTACTGTTCTGTAACACAGCATGTAAATCTCATGCCATAGGTTAACAGAGTAACAGCGCTTCAACCAGGGTCTTGGGGAGTAAGGAACGTGTCAGAAATGTGAAGGTCAGTTACAGCTCCTGCAGAGGTGACCTTAAGATCCCGAGAGAAGTGAACAAGACAAATAATAGCATCACGAGACAAATAATAGCATTGCTACATTAGTCTTGAGGAATGCAGATTTCACCTTGTTCAGGGATTCTTGGAAATATTCAAGACTTGACTGGACAAAGAAATAAGCAACCTGATTGAAGCTGACCCTGTTCTGAGCTCCAGAGGTCCCTTCTAACCGCAACACGGTTCTATGATCTTAGGCCTTTTTTGACAGAATTATTTTAAGTGCCGCATGCTGCCTATAAAATAAATCAGGTTCCTAACCTCTATGTAATGGGAACATGTTTCTTGGTGCAAGACTGTGAATGCATTATACAGTAAAGACTTTTTTTTTTTTTTTAAATAAAAATTCTATTAAAGTTTCAGTTTCACCTGAATAATTGTTACAAGCCCTGATCTTGGGGCTGGAATATTTCAGATTGATGATCATAGAAGTAAGCCAAAGGTCTTTCTACATGTAGAAAATATCAGTCTTCAATTATCCTTAATATTTTTACATGGATAAATAATTGATATGGCTATACACAAGTAAGTTATCAGGAGAAAACGTTTTAGCATTGTTCTCAAATAGATAATTAATAAAGTGGAATGAAGAAGGGGGAATATACAGGTATGAGAACTCTTAAGGCAATTCTAAATGTAAAGAGGAGTATATGAGACCATCTGGTTTCACTTTTTACAAAAGAACTATTCTAACAACCTCAAAATGTAAGTCCTTTTTAGTACCAGAACTAGTTCTAAAACATTTTAGTATTATTTCTCCTATGCGTGAAGCATTAGTTTGCCTCCGAGCCACAAACAAGTGAATTAAATTCATGAATAATTAAAACAGGCTTCTATTTTGTCATAAATCAAATCCTACTTTTGTGGGTAGACCATGCTTTGCACCAAATTACCTCTAAGGAAAGCAGAAACTCACAAAGAAATGCAGCTCACAGGGCCAGACGCACACATTGCTCTGCCAGGTTGCGTACTCCAAAGTAAGACAGAAAGGCCCAAACCAGTGGAACTGGGTTGTGTTTACAACTGGAGCTGTTCAGCCACCCTTCTGCAAGTGAAAAGGTAAGTTGCTGAGGGCTGGAGTATTCTTTAAAACATCTGTGGAGTCCTAAGTGATGTGAAGAGTGAACAGTGGTTACCTGCCACAGTTCCAGTTACTAACAGAAGGTGGGGAGTCATGGGAAGAGGCTAGCAGGTGGCAGAAGGAAGTGTTTCATCAGCCAGTATTCAGCAAAGCTGCAAAAACCCTTGCCAGCAAAAGGTTGCAGATGCTGAAGTTGACATGAAATTGTAAGGAGTTGCTAAGCAAGTTCACTGAAGAGCAGTTATTCCTCCATTAACGCTAAAGGTTATTAAGCCCCAAACCCCTTGGGATCAGAATGTCTGTGAGTTGCAATCGTTGGAGACTGCAAGGTTGCTGAAAGAAACAAATCATGATATATTTGCTCTACTGATATATTTGTCTTTAATCTTCTGCTTTTGGACATTGCCAGAGACAGGATATGACCTCTGTCACTCAGTGACCTTTGTTTTTACCCTAGGGCTTTTCTATATTTGTAAAGGATTTTTCTATATTTGTAATGAAACCAGCAGCTGTCCGTAGTTTTTAGCTATGGGACCTGACCTGTTTTTGGCAAGGTTACTTCCATGTACTTAAAATTACTGTCTAGGGCCTTACATTTAGGTACTATATGTACCTTTTCAATATACAAATTCCAGGGCCCCAACAAAATCCATCGTGAAAACTGTATTCAGTTTGACAAACATCTGTCCTGCCAGAACTTCAAACATTACCAAATTCCTTCTAATTTATGAACAGCTTTTCCAAACAAGAAGTTGTAAAAAATTTATCTTATTTGGAGTTTTTGTGAACATCGGTGGTTTTCAAATAGGCAAACAATTGTAAATAACTGCTAAATCTCTAATAACATACCGTACTACCTCATGTTAACATTCAACAGTTATTTTGCTTTGTGGAGCCAAAATTTCTAAATGTATGTGATTTAGGAACATAGTCCTTAAAACAAAACAAAACAAAACAAAACAAAACAAACAACAAACAATCAAATGTAATCTTAGCTTACTAAATATGAAACTGTGTAAAAGGAAAATGATATCTTGGAATCTGGGTATTCACAAATATTTAATGCTAAAACTCTCAGAAATGATAAATATGAAAATTTGCATATTCATTTGAAAATATATTACTGTCCACTAAAGTACTATGCCACCCTCTTTCTTGACAGTGGGATCTTAAAACTTTCACAGAATCACAGAATTGAAGGGGTTGGAAGGGACCTCGAAAGATCATCGGGTCCAACCCCCCTGCCAAAGTGGGTTCCTTAGAGCAGGCTGCCCAGGTAGGCATCCAGATGGGCCTTGAATATCTCCAGAGAAGGAGACTCCACAACCTCCCTCGGTAGCCTGTTCCAGTGTGAAAAAACTTTAAGTATTAAGTAGTATTAAGTATTAAAAACTTTAAGTATTAAGTAGTTGAAAATTATAAACAGAGGAAGTACTAAGTTGTCTGTGCAATCTCTCTCACCCTGAAATTGTCTCAGATACGGTATCTGAAATATCTGCTCTATTCAGTAATCATTCAGAGACAAAGAGGCTAGGAAGAGGTTTGTTTCATTCACCGTATGAGTTCTCACAAATTAGTATTACCCATTATGAGGCTTTGAAGGATATAATTATAAATTCCAACTGTTTGTGCCAAGGCCTCTTGAAGATAAACTTCCTCACAGCTACTAATTGGCAATATCAAAGTGCTTCTGAAGAAAGCAATCTAACTACTTTTACAGAAAAACTTCCTCATCCTCAAGAACCCACCTACATATAACAGTGCTTACAAAACAATAGCAAAGGAATATATAGCCTGCTATTATTTTATTTTATTGTAAGAAAGAGCCCACCAACAAGCTATACAGCCAAACAAATGTGGCAGAGACAAAGGAATGAAAGGCAGTCTGAATTGTTTGGAAAACAAGATCTCCTGGGGACAGTATGATACCTTTCTGACTGATCAATCAACTAGGACTGGAAGAGGAGTTTACAGGTAAGGGTAGCTCCGGCTTTTATTAGTATTGGCAGTTGCTAGTATTCCTTTGGAATAGTGAAATACAGGACTTGAGTCAAAAAATACAACCCTATTTTACTATGCTTAGAACAAGGACCCAAGAAGAAGTGGTGATGGTCTTGAAAAGCCCACAATCCAATTTAAAAGAGTTTCTCACTGACTTGCTTAGTCTGATGAAAACATAGGTTCCTGAAAGCCAAGCTTTGGCATTATTTTCCTCTTGGCACTGAGAACTCTACAATTAAGAGGTACACTGTGATGGTGATGATGGCTGCAAGTCAGATGCATCAAGGATCCTATCTCAATAACCTTAGGAAATCAGGGTATTTTCTCTTGGACAGGAACTCACTGCAGTTTCAAGTCACAAGTTTGTAGAAAATACCTGTAGAATAGTTGTGTTTTTTTTTAATGCACTTGCAGTATTTCAGTCAGATCTGAAGACAGCAATACTGTCTCACAGATTTCCTCTCATATTTTGTACGGAAACTCACAGACCACATAACATTTCAGCTCTGCAAAGCACAATACACTTGTTTAACCACACAATTTCCAATAGAGGAAAAGCTGCACATGCCTTTACAATGAGACACTCTAACAAATGTTATTTTTCTGCTTGATAGGCTAAATAATGTCAAGTTTTTATACTAGTTTCAGTAGTAAGGGCATATCATAAGCTTCCTTTCTGTCTTTACATTGATTCTGTCTAAAGTCCTCTCTGATATAGTCTGCAACCCACAGCTACTTCATCATGCCCTAACAACACAACAGAAATTGAGTTCAGTGCACAGACATATTGGATGTGGTTCATTTCTCTCCTTTTTTGTTTCAGTATTTTATTTTATGAGTCTTTTTTATTTTTTTTGACTGAAGAGTGTGCTCATACTATTTTTATGGGATAGAAACAAACTACAGCCTGAAATGCCATTTCTGGTCTGTATTCTGGTTTGTAACAAGCTATTTTTCCAAATGCTTATTAACTTCTTAGTAATGTTTGTAAGAGAGGAGAGTATTTTCCCATTCATCAGTTTACTGAGGGTAGATTCAAAGAGCAATGATGGATTAAGTAAAAAATCAAAATACCCAAGAACTCCACTAATATTTCTTCACCTGAAATTCCCATTTTCATGGTTAGACATTGAAATGCAGATAATATCTACTTATATCTTAAATACAGCTTTAAGACCCGTCAGGGTCTATTCTAGCAGAACATAGGTGTACACCTCAGATGCACTAAAAGCCTTCTTGGGACATCAACATCTGTAGTGTGCATTAAAAGACCACTAAAACACATCCCAGACAGTCCTAATAGCATTATAATATATCTACTTACAGGCAAAGTAGGTTAAACACACACAAAACTACACTTCTTAACTAGAGTCAATTCTTTTATAACAAAAATAACATATTATCTATTCTGGTCAAGTTTCAGTTTTTAAGTGGAAAGCGAAATCTCCCCTTCTTCCTACATATTGCTCTTTGGAAGATAACACCTGACCCAATCTCACATTCTTTACTTCAAGATCATGATGGCCTTAATCTGTAAAGTACATAACAAAGTCTGTATATGTCTGGGCATCATAGTATCATTTCTGTGTACCTACCAGAATTAAAGGTCTAAAAGCAGCCACGTATGTGGTTCTCAGGCAGAGGATTATACGTGTAAACTGGAGATGCAGTTGAGCTTTGGAGTCCCCTCCTGCTACAGCTGGGGATGCAAATAATTCAAAAGCCCCACACTAATGTCCTCTTCCACCACACTTGCCATAGCCTGGTCCCTGGAGCCAGGATTGAGCAACCCAAGCGCTTTGGCAGCTCAAAATCAATCTGACAGCCTGGTTGTACACCGTAGAAATATGGAATGAAGAAATAAAAAATAACAGCAGATCTTCAGATAGAAGAAAAACATTTGGGGCTACCATGAAAAGTGGGAAGGGAAAGAGATGTGTGTACAAAACCAAAATGGTTGCATGCTGTAGCATTTTAAAATCTTTGAAATCTGAGTATTTCCAGGGTTTTTAAAACGAGAAGAGTGTTTCTGGATCTTTTTTTTTTTTTTCAATATCTGTTGAAATTCTTACAAAATAATGCACTTTTTAAACCTCTGAATAGTTTTTCTTCCTCTGTTCTCATTTGTGACAGCAGTTTATGAAGCAAACATCCATTATATGATTGTTCAGCCTTCCAGTAATTCAAAATGCTTTAAAATTACTTCTGTGCAAAACTGGGTGGTGATTAGACTTTTAAGTTTAGGCCTTAAAATACTCAGCAAATGGAAACATTTAATATTTTGGACTAGGTGATAGAAAGGCATATTCTCTATTGTCTATATAAATCAAATACTAATCACAAACATGAAAACTTTCCTAGAAAAAAAATCTGTCAACCTGCTTCTATCTCACTGTTATGCATCTAATTCACTGCAGTATTTTTAATGAACTATTGAAGGGCTTTAACTAAAAAAGTCAAACACTGTTTCCTGAAGTCTTCACAACACTCTTGGGTTTGTTCACCAGGTCATAATGTGCTGAGTAACCAGCCAGAACTGCTTCTCTTGCCATTCTAAAAATGTTTTGTTGTTACTTGATCTTTTCTAGTGGTGGGGGCAGGAGACGGTGCAAGTAAAGAAGACAACTGCAGGGAATTGAGGTAGAAAAAGTGATTAAGCTTAAGTCCTTTTTAGTCCATTTCTTGTACAATGTATGCTTAAAAAGGTCCTTTGGACCTACACACTGTACCTCTTGCAGACTCTGTACTACTTAACAACAAAACCCTGTACTTATAAAGCACAGGCCACTGTGTTCTGTATCATTTCTTGAACAATGAACTTTTATCATTTTCTCTTTTAAAATAACTTTTTCAAGTCTTTCAATTTCTAGGTTTAAATCTGGCATTCGATGTTGGATTTCTTCTTACAGGGAAGCAGGAAAAGCTGTTGGAAGGGTTTCAGCTTAATCTTCATACAAATTCATGTTCTTCTGAGGTATTTAGATTGAACCCTGTTAATATTGTAAAGGTCCTTAATGAAGCAATGCAATGACTCTGGAAACTGCTTTTGCAAAACTGTGTAGCCTGGATACAAGGACTTAGCTTCATTAATTCAAATATTAAGCGTTCTTTCATATTTTTATGGAAACATATCCAAAAGAATGGAATCAATAGGATTTATTTTAGTAAGTTGTGTCATTGGCATTGGTAGAGCTCATAGGCAATCAGTGAGCTAACACACCACTGACACTATTTTCAAAGATTGCAGTAATGGTATAACTCAAAAGTCTGTGTTGGAAACACAGCTGAGTCTCAGGCACAATCTTTGCTGAAGGCACTGTGATACTGATACTGCACATGGGTTCAGAAGAAGAAAAGGAAAAAAAAAAAAAGGAAAAAAAGAAAAAAAGAAAAAATATTTCTGAGAAGTCCAAGGACAGCCCTTACACTGCTTCCTGACACAGCTATGAAGGCCCTTCCCATAAAGATCCCAAATGATTCATTAGACCATGTTAGAAAATTGTGTGAAAAGAAAATGGAAACATTTCAGCTAAGAATCTGTTTTAAAGTCCAGAAAGGGTTATGAAAATAGAAATGAGACTAGAACCCATGTTATCTTTCTTTATAACTGGAACATAGGCACAGGAGTCACGGTATCCAGCTAGCATCTTGAAGCTGCAGCAGATGCTCCAGATTGCTCAGAGTAAGGATGATTTAAGTTAATTTGCAATACTTGCCAAGAGGCATTTTCTTTCTTTTCATTTTGGTACATGGATCATCTTGAGCACATACTCAAATACTGTTCATTATGTAGGTTGAATAAAACTAAGCCATCCACCAAGCAATTAGTAAAGTTTAGATTTATTTTTTTTTCCAATTATTTTCTTTTATACCACAGAAAGGTTAGTTCCAAATATTCAGCTTAATGTTGCCAATATAATATCCAGTTCCATATCCTTACATATTGTACTGGGTTTACGTGGCAAGGTTTTGGTAGCAGGGGGCCATAGGGGTGGCTTCTGAGAGAAGAATCTAGAAGGTACCCCATGTTTGGTAAGGGCCCCACTGCTGACCACAGCTAAGCCAGTAAGTGATGTTGTTTTGTGCCTTTGTGAGAACATATTTAAGACAGGGAAAAAAAACACTGCGCCACACAGCAGCTGGGAGGGTGAGAGGAGTGAGGAACAGCCTTGCAGGCGCCAAGGTCAGTGAAGAAGGAGGGGGAGAGGTGCTCCAGGCACCGGAGCAGAAGTCCCCTGTGGCCTGTGGTGAGGACCATGGTGAAGCAGGCTGTCCCCCTGCAGCCCATGGAGTACCACGGGGGAGCAGGTGGACCTGAGCCTATGGAGACTGCAGCCTGTGGAAGACCCCTGCCAAAGCAGATTCCGGGCCGGACCTGTAGCCCGTGGAGAGGAGACCCCGCAGGAGCAGGTGACCTGGCAGGAGCTGCTGCCCGTGGGGGATCCAGGTTGGAGCAGTTTGCTCCTGAGGGATGGACCCTGTGGTACGGACCCATATCTGGAGCAGTTCTTGAAGAGCTGCTGCCTGTGGACAGCCCACGCCAGATCAGTTCAGCAAGGACTGCATCCCGTGGGATGCACAGGGGATGAGAGTGACCGAGAAGGAGCAGCGGCGAAGAAGCGCTACAGACTGACCAAAACCCCCATTCCCCCGTTCCCCTGCGCCGCTTGGGGGGAGGAGGTGGAAAAGGGTGGATGGGGGGGAAGGTGCTTTTGGTTTCTTTCGTTTCTCACTTCTCTAGCTTGTTAGTAATAGGTAATAAATCTTACTATCTCCCTACACTAAGTCTGTTTTGCCCGTCATGATAATTACTGTGCGATCTCCTCATCCTTACCTCAACCCTTGAGCTCTTTTCATCGTATTTTCTCCCCATTCCTCTTCGAGGAGGGGGAGTGAGAGAGCGGTTGTGGTGGAGCTCGGCTGCCCACCCGAGTAAAAGCACCATACATATGCATTTCAGTTACCATCTGAACAAGCTATTTGGTTGTATGAAATTACATCTTGTATTCTAAGATGACAAATTCTCCATCCATCCATCTTCCTGTACAATAGATGGTTTACCAAAGATTTTTTCAGCAGAGCATTGAACCCTCTGATCCAGACAATGAGACAAAAAATGGGTATTTTGGTAACAATCTTCCTTAGCTCACAGCAGTGAAATCCTCAGGTTGTAAGAATTACAAATTTAGTCTTTTCTTAAGTGACTGTTTTGTCAACACATGGACACAAATATTTGTATTATCATTTCTGAAGGCTTATAGCAAAGTTAGTTTTTAATGGGTACACTTACTCCATACAGAATCAATAATCTCCTCTTGCTGACTACTTTGCACCAGTTTCAGTCATCCAGTTGATATGCTATGTACTCCCTCTTAATTTTAAAGTCTTTAATAACATGGTATTAAAATATCTCACATTAAGCTGATGTTTCTACAATTTAACAAATGCATCTAAACCAATATTTTCAAAAATTGGAAGAGTGAATTGGTCCTGCACTAATATTTCACCTGCCAAGTTTCCATACACATCAATTTAAATGTCTGGATTATAATTAGAGCTCTCTGGAAAAAATAATGACAGAATACCATTTAGTAGAAAAACTGTCATTATGCCAGTTTTCTCAAATATTAAGCTACCAAGAGCACCTTAGGAATGACTCCTGCCTTAGCAATAAGAAAAAAAGAGACAACTGTGTGTCTATACATAATATCTATATAACATATATTTATAATTTATTTAGGTTTATATTACATTGTACTTATGTATATTTATTATGTATGATAACCTCTATTTACTTTTATTATTATATCTATAATCTAACTTCTACTGTATGCACCCAAACAGTTGATGATGCTCTTCACAGAGAAAATTCTGCTGATCACATACTCATCACTGAGAAACTAGTAAAGAATCCCCAGTTCAGAGTATACTTACAACATAAATGTTTTTCTGATGTAAGAACAAATTATTCTATGCTGCAGAAATTGCTAGCAAAAACCATGGATACAAAAAGCATAAGCCTCAGGGCTGATTTCATCCATATGCCTAGAGAAGCCCTGAGAACAGAAGCAGTTGTTTCAGCAAAACTATAGTTTTTACAAATATTGTTAGAATCACTCAGGAAGAACAGTCTTCTATATTAACACAAACCAGACCTTTGCCAGAGATGTAGAAGACTATTAAAACCCTAGATATGACCTCAGTAATTTCTTTGTCCTTTATACAAAATTAGAAACAATGAGCCTTTGAATGTAGTACCATTAAGCTTAGCGTAAACATCCAGCCATGCTGATGGAATGGATCTGAGTATGCGAGTTGTGTTTCAAGGTTAAATAAAAAGAACATATTTTGATTTTATAT
The DNA here is from genome assembly GCF_040182565.1 of Anser cygnoides. Taxonomy (NCBI): domain Eukaryota; kingdom Metazoa; phylum Chordata; class Aves; order Anseriformes; family Anatidae; genus Anser; species Anser cygnoides. The sequence continues at coordinate 123,039,863 of NC_089873.1, read as the reverse complement.
AACATTAACTCATTTATCTTTTTTTTTTTCTTATTCTTTGATATCTAAGACAGACATTACATCTCAAAGTTCAGTGAAGGTGAAAGAAGTCTGTCTTGCGAGGACCTAATTATTTCAGGCTCACAGCTACTGTTCCTCTTTTTTTTTTTCCTTGAATGCAGTAGTACAGACCTGAACATGTTCAGGAGCAGGCACAAAGACAGTTAATTCAGCCTGAGTGTGACAAGCAGTAATGTATGCACGATAATACGCTTACCTAATATCCTTCGTTTAAAATGCACAACACTGGAAGGAAAACACAAAACACTTTGAAAGACAATCAAAGCTATTCATATTTAATACTTCAAACAAGAGGTCTGAAGTGCTGCAGAGGTGACAACATATTACAGAAAATGCCAGTATTTAGGCTTGTCAAATTAAAAAATAATAAGCTCCTAGTTTAGATTTTCTGAAAAGGCAATTAATTGTGAAACTATTTTATAGATGAACTTCGTGCCTCTGTCAGAGCTTAATGAACAAAATTAAGATACGATACATTATTTGTGTGTATTCCAATAAGCAACTGCTGAACCATAAACTGAAGAGCTTTCTGTGATGTCTTTTCAGTGTAACAAATACTGTAAGTTAGCTCAGATGCTTTATCCATGATCCATTAAGAAGTACAGTGAAAATACCATCATCACTGATCTCCTTATATGCATCATCAGCATGGCCTGTAGGTTTGACTCTCAGTTCTTCAGTGAGAAACCTTCCTTTATTTTGTATAGGGGTAAAAAATAAATAAATTTTAAAAAAATGTAGTGTCAAACAATGATCATACAATAAGACATTTTTGTGTAGTTGTGCATTAAGAGAAGTGTTTGTGAAGTCTCTAAATACTAATTACATTAACCTTAATAATAGTTTTCATGGCCCAGTTTCACTGTAAGAGGCTTTTTCTTGGAAACCAGAGAGACAATAACCTCTTATCAATTGCTACATGAATGAAAAGACTTACAAAATATTTGTAATTCTGTATATAGCTGCTGCATCCCTGTATTACTCACAAGAAAGACAGTAAAAGGTTTCTTAGCGCACCAAATTTCACAAAAGTAGCAAAAGAATACAGCTATTTCTACTCAACATGCTAGTTCTGCAAATAAAATGCAGGCAAAATAGACATCTCTTAAATATTTTGCCATGAATTTTCTTATAGTAAATTCTGAACGGAATGAAAAGAAGACTACTTGATTGTACCATGCCTGCAAAGAGTCTTTGTAGAGTTATTTATTGTTCAGCATATGAACTGTTTCTGCCTTTGAAAATATGAAATCACTGTAGATGAAATACACCCACAATCAAATAATTTATATAGTGAAAAACAGTAATAAACTAGTTCAAATGTATTCAATCAAACACAAAATAAAATTAAAATAATATATTAAATTTTAGTCCAAATTTTAGCCTCCACGTTGGGAGAATTCCCAATCTAGTTTGTTGGTTTCATGACAAACATTCATTTGACAAACATGTTTTTATATAGGAAGGTTATACTTCCTATACCTAGGAAATATAAACAAATTTCTTGTATTCACAAAATGGGAGACAGAAATCAGAAATATAGGGACATTAAAAAAGTATTTATGGTTTGCAGTGAAGAAGATCACAGTGCATATGTGGTTCCAACATGGTGCTACATTTAAGAGAGAGTACAATACCTAACTTTATATACAGGACAATATTGAGGAATAATAAAAACTGAATTACGTCTACATTCATTATTATTAACATTATTACAGGACCACAAAAAAGAGATTTATCAGAAGTATAAGGGAACTATTGTCTTCCATTTGAGCTATGCTCTCCTGGACATTTATAGCAGAAGAGAGACTTTTTAAACCCCACATCTAGACTGCAGCTGCATCCATCTTTAAGCCTCCAAATTCAGTATCCTTTTGGAAAAAAATTACATTGTCACATTGGAAAAGTTTCAGGGAAGTCCTATGACAGCAATACACCTGGAAAACAACATCTGATAATAGCAGATGGAGATAGAAGATATATTTAGTTTATTCAATACAACTCAATATTTCTTGATTCTACTATCTGAATTATTTTCTATATTTAAAGCCTGCAATATCAAACATTGACAGAATACTGTTCTCAAGTGTATAAAGCACTATATATATATATATATAAACTTTCTGAGGGAGGATAAACATGTTCAGCTGTACTTGCACAGCTGTATTTCCCTCAACATATGAAGTATCTCCACTATTCTGAAATGAATATTTATGGTAAATATTCTTTAATTTTCTTTTGCTTGTAGTCAGAAAAGTATTTCAAGGGCAAAATATTTCTATGCTGGGTTACAGAAAGCATGTGATTTAGTAATTTAGTGATTTTAGTAAGATTTACTACAATGGATGATGTTGCTGCTCTACCATCCTGAACATTTTTGTTTCCAGGTGCTTACTCCATTCAGTGCCGTATTTGATACTGTGATTAGAAGAATTTTAAAATCCTTACTCTTAGTTTATTTCTTTCACACTCTCTTATAAGTTTTCTTTACCCACCAGACACATTGCATCTGCAGCGTTCTTGGAATTAGAATGTAGGTATGCATTCATACCTCCATTTTTCATCTCAGTTTGGAAATGTATCAGAGAGACAAAAAAAAAAATGACATTTCATGTGTCACCATCTTTCATAGTTTGGAACTTTTAAAAGCACTGCTACTTCAGTGAGCCCTGTTGCACATGAAAAGAAGAAAGAAACATCAAGAAGATGAGAGATGAGTAAAGAAAGCACTAGATTTTCTGCCTCTGAAAGTATCTGTCGAAAAGAAGCCATTTTATTCATCAGATTATGCAGTGCATTAATTTTGGGGCTGTCATATTACATTTCCTACAGATTATTCCTGTGAGGGAGAAAAGGGGTCAGAAAGTAGTTTAGTTATTAGAAACTCAGCTAGGGAGAACCTGTTAGTGTCAATCTCTTATGTCAATCAGTGTTTTTTGTTTGTTTGTTTTTCCATTAAAAAGGGCAAAAATAATAGCTGAGAAAATGGACTAAATGCCACAGCAGGATCAAGAACCATGCATTCTCCAGTAGAGGACAAGGGGATTCAGTAACTTATATGGATTTCTGTCAAATTTTCTTCTTTCTGCAAAAAGAAAATCTGCAGATTTCTAGCATAAAAACAATAAATATTTCAGGCATGCAAAACTGAAAATAAAAACAAAACCCATGAAACTGAGGGTAAGGCAGCCCTTGGTATTTTTTCTTCTTTAATGTTTTAGTATCCTCACAGTATGATAATTTGCAACAAACATTTTTTTCCTTCATGAGAACGTAGATCTTGGCAGCCAATATTCAGGACTGATGTAGGATTACTTCATTGAGATAGCTTTTACTGACCACAAACCTTGCAGTCAGTCAACAAAATTATAATTACAAACTAATAAATGACTTATGGACCAAGTCTAAACATACTTTGATATCAAAACAACTAAAAGCTAATGCCCCCCCTACTGAACAGGCTCACCAGCATGTTTCAAAACTCTTTGTGAGACCTAACACTGTTTTGGGGGGCTCCTCACCATCTGGGGTGCAAGTGTCTTGGTACCTGAACTGGAGCTTCTTGTGTGCTCCAAATGAAATCTATTTCAGACCTCCCCAAACCACTCTCTGAACTCAGCCAAGATGCAGTAAATGGGCACCAAGAAATTCCTTATTACAGTACTGCTACTCCAAGGCAAAACGCTAATGAAGATGTAAACCCAACTGGTGGAATCCTGCTATCCAAATGCTCAATGATTCCCTCAAAGAATTTGAACAGAGTAATGAGGCATGGTTTCCTTCTGCTTAAACTGTATTGTCTTTTCTATAATCATATTTTTCCATTAATTTACCAACTCAAGTTTTTATTATAGTTTCTCTTGGTTTTCCAGAAGTCAAAAAGTGTTATATGACTTTCTGATTCACACCTGAAGCCATTAAAAAAATCCACAACTTAGCGTCTCATTTACCATCCCATGGTCAATTTAAATTGCACATTACACAGTACACCTAGCAGTCAGTAATTTTACATTTGAATTCCTTTAGAATTCAGGGTGAATACCAATGATTTGGACTGGAAAGACTTGATGTACCATTGCTGATTTATTACTATTAATTTTATCAACTCTGTTATAAAATTTCTTGGTACCTTCTTATTAGAGAAGTCCCCGGATTTGTACCCTGTAGAGAAAGGCCCCTCCAAGCTTTTCGCAGAGAATTCAGAATGGTTCATTAAACATAATCAATTTTCATGACTCAAATGCAATGGACACAATCACTTTCTCAGCTCAGTACTGTATGCTTAGCTTCTCCACTCAGGCTTTACTTCACTGCTTTCTAAAACATTACTGAAGTTCATGAATACCAGATTTTCCTTGGGCTAACTTATAGATAGCACTAAGACAAGCATAGAGATTCTACTGATATCATCAGAGAGAAGCAGATATCTGGTCCAAATACTGCTCTAATACAAAACCATGTTGCTTTTATTACATAGTGGTTTAGCAACACATGAAGTCTTAATTTCTCATCATATTAAAGATCATATATTGTTATTTACAAGTCGATTATATCTACACAGAAAAATTTAGGGTAATTAAAAAATCTGCTTAGAAATTAAAGGCACAAAATAAAGAATCAACTTTTTTTTTTTTTTTTTTTTCAGTAGTATCATAACTAGCAACATCAGCCAAGGAAAAAACAGAAAATTGTAGTTGCTGTTGACAAAACATCGGTTCATATTAATTCACAAGGGGTCAGAAGCGAGCCAGCCAACTTCAGTTAGTGCCAACATGGATGAGTGTTGATGAGTCTGAGTTTGATCTGAAGACAAAGGCATGAAAAAGGTAGCAACTGATTAATAAGAATACTGATACCCTTATCTATGCAAACTGATTTACGTAAGAGTCATGGCTTTTTGGGGGTGATGTTGGTATCAGTCACATGATGGAAAGGGTTCACAGCACCAGGCTCAGAAGGGTGTACCCTCTCTCAGGTTTGTTTATACTCCCTCCCAAGGAGATATACCCTGTTGAAGCTCAACACTCAAATCATTCTTCCACACTGGGACTTCATGCAAGGCAGGCTTAGGAACAGACACTCTGTGGTGCACCTTGCTGAGGGACAGAGGCTCCCGTGCGCAGGAGGTGGCAGTGGTGGCCAAATGAGCACATTCAATACACAGTGCAGGAGACACGGGAATTCTGCCTTTCTAATCTCAAAGCTGACTGTTTATCTCGGTCTGATCCAAAGAACTGTAATCTCATGTGAGTTACGGAAACTGGCTAAGTACGCTACAACAAAATTTGTGCTTCTAAAATTCACCTGGATATAAATATTTCTGCACTGTAGATCATTGGTAATTTTACTGCAAGTCAGTTACATTAGTAAACAATCTATGCTACCAATTTCAGCATTACAAGAAATTTCTGTTAACACTTTCACACAAAAACCGTCTCTACTTGATCTTTCTCTAATTTTTTTCCCTGTCTATTCATTCTTACTGCTTTAATCCATGTCAGTGCACCACTATATGACTGCTTGCTGATAGTCACCCACCTCCTTCCCATTCCTTTTGCCTCCTCAGTCCTTTTCAGAGAGTTAATCTATAATGACATTCTAAGTCCCCAGTCAGGATTAAAATTCTCTCACTTCAATAAACATGTAATGAAAAGCATGTAGCAAAAGAAAAAAAAATAAAAAAAAAGGTGAGGAAAAGTAGAGCATAGTAACAGTGAAAGAGGTGTTATATACAAGACAGAGCTTTGTTACGAGTGAATCATAGAGTTTTATAAATAGCTCAAGCACATGCAGGAAATAAAACCTTTTTAAATTAGCCCTCTGTCTGTTGATATACTTCACAATAATGTTGGCCTCAAAATCCCTTAATGCTTTCTAATAAAACACATAAAATTGCATCAAAAATACTAGAAGTTCGTTTAAATAAATCTTAAAAGATTTCAATTTGTATATGCTAGTGGAGTAAATCATGGCTAATGTTAAAGATCTGGGTTGTGTTATTTCTAAAATTATGCAATTAGCCTCCCAGGTCAAACTCAATATTATATAATAACTATTTTTAGCTAGAAAATATCACTTCACATCTACAGTTAATTGGAGTTAATTAGGCCTTCAAGATGTGCTAGTATGAAAGCAACAATGTTTTTAATAACAAGGACAGTAAGAAATAGATAAACTGCTAAGAGCAATAAAATGAAACATCCATGTAGTCTATGAGTGTCCATCCTCATTTCTTTAAATTTTTCATCAAATTACATTGCAGAGAGATGTTTCAGACTGATGTATGAAGTAAAGACTCAGAAAGGATACTTTCAAGCTCTTTAACCTTTCATCATTACTCTTTACTTATTGCAATCAGTGAAATACATGTCAAGTGCTCTAAAGCAGTAAAATCTCATTTCGTAATCAGTGAGGTCAACCAGTCAGTCATCATTCTCCACAAGTACACTCGCAAAGTAACCGTATTGTATGTATAGCAAGTAGCTGGACAAGATGACCGCCAGGAGTCCCTTCCAACCTTAACTGTTCAGGGATATCCAGTCTGAATTATGCTTTCACCTTTTGTAAAGTTCACTTGTCTTCTTGTCTTCAGTCCCAAGGAAACAGGACTGTATTTTTAAGAACTAAACAAATTCCTTAAGGAGGAGGAATAAAATATACTCTTTCTAAAGAAAGAGAGAATGCCTAAGTTTCTTCAGCTGTACTTACTGTAATTTATGCAAATTATTTCTTAAGCTAAATATTTAAAAAAGCCTTTAAACAGCTCATCGGAAGAGGCTATGTAATCACCATCACTCAAAGTCTTAAAAATGATATTGACTGTTCAAAAAAATCCCAAAGACTTTAAACAAACTTTTGGGACAAATGCCAAACTAAAGTACAGCTAGACACAAATTAGGTGTTTGTTCTTTTATCCTTGCATTTTTAAAATTCTCTTCAAAAGCTATGGAAGGTAGTATTGCCATTTCTGTCCTCAACAGGGTCATGCAGTTCTACACGCAGCCACATTCAGATTGCCTGTCATTGGGCTTCAGAAGCTGTCCGAACACAGCAAGACTTTTATACTATTCCCTTCCACTCCTACCTCCCCACCATACACACACTGCCTTTAAGTATTCTGGATTTGGCAAGTAGAAGGGGCTGGTTTTCATTTTATTATATCATTTTCTCCCCTTGACTACCTTCCAGGTACTGGAGGTTAACCTTAGCTAGGGCAGTACACTGGATGGTGGGGGTGAGTTGGATCTCATCATTGCCCCCAGCTGTTCTCCACATTAACTGGGATGCAAAAATGGTGCAAACTGGACAGAATGTTCAGTGCAAGGAGGTATGTGTATGCATAAGCAAAATCTGTAAACAGCAACACCAATCATGAATTTGAAATGTGTCTGCACAATGGAAGATCAGGAGTGCCAAAACCAATACACTACAATGGTAAGTAAGTGCAAGCAGAAGAACACTGGAAGAGTACCTAATAAGTTATTGATAACAATAACAATACTGGACTGAATAATTATGCTTCGGTTTTGTGTGTTTTATATAAGCAGTATATGAGTTTTATATGATGGCTATATACTGAAAAGTAACCCAAGGTAAAAGAAAGGGTAAGCAGAATTCCTGGGTTAGCTAGGGCTTCAGCAAGGGAGAATGATATTGATGTTTCTCCAGATGCATAACATTTTCACTGTTTTTTTTTTTTTTAATAAAATCACCAAAAAAAAGAAAAAAAAAGTTTTCCAAACTTTCTCTAGCTGCATTACATGCACTAGAAATACAATACGATTTGCCTTCAACAGCATAAAAATACAAAACCCAAAGGAAAAAAAAATAATAACAATAAAAGATTTATGTATAATGATATGTTGCTAAAACCCTTCTCCGTGCAAAACACTGACCGTTGCCTATTGTTAAGTTAAAATGCAAAAATGTATATTAGGATGACCAGTCATGTCAATGGAAGGTTGTACAGCACCTTGAATGAAATATATTCTTATCCTGACAGAAAAAAATAATTACCTCCTCCACTGAACCAATTTCGTGTAAACTTTGCCAACAGCTTCCAGTTACATATTCTACTACCAGCATTTTTTTTTTCCAGTACAGAGAAGAATACTTTCAGTTAATATCTTTGAGCAGTATAGAAACATATATTCCTACAAAGATAACTTCATCACAAAATACTTTTTGACAGTGATGTCACCTACTGTGACACCCTAGAAGTCAGTAATTGAGTTCTAGAATTCCCTGACAAATGAAAGAAAATGTAACCAATATTAAGGTAATTTTACTGGCAAGTGGTTTTCATTGTAAGACTAAGGCCTAAAAGCAGAAAAATTTAGCCGTCAGTTGCCAGAGGCTTAAAAATGTGCACCTTACAGGGTGTTTTTTTTGGGGGGAGGAGGTAGGGAGTTGATTTTTGAGGTTGTGTTTTTTGTTTGTTTGTTTGTAGAGTTGGGTTTGTTTGTTTGTTTGCCTTTTTTCAGTATTCACTAGTCAGAGGCATACAAGAATGCTTTATGCTTCTCACTACAGCACATTCTGGTCTGATACTATCATTAGTACAGAAAACTTGCTACATAAGATATTCGAGCTCACTTTTTAAATTCCTCTAGGCTGGGCTGGGTTTATTATGCACAGTATGTAAAGGTGTTCTTAAACCAACAGCTAAACACTTGGTATGTCAGGATGATTCATGTAGGTGATCAGTTTGTAGCTTCGAAGAAAAGTAGTATCATGTAACTACATTTTTTTTTTCTTCCCTTATATTTTCTGCATGGTTATATTTTCAGTAACAACTGTGATATGTGTTAAATGAATCTCACAAAAGGAGGAGGTAATTGCTGGTTGTTTCTTCAGAGTTGCTATAGTTGAGAACCTCTGCTCAACAGCAGTTCTGTTCTGTAGGGATTAGCTATTATACTTAGAAATAATAATAATATTAATAAATAAAAGCTTCAGTGCTGAATTCTTTTCGTTATTATTTTGTCAACCATATATTTTACTGAAATTGAATAGTTATTTGTAATTACTATTGTAGATTAAGCCAGTTAATATCCTGTCACTACTTTGATTTCACATTTGTTTTCAGGAATATAGATGCGCATTATTTTTAAGAAGGTTAGAAGAGATGGACAAGTATTTAAATATAAATATTTACATTTATGCTGGCTGTCTTCTTGTCAATTATTTGAAGCTTACCTTTGAAAGCCAGATCTGGCCTCCATGGCCTCTTCACCAAATACTACAGCTTTCTACACAAAATATCATTAAGAGCTGCATTGTAACAGACTGAAAAATAAATTACCAGATTTTAAGTAAAATCTACTCCTAAACTAAAATATAAAGGTGATTATTTTCCATTTGAAGAATATAAATCCAGATTTGAAGGGCCCGAGTCCTGTGCACAAGGATATATATATATATTTTTTTCCTAAAAAATATACTAATTGTGTTTCATGGTCAAAAGTCAATTAAACTAAAACATAATATTATTATAGTTCTCCAACTCTTATTCTGGCATTATCACAGAGTTTAAGAAATAGTGAAAACAAATAATTGCTATTGAGAGAATGAATAAGTGGGTAGACAGGAAATACTGGCCAACTAATTAGATGGCTTTAGAAAGCATTTTGATTATCTTTTGTTCATTAAGTTGGTCAAAATTTCAGTTCTTACTAACGTATACTCCTCATCTGTCTTGTATTTCTAGAAAATCATTGGAGCATAGTTTACTTTTCTGATTTTTTATTTATTTATTTATTTTTAAGAATAGCAGGTCATTAAATGAGGATTATTTATTTATATATTTTTTTACTGTAATTCAAGCAGTAAACACTGTTCGCTGCCAAGAGATTGTGCCACAGCAACTACAAAGACATTTTGGGTTCATGTAATGGGCTCCAAGTCAGACACACATTTCCATTAAGAAGCAATCTATTAGAAGAGAAGTGTACACAGAGAAAAACAAAACAAAACAAAACAAAACAAAAAAACCAACTCCTTCATCTCACCTGCATCATAAACACAATCCACTTTTCCCTGACGTTGTAAGAAGGCAATCTACAGAAAGATCCAATACTGTCAGAGGTAGCCCAGTCCTGGGGAGCAGTGGTGTTCTGTCCCTAGTTCTAGCAAGTAGTGACAGAGTATGCATTTCTACTAGGCACAGACACTATGACTTTAAAGAGAGAGAGCAGACCCTTTTTCAGCACACACACACAACCATCACTTGAGTAAACACGAAAGCAGAGACAGCACAATCCTGTTCTTCCTGTCTCATCAAGACCGAAGGCTGCTAGTCAAATCAATATAAACACACACAATACAGGCCTTTCTGATAGCTGATCTTGGACCAGTTTATTCAGTAACTTGCCCTCAGACCCTAGGGGCTGAGGTTTGTGGTCACCTACTAGCAGGTAGTCAGCCTTGAATTTCACTACTGTTCACATGTGCACACTCAGAATATAGAGCGCACCTACACAAAAAGATAGAAATCAGATTTCGTAAGACTAGGGCAGACAGCTGTGCAGTCTGAGCACAGAGATGAGTGCAGGACTCAGTCAGGCAAGTGTACTGACTGGCAAGTTGTTTACACACGGTCAGCCTCTTCCCTTTTTCCTCCAGTGCTACTACCCTGATCCATCTGGATCCTTCCCTTTACCTCCCTTCGGTCCTCTCTCAGAACATCCCATAATAATTTTCAAATATTCCCACAATCCCCTTAAAACATCCCACACAATCCCCAAATTCTTTTCTCTTCTACCTGCATCCCAGTGCCCTATACTATACCCCTTTATGCAGTGAAACCCGTTCATGAGTATGTTTTCCAGATTCCGAGAGTACAGTCTTGTTTGACAATAAGTGGAGACAATTCATGCTTAAAGGGCAAAGTAATAACTGTTCTCCTTGTGCCAGAAAAGAGGAACTTGAGAACTCTGGGGTGATGACAAAGTGAATTGCACAAATAAAAACCAACATAAAACGGAAAGCGGATTGTGTGAACTCTGGAAGAGAAAGCACGAGGAAAGAGGCGTCTCTGTTGACAAGGAAAGATATTAATTTTCTTGTCAGCTATGCTGTTATTGCAACACAGGGAACAACTGGGGAAGAATGAGTAGATGAAGTATCTAATTCTATTTTGAGTGACTCTGCAAGTAATCATAAGCTGCACTGAGAAACAGTCAATCAAAATCATTGCCTGGAGATTTTTCACCCAAAATATAATATTAGTGAATCTGTAACAGGTCAGTCTGCGCATGGCTGACAATAGTAACTATCTTATGACTCAAGTTTGGAACTTTAAGAGAGAGACAGTAAACATACAACTCCCTAAAATACATTCACACAAATAAAATACCTTATGGCATTTTTAAATATTTCATACAAATCAAATGTGTGGATCTTTCCTGGTGGCCAAAAACAAAAAAAAAAAACAAAAACAAACAAACAAACAAAACACCACAAAGCAAGACTTGCTTTAGTCTCACTAAAGAGGCAGTGGAGGTCCAGCTTAGGTATAGTGAAAAATTGTAACAGATGTCAGTGAAATTTAGCCTGTAAAGAGAGAGCTCTGTATAAAAGATAAACACAAGCCTGTTATAATTCTGAGAGGCTTAGAACAAATATAACTCATCAACTTCTTCCATCTAGAAGTATAAATAGAAATTTTTTATAAGCTGTTTACTTTAGTACCAGTACTACAAATTAAATGCTGCAAATACTCTAGCAATAACTAAGGCTATAGTCTAGCAACTTGTTGTAAGTGAGAAGCTTTCTGCTCATGGATCGAACCTCACTGATGTAATGACCTCAGTGCAAATGGAAACATTTCCAAGATTAAGGCGAGATGAATGTATCAATAAAATAAGTCACAATTTACAACTGCAACTCAGGAATCACATGTAAAATATTATATTTTACTCTATCGCTGCAACAAGTTAAATAGACTCTTAAAACATGGGCCTGTGTATACCTGTGGATTTTCTGCTCCAGCCTTTTTTCCACATGAGGTGCTGATGAATACCACAGCACTAAGTCAGAATAAATCTGGATACTAAAAGAATAAGGTGAGGGCACCTCCAACGTCAATGCCTCTGCTTACTACTCCAAGCTTAACCAGTGGTCGAAAGATCAAGGCTGATTATGCACACACTAGGCATAAAAATAACAAAACAAAACAAAAATTGCTATAAATATATGAATAATTGCTATAAATATATGAATATATAAGCATGCATGCATTGATATGATGCTGTAATGAGCGAAATTCTGAGGAGGAAGCAGATGATTCCACTCCAAGGGTACTCATCCCTGGCATTCAGCAGTCTGCATTTTGCTCAAAAAGATTCTAGCAACTACTTCTGGACAGCACAGAGAAAGAATTTTTCATCCTACAACTAGAGAAGTAAGATGAAATGCAAGGTTAGGGATTGAGCTGTCCCTGGTTTACACCAATAGCCACAAACAGCTCACATCCTGACACTGAAAACTGTGCCATTCCACATGGTCTTAGCCAGAGTTTCAATTCACTGTGCTGAGGCACAGAAACATTGGTTTGATAACTAAATTACAAAAATCCTAAAAATTTCCTACAAGTAATTTCCATTCAAGTAGTAATATGAATTGTTGAAATCGTCCAACTTACTTTGACATAAATCTCAGTGAAAGTAAAGAGAGTTCTTTCATCATCCTCACTCGTGAATCATTATCTCACAGCAGCTTTAGAAAAACTGAACTTCTTTGGACTGAAATACACTTCCCCTGCCACGTACAAAACCAAAGCATATGGAAGCTTGCCAATTAATTGCATGTAACATATACTACAAAGGGTGATGCAGAATGATGTTGGATAAGAAAGTCTTGCTTGTTGTGACTGTGGGCAAATTAATTTCCTTTGACCTACATATTACTAAGCATTTCAGACATCCCTGTTGAAAAATACCCTTTTAACAGTCCCCAAAAGTAACTGTGGATGTTAAAAAAGCTACCTGAGACCAAACTGACTGAAACATACATCCCCCACAGATCCCAACCATCAAGCTCCAGATTCAGTGCCATAATCAAGTTAATTTTAATTTGTGTCATTTCCTTTATTGCTGACTGGGGAACAGTAAATTTCAAATTGCTCTACTTTGCTTGTATCTCATTTTAATCTGCAAACAAAATCAGAGGAGAAAGGCCGAGTCTGCCTGCTCAGTGAAAAGCGTTAAGACAGACAGCGCATTTTTCATGAAAATATTTATGAGGTACCATTACACACATACCTGACAATGAGTTTTATAGGAATGCAACAGAAATTATTTCACCCTAGAGATAAACAATGGATCAAAGTTAAGATGCACATACAGCTGTTCCTAAGTTGGTATTTGCTAAAAGTGAGTTCATTTATTTTGGAGACTTACATTTTCTGATGCCCTGGATGCTGTGTACACCCTGGTAATCATGCCCTCCCCACCTCATCCTAAATTATTTTCCATAAAATCCAAACTTTCATATTTTTTTTCTTAAAAAAGAACATAAAGGTCAACGTGACCTACCTGTTTATTATACACTTTGATGTATCAGCATTCAGCACAATAAAATCTGTTCTTTTGACTACACTTCAAGGCATTGCTTATTACTAGCATAATTGCAAATGCATTCCTTTTAATTCACTAATTGGATGTTACTTCTGACCAGAATTCTAACAAGAAAATTATCAAATAACCTTTTGAATTCATATTTGCTTTTATGTATACATACTTTTGTTGTTTGAAATGTTTTATACTTCCACGTGTTGCTCAATTTCTTATGCTTTATTCTCAATGCTTGGATCAAAAGCAGACATCTCCTTTCCCAACTGCATTACATTTTTTAGCACCTCTCTGGGATTCCCACTAAATTATTCTTAAATTTAAAAATGATTCACTGAAAAACTCTAAATTATTTCTTCCGACATTTTGAAAATATACTACTGTATACTTATATTTGATGTTCTTCTTCAGCTGGAACTACAGGTGTCTGAACCTTGACTAATGTCTCCTGAATTTCACCTGAAACAATTAAACTACGGGAAATACTTTGTAGTGCACACAGAAAACAGGGATACGAAATTCAGATGATAAAAATAAGATGTATCCTTTGTGTGAACATTTCCTTCTAGTTAAGCAGGAAAAACTTCACACACACACACACAAACCACCTGTTCCTTACCAAATTTCAAATAATAAAAGCACATACCATGAGGAATGTAACAAAATCATCATTACAACAGTTACATTTGTTATGAAATGCCTGATAGTGTATAAAGATCCCACTCAAAATAATACTCAGATTTTTCACATGGAAAACTGTTTAAGAACATGGTATGGCTCCATTGAAAATTGAATATTTTGTCCTTGATGGGGAAAGAGATACCACTCAAAAGTTCATCTCAGATACTTAATGACTTAAATTTTTGCAGAGTACCAGAAACCACAGGATCATAGAATCATTAGGGTTGGAAAAGACCTCCAGGATCATCTGGTCCAACCACCACCCTACCACCAATGTCACGCACTAAACCATGTCCCTAAGCACCATGTCCAACCTTGCCTTGAACACCCACAGGGACAGTGACTCTACCACCTCCCTGGGCAACCCGTTCCAATGCCTGACCACTCTTTCTGAGAAGAAATGTCTCCTAATTTGAGATCTAAACCTCCCCTGGTGCAACTAGAGGTTATTCCCTCTAGTCCTATCACTAGTTACCTGTGAGAAGAGGCTGACCCCCAGCTCCCCAAACCTTCCTTTCAGGTAGCTCTGGAGAGCAATGAAGTCTCCCCTGAACGTCCTCTTCTCAAGACTAAACAACCCCAGTTCCCTCAGCTGCTCCTCATAAGACTTCTGTTCCAGGCCCTTCATCAGCTTCGTAGCCCTTCTCTGGACATGTTCTAGGGCCTCGATGTCCTTCTTGTAGTGAGAGGCCCAAAGCTGAACACAGTACTCGAGGTGCGGCCTCACCAAAGCAGAATACAGGGGAACGATCACCTCCCTGGTCCTGCTGGCTACACTATTCCTGATACAAGCCAGGATGCCATTGGCCTTCTTGGCCACCTGGGCACACTGCCAGCTCATGTTCAGGTGAGCATCAATGAGCACCCCCAGATCCTTTTCCTTTGCACAGCTTTCGAGCCATTCTGCCACAAGCCTGTAGCTCTGCATGGGGTTGTTGTGACCAACGTGCATGACCCAGCACTTAGCCAGATTTGGCTTATATTTATTGCTACTACCAGCCTTTCAAACATCTCTTTAGAAAATTGTATATGACTAATCAAAGAAAAAAGAGCTGGGGGGGGAAAAAAAAGTAATTACCTGGGATTTTCAAATATCTAGGTATTACGTTTGACAAGAAAATTTGCAAACATGACTCTACAGTTTTGTTTTTGTTCTACTTTTGTTTGTAGAAAACAAATAAGGAGTTTTTCATCAATAACCATCAGGATTTTTCAAGCTATTGTTACACAGATAAACTTCTCAGTTATTGAGGAGAAGTGATAGAAGTAACTGAAAACATCACTTCACTAGGAACTACAGCAGTAAAAAGATACTGGGCATCATCAGAGCTACTGGATGATCCCATATATATTTGCTAAGAAAATTTCTAAAGATTTTTTTTTTGTTGTTTGTTTGTTTTTTATGGGTGGTGGTGGTGAGGGAACAAACTCAAATTGGCGTAGTTGAAACTGAGGTTTTGTCTGAAAGCCTGAATTTGTGTGAAAGCATACCAGTTAGGTGAAATGTGCTGTAACTGCTGTACATGCATACTTCTGTAAACAGTATTTTAGGTTTGAAGGAGGTGCAGTATAGAGAAAAAATTATACCAAAATATTATTTTTTTCAGAAAATATTTTAATATAAAAACCTGACAATTTTACACATCAGTCTGTCTTTAGAAGAGAAACTTAAAAAATGTCTTTAGGTTTCAAGGCTTAAAATTTCTTTTCTCATTTTATATCTCACAAATTGATGTAGGCTAAATTGACGAAGAACAGAATCTTTAAAACAAGCATAGATATGCATATTATCATTCTTTTTCTTACTAGAAAATAATGAGAGTTGAGTTTAGATTCACCAAGGTATATGTGGAGGACTTTTTTTTCCTTTTCTTTTTTTTTCTTTTTTTTTTTTCCCCCAGAATATACTAGCTGAAGGAAACTTTCAATACTAGCTAGGACTTACAAGCTCATAATTTCCTCCCAGCCACCCAGGAAGGATGCATTACAATAAAATGTCAAACAAAAATCATCCTTGGAAAGTAAAGAAGAAACTTGTGTTAAAAATCCTTTGTATATTCAAAAGTTGGCTGGATATGACCCTGAGCAGCATCATCTAACTTTGAACTTACATCCAACTTCGACGCTGGCCCTACTGTGAGCAGGAGTTTGGACAGGATGACCTCCTGAGAGACCTTACATCATGAATTATTCTGATTCTAGACATAGGAAATAGTATATAGGGAAAAAGAATTTCAGAGCAAAATTAGGGGAGAAAATCATATCCTTATTAAGCTTTCAAACAGAATCTAACATGAATTTGTAGCAATTTCCAGAAAGAGAAGATTATATACTGTGTGATTAAAGATAGTGATAACAGAAATGAATTTTCAATAGTATTTTTGATACTATATGGATTTATTAGCATTAAGTTTATCATTTCCTATTATTGGGCTGTTTTCATCAATGTATGACTTCTACAAAAAATCAGTTGGCCAAGCTAAATAAATGACCTTCGGGTCATGTGCCCTTGCCTTGGGTGCATTTTTATTTTTACTCATGGCTAGAACACTTCTGTCAAAATGGTTGATTTAAAACTTTCACACATGGAGAGAGGAAGTAAAGGCCTGTGAAATGGAAATCACTTTGACATCACAAAAACAGAGAAAACTTCCACAAGCTCAAACATCCAGCGATTGCTACTTTAAACTGGTTTACTGGATGTACTGTAGATAGAATAAAAATACAAAAAAAATCCATGCAATCTTGGAACATGGATTAAAAAAAAATCATTTAAAAGTATACATCTCAAAACAAATTTATGTAAAAAATTACTTTCAAGCCTGCAATAATATCTATTATATTGGCTAAGCTATTAATATTAAGTTGGAAAAAGTTCTATCATTAAGAAACTAGACTTTGGAATGCAGCTGCATTAGTCAATATGAGAAAAGTCTGTACTAGTTAAAATCAAAGGAATGTTATTTTAACTGTAGAGAAAATTAGCCACTTTGTCACAATGCAAAGAATGGATGCTCATGATCCTCTTCTGTGTTTCAGAAGCAGACATAATATTGATCCATTTCATTTTTATTCTCTTCAGGTATGGTTTGCAGAAAACCTGCCAACATGCCACCAACTTGACTTGCAAAAATTCATTCCAAAATGAAATATTGAAAGTAAGTCAGTTTTGTCGGAGTCTTTCTGTAAAGAATGCTGTTCTTACTCTGCAGCATGTTTGGCATGCTGAAGTTTATTTGGCTCTGGAGTTATATAACTTACTCTTTCCAAATATTACCAGACTAACAGCAAAACCTCATAATCTGTGGGTTTAACAGTACTTTGCTTATCACCCTTCAATTATTTATTGAAGGATGTTATCTGGGTGAAAAGCCATGAAGCTTATTGTGTTTCATAAAAGTTCAAATGAACAGTATCCGTGAATTAATCCACTTTGAACTAGGAATCCTGTCTCACTTAAATACATTCAATTCAGGGCAACCCAGAAGTCTTACAGTAGTTATTTAAAACTATTAACAAATCATTCCTTTAATGATGTACATGAAAGGAACAAGTACACTGGTCACTCTCCTCTGCTGCTGCTGTCAGAGGACTTTTCAATGGCACCATTTCTCAGATACATGCCCTGCATGTAGGAGAAGAACAAGAAATAGATGTTACAGCTATGACACTTACTTACGAAATATTGTTTATTGGTCTCTCATGCTTTTAGTAATAGTGAATATTGTTTTGATGCATAGATAAATAATTTCTGCTTTATTTCTTTGAGGTGGTTATGTTTTGTTGTTTAAAAGTAAAACATCTATCTACTCCACCTTGAGCAGATGAGACAGGAAAAACACTATAAAAATAGTAATAAATCCGTCACATTTATTGTTATAACTATTTTCTGGGACGTGTTAAGTCAGGTTTTAAAATGGTGTTGTCACAGTCTCAGGACTCTTTCTAGGTCAAAGAAGCAACATATGCAAACTCACAGCCCCTCTGAGTACATCCTTGTGTTGTGTATTGCTATTTTATCTCTTTCTGAAGGTACTGCTGGTGCTGTCTGGAGTATTTCCAGACAGCATACAGTACTCTACCAGAAGTGTTTTGGGGGGAGCATCATTTCCAAACATGTATCAACTATGCTGTTCTTGAGAACAATATCAAGAATAGCTCAGTATTAAAGATTTTTCACATGTGATGCTGGTGGTGGGGGTATTCAGATCTCAACTATCACATCTGGAGACACATCACTTTAATGTTATTGGTGTTAACCTTCCTAGCTCTTTGATCAGCACATCAAAATACTTGCATTGCCAAGAGATATTATATGTACTTCTTACCACAGAAATGAACAAGAGAACTTTAACAAGAGTTCACTTTCAGAATTTGGCAGGCATTTTTCAGGCACCCAATGACTGTGTTAATCCAGGTATGATCTCATCTGGGTTTTCAGCTGGGTACCAGGTCATGCAGTGACATCAGTCACTCGGGACATAGCTCTGGCAGAATAAACAAATTTAACATCTCCAGCTCACAAGCTGACCATCCTTTGTTTATCGGAACTTCACCTAAGCTTTCAATTTGCAGATGGCTTATTTCATATATGTAATTTATGAACTCTTATTACCATTAAACTACATTATTTTTGTAACTATTTCATAATTTTGGATACAAAATATTTTTAAATGCATGATTTTAAATGTCTAAAATTAAGCTATAACAGAAATTTATACAAAAATTTAGTCTTTCAGCAACATCAGTCTAAATCTTTTACTCTAGCATTAGTATTTAATTTCCACACACAAAATACCTGTGTCCGTCTGAAAGGTTCATTACACTGCTAAATACTGTAACCTCCAGAAAAGCTAAATTTACAAGTCCCACACTTTAAAAAGAGTCTAATATAGATTAGAAAAGAAGCTTATTGCTAAAAGATGGAAAAAAGAAAACAACCTTGATTATTTGTTTGATTTTTTAAAGAGGAAAACTAACATCATAAATCAATAGGATAACACGCAAGTTTAAGGATGTATAATGATCCCTCCAAACAGCTTAAATGAATGGGTTGCATTCTGAAAATTTCTGTTATTTGTCAAGACTGTAGAGTGTTTTTGCACAAGAAAGCAACTCTGCAATCTCAGGATTACAGCACACTCTAAAATCTATTATAGCCTTAGATCCCCCGCTACTTTTATGAGTTCTCACAGTTCAGAATTACTGTGAGCATCGGCAATGATTATGCTCTTTGTAGAATCCTAATTGCTGGAATGATGTAACATCTGTGGCAGACAGCTCTGTTTATTGATGACAGTTTGCGTTGCGAAAATATGAGAAGTAAAAACTTACAAAATAACATTAGGCACAGGCATATTAATGAAATATCACTATTTTCAAGCACATCTTGCCACAAGCCTACCATGCAAAAAGACAATATGAGACTTCCAGCAGGAAATTACATTGTTTTTGTGAAAACTTCCACAATTCTACTTTCTCACTGTTGTATCTGTTCAAACCATGTTACAAAATGTCTAATAGTTATAAATAGTTATAATATATATATAGTTATAATAGTTATATAATAGTTATATAATAGTTATATAATAGTTATATAATAGTTATATAATAGTTATATAATAGTTATAAATATATATATAAATATATATAAATATAAAAACTAATAAAAGTTTTAAGAAGTGTGGCAACTGACCAGAGCAGAGCATAATATACTGAATATATAACTAATTAATTAGTCATCATGTTGAAAAGCATACATTTCACCTGATATCCAGTCGGTTTTTCATTAAGTAAATTTTAAAAAGTAAAATGAAAAATATGTTTAAACTGCAGTACACCAAACCATTGTGGTGCTGTGAATGAAACTTAGCTTTTAATTACAATTGAATAACTGAATTTTTAGCATAGTACTCCACAACACTTTGGTTTAGATATAAACAATGACTTCATTCAAGTGTTCAAGTCGTGAAAAGTTTTAAGTTTTTAAAATTCTGTTCTATATCAATTTTCACATTTCAATGGAGTAGTTTTTTGTTTGTTTGTTTTTTCCATTTGAATATAATGGGTATCTATCTGGAATTCACACAGTGAGAAGTTTAGAATGAAGTAGCTTTAGTTTAGGTACCTCAAGGGATGATGATACTAGCTTGCAGCTTAGAGGGAAATGGACATCACCATGCCTGGTGAACATACAAGGGGGAGGGGGGGGGAGGGGGAGAGGGGGGGAGAAAGAGCTCTCTCAAAAAGATAATACAGTTTCAAAGTGCCTGTAGAGAAATGCATGCAGGCTGGGAACCAGGAAGAGCTATAGAGCTTCACCCATGGATGCAGAGTTGCAGCACCACTGGCATAACTAACATGAAGGATCAGCTCACAGGACTGCAATGCTAGAGCAGGTATAGGCTCTACAGGAAAAATGGGCAGAGAAGGGAGGTGGGTTACCTTTTACATGAAGGAGTTGCTCAAAAGTACAGAGACCTTCTATGGCAATGTGTCTGAGAACTCACAGTTGGAGTTTGTTACGGTTCACCTGGAGAGCGTGAAGTGGATGTAACCTCATTTAAGAAATTTGAGAACATCTTCAGGTGACAAACTTTACTTCTTAGGATGGACTTGACACAATCTAATATCTGTTGGAAGGACAACATGGAGGGATGGAAACAATCCAGTAGGCTTCTGGAATATGTCAAGGACAACTCGTTAACACAGATGTTTGACAGGATAACCATGCTTTCTTGGATATACCAACAAATAAGGAAGAAATGGTTGCAGGTGTAATCACCAGTGGTAGCCTTGGCTGTAATGACTATAAAGGTAGTGGAATTCAAGATCTTAACAGGAGTGAGGAAGGCAAGCAGCAGAATGCAGACTCTGAACTTAAGGAATGCAGGTTTCAATTAGTTCAGATATTCCACAGGGAGACAGCTCTGAAGGGCAAAATAAGGCAATAAAGTTGACAGGTCTTTAAGGACAGTTTCCTCCATTCTCAAGCACAATCAAAACCAGTGCTCTGGCAAGTGAGTAGATGGCTCAGGTGCCTGGCTTGGCTGAGCAGGGAACTCAGGAATTCCAACTGAACTAAAGAAGAAAGAAGCCTTCCTAAGAGGACAATGAAGCACTGGACCAACAGGATTAACTTAGTCATGCTGCCCAGAGAAGCTGCAGGATCTCTGCTCTTTAGGAATTCTCAAGACTCAAATGGGCAAAGCCCTGAGTAAGCTAGTGTGAGCTCTTTGTTGACCCTTCTTCAAGCAGAAAGCTGGACTACAGAGACTCCCAAGGTCCCTGTAGTCTGAATGTATCTATCAAACTGCATCTCAAAATTGTTTTTATCATGAACCATTTTCATAGCGCCTTCACTATTTTCAACGCCTCAAAACCATCGTACACACAACCCTTATTGCCTCAGCTGGTATTAGGTGAGCTTATACAGAAAGGCTAAATAGGCAAAAATTCTTCTACTTCCTATGACTTTTCTTTCAATAGTCTAAGCCTACTTTTGAAACAATTTTAATTGAATTTGATTTCAACACTGCAACATTTATGTGTCCCGCTTTGGGCTGGGTTGGGGTAATTTTCTTCACAGAGCTTTGTTTGGTGCAATGTTTTGGATTTGTGATGAAAATAATCTTGCTAACACACCAATGTGGCCAAACAGTGCTTGCACAGAGACGAGAGTTTTTCCATTTCTCAGACTGCCCTGCCAGCGAGGAGGCTGTGGGTGCACACAGACTGGGGTGACACAGCCAGGACAGCTGACCCTGAATACCTGCCTGCTGATGGGAAGTAGTGAGTGAATTCTTAGCTTTGCCTGTGCATGCAGCTTTTGCTTTCCCTGTTAAACTGCCTTCATCTCAACCCATGAGTTCTCCCACTTTTACCTTTCTGATTCTCTCCTCTGTCCCAGTGGAGGGAGTGAGCGAGCGGCTGTGTGTGCCTGCTGGGGTTAAAGCACAACAATATGAAAGTTGTATAGCATAATAACAAGAGTAGTGTAAGGGAGAGCAATTCTAAGACTCTTCTGATAATGTAATAGAAATGAGTTTGATTATACTTTTATGACTTTATATCTGCCACCCATGAATTCCAACAGAATTCCTGAATGTTTTTCTAAGCTATAGGAATACTGACATCCCCTTACACAAAATCTTTATCTTAACCGCTTTTCCATTGAACTCCCTGTAAGGCCAACATTCTCTGTTCATTTTTAATGCTAATCTTTTAGTCTTTAATACTTTTCCATGGCATAGTCCTGTTGAATCAGGGATGTCAAAATGCTTTTAAAGCATAAGTAAAATAATGTACCAAGAGGAAACATTACAGCCTATATAAACCAAATAGCAATTTTTGATGTAGATACAGAAAACCAACACTCAAGGGACAGGGAAGTTATCCTGGAAACAATATGCACTCCAACTGATGCTAGAATGGGCTTTGAATCAGGGAAGTGACAACAGAACAGCATCCTCGAAGCGGACTTCAATATTGGAGGAGAGAGGCAGGCAGGAAAGGAGGTTCTCCTAGAAGAAGGCATTAGAGCAAAGGATCTGAATTTCAGTACTGAAAATGGACCATGGAACAAACCTCCAGAGTTTTCTCTAGATCTCAGTTGACTAGTGCATACTATTTCTCCATCTGCATTCAGTCTCTCATTGTGAAATCCAGTTTTCAGAGACTCCTCATCAGACCTGAGTAGGTGCCACCCTGGGCTCTACAACACTGGATTACAGCGTTCATTTGCTCCCTGTGTACCAATTTCTCATGTAACACATCTTCTCTCAACTCCTTTTCCCTAGCCACTTTCCCAAACTCCTTATTAAGCTAATAAAAGCCTTCTTCATCTTCTTTGTGCCTAATCTTCTGAACAACAACAACAAAAAGATATTGAAAAGGTCTCAGCTTCTGGAAAAAAAATGCACATGGAGTTTTTGCAAAGCTGTTCTCTATTACTTCAGGTGTTAAAGCAGTAACAGTACTGATCTAAAGTATCTAGAAGAATATCCAGCTCTTGGATTTGCATGATCATCAATGTCATCAAAATAAGCGGTGAGCTTTTTCTGGGTATGGAGCTCTTCTGACCAGATTCGTAACACTGCACTACAGAAATGCAACTATCCTGCTTTATTTTTGCCAGTTTTCCATTGGTCTCATCATTTTCTGCCCTCATAAACAAACTGGTAGCTAGTTAAATGAGACAAACCACCTGGATGACTGTACGTGCTAGGATTGTGATGATGGTTAGAGGTAGTAAGCAGTGCCAGGTTGCCACCTTCTCAGCTGAGCTCATTAGTACACTCATTTTTCTCCCCATTCCCAGCTTTCAAATCTCACCTGCCCAAGACCTCATACTGCCTTTCCTTCTCTTATGCCAATACCACAGAGCTGTATACATTCTAGTTTTCAGTTGGTAATCCGCTCATTTTTCATACAATCCTTAACACAACTCACACTTCAACAAGGAACAGCAAAAGCTCTGTAAATTGTTGCATCCCATTTAAAGTTCAGAGCTCACATATGACAAAACATGCCATGCAAAGTATATGAAGAGATCATCTGGACGTCAGAAACAGGCAGAAGGTAGAAAGACAAACTATTTAAAAGGAATAATTGGACAGAATATGAGAACTTAGTTTATTGCACATTGTATAGTGAATGTTTGGACAAATTTATGCCTAACTTCAGGTGTGTTTACTTCAGTGAATTTTAGTTCCTCAGATTTCAGTAAAGCACTGTGATGTTCACTGGAACACAAAAGGCCAGGGAATTTGGCAGCAGCTACACCACGCAATAAAGACAGAGGCAGTGATCTAAAACTCTGTCAAAGCAGCTACTGCAGGAAGCTTGCCAATGAATTATATGGCAAAAAAGGAAAACTGTTTTTCACAGATCATTAGTTAGATTGTGTTTTGGCCAGCTGCAAGACAGAACCTGGCTGTTATGGGTGTCTTAACTGTTTTCACTGTGTTTTTTTTTTTTTTTTTCTCCATTTTCTCCTGCTTTTAACTAGGGATTGTACTACAACTTTTACAGAAAAACTTTCAATAATTGGGGCCTGGATCTATGGAGTGAGGATTCGAATGAGTCTCAGGGCTGCATTTCAGAGTTGAGCTAGCTCAGATGAAGTTCAGATTTCTCAATATGAACACTTCACAAAACTGAAACCCACAGACAGAAGCATCATGCAAAGTCGGCTGATCTCTTAGGGTTTCTGCTGTAAGGTTCTACCTTTTCTAATGCCAAGGTAGTTGACACATATAAATGACATCAATTCAAAGCTAAAATGGGATTTTGCAGAACCCATGGTAAATCTAAACCTAAATGTGTTTCAGCTGATGTAAAATACATCTTCTGAATTCTAAAGAATTTCAAAACATATTTAAATCTATCTTTAAAATTTAAGATGTTTATCGGGTAGAGAAGAAAAACAACCTGCATTAATTTTTAAGCTTAAGCAAAACCAGAACTAAAGAAAAAAAAGGTGGCCCTGATTTTTCATTCTACTATACTAGCTGTGTATCACCTTAACTCTCTTGAAGGGACTGTAATGTATATTGGAAAGAAGAAGCATCCCCAAACAACAATCCCCAAACAACAACAACAAAACCATTTGCATTGTACTACATTCAATAAAACATTCTAGCAATATTGATAAAGTATTTAGAAATAAAAGAATGATAAACTTTGTTTGCACTCCTCACATTTGGAATGTAAAGACATGTTTTCCTTGCTTTCCTTCTTCAGCCTGTGCCAACTCCAAGCGCCATCATATGGTACATCTATTTGAAGTATGCAAAGTATCTAGAAAAAACAACACTATCAAGCTGCACACAGACATTACTGCACTGGAAAACGCTATATTTTTTCAGGGGGGAAAGTAAGTTCTTGATAAGTAAGTACAAGTAGAAGTTTTATTTAAAAAAAATGTGTAGTGGGAAATCCCATAGACTGACTGACTTCAGGAACCCATGTGTTATTATCCCACTTATAGTTAACACAATCTCAGACAAAAAAAAATCAATACTACTACCACAATATTGACAGGAGTGGTTATGCTTAAGATTATGTGATACTTCATGTTTCATTAACTAGTTTTTAACTGCTTAAACTGCAGCTAATAATCTTTTTTTTTTCCTCTGACTTTGACATTGGTGGGGGTTGTGTAAACAAAACTTTTGTTTTGTTTATTTGTTAGCTTTAGAGCAAAGGAAGTGTGAAAAAGGCAGAAACAAAATGGGAATTATTCTGCCTAACAGCTTTGCTGGTCTTGAGAAATATCTGGCATATGTTAAAAATGGCTGGTGAGCAGCTCTGCTATTTCACTGATCTGGAGCAGGGAGATTAGGCAGGACTGAGTTACAGACTTCTGTAGAGTAAATGGGGCCTTTCAGAGACCCATGAAAATCTGTCCGAATTTGCCGAACAGAAGTTCAAAATTATCATTTTTTAAGGGGCATCAATGTATTAAAACACACTATCAAGACAAACAGCTACACTTCTCAAAAACTTGTTAAAATTCCAGCTACCAGCAACACAAAGAAACTAAATGCTTACTGGCCCAAGGCTCCAGGAGCTTAGAAATGCTTTTTCTTGCATTTCTGAATCCCTCCCTGCACCCCTGAGCCAGACAAGAACCAGGCAGAAAAGTCAGAACAGAAAGCCTGCTTCCCATTCTATTCAAACACCGTGCAGAACTGAGAAGAAAGCTGTCCCTTTCAACTGACTGAGTAGAACAAGAATGAAAGTAAAGTGGTCAAAGAATATGATGAGATAGGAAATTTGGAAAGAGAGGAAAGAACTGTCTGGTGTTTGAGGGAAAAAAAAAAAAACAACAAACACAAACAAACAAAAAAAAAACAGGAGTCAGTAGACCATGGTTATCCATGGGAAGTCTGGAAAATGGGACTGAAGTGCAAAATGGGTACAGATACACAGAGCCTACCCCAACGCCTGCACCATCTCACCTAATTGTCTTTTGCTTAACTACTGCAAGTCTGCCATCCCTTATACACAGCCCCATGTTCTCTCCTCCCTTTCATGTATTGAGACTCTAGTAAGACTTGTCCTTGTTTCTTTTTTTTTCTTTCTTTTTTTTTTTTTCCTTTTTTGTCTGATTTTTTCCCTTTGCATTCAAAGCAGAATGTTTATTATTGCACACTGCCAGGGCAGTGATGCAACATACAACCCTAAACTGAATTTATTTTTTACCTCACACCATTTCCCTAATCAGTGAACAGAATGGATCTATTCTTGGCATCCATTTGGACTCAAAACATGTTATATATTAAACCTGTTTTTTATAGTGCTGTTGTGGTTTAACCCGGCTGGCAGCTAAACACCACACAGCCGTTCGCTCACCCTCCCCCCTCCCTCTCTGGGATGGGGGAGAGAAACGGGAAAGTGAAGCCGGTGAGTTGAGATAAAGACAGTTTATTAAGACAGGAAAATAATAATAACAATAATAATAATAATAGTGATAATGGTAATAGTATTAACAATAATAATGTGTAAGAAAACAAGTGATGCACAATGCAATTGCTCACCACCCGCTGACCGATGCCCAGCCTATTCCCGAGCAGCCGGCCCCCCCACCCCGGCCAGCCACCCCTATATATTGTTTAGCATGACGCCAGATGGTATGGAATACCCCTTTGGCCAGTTTGGGTCAGCTGCCCTGGGTCTGTCCCCTCCCAGCTCCTGCTGCACCCCCAGCCTGCTTGCTGGCAGGACAGAGCGAGAAGCCGAAAAGTCCTTGGCCTGGTGTAAACACTGCTCTGCAACAATTAAAACATCAGCATGTTATCAGCGCTCTTCTCATCCTAATCCAAAACATAGCACCCTACCAGCTACTATGAGCTACTTAACTCTGTCCTAACTGGAACCAGGACAAGTGCCCTTGTCTGAACTGTTGCTCAGGGTGGAAATCATGTGGCAAATGTGAAATGAAACAATATTCCTACAGACAGTGCTGCCCCAAAGGATTGGCTTCCATCCCTTCTTTTCCTGCACATTATATCATTTAAACCAGCCTCCTAAGGGTGACTATTATATGTTCTTGGTCTTTTGGGTACTGAGTTTGAAGAAGTACTGAAAACTCACCATCAAAGAGGACCTCTGCCTTGAACAGATTAAGTGCTATGTAATAAAGAAAACCTGTGAACTACCAGGCACTGCTCATTGAGCCTTAGCATCCAAAATCAACAGAAACTTTTTACGTTGGCTTTTCAGTTCTTCAACTGATCGCCTGAAATATGGTCTCTATGCTGAAAACTGAGTACTGCAAGGAAAAAAAAAAACTAATAACGCTTGCGAATACTAAGAGCCTAAAGTGATAAGAACCACAGAAAAGACCAAGTAGAAATGATAAACTTTGTCATTAGAGCATGTTTTGAATAGAGTGTAGTAAATAAAGCCTATGGCCACACACAGAACAAAGAGAGTAAAAACCATGCAGGCAGCCAATCATTAAGTGAGCATTATCCCTCCTGTGCACTGAATGAAGTGTAACTCCTAGGAGGAGGGAAAACACAGTACATGACTGTAATTAAAGGCTGTCTCATTGTGCATAAGCATAGGGAGGCCAAAATTAAGAATATACAAGCAGCTCTAAGTCTCAAATTTCACTTTTTTTTTTTTATTCACTTCTCTACCTTAACAGAACTCTTTTAATAAAGCTTTTCAGATAGAACTTAGAAATACACATGGTAACAGTCCCAAGACTAAAGCAGACAAAAATAAAAGGCAAAAATGGAAAACACATCAGAATCCTACGATACTGCTTGTGCAAATATTCAGTCTAGTCAACAAATTTCTCAGTTTTTATTGTGAACCAACAAAAGTGATAAAGTGATACCACTGCACTGAAATGTAGGAGATGCAGAAAGATACCTTTTTTTTTCTTTTTTTTCCTCTTTTTTTTTTCCTTTTTTTTTTCTTTTTCTGTGTTTTGCCTATTTGAGCTTCCTAAGTAAAGAGAAGGAACATGGATTTGCAGTATCACAGCTGCTGGTACTCTCTGTGGTGAATTACAATTTGAAAGAAAAAAAATGCAGAGGAGCAAGAATATTAAATTATAAGAATATCTGTCCTATTTCTCTATTAAAATTGTCTGTTTAAAACCATTAAGTGTAAGTAATTTAAGAGAAGATTAAGAGTCTGCAGAGTAAGGATTTTTGTCCATCTCAAGATTTTCCGAATTAAGGTATGTATAGGCACAGAAATTATTTCCGTGTTAATGGGTTAAACATAGACCTTGTATATTAAATGGTTATTTTTGTCACAAAGGTAGTTTATATAAATCTGGAGGTACTGTAAATTGCTGGGGAGTTTTTTAGCCCTTATGGCAGAAGCCTAATTAATTTTACCTTTTATAATTATTTTTATACAGCATCTTACGCTATTACAGAAGCATACTAACTTTTCATGTAGAATAAATGAAATATGGTGTTATCTGAAGTTACAGATTAAACAGACACACTTCTGTGATCTACATATTAATTCACTTCCAGGTTGAACAGATTTTTATCCATAGGAAATGTCATATTTGCAGAGCCATTTGCACTCTGTTCACTGCAGCTTGTTTACAAAAGGTTCATTAAATTATTTAAGAAATTATTCTATAGCTTATTCTGTAGAGTTTATGGGCTTTGTACCAGATGGTCTTCATTTGTATAACACCAGTGGTTTTATTTATGAAAAACGTGTGCTATTCATTATATTAAATTGCCTATAGTCATTATGGTCAGCTCCTGAAACTGATTTTTTACTGCATTATGACTGCTCTCTTGAGATCTTTTCCAGCAGTACCTGCAATTAAAACATCTGTATTTGAGTACATTCTAATTCAAAGCTAAATGCTATTTAGCTATAGCTAAATGCTATAATGTTAGCCAAAGAAAAGAGCACTTAAGAATAACACGTCAGGTTTTTCCTTCCAAATTACATGTTTTGTTCCACTTATTAGATCCCGCCTAACTTTTCTCAATTTAATCTTAAGAGCATTTATTTGTGGGTGCAGAAATGGAGTGGTGGACAAAACATAAAAACAGTACCATGATAAAACACTGTTTGTTGTCTTGTTTCCCATCATAGAGACTGTACATATCTTCAGCTGTTGCCACAATCTATCCCTCTAGTCTTTTTACAGCTGAGAGTCTGTACAGGGACTTGCACTCAGGTCAGTTCCTCATAAAATATTGTATAAAACACCCAGAGATAACAAACACAGTACCATGATAACAGGGAATACTCCATATGTTTGCCTCAGTGTAAGAGCTTACTGGATCAAGACTGAAAACTCTCCTTAAAAGTAGTCTCAGCATCCTGGTAGTGCTTTGCATTAAAGGTATCTTGCTGGCCGGGCTGATAGAACCTTCTTTCAAGTATTGTGAGAATCACAAGAGTCAGCCTTTAAGAAGTGAAACAGGTATCAAGTGTTCTCATCTCCTTAATTACACGACAATTATCTATTATCTTTCCCAGAAAAAGACTCTAATATTAATATTAACTGATTTCAATGCTTGGTCTTTGCCAAATATTAGAAGATGTTCAGAGTTGCAAAATTTCACTTTACAATCTTGCACAGTCTTTAATACAAGTGTATTAAATCACCAAGTTCTTTAAATCATTTTATAAGTATTCTGTACTACATTAGCAGACTACTAACAGTTTTTCCACAAATCAATTGTCCTCTAAAACAGCTTTTCTACATTTGTTATCAGCAAAGACATGATGAGACAAGAAAGAAAACTGTGTACACATAATAGCTGTGTCAGTCTCATCCATTTGCTTAGTGCGCAACGCTTATGACATTACCAGATTTCTTTGCTATTGAAATGGAACAGCCTAAATGCTAGGCTGTGGCATGACAGAAGCAGCTCATCAGGAAACAACAGTGTTGTAGAAGAAAGCTATTTATAGATAGATTTATCAGAAGCAATGTATTAAACAAACAAAGAACTCTGCCCTTCAAAGATATCACACAATTGCGAATACCATTCCAAGTAATTTAAAAAAGACTTCATATGAACAGTTTTAGAATCCATCATATTAAGACAAAAATTCATAGAAATTGCTAAAGCATATGGTTGACTCTTAATGTTCAAGCTGGCCAACATTTGCACAATATACCCTCCATTCAACTGCATGGCAGTATATTTGTGTGGGACCACTGAGCTACGCAAA
Organism: Anser cygnoides; assembly: GCF_040182565.1. Lineage (NCBI taxonomy): Eukaryota > Metazoa > Chordata > Aves > Anseriformes > Anatidae > Anser > Anser cygnoides. Next base: position 123,009,369 of record NC_089873.1, on the reverse strand, counting down.
CTTTCAAAGAGTCTGCCCTCAAGCTGTTAATGACATTTGTGGATCTCTGTGAATGGGTCTCCATGCAACTACTTGGAAAAAAACAAACAAACAACCTGACTCTGAAATCTTGTTTCTTACATTATATGAAAATTCAAATCAAACGTTTAACTATAAAAGACATGTTTTAATTACAACAAACATTCATGACCTGAATATACTAATCTTGCCTTTTAAACTGAGCATATTATAGTCCAGTGTGAGATCTTAAAAGTATTAGCAATCTAATTATTTTTAATATCTATGATACTATTAATACTCCAAACAACTGCAATGTTAGTGGATTTATTTAACAGTTAAAAATAGGAACAATTGGGAGCAAGACAACATGCTGTTTTTAAAGATGTGCAAACTGAAAGTATTCTCTCCTTGTACCTGGAATATTGATGACCCCAATTTGTGCTAGCTCACGGCACAGAAGATAGGCATGAGCCTACTTCATGTTATTAAAAGGATATGAAGGAATTTTCAGAGCTTTATTTTCCCTTTCAAACCAATTCAGGATGCAGGCACTGGTATTTGTTCTTACCCTATTGAGCCTGCTTGAGCCCAGGTGACGGCTTGCCCTTTCTGAAGTTTCATGAGGTGACAGAATAGCTAGATCAAGCCTGGGGAAACAAACTGTGCCACAAGCCCACTCAAAGGAAACCAACATGACTTATACTTCAGTAAAAATCTGAAATTTAGGGCTTTTCTCCACTAACATGACCAAGTGTTTACAAAGGTTTCCACTGTAAGATTCTGTGGTTACCAAACTTGTATTTCATGATCAATAAATGTGCCAACACAGATAATTTTGGGAGTTGCTCCTACCCCATGTCCTGACAATTTTGATTAAAAGCACATGTGTTACATGAAAAAATAAATTAATAAATAAATATCTGTAGTGTGTTTAGCTGCTGTTCTCCCTGGACATATTTATGTTTTCCAAGCTGAATCTACCCTAGGGGTGTTTCAAAAATTAACCCATCCCCTTTGACACTTCATCTCAGCATTTATTTATTTGTTTGTTTGTTCATTTATTTATTTATTTTCTCAGCCCACAAGCTTTAAAAAGAACCATCTTAGCCATTTTATTTTCTGGAAACTGAGATCAAGAGAAACAGATCCTTGTTTACGTGGAAGAACAAAAAAAGATCTGACATTTGCCATCAGTACAACATTGCTAAAACTTTCTCCACCCCATCTTTAAGAACCTGTAGAAAACTGGAATCAAAATAGTTTCTGCTGAAGGGCTCAGTGTCTCTAGTAGGCAATCAGAAAGCACCGTATTTGCCTCTGGTTGTGCCTTAGCAAATCCTAAGCCTGTCTGCCAAGTTTCAGGGTTTAGACTGGAGAACATTTTTCATGTGTTACAGAATGCACAGTCACACAGAGAAGTCATTATTACTTATTGCTTTCATGTGTCCCAGTCTTGCAAAAATGACAGCCAGTTTGGACAGTCGGCTCTGCCTTCCTTGTGTGTGATGATACTAATAACAGATGAGTGGGAGGCACACCAAGCTTTTCAAGCTGCCTATCAACATGAGTAAAGACTGTGAGGCCTGCTGATTATTTAGTACGGACGGTCTTTGAAGAGAAATACGCTCTAGGCAAATAAGGCAAAAAGTATTTTTTTTAGAGTATTTCCCAGATAATTTTTGCATGAAATGGGGCTTACTAACAAGACTACTTTCCATAATCAAACCCCATTTTAAGCAGTTTAGATAATATTTAATGCAGTACAGACCTATTGGCTATTCAAATTTTAAGTATCCTAATGTGAAAATCAGAGTCAGAACCACACATTTTAAAACGCAAGGTTGGCAATGTATTGAAAGAAAAAGAAGTTTCACAGTCTTGACTTTTATTTTACTGGAGCCCTTGACTTGGTAAATCATCAATTAATATTAACTTTGTTAGCTTGAAACTGAATTAGATTTGACTGCAGTACATTGCTTCTTTGGCTTCTTCTGTGGTCAATGCAAGCAGTTACTTCTAATGGTGTTAAAGCTCAGATGAAAATGTTAAATATAGGAGTCAATTGCAAGGTCATTACTATTTTTTTCCCAAAGTAATGAAAACATAGTACTTCACGCAATGTACAATTGCAGGTTAATGATACAGTCCTACAGAGTGGCTCTAAGCCTTGTTCAATTTTAAATACTGATTTAAACAATTTTAAAGTATCATTTAAAGGATTAAATGTTAACAAGAAATGTTAGTCACAGTTTAAATGTTACAGCAAAACTACCTGTGATTAAAGAAAAAAATGAAAGGGAAACATTTTTAATGCAAATACTGCAATGAGAAAGTGATCTAAGCAAGTATGAAAACAATACTTGCTAAAACTATTACAAAGGCAGAACGAGAATAAATCTAGTAAAATGCATTTGCCTACTAATTCATCTTGGAATTTCTGCAATAAGAAAGATCATTACTATAAAACAAAAAGAACAATTGGGCAAGTTTACTGGTACCTTCTTTGCAACTATATGTTGCAATGCTATATGAAATTAACCCTCAACAATATTGTTTTTAGCAACATTTTTTCCCCACTTTCTGACTCTTATTTCCAACATAAAGACCCATACTAGTCCCTTTTTTCAGCATCTTCTACAAGCACAGACAAGACAGTAGGATCAGAGAAGGTCAGAGTGATTTTTGACTCCCATGGAATTAAAAACAAAATTTCTTCCACCCCACTATACCAGTATTTCCCAAACAGAAAAATACACAAAACAGTAACTAAAAGGAAAGTATCTGAGTCTCAATTTTCTGAATAACAGAAAACTATAGATAATAAAAAGACAGAGATGATAAACTGAGAACTTTACACAAAGACAAACTTTGCTGTAATTCACATCCTTCAACCTCTGGCTAGAATTTTGAGTGAAAATAGCACAAGAAGAAGCAAAAGAATGGGATTCAGGATCTCTACAAAATGAGTTCTGAGGTGTCAATAAGCATTCTTTCACCAAGATCAGGAACAAACTCTGACCTGAGTATTTTATGCAGCATATGTAGAAGATTCTTTCATTGGCATAAACAAGGGAAAAGATCGTTTACCTATACACTCTGTACTTCAAATCCTCATTAGGACTGAGAAACCTACAGATAGGAATGGGAGACAGAGTACTTCTGGTCAGGAATAACACTGCAGATCTTATGCTTTATTATCAACTTCCAGTGATGTCTGTGGACTTACCTAAATATGTGTGTTTCAAAAGGACCCTGTCATGTCTAACAAGATACCAAGCATTCTGGAAACCACTCAAAAGCAAACTGAAGGGCAGCAATGAACTTGTTTTTTATACAGCCCCTCTTGGTGTAGCTTCTGCCGTAAGCCTTTCCCCAGCCTTACAAAGGATTTAGGCACCAGGGCACCAACACCCCACAGGAAGCCCCAGTGCGGCACAATTGTACCACACAGATTCAGACCACTGAGGAAAAGCAAAGAGCATGTCCACAGGAAGATAATAAAGGTAGAAAATCACAGACAGAGTTAGGACCGTTCAGATGGGATTTAGTAACACAAAGTGTCAAAAGGGAAAACAATCTGCACAGAAAAATACAGAATCCTACTGGAGGAAGCACACTGGATGCTGGGTGGTGCTGGTCAGGGTTAGTCTGGATAGATTGGGTCCAGCTGTCAATGCCACCCACACCAAGGGGGCCAAAAGCAGACAGCAATGAAGCCACACAGGAGCCACTTCGGGACCGATGGGGGCTGACTCTTCCCCTCTGTCAGGCCAAGAAATGCTGGGACCCCATTATCAATACTTCTGCTTGGCCTCATAAATCTTGTGGATTAGACAATAAACAATTGCTTTATGCTTTAAAACTGTGCATATTCTACATGTATAGTCTCTCTGCATCTGGCAAAATATGCCTTGAAGGAACCAAAAAGTGTGTCCCCAGCTCACTTTTCTACATAGAAATACCTTATCTAAAACAGAAACCCTCCATGAAGATCCTCCCCCACCCCCCCATCCCCTCAAAGTACATACCATGCTACAGCATGGTAGTAAAACTGAATTTTTGCAAGGCCCTGTGCTAAAAACAAACAAATAAACAAACAAAAAAACCTGCAAAACTGCCAAGAAACAGGTAAGAAATCTCAGCAAAATGCTGGTCACCACCAATCTGGACAACCGTCCAGCTTGCCTGTCTCCAAGGACCTAGACAGGAGGGAGATAAGCCTGTCTGAACTTTCATAAAAGCTCCGTTGGATGATGCAATATTAGTTTTATCCCCAGGGAAAAAACAATGGCTGTTTGCCACCACCTGGATTATTGGATGACACACATGCCATGGGGATAGACTTTTACAACTCTGAGAGATTAGAGTGTCAGACAGATGGCTGAGCTAAAGGCAAAATAGTTGTACTTGTCATTGTAAACCAACACTGCAAAATAGTTGTAAAATGTTATAGTACTAAGGCTTCTATCCACACATTTTATCCATTCACAAGGAAACATATAATCAGATTTATGAATAAAGCAACAAATGGTTTTTAATCAAAACTGCAACTTACATAAGCCATTACATCTAAGAAGAATCTGATTTTTGCTGCAAGTAATCCTGTAACTTCTATAGTTTCTTTGTGGCCTCCTTTCTAGTCTCTTTGGATTATTTTAGAAACCAATATTTACATCTCCATCCAGGCCACACTTCTGACATGTGTAGATGACTGAAAGTAGAGCTGGAAGCGCTTTATGATGCAAAGCCCATGCCATCCCTCTAGACTCTCACCATTTTATTTTATTTTTCTTCTCTTGTACCATAAATATTAGGAAGATCTCTGAAAACGTAAAAAACACAAGAAAAACTGCAGCTCAGAAACAGAAGGAAAATGAACATTAATCCTTCTGATGTCTCAATAAATAGTTTCAGAGAACCTGAAAGTTAGAAAAACATAAATTTACCCCTTAATAAACTGAAATTCTGTCTCAAATACTGGAAGCCCAGAGACAGCCCATACCTTTCACTACTGACAAGAAAAATACCTGGTCTAGAAGACAATCAGAAATTTGAACAGTTACTGATACCTATTTTTCACTGTTCCTTGTCAGAATTTTTGACTAGTAAATACAAGTTCAGTTTCTCCAGTAGAAGAATGAAACCAGGCTCTGCTGCAAACCACAGTAGACAATTTTCAAAAAGAACTTTTAAAAAATTCAGGTGTTCCTCTCTTAATGGAGTACTTCTATAGACAGTTCAAACAGACTGATGCAATATGCTTACTTTGTCCTTCGATGCAAAAGCTGCTAACTTTTGCTTGAGAAATTTTTTATTTTTACAGTTTTTAATGCTACTGTTCTATATATATCAGCCCTTTTCCCTTTTAAATAGCTAAAACAAAACAGCTGGTTTAAAAATGCTTAATTAACATGCAGTTTCCTCATTTGGGTCAAAATTTCCCGAAAGAAATTGATAAGAATTAGGTTCACAGATAGCAAATTTAAAAGTGCTTTTTTTAAAAAAAAAAAAAAAAAAACAAAAAAAAAAACCAAACAAAAAACCAGCCTTCAACACCCACTTTATTTCTAACAAACACCTGAGGAATCTCCAGGGAAAGCCACCAGGAAATCTCCAGCTAATCGTGCATGAACCGACACGTGCTGAAACCATTTTTGGGTGGTCCTGTGCAGAGCCAGGAGCTGGACTCAGTGACCCTTGTGTGTCCCTTCCAACTCGGGATATTCTATGATTCTATGAACCCAATGTGTTGCAGCTGACCCAACACCCGTGCTGAAGGGGACAGGCCCTCAGGACCACAGCAGCTCCCCTGGTGGCCACCTCAGACTCAGCCCTACAGATTCTGTTGAACACACCGCGCTCGGCCATCCTGCCCTGCTGCCACAGAACATGCCCACACCAACTGCTCCAGCGCAGGTGTACCAGCCAAGGGCTTTACCTATGACAAAGTCTGCTTTAACCATGCTGCAACCACAACTAGCTATCCAGCCAGAATAATAAACATATTTACACCTCACAAGAAATATAGCTCATGTATGTTTTATCTGAAACCATAGAATCATAGAATGGTTTGGGTTGTAAGGGACCTTAAAGATCACCTAACTCCAACCCCTCTGCCATAGACAGGGATGTCACCCACTAGATCAGGTTGACCAAGGCCCCATCCAGCCTGGCCTTGAATACCTGCAGGGAAGGTGCATCCACAACTTCTCTGGGCAACCTGTTCCAGTGCCTCACTTCCCTAACAGTGAAGAATTTCCTTCTAAGATCTAGTCTAAATCTATCCTCTTTTAGTTTAAGACCATTCCCCCGTGTCCTATCATTATCTACCCGAGTAAATGCAGCATCTCATGTCATTCCCAGGACAGGCCACTGTAAAAAATGTGACTTCCACGCTATGTCCTCGCCCATGTCCCAGGAGAGTTTGGCTAACTCTTTCTGGGTCTTTGCTCGTCTACTTTACTTTTTGATCATCTACTACATAATTCAGTATGTACATAAAACATATTGGAACAGAAGCAACACATGGCTTTACAAGCTACTTTTCATGCGATCTTCAAGGCTGGAATGACATTGCAAGGAGGAACTGATCGCCACAGATTAAAAATAGGAGAGAAGTGCCAGGCCACGTATTTGTAGTCTGCTGTTTTTATTTACAGTGACTGAACCATGCCTATAAATAGACCGCGTCTGTTAAGTATTAATACTGATATAATCTATAATGTCAGAAAACACGTCTCCTTGTCGTCAGGGCTGTGTCACGCCCCATCAGCAAGCCCCTCTTGCTGTGCCACCAGGTGGAACACCCCTCATGTCGGCAACGCGGTAACCTCTTCCACATGCTTCATGATCCTCCCCAGCCCTCCACACAGGGCAGGCCACGAGCCCTAGCGACAGTGACAGTCTGTTAGGAAGCACAACTTCGATCACAGAACCCAGTGATGGATGAGTATTTTTTGCCCTTCCTAAAATGGTGGGATGGCTGGTGGTGCCGGCAGCAGGCCTGAAGCTGTGTACAAGGCCGGGTGGCTGCTCCGCATCCCTGCCCACCCTCCTGCTGAAAGGGGCTGTTGTGGATTGCTCTTTACTGTAGGGAGCCATCAGAAGCTGTCATGGAAGTGCATGGGCATCCAAAACCACACGTGCCCCCTGAAAGCTGCTGCTTTTCCAGCCACAACAGACAGTCCTTTCCCAATATCAAGCCTGCTCCGCCTTTCTGCTGCCATCTTCAAGCCAGCATTTCTCAGGCCACAGCCTCATCTCGCACAAGTCACATCTTACCAATCTCTGGTTATTCACACTCTTCTGCAGAAACTCATCTTTCTTAAAGCACAGCAAAACAGATGAAGTCATAACAGTATTGAGCAGAGCAAGCAAATCCCTTCAGAAGTTTTACAGCTAATAGAGAGCATATCTTCAGTAAATGTGTATGTGTATTTTTAGAGAGAACTCTCAAGACATGGTTAGTGACAGCCTGACTGGTATATACATGGTGATGTTGACTTACCCTCCTTTTGTTATACAAGTTGCACACCAAATTGCAAGTCATTCCACACCCTATGTTTGCATAGGTGCTCGTTCCTAGTTAAAGGTGGTATTTCACATTCACTTCTATTAATTTTATTTATTTCTGACTACTGCTTCAACTGACAAACATAGGTTTCCAAATCTTACTCTACTTTCCAATTTCCTAGTTGCCATGCTCTCCATATATTCAGTGGCTTTTAATATTGGTATTCTGTATTCCCCTGTTTGAAACACTGATAAAAATGGAGAAAGCATGCCAGCCTCATTCAATACACTTTTTCTAGTCCATCTGTGCAACACAACTGGGCTAGAAAATAAGTTTTGCAAAAATAGTTTGGTTTCACCTAGCCCATGTTTTCCCAGCTTGCTGTGAAGAATATTATCTGAGACAAAGTCAAACAAGGCACCAAGGTCAATATTTATAACTTCAACTGCAAGTCATATAACAGCACTCATATCCATTTAAAATTGTAATTGGCATTACCATAGTACTTAAGAATCAATCTTGGACCAGAAACCCCCTGGGCTAAGCAGCATACAAACAGAGAGAGGAAAAAAAAATACCAGACAAGTTGTTGACCTACGGATCACACTGCCTGAGTACTAAATAAAGACATAATGGTATACAAAGATGCATCAGAGCAAAAGGGAAATGCAAGGCAAGCAGCAACATACCCAATTACTATCACATGAATACCTGAAAAAATACGTTAAAAGAAAAACAAACAAAAACCTCAAATGCCTGAACACTTAGAGATGTTCTTAAGAAATTATTTAAGAGATAATAATCAACTAGACTTGTAGAAATACATGTGGAGCTTTTCTGAGGAAAAAAAATAAGGGACCCCCCCCCCCCCAACAAAACCCAACAGAACAGAAAGAGACCAGAAAATTAACAAGTGGGTAGTAAAATCTGATAGGCAGGAGTTCACTGCTGTTACTTAGAGGTCAGATAAGGCAAAGTGGAGCTGTAAAGAGCTTTGGGAACAAAGACCTGCAGTTTATAGTTGATGCAGTCAGAAAGGGGATCCACTAAAAAAAGACATAGAGGCTTCAAGAAAAAACATAATTTTGCACAAGAGTGTAATTTTTTCAACTTTGTGGTTTTATTGAAGTTACTGATATCACCTCTCATTGCTTTCATTCTTTTATTCTGATCCTGTGTTATGTTTTGTTCTAATTACTATGCTGTCAGGACAGGAATATTGACAGTTTCTATAACTGGCAGAAACAGATATCTGACTTCCTTGTCTTCCTCTGAACATAAAATAACTCATTTCATCTACCAAGCCTCTGTTCCATCTCGAAGAAAGCCAAACCAAAACACATCTCCTGCTTGGGTTCTCTATGAGTCTTAGACCTCTCTGATGTCCTGTCATTGCAGAGGCTTGGGGCATTAGTGGTGCCTCACTCACCTCCATTTTCTGTGTGTGTTTTACAGAAACACTGGATCCTGAAACAGCACTGTTTTATTAACAGTACTTAGCTTCATAAAGATGAAGTTTAAATATGAACAAGGAACAAAATGTGTAGTGTTGTCTTCAGGTTTGAGGTTCAAGTAGGCAGAAGAACGTACAGCAGTAAGCAGAATGGCACCCCGCTTTTTGTTGCCAACATGAAGATGATGATAATCTTTTTTTTTTTTTTTGGGGGGGGGGGAACAAAAAAAAATGCTTGCAAAGCTAAAATTAAATACAATCAGTGACATTCTTTCCTGTATCAAAATGTCGTAACACCAATCTGCCGTTGTAACTGCAAATCTGAGCTAGAGATGCTGGACCGTATTTGGGGAAAATACTTCCTTAGCACAGCATTATTTTTCTTCCTTCCAGCTTTAGGCACTCACAAGAAAGAGCTGAAAGTACAGTTCAAATGCCTAAAGACATTTCCATCTGTAAAAGACATTTCTATCTGTATAACTTTTCCTTTGTTTTAATGGAGAACATTGCTTAGATGTACCAATAATACATGTGATTACTGTACATTAAGTCAGAAGAGGTTAGAAAAATCAGAAACACTGACCACCTTAATATCTTAATATTGTTAGTGAAAGCTGACCTTTTCCAGTAAGAATTCCGTCTATGATTTGGTTTCTTATTGTCAATACCCATCCAAATTCCTTGATAATCATTAACTTCTACTCATATCATCAGCTACAAAAGTGAAATGATGTTATGTGGATCCCAAATACTTTTTCTTTTATTTTCTTTTATTATTATTATTATTTATTTTTTTAGGAGTCAATCTCTTTACATGCAGATAGTTTTATTGTCCATTGTTTAGTAATTTGGGTGAGGCAATTTTCCTCATCACTTTGGTGATAACTGCTTTAAAAAAAAAAAAAAAAGATAATTTGAAGACCAAAATGTTTTTCACAAGAACTTCTATCAGTTGATGTTGTTTTAGTGCATCCATACTTTGTACAGCCATATACATCTAGAATAACATTAGTATTACCATTGCTAGGATTACCAAGTTTTGTGACTCAGGTGTCAACCATCTGAACACCTCTAGTCTATTTATGACTGAAGGCAGAGCAGCATGAATGTTCACATAGCTTTTATGGATGTGATGCATGTCTTTACTAATGATACTGTGTGAACATATTATCTGTTTTCTGAAAACAAGTTTGGAGTTAGCTAGAGTGTCTTTTAGGCTCTCATAGCATAACAACAAGGGAATGTTTACATTATATACTCAATAATATAATAATAATAGTTTGTGTGTATATACACATATGTACATACACAGAACTGACTATCTCAGTTCTATCAGTTCTAGATATCAAGAAAAAAAATACAACTGGCATTTAATTTCAGGTAACAGAATTTCAGGAACGATAAGCAACATCTCTAACGTAACTAAAACTAGACATCCCAAGCTGCATTTTTTCCCGCATTACAGCTTGCCTTGATAGAATTAGGCACCCCTTGACGATGGGGCAGAGATATTGTGATGGTGACTGCAGTATCCTCTCACCTTTATACATGGTGGGGAATATATAGTCCTCAACCAGGCACCCGGAGCTTGAAGAAAAATAACATCAATGTCCCCAAACATATCTCAAATAACCAATTTCTTAAGAATTCCATGCCATACCAATTTATTTTGATTTGCCACTCTTGTGGAAAAAAACTATCCTGCTTTTCAGATTCACTGTACTCAGAATTGTTTTAAAGTCCAGGCCAATTTAAAAACAAATGCAAGATTTGTCCTAGAAAAGCAAAGATCACTTGAGATCTATTATAAAATGGAAACACCTAAAAAGTCACACAAAAGAGTAAAACATTAGGTTATGCTTAATGCCAAGGCTTCTTCTCAACTTCTCCAGTTTTTCAACTATGGTTTTATCATAGGCAAAATCAGTATCAAAATAACAAACGTTGCACATGTGAGAAAGTACAAAATTTGAGAGATCTAACTAAAAGGAACTCAAGTGAAAAATCCATGTTAAATAGTTTAATGCACTTTTAAATCCTAATCCAACAAATAAACACATATTCTGACTTCCACTACATGACAAGAACTCGTACAAAGCAAGTATGATTGCAGGACTGAAAATATGTGGTATAATCAAGTTATACTCAGTTATAGTCTCATTTGTTTTTCCCCTTCTTCATGGAAACTTTTTTTTTTCCCTCCTTTTAGGTAAAATAAATTAATTTTGGAACTTTCTTGAAAATTCAAATATGGATGTTAGGAAGGCATTTAATATATGACTGTTTCATTTAAAAATAATAAAAAAAAAAAAGGTAGGCAAAATCTACCTCTTTTTCTACCCTGTAATTGCATTTCATTTATAAAGAAAACTTTACTTTTCATCAGGTAACTATGATGCAAGATCATGATATGTTTTGGTACGTTGAAGTATGTCAAGCATCTTGCGATTATTTGACACAGACTAGTCTGCCTAAAAGTGAACCATAACATTATGAAATGTTAAGCCATGCCTCTTTTCCTTTTTAAAATGAAAACTTTCCATGTTGTGCTACGACCATTTGGATTCATTGACTCTACAGAGAGAAAAAGAAAACATATTTAACTGCATTATGGGAGAAGCTAATAATTACATGGACTATTTTCCACAGTTGAATTTCAGAGCTTCATATGCAGTTCATATATTCTACCCAATGCATCAGTTGCAGAGCAGACCACATATGCAATACCTTCATTCTTTTCTGATATTTTCACAGTATAATTTAATATTAGGTTATAAGCTTTTAAAATAGCATAAAATTTTATATGCGTACATTATTAAATTGTGATTACTTTCCCCAAAAGGCCCGCCATCATTTAGTTGATAAGATACATAGCAATGAACGACAATTTTCAGTTTAGATGAAGCATGTGATACTATATTGAATTAAAATACTAATATTTAGTGAAACATTTGTATAAAACAAATATAATTTTATACTACTTATGCGTTCCTTCCATTTACAATTAAACGCAAATTCATGAATGCACAAGATCATAATCTGCTACCAGCATATTCATTAGTAATACAAGCAATAAGATAATTACAAAATAACACATTCTTCACTGAGAGTTAGCAACAGAAGATTTCTATTTTTGTTTCCTTCTATTGCCACAGTTATTATAAGCATTCAGGTGAACCAATTCTACACCACCCTCCAGAGTAATACATTAATCTCTCTCCTCTGTTTGTATACAGGAATTTTAGGAAGACAAACTTGCTAATTTCTGCAATACTTTGCCAAAGTTCCACATCCAGTGCTGGGTGGCGTGAATATCACCATGTTTGCGTTACAGCCATACCTAATAAGCCTAATCAAAGTTAGGTGCCTGTTGTGTTTGGCGCTGTATACACAACTACAAGATGTATTACAAGCAGTCACTGCAGTGCCCTGTTGCAGGAGAACGTGGGCATAATTCCATGGTGCCGTACAGCACCTCACAACTGGTTTGACTGCACATGAATCAGTTATGCAGCCTCAGTGGTCATACCTATGGTATGACCGACTCCTGCTCAGAGTTCTCCCTGCTGTGCCCCACTGATCAGTTCCTCAGAGTTCGTACTTGCCTTTTCATCTAGGGAAGCAAGGAGACATATTCCTATAAAGGAAAGTACATGCACACAGATTCATCACGATTTGTCTAATTCTCTACACCAAAGGAGACCTGCACTGCATACCAAGACAGACCCACTCTTCCTAGTCAGATGTTGTCCTCTAATTTTCTCCTCCCAGAAAAAAAATAAAAAAGGAAATAGAAAATCATGACAGGAAGTTTAATTGCAAAAAGGCCAATTCGCCAGAAGTAGAAGACAACCAATAAGCTAAAAATATCTAACTGGTATGTAGGCCTAAGTGACCTAGATAAATTGAGGAGAATATTGCAGCTAAATGAAAGGGGGTAGAAAGCTATTAAATACGTTTCTCTTCTTTAGAGATAAAGGAAAAACATAAAGAGAGTACATTTTTCTATTAGGGCTCATGGTTTCTATTATTTTGCTCATAGTCTTACAGAACTGGGAAACTTAAGATTTAAAAGACACTTGTAACCTGTTTGACCTTCTCCATATACTTTTCCTGTCAGCCCACAAACTGAATACATCTTCAATCAACCAGAAAAACACAAGGGAAAAAACAAAGCTTGTTTAATACTAGTCTTCTCCCTTTAGCTAATGGGCAAATCTAACTGAATAGTTTAGCATGGCGTAGAAGGTCACTGAATATCACTTAGGGTTCTGAAATGTTGAGGTTTTCAAGTGTATTTTCATTATTTCCCGGCAAGTTAAGAAAAAACATCTGCTGTAGTAACAAAGAGAACATAGTAGCCACAGTGTCCAATATTCAAGCAATTTTTAAAAATCACATTGAATAGGATTTTTAAATCCAAAAGACAAAATTAATTTCCAAGTGATCACCTCACCATCCTAGATTCTCAGGGAAGACAACATTTGGTGCATTTTTTTGTAAGGAAGATACTTTCTGCTTTGAGGGTTCACTTTTTTTTTTTTCTTCCTGCAAGTTTAAGTAAGCATTTAATAGTTGGGGATATTTAATCAAAGATTACACAGTAGAGCTCCAAACCATGTAATAAGCATTCTGGTACTGACTTTTGAATGGGAATATTAAGTGCATTTTGAGTATGCTCTGGTATGCAAGTAGGGACCATTTTGGATTCCACGCTTAACTCTACAGTATTTAGAGAAGGAAAAATAAAAAATAAAATTGTTTTGAATTGGTTGCGTAATGCAAGCTCAAGGACACCTCAGAGTTGTATTTTTTGCTTTCTCTATCCTGAATCTCAGCAACCTCATTTTCTGGATTTCCATCATTATAATATTTGTTTATCATTCTTACGTGATCAGAACAGGGGAACGGCTTGTTTAAATTTCTGAGTTGTATATGCCAGATTTTTAGTACTGAATCAGCTCTACCATTTCTTGACAATAATGCACCATATCCATGACTTCAGATTTCTGCTAGATAAAGCTAGGCTTTCCAGTCTAAACCTAAATTTGAGGAGTTTGCTTCATCTAGCACAATCAACTCAAGCTTCATTCCCTGTCCCATGGCCCTTCTCAGTTTGAGCCTGAATCAAAGCAGAGACTTCCATTGTAGAATCTCTCCTTAAATTTCTGCCAAAGGATGTGATGGGGTGAATACGTTTGATGTGGATAGAAGAGAGGGGAGACTACAGAACGGAAGATATGATCCAGGCCTTCTGGCGGGCTGCACTTGGAGCTGGGCCAAGTGAAGGGGATAAATCACCACACATCACTTCCTCAGCCAGGCTCTTTGTAGCTGGACTTTATGTAAAGATAAAAGCATCTGGCCGTTGTGTGCCTACTCCAGGCCCTGCATTCATTCCTGCCTCCCAGCACACTGAATTTCCTCACCCACCCAGAAGTGAGTTGGGGCGTCTTCATTGCTCTGTCACAGCTGGAGTCTCAGCCTAGCCTCTAGCTTTTGGATTAGTATTTCCATGCCTAGGAGGGCCATTTTGATGTTATGCTAAATATAGTGTCATTAATATCTCACTGTGGGAAGAGATCCTCATTTCCTGGGGAAAAAAAATCTTGAATATTCTAATGCATAATTAGCATAAAATTATTGTAAGTGGGTAAAATAAGAACTGCTATTTTGGGCAAACCAAGGGCTCTTCTAAGTTCATCCATCTCTGCTGGTGGCCAGCACAGAATCCTTAAGAAAAAAAAATATATATGAAAGAATAGGACAAGCATTACATCATATATTGTTTCAGAATAACGCCCTAATTTCTATGAGATTATGGTTAGGAATTTCCTAAACTCCATAATGTTCAGCATTTTCAAGATGGAGTTACATTTCACGGTGACATCATTTGAAACATCAAAAACTAAGTGAACGAGTTTTTTTGAGCTTCATAGGGAAAGATATGTGACTAATTGTAGACCGCTCTGGGTGGTAACACATCATTTAGGATATATAGTATGCAGAAAGGTAAAAACAACATAAGTGTTACCTGTTTCTGTGTGTTTTTTGTTTGTTTGTTTGTTTTGGTTTTTTCTTCTTTTAAACAGGTACTGATTGTCATTTGCCATTTAATCACCTAGCCACTCAGTATCACGTAAACAACCAAAGGCTTGCAGAAGGCCTGCTATCTGACCTGAATGACTCTGAACCATCAGTAGTTCTGCCATATCACTTTACCAGATAATTGTCATCCCAACACAGATTTGCATGCAACTCCACTGCTAATCTTTCTCCATTGTGTAAGCTGACTTCATTTCTACCCTTTGTTTTCTGTCTTAACAGCAAAGAGCTTTTTGAAACACAAGGTCTTTTCCATTTAATCTTTTCTAGAGGAAAATATCAAAATATTTACAGATACTCACTTTTTCTGTATCACTTGCATGTATGTATTAGTACTGACTCCTCTGAAGAATTAATGCAATTGTGAAATGTGTCTAAATTTGCACCATTACTGCCACATATAGAAACAGTTGTTTATAGCTCCCCAAGTGCATATGAGCATCATTAACACCCTCCATATTTTGGTTACAAAGTTTAAATAAGCCACAGATTGCAAACAAAGTTAATGGCTTACAGTTTTATATATGTTTCTTTCGATCCACTCTCTGCTGCAATTTTGTACTTCTATTCCTGTTAGAAGTGACTTCTAATGCCATTGAACTTAAGACGGATCCTCAGAATCATGCTGTGCAAAGAAATGTACTAATGAAGGAAGCTTCCTTGTCTCCTCCAGAGTAAGCAAATGCAGAAAAAGTTCAGCTACTAACCTGTGGCTTTCCCTTACCACCTCAATTTTTCCCCAGACAATCATGCAAACCATAGCTTTAATGTGAGTGGTCCACCACTACCAACAAAAAGCAACTGTTAGCCTTTAAGGTGATTTAACACATCACCTGGTGGAAAACAATGACAATGGATAAAATCATGGCAAGATGAATAAGGAAATATCCAACTGGGGGACCTATGTGACGCCACGTGAGACCAGAGATCACCAAAGTAAGGACTAACCATAGCAGATCACATTCAGAGACCCTGGAGGAGATCATGGGTAAAGCCAGCCACCAATGTGAGAAGCTGTGTGTGTGGAGCCAGTTCTAACTTGGTAAGAGTGCACCTTGGGATCACCTGCACTCACCCACCACCGCCAGCAGCGTGGGCACCATCACTCCGTCACCTGCTGGGCCACATGGCAGACCATGATTGCCAGCTGCCACTGATGGCTGAAAAGGTGGTGGGCTGTGTGGTCAGTACACAGATGAGTCACTGTGATTCATGTGTGCATGACTGAAAAAGGCTGATCATCTAGTAGCCTGCTATGGACTCCCTGGCATGTTTCCTGCAAGTGAGGTATTAGAAAATGCTGGTTTTATTATTTTTTAAGCTCTTAGCATAAAAGTTTTCCCCAAAAGTAATACTAAAGCATTAAAAAAAATCTTATTTTAAATTCTCGTATTAACTGCAACTTTCCAGAGAGAGTCTTTTTCTGTTTTACTTATCTATATATAATTTTCACTTTATGAGGAATGTCTTTTTTATTTTTAACTGCCTCAAGGAGATGCAACATTTACTCCTAACTCTTACCAGGCCTAAGTATAGCTTTTAATATAGTATATAAAAGTAATATTTTGCATTTATAGGGCAAAGATACAGTCAGGTAAGAACACAAATGCTCATTTAGTCTATATCAATAATTAGACAGCACTGGTCAACTTGCTTCTAAGCTGAAGTTTAAAGATCACAACATATCAAAAAAGAGATGTACTGGTCTTTCCCTTATGCAAAAATACTAGAATAAATTTCTTGAAAGCTGTTTCAGTATTCCAAAGCATATGAGATGGTAAAAAAACACATCTGATAACCTTATATAAAGATATTTTATATTTTTTAAGATGATTTGAGAAAAATGTCTTCTCTAAACACTTAATTTCAATAGAACCAATGCTAAGTACTTGAGAATACTAAAAGTATCCTACTTTTAACTCAGCTGTGTGTGCCTGCCACTAGTATTACCAGGAAGTAAATGTGATGGGTTTAAACTGGCAAATCAATCAAACACACTATGAAAAGAGAATAGAAAAGAAAAATGGCTATTCTGTGTAATAACACCTGTCATGTAGATCTTTGAAAAAATTGAAAGTATTAGCAAAGTCAGTGATGTGAATATCAATATTTAATTGGACTGGGATACTGAAACAAGAAAAAAAGATTTACAAATCAGGTAACCTTTCCAGAGCTGGAAAAAAAAATGGATTTTTTTTTTATATGCCTAATTCTCTAAGCAAAGACTTAATAGGGTGCCTGCATCAATTTTACCACTGCTGCTGAGAAATAACTGCAGATATCATGTGCAAGGTCACAGTCTTTCCCTTTCAAAAGAGCCCATACATATGATCAGAGAAAGAACAGAGTAAAGCAGCTGTAACAGTTACACATAGTCTTGAGGTGTTGGGCCGGAAACACCGCCAAGATCTGACCGAGCACCTTGAGATGTAAAAATAAATATACAAGGTCTTGTGCAAATAAAATTATTTGCAACCACGTACAAATAACATTATTATTTCTAATAATGTCCTTCTACCACAGGAACATCTTTTATAGTATCATCTTTTATGTTTTCATGCCACAGTAGGACCTAAAATGTGGTTTAAAGAAATTAACCTCAGTAAAAGTTGAGTTTGATGCAGGTATAAAATCATGTCCATCAGTATATCCCTTGAAGGCATAAAAATTATTTGTGCACAACACAGGTATTAAAAGCATAATAAAGAAAGCAGTACACAAAAACGTAAGTACTTACAGAACTGAGAACCATCTAATCATCACTGAAACATCAAAATCCAAAAATGCACTCTATAACATGAATGCAGTCTGTCTAAAACTGAGTCTTTTGGAGTTGGGGAGTTTTGTTTTTAAGACGTTCTTGTTGAAAAATATTTCATGCGTTCATACACATAGGAGGAGTGGCCAAACTTCCTGATTTCAAAGGCAGCCCCTTGAAAGAAGTGACACTGGCTGAGAGGCACAGGATATACTTAGGACCTCAGGCAGAAGTTTTAAGAATGATACACAGCAGCAGGGAGGGCAGTGGCTCACCAGAGGTCCCACCTGTGGGCTACAGCATGCAGCTGGGCTGGTAGCTGACAAGCTACCCCTTGACTTTCAGCCTCACTGACTAGCGTGCCGTGACACTGAGACAAGGATGTATGCTGGATAGGTGCCCCACTCCTAAGTGTACATGCTTGTACCTTCTCTTTTCCCCTCTCCATTGAATGTGATGCACGTTTTGCAGATAGGAGGAATGGTTTGTACGATTTGCTTGAGCTTCAGTATATTTACATAATATAAAGTAAGTGGGTTCAAACAAAATGCTGTTTTCTCATGTTTTTATTTTTGAACTTTCAGCATGAGTATAAATTCACTAAAGCCTTATTTGCCTGTATGAAGAGTTTTGCTTTGGAGGTTTTGAAGATGATTAGATGTAATGGTAATGAATTCTGAGCATGGAAATGATGATGTCTACTGCCAGCAACAATCATGCAAATTTGTAAATGTTTACAAATTTGCAAGCAAGACATATGCACCACTGAGACCAATATTGTAGTGCTATATTTAACTTGCTCCTCCCACCCCAAGATACTTACACAAAAATAATTTCAAGAGAATAGCTTTCTATTTAGTTTTATTTAGATGAATACTTTTGACTTACAGTGCAGTAAAAATATGAGGATTTGAATAACAGACTATGAGGTGCAAGTCCAAATCTGAGCAGGAAAACAGTGGATTTAACTTGAGTATTTTCTTCTCCAGTAAGATATATTAGAAATGAAAGTCCAGTGCCCTCTATTGCTAACAGTAGTGATTGCTTTGCTTGCTTTGGCATGTTTAATGCATCTGATGGAACCTTTGATATTCTGCAAGAATGGCTACAAAAACAAGAATGCAAAGACAAAAGATTTTAACATAATAAAAGTGTATATATTTTAGTCAAGCTTCCTAATTCCACTAATCTCTGAAGTTTCAAATTAAAGGCCTGGCATACTACATTATTTTAGAAATGTTTAATATGTATTCTGTATTCACTCAGACGTTTCTAACGGTGAAAATGTGTAGTCATGCAAATGCTTATTGTTGAAGATAATTTGCTTTCACGTGTTTTGGAAGGGAAGTCACCTACAGTGGAAAACATTTTAAGGCTTAAAATCTGATTCCAAAAAGAAACACAACCTTTATATGTGCAAATAAAAGATACCAAGAGTATTACATCATCTTCAGTGGCTAGGTTGCAGCAGCGACAGCTGTAATGCTTTCTAACTGCTGGAGATTTCCCCACTGAGGGCTGTTGTGGAGAAGCACAGGGTGGCCTTGGTGCCCTGCCAGGAGCTTGCACGGCCACCACCAGGGTCAGGCTCCGAGGTGGACATAAAGCTCTGGTGGAGACAGACCCCACACTCCACAGGGAAGAGCTGCTCCTGAACTGTAGCTAGGTTTGAATTTAAGCATGTGAAGGGAAAGCAGAGAAAACATGTCCCTGCTTGTGCAGTCAAGGGAGCAGAGCTGCTCCAAGCTTGCAAGCGAAGGGTCCGCTGAGAGACACGGCGAGTAACCACGCTCTCTGAGCCTGCCGAAAGACCCGCAGATAATAGAGTGGAAGGAGAAGTTTCACTTCTCATCAAAGTGAAAAGAATCTGCTCTCCAAGAGCTGTCTTGTTTAATTGCAGTCATTTAGACGTTTGGGGGAAAAAAAAGCAGGCAAAGGTGTAAAGTCTCCTGGCAGTGGGAGAATGTTACAGAAGAAAAGCGTTTGAGAACCCCTCCCTTCCCACACACGTAGCAACACCTCTGCTGTTTGAACACCAGCTTTTTAAAAATAAGAAAACACAACCACAAACAATACAGAGAGTCCCATTAGTCTTTTGTTTACTTCAAATATCTGTTGTTGAGCCTTTGAAGCATAACCAAATACATTTTTGTACCTTCTGGGTTTTCAGTGCAAGGGACTGGTACTGACAGTTTTAAAGGCATCTCCAGCTGAGTGACTGCCGCAGTGGGTCATGCAGCTTGCACTTCTGATGTTGAAACAGAGAAGACCTCCCTCTTAAACAGTGCTTTGTTTTTGTCATGCTGCATTGAGACACCAAGCAACTTCTGGTGTTCCTTGTTTTCAGAGTAAATGCAAAGGGATTCATCCTGTATTTTATTCCCTGACAGCATCCAAGCCTATGTAGATTGGGCAGACTTAAATATTGATAAATATTAAATTGATAAAGGAGACATGCCCTTAGTATTTTTCCAACGAGATAAAAATGATATTGGAAGCAAAATGTAAGAAGTCATCAAGATTACAAATTTGAAAGCTTGCACACAGAGGTGATGTTACATGCAGAAGATGCTTGTGCCTCTAAAGTGTCCTTAACTTCCATTCATGCTAAATTCATACAAAAAATCTATAAAAGTATATTCATACATAGTAGAGTTCTAGAATAAAATTCTGAGTAAAATAAATAGACATATTGCCATTTATATTACCTTAAAAAGCATTTTATAATTAATTAAAAATTATTTTTCATTCCAAAGAAAACTGACTTGAAACATAGTAAATATTCACACAGCATGCATACCATCTTGTTGCAACATCAGGAAAAAAAAAAAGTTGCAGAATATGGACACCTAACAGGAAGTTTACTATAAAAAAATAATTCTGAGCCTGTGCTCTTCCTGGCACTTGCTTGTGTATTCTGGAGACATCCAAAAAAGGAAAATAATTTAACACTTCACAATGCAAATGTGCTTTCTATACTGGGTTTAAACAACATTTAGCTTCAAAAAAAGATGAAAAGCTTTTGCTTTAATAACACGGAATAGACATGATAGACCTTTGGTGTGCTCTTGCAAGACGTATTATAAAAAGATTATTGGCATAAGGAAGTCTGGTATTTTAAAACACTATGTATCCCAAGGGTAGTGTTGATCACACAGAGCTGAAAAGCAAAGTTAAGCACTATTAATCTTCAATGAGAGTTCTGGTTATTTGCCACAATGTAGAAGAGGAAAGTCATTTGGCTCCCACCTTACTAAACTACTCTTGCTCATCACCTTCACTGTGAGAAGCATCTTAAAAGGCTGTCAACAGAGAACAAAACTGAACAGACTTATTAGGTATTTAGGATAGATGAATATCAATCTTGCTGTCTTACCAATAACAAATAATATGAATTGTAAGTTTTCTGGATTTACTACAAACATGATGCAATTTTAAATCTGTATGATTTTCTGACTGTTTTCTGCAGGTATTACCAATGCTTAGTTTATGGTTCAGCTGACATCTACTGTATCCACTTTTAGTATGCTGCCATTAAAGATTTGATCAGGGTTTCATCACAGATGCAATGTCAGGGTTTTACTAATAGTTAATCTTTGTTTGTCCCGGAATTCTTGATTAATAAGAGGTGAATATATAAAATGATGCCTGAATTTATCTTACATGGGATATCCAATGTTCCTTGACATTTATCTCCAAATCTGTGCTCCTTTGTTGAATAGAGCACAACTTTGTTTTTTGGTGAAATTTAGCATAAAGCCACAGACCCAAATCAGGAAATGGATATGAGCACAAACCCAGAAGCTTTTAAAGCAATCCATATTATGAATATGCAGTAAAATTACAATACATTCTACTTCATGACTTGAGAAATGCAACATTTCTCAATAAGACTTTTACCTCAACTTAAAAGAGTAAGCCTTTTTTTTTTTTTTAATTCTGTAACTGAGAATGAATGCAATTGAGACTAGTTTGCATTTGTTAAAATATGTAAATAAGTAAATACAAAGTGTTTAGATATCTCCTGACTCTTTTAATTCCACTTGAACAGAGTATCAGGCAATGTAGGAAGAACTCACTCTGGTTTCTGTAGTTTAGCTGAGAAACTGTCAAAGGCTGGATGAATTAGGCAGATTGAGGGGACATCTACACTGCAGTATCAGGTACTGGTTCAACACACTGTATAAATAATTAGCTAGATGCAAATGTTTTTGGCTGGGAATGACTGCAGGCTAATATGTGGCGATGTGGAGCTAGGAAAGTTTTATTCACTCTGTTTCTCTGATAGGCTTTTGTGAGGGCAATAAATGCTTGTAAATTGCTAGATCACCACAGCTCTCTGAATTAACTTTTCTGAAATTCTCTACAATGATATTGAAGGTCATCCTGCAAAGGCAATGATGAAGCACTAGTTAGAAATCAATTCTAAAAACTGAAATCCAACACCACCTGCATACCCTACTGATTACTCTTATATGTGAAAATTATGGATCTTCTTTGTCAGTCCCCTCTTAGAAGTGCATATGTGACTACTGTTCTGCTTCTACAAAACACAACATGCCAACAGATACCAATGAAGCTTGAGCACACTGATATGAACCCGTAAATACAAGATTTAATTTTAATTTTCCTACTGCTCACTAACCCATCTAAGCAGCTGTCTTCATTTGACCTACTGGTTAATCGTCAAGATAGTAGTTTGCACAGGATAAATAGTGAACCTTCTAAACCTCTTTTTTTTGTTTGTTTGTTTGTGATTCATTGCCAGCCCCCTTCCAGCTCCTTTTCATGATTATTAATTGTAGTCCAAAAATGTGGCTTAAGTGATGAATTTAAACTGGTGAAGTTTGGAGTAGATTAGCCATAGTGGCTAACATATTTTCACATAAATTACAGATGAAACTATTCTCTTCCCCACCAGACTACTCTATTCTGTTCTTCAACAGACTGCTTCCAACCCTGCGTCTCTTTGAGTTCACTTTGTCATAAGTGTCTTTTTTTATTTGTTTTAATTTGATGTCATTTTGAATGATAACACAGAAAACTGGGCAGGTGTGTAAGCAAAAGCAGCAGTGCAGATTTCTCTATCAGATATCAGACTAAGGGAAGTTCAGTCTCTCTGTACCTTAAATATTTGACATACTTCCTCAAAAAGTCAGTAAACATTTCATTTGTGCCAGTCATTTTCATTATGTGATATGTAGAAGGCATTTAAGCTACAATCTGAAGAAACCACTCAAGTGAACAGGAGTCTTGAATAACTTCAGGTTGTCCATGAACTCAAGAGCAGAGGAAGAACTGCGACCAACCCTCACCTCATATCATATAATCCACATATGAACACAGGGTAATTAGGAGATTATTTAGACTGCTATGTGGTTTGACCAACATTGAGAGTATTGTACCCTTCTCAGTTTGTGCTATCCCTGCATAAACCATCTAGCTAATATTCAAACAACTTAAAGAGCAAAAAACGTATTTTGTTTTACTGAGTGTTACTCTACTAGCCACCAGTATCTTAAATTAGGCTGTCAACCTGGCTATCTTTGACACAGGCTATGTCTTTATTATGTTTCTTCACACAACTACTACAATAATGAGAATCTAATTCCATAGTCACCACACAAACCACGCCTTTTTTTTTCCTAGTATATCCATATGCTTATAAAAAGATGCCATTTTTCATAGTTTCAGTTTTCTACTACAATGATTACTTACTGAAGAGTCTTGGTTTTTCTTGAAGCTCAGTAATGAAATATTGGGTATCTTTAAATTTATTTTCATATTCTACCTTGTTCAGTAACAACAGTGGAAAACCAAAACACGAGGTACAGAAACTATCAAAAATTACCTCATTTTTTCTCCCTAAAAATCTATCATTTTCTGATTTTTGACTCTACCTCATTGAAGATTAATTATTCTAGTGTTTGTATGAAAAAATGCACTGTCATATATAACGTCTTCCTTATGTAGTGGAATTTTCTACCATTTTCTAGCAGAAATGTGGACAATATGGTTAAACTTCTGAATTTACAAGTGATTTTATGAACATCTGTTTTTTGATACTGCCGCTTAAAATGTTGAAAATTCATTCACAAACTACCATCCTTTTATGAAACCCACTTACAGGTTAAGCTGTTGAAAATAAGTTCAAAAAACTCAAGTTATCCATAAGGGTATAACATAAATTGAAGCTACCAAAATTGACCTTGTTTAGCTGATTGTCTTGTCTGTACTGAAAACAGATCCTTTTATTGCTGTTATTAAAATTGTTGGTACTTTGAAACACCTTTTCCATAGTGAGGGAACAAAATAAATTACCAGTATTTATTTATATATTTACATTATATATTTATATATTTCCTTTTCTGTGTCTTTTTGTTTGTTTGGTTTTGGTCCTGGAATTTTGTTATTTATAGACTCTTTCCTACATGAAAATAAAGAACATTTCTATCTTCATGAATGCTTTGTATTTTGAAGCCTATTATGCAATGAACAACTGAAAATGTTTAACCAGCAAGACCACACAAGCTTATTTAAAATATGGTAAAAGCATTGTTACAGTAACAGTTGTGCATGCGTCACAGTGCCATCAGACAGTTGCTACATTTGAAGGCTCCTGACATTTTAGCGTTCTCCCCAAAAACATAGTTAAGATTCTGTGATTCACTTTCATTATTTCAAATTTTAAAAGCTTGGAATCTGAGCAAAAGCTATATTATCCAGGACGTGAAATATATTTTATGAAAGTTCTAATTATAGTTCTATTATTAAAAACTAGGTTATAATATGTTCCTGTGCTACCCTTATGTAAACCCTGCAGAACCTCATTACTTTATAAATAAAATTCTTTTGAGGACAAAGAGAATCTCTTTGTGAATAAAATATTAAAGTAATATGCTCCACGTGTTTAAAGTTGCTTTGAGTTTCAAGCTACTGAATGCCATTTAGATTGTAAATCAAGAAGGTATCACTAAAGAAAATCATGCAAGTGTCTACGGTTAGAACAGGGAAAATACAAAGGTCTCTTGGATTACATTCTTCAATTTCTCCTATAGTTTTGAATTACTAAGTGTTTTGTCTCACGAACGTTAAAAGCCAACTTTTGGCCTGTCTTATTGAAACACTGATGAGTTGCTTATTTAGATGAGTCACATACTGCAATCTTTAATGCACAGAATTTCTGTATAATCCAATTTCTGGCTAGTAAAAGGAGTAGGCATTAGAGAGTAACCTACTCATTTGCAAAGCTGTTAAAGAAAGACCTGTAATTGCATTCTTCCCAGTTTTTCATTTTAGAGCACCCCATTCAACAAGCAAACAGAAGTATGAGAAGAGACATGGCTTCATCCACAGCAATTGTAATCTTGCTGACAGTTCTGCTACCTTTTCCTAGGTACCCTTTCATGGACTTTTTGGACTCTAGAGGTTTTTGGGGTCCGCACATCGTGGATATACAGAGATGTACAAAGATGTGGTTGAGAGATTTTACAGATCTCATTTTACGGACTAGATTCCTTAGCTACAAGTTCATTGCTGAACTGAGAGCTTCTGAGTCTGAAGTAGATATACATGTTCCAACTACAGAGTCACTGCATGCATGGCCAGAAAAAGAACTACTACTTTCCTCCAGGCCTATGATTTGAACAAGTGTGGTGTTTTGTTTTTTGTTTTGTTTGTTTGTTTGTTTTTCCCCCATGTAAATATACATGGGTTCTTAGGTTATGCTAATGACATATACTGGAAAATTATTTTTCAACAATTTACTATTCCTCATAGTAGAAACATCATTTTCATTTACATTAGCATTTACATTAGTGAAAACGGCTTGCAAACATGAGCATTTTCAAAGCTTAGTGAAAGAATAAGCATACAGAGGCATTAGCATCTATAGACTACTAGTCTATAGACTGACTTTCCAAGAAAGGAATACAATCTTTGGGGTAGTGCAGTGCAGACCCAACACAAATTAAGATCCAGAGCATTCACAACTATGTTTTTACTTTGACTCCATAAGTAGTTTTTTGTTTGTTTGCTTGTTTTAAAAAACAGTAGGCTGGGGGAAATTAAAAACAATTTCATTCAACCCTAAATATCTTACAGTTGATTAATGACCTGGATTACACTATTCAAAGATAAGAGAAATGAGTGACATTATATATTCTTCTGTCTTAATTCAGACCCTTTATGTCAATTTTCTTAAGAGAGCACCTCTACAACCACATGGAAGTGAATGTAAACCAATTCTACAATTAATTGTACTTTTACAAAGCTAACAATGATGAGAAGTTGTTAACCAGGAGTAGCCCATTAACTGAAATCAATTCCACAACTAGAAACAGGGATGGATTTGAATCACCAAAAATAGGTCAGGAGAAGAAGGGGGTATAAGCTGTAGATTTCACATGAAATGAAATTTCACGATGATGTCCTGAAGACCACCTATCCCAAGACATCTTGGTCTTTAGAAGAAAGAGAAACACAGTCCCAAGATACTGCACAGCTATTGACTATATTACAGCAGAATACAGGCAGAGCCTCCTGTATTTCTCTCCTGAAAATCCGAGACAGAAATAGAACTTGCATGGTCTATGACTGTACTGTGGAGCAAACCATGCTTTCTGCATGTGTACCACACAGGCAGCTAGCAGGTATTACCAAGCTTACCAGACACACGCAATTTCCCTTTTCAGACTGACTATTCTGAAACTATTTTGGTGTTATGCATAATGATTTTGTAGGATGCGATCAATTTGTCCAAGATTTAAAGATCTAGGTTTTTTTGTTTGTTTGTTTGTTTTGTTTTGTTTTCCTCCATAGTTTGTTGAAGTAGAAAGACCCTGTCCAAAACACAGGTGACACATGAGGCAGAGTAAAATTTGAACCATACTGTTTAGGAGACCTTCCTCACAGTCCAAGTAAAGTAGAGGGCGATTAGCACTTCTCTTGGATGTTTTTGAACTCAAGTTCACATATACCTATAAATACTATTTATAGAATTGAACTGAGAGGTAGCTAAAATATGCTCCACTGAACTGGAATTGGAAGAAATACATCTAGATCATTCAGAGGACTGGGTCAAGTCTTAACACTGACAACATCTGCTCATAGGTCATAGATTTAAAAACCTTCATAATTCTCGTTCCTCTTCTGCAGACTTGCACTAGATTTCCTCAGTAATTACAAGTTTTGCTATTCTGTAAAACAGCCATTTCTAAGCAAGTAACATTCTAAAGAACATCACATTTTCTTCAGATGTAGAAGCAACGGTTACTTTTAGTTTTCTGTGACAATTTCTGTGACCATAACAAGGCTTAACTGGCAATCCATTTCAAATTAGCTTAGATCAGATGACTGCTGCTGGGACTATTTCTTTGTATGTAGAAGACCGAGATAGTACATTATTCAAGCTAAAGCCTCACTCTTGCCAAGTAAAATAAAATAATTATAACTCTCACCCTCTGTCAAGCACTTCCATTATCACAGCCATAATAAATTTGCTTTTTTTTTCCCCTCCTTTTTGCAATAGTACCATGTTGGTGACTCATTTTGTTTGTGATTCACTGCACTTCCCAGAGCTTTTCTCTGCTTTATTATTGCCTGCACAGTTATTCCCCTTTCTATATGCATACATTTTACTTCTGTCCTACATATAATACTTCACACTTGTCTCATAATTCATCAATCGATTGAGACCATTTCTTCAGGACTGTATTTCATCCTAATCCTTTCCTCCAAACTGCTGGATATCTCTGTTGTAAAGATGCTGAACACAAATGTGTGCTGTCTAAACCACTTGAGTCACTATTAGGAAATGCTCCAGAGCATGGAAAAGTCATGTGGGACTCCTTGTTTGACTACACCACTGCTGAGCACGTTTTTCAGCATTATGGTGGCTATCTTACTACTCTTTTAATGAGAAGAATCAGATGGGACATAATCAAAAGCTAGACTAAACGCAAAATATACCACAGCTACTATTTCATTATTCTCTATCGCCAATTATTCCCTAGCAGATAAAATTACAGATTATAGGGTTGATTTATTTTTTTACTGGCAAATACAGTTTGGTAATTATCTGCCATGAACTTCAAAAATCTTTAATCAAATTAATAGCTTGAGCTCATTTTTTACCTGTTATTAAAGATAGAATTATTATATACTACTAAGGGGGAGGGAACTCTTAATTAAGTAGTTATTTGTTCTTTTTTTTTTTCCAGATCTTTACCATTCTGTAAGAGTTCACAAAAGGTAACTATTTCAAAACATATTATAATCAACTTCCATCATTTGCTGACTTAATCACACCTCTTATCTTTGACCTTGCTCCTTCCCAACTCATATGGTTTTGCTAAACTTGTGATTGCAACTAGAAACAAGAAAATACAGGCCCAACAGAAGAAACTCCTTGGTATATTAAGAATACAACAAAGGCGTCCAAGAAACAGTAAAGTATCTGTGTAACTAGTTTGAGAAAAGGCAAAGTAAATCTGGGCAGACAGCTGTTTGAGGAGATGATGGCTTCTTACATTTCAATTCCTACTGAAATCAAGGTAATAAAACTTGAACATTGTTTCTAATAAATCAGTCAGCTGAGCTCAGTAATACCTGCAACTTATCATTGTTATATTGAAAAATAAGCCTCTGTGGAAGAATATTTTTTTTTTCTTTTTCTTCCTTTTTTTTTTTGAAAAATATGCAAAATATATTTTGATTTCTAAATAATAATAAGAAATTAATTACCTTAGCAAGCTGTGCATTTATCCATTTTGTGAATGTTTTCTTTTGAACATCTTCCCGTTCATCTGCCAGAGAAAAGTAAAGCACTTATTAGAATTATTCAACAAAATATTACACTATTATAGATTAAAGTTTCAGTCTTGGTTTGTAGTAATGTTGCTAATAATAAGTCAGACAAATTCAGGGCACCTGTTTGGATGTATTCTTCCTTTACATTTGCATCAATATATTTTTTAAAAGCCTACAGGTCCCTTATAGTCATGGTTTGGTTCTGAGATGTATATCCCTGTCTCCTCTCACCTATTCTGTGGTATCTTTTCTGCTGGAAGGTAACATGTTGCAGTAGGACCTGACATATCCTTTCCAAATTGTAATAAAACACGTTACCCGGTGGCTGTGGCACCAGGAAATTATTCTACTGCACTTAAATAGCAAGTACTTAAAATAGCAAGTTTAAATGCTTAGTTCATACTTCCTGGTGAAGTGCACTCTTCTGGACCACAATGACAGCCCCGTCATCCCTTAACTTTTCTGTCTTCAGTTATTTACTTGTTATGCTTTATTAAATATTTTCCCCTCCACTGGAAGAAGAAAAAACAACCAAACACTCATTTATTCAACCATACATGAAGTTCACTCTCAATTCTTTAATTAAAATATACATATATATATTGTAGAGGGAGATGATGAACTCAGACCTTGACTCTATTGATATCTAAACCATGAGTACAGTTGTGATACAGAATGGAACTTGACACACAGAGGCAGAATTCTGATGTATTTTATGTAGAAAAAGAAAGATGCCTTCATCTTAGAACCTAATAAGCATTTGCTCAAAAAGATCTATAAGACATCATCTCTGAAATAAAACAAAAAAGCAGACCTCTTTTTATGGCAATGTCAAGCCAAATTAGAAGTAAAGGGCATATGTAGAAAAGGCTGCAGAATGCTTATACTAAAACAAAGCTCACCATCTTTTGGTTTGCAGTAAAATTCTCTACACTTCTTAAATAAAAAGGGATATTAAACTCCCATCAGAAATGTTCAGCAACTAATAATGTTAATGTATTCAACTGAATTTGAAAGACAGGTATGGACGAGCTATATGAGATATGCACAGCATTAATAATGCACTTAGCTTTCTCTCCCTCCACCCTCCAAGGAGACAATTCAAGGCAAATCTTTATGATACAAATATATCTTTTGTTCTTAAAACCTCACTTCAGACTTTAAAGGTGCCTTTCCACAAGGATGTTTTCCTTTCTCAGCTGTACAATATACTCATGAGAAAAAATAATACTAAGACTGCTATTTCATTATGAAAAAACTTCTGCATGCAGGATGGAGCAGATTCTCATTGCTATCAGAGGATCATGAGTGAAAAGATTTACGATGTATTACTGAAAACATATCATAAAAGTTGGCTATTATATATATACATTGGCATTACATACATACACTGCTTGCTTTGTAAGAAAGAAACAAGATGTGTAAGAGATCCATGCTTTTGGTAATTAATGGTGCTAAAGCTGCTAAAGTTTTACTTTTCCCCCCAAGCATCACTTCCATCTTTGTAAGTAAACTGTTTACTGTAGAAATTTTGACTTCTTCCAGCCATGTGACATAGGCAGAAGATGGGAGAGGGAAGATGTATTTTGTTGGTGAAAGATACATATTCAACCTGATATTGTATTACGGCCTTCTTCAGCAACTTCATATAAAATATTACATATAGATAGCTATTTCTATTTAATCATATCTAATAAAAAACACCAGATGCAACCTTAAAATAAGGTAGAAGAAGAACATGTGGTATTTAGCAGGGAAAAGGAGAGTCAAAAATACCTACCTGACATCTTGTATCCAACCTTTTTCATTTCCACCCCAGGATACTATACTGTATACAGTAACAGCGTGAATTTGTTTTGTTCTTCATTTTTCTACAAAGATCTATGCCAGAGACTGAACTGCTAACCACCAACTAATTCATGTCTATTGAGCTAATAATAATAATAATAAAAGGGTCTCCTGAGGAAAAAGAGAACTAAACCCCAAATTTGAACGTTTGAAACTTTTTCAAAGTTCAGGCAATGCTCTGCTACCTTCACAAACACAAATCTCTTCCATTGTTGTTATTTTTATATAGAGATAATTTCAAGCACTTTTATCTCTAGATGCTTGCTCTGACAAGTTTACAGCACAGCAATTTGTTAGTGGCAGCCTCCTAACCTAAAAAAAGAGCCAATCTTTTGTTAGTGCCCTGCACGATTTCCCCACAGCAAGCAAGATTATATTATTTTTTTTTCCCCAAAAAAAGATGTTCTCTTAACCCAGATTTATGGATTGAATACTGAATGAGGAAGCTAAATGACATTTGTCTGGGTGCTGTAGAGATCTGCCAAGAACACTCAGCTGCTACTTTCATGCTGCTGTGCCTTATAACAGATCCTTTAGCAACCACCCGATGAATGTCCTTGCAGGTGTTTTTACTGCGAGGCAATAAGAATAATCAAGGGGCCAGGCAGGTAATTCCTTCAGCTGCTCCAGGGTGATATACTATGTTTACTTCTTTTCTTTCAAGCTGGAAGAATTACAGAATAGCAGGTAAATCTTCAGGTAAGTCTAAATACAAAACACGGCATAGATCCTGAATACCCTTATTGCACTAATACTGCTGTCGCTTCCCAGAGCAAAAATATAGTTTTCTCAAAATTTTGGGTGTTGACTGGAAGGGAACAGACTTAACCTCCTTTCTGAAGGTTATGAACTCAGATAACAAACCCGTTGAGGTCTATAGAAAGCCTTCTGTAATGTCAGGAAAAATAAAGGTACTGACCTCT
Source organism: Anser cygnoides (assembly GCF_040182565.1). Lineage (NCBI taxonomy): Eukaryota > Metazoa > Chordata > Aves > Anseriformes > Anatidae > Anser > Anser cygnoides. The sequence goes on along the minus strand of NC_089873.1, from coordinate 122,977,960 downwards.
GAGATTTATCTGATTTTCATGCACTATTATCTATTACTACTTGACCTTGTTTTAACTAGAACTCATCCACAAATGGATATTATGGTTCTGATGTATTTCTAGTGGGATAAGCATCCAGCTTTGCAACTGCAAATACAAACCTCTTGAATTTGTTAACTGCGCATTTGACTTTAAAAGTATTATTCCAGGCTAGAGTTCACAGAAAATTATGGCTAGGAAAGAAAGTGCAGTATTAATGGAGCTAATCATCTCACAAAGGCCATTTTAAAGATCTAATCAGGTGACAAGGCTAATAGATACAAGTGGTACACTGAAGAATGCTTAGGAACATGCAATCAGGATTCAGCAGAATAAAAGTGCTATTATTAATGGACAGTGGATACCAGAAAACATTCCTAGATGCTTACTGAAGTATTTCATGTTTGCAACTCATTACTCAAATGAAATTTTCTTTTATTTTCCACCAAAAGTATGTTGTCATCCCTTAGTAAAACTACACTTACTTTTCCCAAAACAAACCTCATCCCAAATACATATTAACATATTAAATAAAAAACGACAACAGGAATAAAAAATAAAAACAAAACAAAAAAACTAGTATATTATAAAGACTATTCTGAAAGCAAACAGCAGTATTAATACATAAGCAATAGATTTTAATAATGAGGGCTGACAAATACCAAGAGGATTTTATATGAACTAAGTTTCCAACACATACAGTATATATGTAACTATATGATTCCATTTTTACAATGTAAGCCATTCTCCACAGAAAACCTGGAGAAGGGGGAAAGAAACTTCCACTGTTAGGCACAGAGAAAGAAGGAGGATTTTTCCCATATAAGGACTGGAAACTTTGAAACAATGGTGTTAAGGCAAGTGTCAATTTTTTCATTCACGGCAACTGCCAGTTCATCTGAACACTACACTTTAGAGAATAAAACCATCAAAATTACTATTTGATTTTCTAGCAGCCAAACAATGCAGATTTAGAAAAGGCCAGGATTTTCTTCAGTGAGTGGAAGTCGGTACCAGCAATGGTGGGAGCACTAGGAACAAAAGAGGCCACAGACAGTCACATCATTGATACTCTGGCTCCATCGACTCACTATTCTTAGAGATTTCCAACACATTATTACAACGCTCTGCCAGTAACTACAACTGCTGAGAAATGTTCCTTTCCCATTCTTGCTTATCTGAGGGGGAAAGAAGAAATCAATGCAATACAATGACTGAATGCTATTTGAGTGGCCTAGCTTTGATTTTTAGTCATTGAGGTCATCCAAGACATTCACAAGCTGACAGGAAATACAGTAGACTGCTTTGACAGACAGCCAATGATTTTGTCTATTGCTTATGTAAGGCAATATATAACATGCAATTCATTGTCCATCTGTCATAAATATACTGATGAGAAGTGTGTTAACTTTATCTGAGTACTGTTAAGGCTCCCTCTTCCCTATGCTACCCTGGAGATTTTACTGTGGAACCCAAGAGAAATCACCATAATCAGACCATTTCAGGCTTCTCAAAACACTGATGAACCTATTCAAAAGCTCAGCACAAATGGCAGACTTCAGCATTCAGAAAGCCCTCATTAATATATACAAAAAAAAAAAAGTACAACTCAATCTTTCCAGAAATAGTATAGCAACATTTTATGAGGACATTTGGTAAAGATTCAAGGCAAATTCAGGAAAGGAGCAGGAGTATTACTATACTGAAAATATTTAATCTCAATTTTGCTTCCCCTTTTCCTCATATACAGGAGTTCAGGGATGGAATTCATTTGCTGCTTAGGGGAGAGAAGGGAGAACAGTTGTAACACCGAACCTACTGGATTTCTACTGGTACTACAGGCCTAGATTGAACCCCAGCCTGAGAGAGACGTATTTTTCCTCATTTCATTGTTAGCTGGAGCTGTTCTTTCATTATAAATGCTAAGGGAAAAGTGATTGACTTTTCTCATTTTTTAATTCTTTAAGGCATTACAACCATTGCTAGAAGGTTCTTATTCCTCTGACCTAACTTTGCCTAACTAGTTATTGAGGGAAAAACTGCAGAGTACTTTTGAAGACTGGTACAGAAGTTATGGGGTAGAAAAAGAGCAAGAACAAGAAAGGAGAGAGAACATAATGGAGTGCCGTTGTGGTAGGCAAGGACAGAAAACACCAAAAGGGGGAAGGAGCGGGGTGCGGTGGATGACAAAGTGAGAGAAAGAGACACTGGTAGACACCTTCTCTCTGGTTTGGGGGAAGAAAGAAAAAACAAAGTATGGGGAAGAAGCATGTGTAAACACAAGTTTTGCTGGTTCTGTTTGTTGGCTTCCTTTTAGTCTTTTCTAACCGGCAATGATTTTGGATCCGGGAAGTTTTCCCCAAAGGGACATCACTGCTAAGATGCAACTTAAGTTCCCAAAATTAAAGAACAAATCTATCCCTCTCTGTCTGAGAAGCTGGTGCTAAACAGTGGTGTGGTTCAGTTTATGACTTAAATTATATTTATGTGGAAATATGTAATTATTCATTTGAATATTCAGCTTTGTACGAGCAGTATCCCCTTTGTTTTCTCTTCTTCAGTGTCACATACATATATTGATTAATGAAAACTAGGCCTAATGCTGTTTTATAGCCACATAAAATAGCCACGTGCTATTTTAGCATCACACCATCGTTATGATAAAACACCGTAGATGATACCTCATACCTTTAAAATGAGGTCACATACTTGCTTTTGCTCAGATCCCACAATGGTTAGAAGTGCTAGTACCAAATGAAACCACTGTAGTTTGCTGGAACTTTCAGAATAGCATCTGATTTAATCATATTACCAACTTCTTGCTAGTCAGACAACAATGAAGTCACATTGCCAGTACATCTGAATACCTTGAAAAAAATCCAACAGAGATGATCTAAAAGGTTTTTTTTTTTTTTTTTGTTCAAAGCAACAAAAGGCGCTTGCGGGATAAGTCCATTAACTGCTATAAACTATACAAAAATCATTAAAAAATCACTTTAGAAAATTTGGGGAAGGTTACTAATGTTACCAAAAGTGAAAGAAAAGTGAAAGTGAAGGCACTTGATAGATACTAACTTCATCTTGCCAAATGAATATATCTGGGGAAATACCTTGCTATTTCTATTTTGATGGATTATCATGAATAGAAAGCTTAATTTCTATTTGTTCTTACAGATTAGGGAAGCACAAGTCCTGATAAATCATGTGATGTTAGCTAGTATAAAATCAACAGGTATGCTGTTTGCTGTGTCGTATTACTGTTATTATACCTAAAACCCATTTATGAGGCCACAGCTCAAATTTTCAAGCACAGGCCCTCATCCCCCAGAGGCAGCTGAGGACTTGCTCGTGAGTCAGTTGGCAGCTCACAGGAAGGAAGCAAACATTGATGTTCAGCCAAACTGTGGCCAATGGGTCCCCCTTGGACAAAAGGGTGGAACCTAACAGATGTTTAAGAACAACCGGTTTAACATCCTTGAAGGAATAACTAGACATGACAAACAGATTAAATAAGTCTTGGATGCATTAGCTCTGGTTTCAGCTGTTCTTATTTTTAACCCATTTTTGTCCTTTCCCAGAGAAAACTGGAATTGTTAGCAAAAGAAGGAAAGAAGGGATCTGTATCAGATACATATTTTTCCACCTCAGAGCACATACCCGTTTTCATAGGTTGCTCCTCTGAAGGAAAGACTGCCCAGCTAGGATGGTTTGATCAGCCCAGTCAGGTCGCATGGCAATAGCTGTGAGGGCCCTCATATACAGCCAGCACCATGAAATCCTCATCAGGTAATGCCAAATAAAATTGCTTTGTGTACACTGCAAATCTAGTGACAACATATAATAAATGTTATTAATCCTCTGTATCAGTCATGTGAGAATTTCTGAAACTAATTCAGAATAAAAGCAACCTCCCTCAACATGGCTAATGTCACCGGGCCTGCTCTAAACTAACCCCAAAACTATAGATGTATGTCAGATACGTATGAGAAGTTATGTACAAGAAAACAGCAGCGTTGGCAGTTCATGTATTTCAGCAATGTCACAAAACTACCACAAACTAAGAAACATGTTTTTGACAAACTTTAAATGGCTCTAGCTCTTATGCTTTTTAGCCAGGAAAATTGTTACAGAAAACGTGAGGCCGAAACTGTCATAATGTAGCTGGGGCAAGCAGTGAGTGTTGCTTGCTAGAACATGGAGGCTGTAGGGTTTTTTTGTTTGGTTGGTTGTTTTTTTGTTTGTTTGTTCCTGTTTTTTGTTTGTTTGTTTTTTGGGGAGGTGGTTTTATTTGTGTTTTTTAAACTTGAGAGGGCAGATATCACCATTTAGTTGATCAGCAGGCAACCCCAGACTGAGCTGTGACAGAGGCACTGCGTGGGAGTATTATTGTAACAGAAGAGAAGAATTAAAAAAAAAGTCAAGATTATATAACTAGCTAAAATTATGCAGAGCTTTTGTATTCACAATGTTCATTTAATAAAATACGTTTTTGTTGATGTTGTTCAGAAGACAGTAGATAATTGAGTAATCTTAGACCGATGTCGTTCCTTATCTGGAAATGTTTATATTCAAGGTTTCTATTTTTGTTCAAATGCAAACAGTAAAGGACACAAGACCAAGGGTAGCAAGATTTATTCAGGACCAGTGTACATCAAAATGAGAAAATAAGGGCCCACCAACTTTCTGAATGATAGACTGTGTCAGCTCACAACAAATGAAGCTGAATGAAGCATCGGGATTTATAAGAGGTCATCAGAATCTAAAATATGACAGTAGGACCTAGTGGTTTCACACAAACTATTTTCTATGTAAAAATAAAACTACTGTACTGTTTTCAGCAAATGCCACCTAGTGATACATAGTTGCAAAGCTCAGAAGCATTTGGATTTTTATGTATTTTCTCACAGATTTTCTGATTTGCTCCTAAAAAAAAAATAAATCAGTCATGCTTTACATAGTCATAGGCTGTCAAAATTCATGTCACATACATGCGGAACAGAGATACGGGAAAAGGGGTTAATAACACATGCAGGACCAACATTTGTTTCAGTTAGCATTAAAATATTCTTTACAAATAACCACATTAAATACACAGTGGTGGCTAACGTTAGTCTGCAATATTTCAAGTTCCTTTTTTGTTCCTCTGTCAAAAGCAATTAGAGAACAGTCTGTTCTACTCTGCTTGAGTGACTGCTGTCTACTTTCTTTCATCTGACCCAATTAGTATCTGAGTCAATTAGTATAGGCTGCCACGGAGACATGTATCAGAGAAGTTTGTTATTAATGAGACCAAGGTGTTAATATGCAATTGTTTACAATACACACACCTTATTCTTACAGTGAAGCAAAGCTGATAACATTTACTGTCCCCATTTAGGCTTCACCTTATTGTATACCATTTGCAAAACTCTGAAAGAAAAGAAACCATGCTTCTTAGGACAGCTGTATAAATTAAATGTAAGTGGTAAGTGTTTTCCACTCTTATTTCAACATTGTTTGAAGTAGCCGAAGTAATGATGAATGTCTAAATCAAAGTTATGCTATTATAGATCTTGTTGTTAGGTCTCTTAGATTGTTCTCACCGTCCCCAAACATCCCCCTCTCAAAGGAGAAAATAAAAGACGTTCAAAGAGTAAGATAAAGCATTTTGTAAACCCTTATTGATTTTGATCAATTGGAGAAACGAACAAACAAACAAACAAAAAAAACTCCACAACCCAATAGAGCAGAATTTAATTCCTCTAAAACTCTTCCAATTTCACAGATACTTTATACCATTGGTAATGTCGGTTGTACAAGTTTCTGTGAAGAAGCTTAAATTTTCGAAAGTACACGATAGGGTACATTGGTATACTAAATATGCTTGTCTTGCATTGCCCCACATTTAGGAAAACTGCTACTATTTCACCGAAGTGGAGGATAGTACAAATTAGATAAAAGTCTAAATATCAGTACTTGATAGAAATCTCAGATTACAAAGCACGTTAAATGTGCCTCCCAAACAACCCCTACAATATCAAGCGTCCTTGAAAGTCATTGAATTTCTAGACAGCTAACACTTTGCAAACAGCCAGAATATTGACTACAGACGGTAAGTAGTTCTTCCTCCTGTCTCTTTTTGAAGGTTCTCATTTTTCATTTAATAGTTTTAGTGAGGAATTGGCTGCTCAGCCCCTAAGACAAAGAAAAAAAAAAAAAGAAAAAAAAAGAACTGTGTGTTGTTTGGTTTTTGTTTGTTACCAATATATTGAAAAATGAGAATACAATATAGAAATCACTTTTACTCTTCATCAGGAACATGGTGACCACCATCATAAAGAAAATGTACTTTACATTATTTTTAAGACTAAATGTATTTAAGTTGGAATTCAGCAACGTGTCCAGAGCCACCAGTAGTTCCAACCCTTTTTTTCCCCAGAATCCAGTGAGGAAAAAAAAAATATCATTATATGTAACAGGTATCATAAGCTGTAGAAATTATGTCACTGTAGGCAAGAGAAGCTCTTTAGGTGACACACCACCCTTTTTGATCAAAGGTATACAGTGCATGGCATTGGTTTCCAGTCCAATATCTGTGTGTCAAGTACTGCTGTCAGAAGTAAGCAGCCTACAATGTACGCATTTCTGTTTAAGCAGTCAGCCATATGTCCCACTCATGAACATTTTAACTACTACAGTAACACTGGAACAACATACTTTGCTAAGTATTATTAAACATCTTACAATTCTGCAATACAGGAACTAACTGAAACTACTAAGGAATCTCTCCTAACCCATCTACCTGGCGTTAGTGCATCAGGCATCTGTTGAACCTCAATTCTGGTGTAATGCACTGAGTTCATCCACACACAGGGATAAAGAGCAACATCTTAATGTTGTATTTGGATTGTTGAGTAGAAAGAATGGACAAAAATAAAAGGAACAAAGATAGAAATATAAAGGAAGAAAGATATATAATTCACTATATTGAGCCCTTTTCCCATGCTGGTGTAGGAGGGGGAAAGGTAGCTGGGAGCTACCCAGGTAAAATAAAGGTAAAATATTTTTTCTACTGAGAAATGTAGTACAACAAAATCATAAAACGTTGTCTGAATCATCTTGTATTCCTCAAACTATCTCCTCATAATAGTTAGGACAAAACCCAGAAATGTGAATTGCATTGACAAGGAAAACAGCTTTATAACACTGACCTAGGAATACATCAGTTAGGATTTATTTTTATTTTTTTTTATTTTTACTTTTTAAGTAACCATGCAATCCAAGTAGTAGTATATGAAGGAATATTAAAAGCAAAAGACAAAAGACAAAATGGCCTAAGTGTCTGTCTTCGAAAAGTCATAGAATTGCTTTAACTTTGGCCTGTCAAAGACAATCAGTGGAATTAGGAAAATATCTGGTCCATATTGAACTTCATAGTATTATCTGAAATTTTTAACTGAAGTTCGTTGTTGATCAGAATGTGAGACTGATGAGATCAGCTAATATATGAGGTATGATAATTAAGAAATGTTGATTGATTTTGTAACATTGAGAAATTATTAACCCACTTGAGGATATTTGAAGCACTAGTGAAATAGTGGTTAAAGTCTGGTTTAAGATGAGAACTGTTCATCTTTTTAAGTGGTCATTCTGAGAGAAAGTCATGCATTTGCAATATCCATATATATTTTTTTTTTAATTCATACAGATCTCCTCCCCTCCGAACGGAAACTATGATTTTCTGACCGCAACAGACATGAACATTTTAGATATACCTACAGCATTTGCCACCTGTATGTGTTCTGTGCATTGATCAGGGACTTTTTATTTCATCTATCATTCAGAACTGCCTGCAGTGAATGATTTAATATCTGTAACATTAAGTGAAGATTAAGAAGTATAGTATTGATGCTATGACAGTTACCTATTATAAATATTGATTTTTATTTCAATTTAATGTTGTCTCATAAGCTCTACAGAGAGGAGCTGCATCTCCTTAATATAGATTCAGTATAGAAGAAGAAAAACATCTATTTGTCATTATTTTTAGTTGTTCTTTTCCAGTCCAGACAACTCAAAGCAAGCATGACACTTCACAACATCATAAACTACGTTCAAGTAGCATATTGTTATTCTATTCCAATGTCTTAGCAACAGTAAAGAACAGTAATTTTCTTTGTTGTCTAGTACCTTCTAGAGGCACCTCAATCAAACCACATAGATATTGTGATCACATCAACCCCAACAGAGAAACAGAAGTGAATAGCTATTGGAACTTCAGTTTTGCCTCCTATCTCAGAAGACTAAAAAAGACCAACTGAAAACATTCAGAGCTGTACACAGTAGAAAACAAAATTCTGCAGAGGGAGGGAAGGAAGGAAGAACATATCCCAAAGGTAGGCAGCCTCCTCTGTTCCCCCTGCCCCAAAAAACCCAACCCAGTCCCAACTTTTTGAACTTAAACTTGGAAATAGATTAGGATTTAATGAGCAAACTTACTAAAATCTAACAGTTTCCTTCTAGTGTGGATGCTTTCCAAGTTAACCTGGACATTTTTGCAATTTCTAACATGAATAAGAAGATATAATTAAGAAAAAAAGTAGAGAGAAAAAGTATATTTACTTTGTTATGGAGTTTTCATATCTCTGGTAAGTTTCAAATAAACGTTTCAACAAAAAAAAAAGGAAATATACATAGTAATAGTAATATAACTCAATTTTCTATAAAGTATTTGTTTGACAAGGTTTGACAAGGGTTTTGCTTTGCAGCAACCAGAATTATATACACAAGTAGGGGACCTAATGCTTTCTAAACTGCATTTATATTCCATTCAGTAACTTCTTCCAGCGATCGGTCTAATGCAGCAGCTTCTCAGTAGGAATGTGCCAGAAGTCATATTTTAAATAGAAATACAAATATGTTACACAAATGTGAAAACACATGGATAGCTTAATGGGCGAGGAAAGGGAGAGGAAATGAGCATTCATCTCCAAAAACTATTGATAACATCTTACCCAGGAGGCTGAGATCATTACATACTAGCTACTAGACTATCTTAAGTACGACACTGACAAAACAAACTTCAGAATAGTTAAAAAGTAAACTTAGTACAAAAAGTGAATTCTGTATGAGTTATGTACTTCATGGTTATAACTTTATTATTTTCCAATTCTCTATAGCTTCAATTCCATAATTTCAAACAGCTGTATCAAACTGCATAAAGTTACACTATGCATTAACATTGAGTATGCCTCTGAATAACCACACAATCACAGAAAGCAAGGAAACAAAATTAGTCCACCTACAACACCAGTTGACAAGCATGTGCAATATTAACAAAGGAGCAAGTTCAGACAGAACTAAACACTATTCCCCAAAACAGTTCACCGTGTCTATCATACATATTTTCCCTCTCTCTGCCCAAATTGAATCTTTTTTTTTCAAAACTCCTCTGAAATTTGTTAATAATATACCTTCCTTGCACACCCTTTATCTTCTTTTGGGTTTTCACACACCAACATTTGAATCTGGTTGTACTTTCTCTGCATGGTTCACACTTGCACTGAAGAACTCTTGAACATACAAAATCCTCAGGCCAAAAGTGTATAAGTATTAAAGAGGATTTATAAAAATTAATGGCGAAAAGGTGTTCAAATGGATCTGAATACAATTGTCCTGAGGCAGTCCTTAGCTTCAGAACCAACTAACTACCGATACTGAGAAGCTGAGAAGTATTATCAATCATGAAAATGATTCTTGTTTCACATTACTGTTAGATGGACCTTTAGGCCAATTCAGTGCAGATGAGGATTTGACTTCTATATTTTACTCCTCTTTGAATACTAAGATCCTTTTACTTAACTCACAAAAGGAGTGCTCTTTGACCAACACAAGAACCAGAAAAAATAGTATATATTTGAGAATTTTGAAAAGTGAGGAATGAACTGGCTATTCCACTAATAACTGCAATGCCTAACCACTAATTTAGCAATCACACAAATAATATCTATGTTATTTTGGTATTTCTACATCACTGATTGGCAGGCATTCTTCATCAGGATCATCAGCTTGATGACAATGACACAGGGAGGTTAAATATCTAATTAGCCATCAAAAACAATGCTTCTATGACATTCAGGCTCCATTAACATCACAGCAGAATTCAGGGAGTTTATAACCAAATACTAGTTTTCAAAATTAAGAATACTGCCATTCATATGAAGTAGAAAATCAGGCAGCAGGCAGCTAAAGCAATAAAATAACATGATGAGGATTTCTAAAAAATAAATAAATAAATAAATAAAACACTACAAAGGCCAAATTGACATGACTGTCACATTTCAATCAATGCAAACAGCATTCAAAGTTTTCTTCATTTTTGTTTTAATTTGCAAGTAAAAAAGGATCTAGAGTGTACTCCAGTCTTGAACATTTTCCTCCATTCATAGTTTAGACTAAAATGGAGAAAAAAAACTTTAATATGGAAAACTGTATATTCACAAACTAATTAATGTAATATCTAAAGAGTCCACTGTGTGGAAAAACTCCTCCTCTTTGATTTTTTTCTGTTCAAACAAAACACAAACAGAACACTTAAAGATATGAAAAAAAGCACAGATAGCTTCTAAGTTGTTTGTTCTCATAATTGGGCATGCAAATATTCTGTAATAGAATAAAATGTACGTATTTGCCACTAATTAGGTCTTACAGATAAGAAACTACCCAGAAAAGCAGACTGAACATCTGGACTGAACAAAGTGAGCCTGTCTAGTAGCTTATTCCATAGAAAGAATTTAATTATCATCTCCCACTTCCCCATAAAGATAGGTGTGGTCATGAGGAAATAATTTACAGTGCTAACAGCAAATATATCAAAAGAACAACTCATTGGGGCAGGGAAAGGAGCAGGACACAGAAGCAATATAAACACAAAATTTAAGAAATATGATGTGGCTTACAGTATCATCAAGAAAAAAATTAGGGAATTATGCTCTTAGTAAAAACTGTTATTACACTAAATGGAACTATGACTTAGTGTTTCCTTATTGTCTCTATATACATGCATTAACACTGTGAGATAAAACCGTAAGGTATGAAACATTTGTTTTCATTCACAGAACTTTTAAATCTTTTCAGACAATTAGATGGATAGTTGAGATTTTCTGATTCACTATGAATAGTGAATAATCATCCAAAGAAAAACACATTAGCTATTCTTATTTTTATTAGTTTAATGATCTTTGCTATACTTTTTGAAGCATTTCTTCAGTCATTTGTTTTTTACCACATGAAACTCATGCAAAATATGAGCACGACTTAAGTGATGCTTATAAAATATTATATTATTTAAATATAATCAACACATAGGACAGCTTATCATCAGAACTTAAGTATTTTAGAAATTCAAAATGTTTATAGTCTAGAAAACAGAAACAGTTAACTTATTTTTTCGTCCTTTTAGGTGTTGATTTTTTTAAATGCCCCTGATTTAAGGAGAACAGTAAGTTCTATTATTTCAAAGTAGAAAAAATGTACATCTACTTTTCTATATACTACAACATTGAGACCTTCCCCACAGCACTGTCATGGAAGTTTAGGGCTCAGCTAAAACATGCTCTATATTTTGGGTTAAAAAGATACAGTATTTTCTGTAAAGATTGAAAAATTACTTTTCCTATTTCACAGATATTTGGCAAATAAGTCACTCTCCTAGTTAGAAAGAGTGAAAAAGCAGTTCCATAGCTTGAAACAATGCACGTTGCTGGATTACTAAATGTCATTAGTGAGGATTAAAGTCTTGGTAGACTGAGCAACACAGATTGAAATTACTGCAGCAAGTATAATACTAATGCTAAGACAAAAAATAAGGGGGGGGATTATAGCACAGAATCAATATGTAAAGCTTAATAGCTTTCTCAAATGTTATATTTTTCGTAGACCTTTATATCTTTTAAAATGTTTCTATACTTAGCAATTTTCTAAGTAACATGCAGTTAGTAGGACTGAAGTGAGAGTAGAAGAGAAAAATACACAAAAGTTGTCTTGATTTACTGCTAACTTTGTAAGAAATGTAAGTAGTTTACAAGTTTTAAGAGTTTAGAATAGATGTTGCTTTACAGAACAAATTATTACTGCCAAAAGCATTCCAGGTATTAACATTTTTGTGCACTGGCTTACACTGCACAGTGAATACAGAGATGAAAAACTGAAGGTGAATTAATTTTAATTCTACAAAATTGGAATTCAGCTAGACAAACTGAGTGTTAATTAACAAAGCCTTTCTATGCACATTCAGAAGACTATAAAAACAAAGACAACAACGAAATGATTCAGAAGCAAATTACAAACAATAAAAAAATCATCATGAGGTAATTTTCAAATGCATCCATATTCAAATTTTGCAGTATCTGTACCAAGTGAAATGTATCTTAAGTAGGTACACAAGGAACAATTTCAAATACACATACATGCGCATATATATTCTAAACTAATAAAGTTTTTGCTGCATGTTCTGACCTTCAGAGTGCTCTATGGCTGATCAGATGTGATGGAAGTAAAATGACCACACTTATGCTCTCCATTTGTGCAAATGTTCAAGTAACTACAACTCTCTATTACTGATACACTAATGTAGCTTTCCATATACATCTGAAAGATGGCACATACATCCAGTGATGTTTACTGACTTCTACTTAGCTCTTCAGGCAAGAAGTATTTTTCCTCACTTCTCTAAGTATTTATGAAGATAGTTTTCAATTCTAATGATACTAAAGCAAATATTAAATGTGATTCATGTTCCTTAATCCATGATTTAATCTAGGAACACAAACTTTAACCTCTATGTGTAAGCACCGCACCTGTTTTTAATTTTTATACTGCATATTTGATTGCAGCTGTCTTTTTTTAATGTTATTACTAGCTGTCATCTTCACATTACAAACTGCAATTAGGCTTGATGTTTAAAATGCATGAACCACATTTCTGAGAGCTATTACATGAAGCATAGGTCACAGATTATGCCTCCCTTTTGTATACCTTTCCCATTGCTGACTACTTTTTGGCAAGCAACTATCCTCAATCACTGAGATTAATTACTGAATCTACATTTTTCTGCAAGATGTATACACAAGGTATAGGAGAGCTGTGATGAATTACCCAACTATCAACAAATATTTCAAGTAGTGAAATCTGCCAATCAGGACTTTTGGGTTACTTTGAAATGCAATCCCAACAGAAATTCTTTGAATATATCTGACTATTCATATTTTAACTTGCAACAATTCATGAACATTTTATGCATACATTTTATTAATATATTTTATGTATTAATCCTCCACCACCTTTAGTACTTCAAAACAGTTGTAACACATTTCCTTGTATTTTGCACCTTTCTGAAAAGCTGCTGTTTCTCTAAGCGAGAGGCAGTGTAAACATTGCTGGCCCTGCCAATTTGGGATTGGCAAATCTAAACCACCATGGACAGGGTTACAAAAAGTCTCAACACCAAAAAGTGTTTAAGATGCACACTGAACCACAGCTGAATTACAAGCACTCACCCACTTTCACTATCTACAAGGTGTGCTGGCACACTGATATCCCTGCTGCCCTTCTCCCAGAATCTACAGTTATCATAGAATCATAGAATAATTAAGGTTGGAAAAGACCTCCAAGATCATCTGGTCCAACCATCCCACTACCACCAATGTCACCCACTAAACTATGTCCCTAAGCACCACATCCAACCTTTCCTTAAACACACCCCAGGACGGTGACTCCACCATCGCCCCGGGCAACCTGTTCCAATGCCTGACTACTCTTTCTGAGAAGAAATGTCTCCTAATTTCCAACCTGAACCTCCCCAGGAGCAACTTGAGGCCATTGCCTCTTGTCCTATCACTAGTTATCTGTGAGAAGAGGCTGACAAAAGAGGCCAACAGAATCCATAGTGCTCCAAAACTGCACCAGGAAAGGCTGTTCACCTTCACAAGAATGCCATTAAATGGAGAGAACGTGAACAGGAACATGCCAAACCAAGAGAATAAGCCCCAAAGAAGCACCCACAAGAAACGTGGTTCCTTACTTTTTTTTTTTTTATTATTATTTTTACTTTACTTTTTTTTTTTTTGGGGGGGGGGGGGGGGGAGGGGGAGGCAAAATTGAAAGCTATTTAACTATTGAAAAAAAAATAAAATCAATCAAACAGTCGTGTCTCCCCCCCCAGTCTTCCTTTCAATGACTTGATCAAAATGACACGGTGCATAACAGTGTGGACTTGTATCTTTATCCTTCTCTTGCTTTTTCTGTCTTCTTTCTGGTGTAGTGGAACACTCTTCACAATCCATTTACATTCAAGGTGGGCTATCTATCCTGAAACCTCTGAGGAAGACCTAGACCCTAGATTGAGTATGCTGGTCCTATTCCCACCGTTGGCAGCTCTCTTTGTATGGCTGCTGTTGAACCACCTGCTGAAGCAGCCAACAGCAGGGCTGTTGGTCCCAGAGCTCCCTGCTGCACCCATTATAACCACTTATTCACATCTGAAGAAGTAAAAAAAGGAAAAAAAAAAAAAAAAAAAAGTCTTCTGCAGCAATGGGAGAGATGCACAGAAATGATGTTGGCTTTTTTATTTTTTTAGCTTAGAAGTTAAACAAGGACATTTCTTTCTTTCTCAATGTCCATTAACAGTTATTAACATAGCTTAAAAAAGTGTAAGATTATGCAAGTTCATTAAGTAAACGCATGGGAACACCCCTAGTGAAAAGGTGAGTCCATCTAGAGAATTGGCATTAAGGAGAGGACTTGCTGAAAATACATGTTTTTCTTTTATGGCAATTAAATAAATAAATAAATAAATCTATTGATTTAAATGTTACCTCACATTTGAATAAACAGTACCACTGTTACTTTCAATTAAGACAATGAAACTGCCTAGTCTATTCTATTAGATGCTTATTAAGTTAAAGAGTTGAAGAGTTAAAAAAAAATTAAAAAATCACAGAATCATCTAGGTTGGAAGAGACCTTCAAGATCACCTAGTCCAACCTCTGACCTAACACTAACAAATCCTCCACTAAACCATATCACTAAGGGCTACATCTAAATGTCTTCTAAAGACCTCCGAGGATGGTGACTCAACCACTTCCCTGGGCAGCCCATTCCAATGCCTAACAACCCTTTCCGTAAAGAAGTTCTTCCTAAGATCCAACCTAAACCTCCCCTAAAATAATTTACGCTCCTTACAAAACTTCAGAAGAAAATGAAAAAATCATGACATTGCTTGACACAAGGTATTTTTTGCATTTATTTTACATATCCTTGACAATAATGCTCCACTTTTTAACAGAGAACAAACATATTTATTCCAATATACTTTAATACTACCAATTATCAAAAACAAGCTTAAAACAAGCTTACAAGATGCAAGAATCACTGTCTAGCACAATGAAAACATAACTCCTATATGTTAAGGATATGTGCACATATGTACACACATTGCATATTACTAAATATAATATAGGCCTGTTCCTGAAATGCCATGTTACCAAGTGGTACCAAAAACCTACCTACTTGAAATGTGCTGGTTTACTCACTGACAAGTGATATGTGCAAGCAAGCAAACAATTTATTTATATTCATATATATATACACACATGCACACACACATATATACACCAGAACCTTCTCTAAGGTGTGTGTACTAGATTTCAATTAAGGTTAAAGTAACTGAGCTTACTACAGTATGCACTAAGAGCACTAGCAAGACACCACACTGCTCACAGTAGGATTATCCTACAGCTCAGCCAAGCAGAAAGCACACAAGCGGGGAGGTGAGAGAAGCCACTCTGCTGTTGCTTTGCTCTTGCAGGCTTTTCCTTGAGGCAACCAGATGGGAAGACACAGTTCCCTAACCAGTAACTTTGTCTTTCATTCAAAGCAGTTTGTTTCACCTGCATTTCCAGTGACAAATAAAAGCCTGAGGCTTCACGCAACTGGGTCTTAATCAATCAACAGCTAGAAAATTGCCTGAGACTTGCAAGAAGTTTAGTATTACTTCAAGTTTCATCTAGACAGCATGTCAATAAAGAGATGAATGCTACTTGCTAAGATATCATACTGAACCAAGTACTGTAAATATTCATTCTGATTCAAAATTTCAATTTCATGAAATACTTGCACTACCAGTATTCAGACACTCAAGCTTCATCATTACAAATGTTCCTGATGGAGTAAGAAAAAAAATAGTAAAAAAACAAACCTCACAGATTATTTTTTTTTGTATTTTTAGGAAAAACTCCAGCATAAACTCTTTTCAGCATAAAACTCCAGCTGAATTCTACAGCTTAGAACATAACTCTGAAAATATAATTGGAAATACATATTACACTCGCTAATTGAAAATTGATTTGGAGATGAGGAATTAGTACTGGTGATTTCAAAATATGAATCGAGAAGTACAAATATTTACAAATCCTCAATGTGTTAATAATTATTCACTGAAATTTGAGTAATTGTGGATGATGAATGTGTTGAAGAAATGTGTAGTCTGTTCATAAACAAAGACCTCCAGAAGTGAAGTACAGCATTTTAAGCAGATGTATACAATTTATCAGTGCCAAAAATAGTAACCTTTTAACTAATCACTTACTAAATAGCTATTTTTCCTAAACATAAGGCATTCCCATTAATTCAGCCTTTATAAACTGCATTTCTGAAGTGGATACAAAATTTATTGTGGCCTTATTTTGTCTAGCTTTGTCTGCAACACATATAAAACCATCTTAGTGAAACTAAATGAATAACTACAGTTCATGCCCATGACATGGGCAACAGAATTTGTCTATGTTAAAACCTGTCATACTATACCTTCAAAAATTAAAAACTATTATGGGGATTAATTTGCTGCACTGATTTACAACAACAAATATGTAGATATGATACACTAGTATCACTTAGGTACTGTATCATCAATAAACATATGACATTTTCATTAAAAATGATTGAGAATTATGAAGCTATTCAACCATCTGTGCTGTTAGGACTTCAAGCTTTCAGCATTATTTAAGACAGACTAGCTAATACACATCCCCGATATAAAATAAAAAGATTTTTTTTTTTTGCTAGAGGATGCTATTTCATTTAAGAAGATTTTACATGGATAGCAATTGTAGATGCTCTAACAAATTACATATCCAAAAAGAAACCAGACATTTTTCAGAAGTTTATCTATAAGACAAACCTTTAAAAGAAAATGCTTGGAATAAAATCTAGGTCTTGGCATCCTTCCTTTTGGAAACTCCTTCTTCATTAAGGAGACTTACCATCTCCATCAGCATCTATTACATCTCTCAGAGTGATTCTTCCAGCTTCAAGGGATTCAAGCTAGTTAAATTTCTGTGATTACTCAGTCTCTTGTCCATACTGAGATATTTATTATTAGCATAACAGAGTTAAGCAGTCTGCACATAATAACTGCAACAGATGCTTATAGACTGCTTTATTTAATAGAATTCAGAGGTTTAGATAAATTTTCAAATAAAATTTTGCAATTATATTTGAATGAATCCTTTAAAAGATAAATTTGTGTATGTGCAATAGTATTTCTCCAATCACAGACATACCTTTGAAAACCATAGTCTTCTTGGATTCACAAGATTTAAACACCTAAAAGTTTCTTCCAACTTGACTATAGTTCAGATAAATCTATAGGTATTCACATGAGAAAGCATATAGAAATATGTAAGTATCTACAAGACTAGCATATGAAGTTTCTTAGCAGCCTTTAAAATTACAAAAGAAAATGTTTATTTTTATTCTATTTATTTATTTATTTAGCGTGTGGTCTTTAGGGGCTTTTTAACATCTTTCTGATCACACAGCTCAGAGAGCTTGTGCCTGGTCTTGAGCTCTGGGTCCCAGAACAGGAACCCAGACAGAAAGAAATGACAAAAAAGGCCCAGATTTATTGCAACCTCATGTTGATGTTACCTCTTTTATATAAATAAACATAGATCTAATGATCATTACAAAAGCCTGAGTTACACTTTTCTATTTACTTCAAATCAACAGCATTCCTACACAAGAGGAAAGTTGAGGAAGTCAAAAAGAAAGTTGGAGCTTACCTAGGACCAAAATAGCTATATACCTACTTATCTGAACAAACTACACACTTGTCTCACTTCAAGCCCAGAAGCAGACACCCTGAATCCATTGCCCAGTGTAAAGCTGTATTTTTTAAGGAACTCCTCCCTTTTAAGAAGTTTTTGTCTGGGGGCAAACAAAAAGGCCATGTTTCTGCAAGAATATTCTACTACGTTCTCATCAGTCTTTTCTTAAAGTCCTTTCCAGTGAGGAGATGTGATCTTTCAAAACTCTCAGGTTACATATGGGACTAATCAAGATTATGGAGAACTGGATTTCCACATATCAGCATTTTATAAATCTGTAATTTGTAGTCCCATAGGCTATCCTTGCACATCTCATGCCATACTCACATAAGAGTATGCTGAGCCTCCAAAAATAAAGAGCAACCAAGCAGGTAGATTTCACAGATGCCCGGTGCTGCTCATTACACTAGAGCTAGGATTGCTCATATCTCACATGTGAATTAATCTAAAACATTAAAAAGAAGTGGAAGAAAAAGACACTGAAGACCAGATTGCCTTCACTGTCTGTAACCTTTTGCTTCCAGCAATTCATGACCATACTTGCTAAAATTATGCGTGTTTAGCATGTATATTACCATAGCAGCATCTCTCTGCTACTTAGCTTCTTTTTGCTGGGCTGTGTCAGAGTACACTACATAATTATGATTTCTTTTTACCCCATTCCCAAAGTGCTTCCTTTTCCAAGCCTAATTAAAGCTGATATTCAATGTAATTAGTAGAATTTAGAATTTTTCTGTGAAAAAGGCTCATCTGCAGCTTCTCATTGGCTTATATCATGGAAAAAAGATATTTGAGATAGTTAAATATCAGCAATATATTTGCAGCTTTTCCAACAACACAACATTTCTGCACAATAAAAATAAAATATAATGAAACAATCAGCTAGAATAAAATTCTAGCTTCTTTACCTCTACTGGAAAGGGTAGGAAACCCCAACAAAGATAGCTAGGGTAAAGACCCATACATTGACCTCAACATTGCAGAGAAAATTAGTAAAAAACATCAGATACAAGATTATAATAGGAGAATTAATTTATATAAAGCCACTTTCTCCAAATTCCTAAAATATTATTAACGAAAAATGCTGCATATGTCACCCTTTAAGGATAAAAACACTTCTTAAAAAAAAAAAGTTTGACACATTACATTCCATAAAGGGTTTTTCTACAAATACAGCTGGAGTGAAACACCTCATGGGTTCATCTTCTTTTGAAATAACAGTTACTTTTGTAAAGTGTCAGACACATTAATAACATTTTGTAAAGTTTCTGTTGTTGCTGTTTTTTGTTTTGTTTTGGAGTGGCATAAAAAGCAACACATGAAAGAAAGAAAGAAAAAAAAACTCTTGGCCTTTTCTTAATGATAACATTCTATAATAAAAAATAATTTCCTGGAACCTCAAGGCATATACATTCATGTCCTATTAACCACATACGACCAAATTTGTAGTGGAAACAGGCTCCAATTAAAGTTTTGCATCAACAATATCAGAAATATCACCAAATGACACCTTCATCATATACAAAAAAATAATGAGCTTATTTGATTTCTTTAAAAACATGCTAATGTTCATGATGGTATTTCTTTTTTTCTTTTTTTTTTGATTCAGTTTATTTTGTTTCATCTAGATTTTATTTTCATGCACAACTTTCTATTTTTCCTCCTCTTTTCCTACCCACAGTTTTAACAAGTTAACTCAATATATCTCTCAATATATTTTTGCCTTTCAGGAGAAGGAGTATTTGAACTGAAATTGTAGAAAATCATATAAAAATATTATTTGTATTGGGAAGTAAAGTAAGGTCCATTACTTTTCTTCTAGCCATGGCGTGACTGACTAAAAACTATCTAAATATACAGGTGCATGAAGGCACAAAGCACTGAATGTCATAGATGCATACCAAATTTGGAAACTTTAAAATATATTAATGAGACTAGTAATTTTTGCTTCATCTACTGAATACATTCGATTAGCTATGCTATAATCTCCAAGCAGATGAGTGCTAGTACAATACCACAGCAGGATGTATGAAAGTAGTTTTATTTAATGAATTATCTCTGTGACAAATGTAATATAAGGATTATTGGAGCACTGAAGCTATTTTTCAGAATGTCTTAGGTGAAAAAAAAAATAAAATATTTAGTTTAATATTTCTGCAGCCTCATTTTCTAAGGATTCATTCTACATTATTTACATTATTCTCATAATGAAGAAACCTAGATGAATAGTAACCACATCTTGCTATACTTTGCCATACAACAGGATTGAAGCCAAAGCACATCTCAGTGACTGGAAAACCCCTAGACTTTTCCCCATAAGGAAGATAGCTAATTACTGTGTTTTCATTCTACGTTGAAGACTCAACATCCATCGGCTTCTGTCACTTGGTGCTGGTTACGTACCCTAAGTCCTACACCTCTCTGTCATGCCAATGCAGGACTTAATGTCTCTCTGGATTAAGCCAGGGTAGTGGTTCCCACAAGTAAAATCAAGACCCTGACTGAGCCATCTACACGCTCAGCCAGGGTCAGTCAGGACCACTAGTACAGGCTGCCATGGGGGCCCATTTCTACCTGCTTCTCATGCAAACTTGTAGCAACAATGCAATCAAACCCACAATTTTTAAAAGCAAACCATATATTTATATACATATATATATATATTTGGCAAAGCTACTAGCTATAAATCCTTACATGTCTTTAACTGCAAAAATGCATGTAATGCACAGAGACACAAATCAAAAATCCATCACGACGAAGGGAAATACAGTTTTAAGGCAAATCATTACTATACCGTTGTGCTGAATTTTACAAACAAAGACATCAGTATTTATAGTTTGGTAACCCTCTGTAACTTCTGGAAAGCAGCTTGTTCAGTATTTTCATTCCATTGATTTATTATACTTTCCTTACACCTGAGGCTACAGGAATCATGTCATAAGTGGTATTTGGAAATTAATAAAGAACTAGAATTGTAGAGTCACCCGTTACATTATATGTAGCTCAAAACTGCACTTTAAGACCGAACTGTTCATAATGGACAATCAAAGTTCAAACTTTTCTTTTTCCCCATTACAAAGACATGGAATAAAAGTCCCAAGTCATATTTTAGGGCAAAATTAACTTATTTATATGTTAATCAACTTTCCCAATACCTTTATCCAACTGGGTATTTTACACTGAAACACAAGCTCTGAAGTCAAGGAAGTTAATTGGTTTCACCCAGTAAAAAGAAAAAAAAAAAAAGGAAAAAAGAAAAAAAAAGCCACTACCTCTGTGACCACCCTGACCTGGTTTGGAGTTCTCCCTTACTTGTAATAAAAGCAAACTTGTACTAATAGAAATAGCTTTATTACCCTCTCAGAGTCTCCAAGCAAAACATGGCTTTGTAATGGCCAATTATAGCTCAACACCTGCTGTTGGGAGGAGAACCTCGTTACAAACTAATTTGAAGAACAGCTGCTTTAATGTTTTCTGAAAAATAAGTAATAGCTGAGCAGCCACTTCACCAAGCCTGCTAACCCACAGAAAGCCTGCTCCAAGACTGTCCACAGAAGTCAAGCAAATATAAATGATTGTTTTGCCATCTGCAGAAAGGGATCTGAAATCCCAATTTGTGCAGTGTTTATGAGAAAACAGAAGTAGTAGTACCAGAATGTCTTCCCACTAGTTATCTAGAATACATCTATCCTAAAGACACTGTCTCAAAATTGTCATTGACTGCACAATAATAAACACATTCAGAAAAAATGAAGACAAAACCAACCTAAATATATATATATGTATTTTTTTTCCAGGTTGTTGATTTAATGAACTTCTTTCCAATTCCAGTTAGATTTTTCCAATAAGAATTTCAAATAAGATTCTCTTACTATTAAAAAAAAAAAAACTAACTACATTTAAAAAAAAATACTAACTAACTAAATGAAGTTGTTTTGTTTAAAACACAAACAAGAGGAAGATGAAGAAGATGTAGTAGAAATACACAGCATATCACAAAATTCTGGAAAATCTATAACAACACCATCCTGCTAACAAACATGATTCATTACAAACATTATCAAGTTTTTTTGTAAATATCCAACTGTAAATATATGAAGTTAGGTCATCACATCTGAACCACATAAAAATATTTCAGTCAAATTGTGCAAAAAGTACAAAGATAAGGTTGATTGAAATCGCTTCCAACGTTTCTCATGCAACAGCTGTTGACAACTAATGTTTTGACAATGCCTATGAAAAAGATTAACTATAAAAGATACTACCACATATTAGCTACCTGTCCCACTGCATGAGATAAGAAAGTCTCCCCCAGTCCCAACTTCTCTTTTGCACCCACCCTCTTTGAGATGCTGTATGAAAGCACGCTCTCTATGCTTGAAACTATCATAGAGGTGATAAAGATTCATGTGTGTAAAAGACCAAAACTATTGATTAAATAATAATTTGATTCCAGAAGGAGCATACAGAATGGCTTACAAAAATTTACCTTTCAATTGGTGTGAAATGATGACTAATTGGAATGGAATGACTTTATTATACAAGAGGCTATTTTTTTAAGTAAAAAAAAAAAAAAAACACAAAATCATAATTTCTGAATTCTACCACAATAGAGTACAAATTAAGCTGTTTAAATTCTGTTTTAGCTTCTGCGTCCAACTCAAAGACAATGTCGTTGGTCTTGATTTATTAGTATTTCTGAAGGACATTAAGATTCTCCTTTGTAAACCCATACATACCATGAAAATATGACTAAAATGAATGGGGTTGATTGTATAACACCTATTTAGAAATCATTAACTCTGTGATGAGGTTCCCATTCTACCTTTTTATCAGACACAGACTATTCAGGTTGAAATTTCTATACTTGTGGTTTTACTTCCTTTCTGTAATATTGTAATTTAGCCATTCTGGGGAGTCAGATTACAGAAAACATTTTCTCCTTCAGTGATTTTCTCAAGATACATCAACGTGTCCTTGGACTTACAGGAAAATTTCATGTGCCTGTTTGGGACATATCCTTTCCAGTCCTTGTAAGAGGACAGAGAGGGAGGAAATATCTAGACTTGGAGAAGTTGCAGTCATTAAAAGAACCTAGAAACTAAATTTCCACACTAGGCATGTGGCAGCCCACCATGGAGGGGACAAAACATAATTTTTTGCTTTCTTAAAACTTTTACTGGCTCCTACGACAATAAAGACAAGAGTGAAACCCCTGTCTTTCTGGTATTTCTCTCTTCCAGCTCTTTCTTTAAATACACAATAGTGTGGAATGAAAGCGGGTAATATATATATATATATTTTTTTTTTTTCTAGTGGAAACTAGATATGCTAGAGCAAGAACCTGAAGAGCAAACCACAGACTGGGGGGCCCACAGACATGGAAGGTAGACCAGCAAAATCAGAGAAGCAGAGTCAGGCCCAGATCCCAGAGCTCCAGTGCCCCAAACTCCTGTGTTCCCATAGTGTCAAATGTCTGGGAAAAATCACTCTTTAGGATTTTTTCTGGCCCACTCCAGTGGCATCAAGCATGTGCCAATTTCCTACAAATTTAACCCCAGTGGCAGAGATTGCAAGCCCAGCTGGTAACAACACACAAACAAAAAACCACTTACCCATACCACAACTACCACAAATATGCACTACAAAAATTCAAAGCCACAGCACTAATTAGTCTGAAAAAATGCTTACTGCTGCCTCTAGGATGGATCCCAAATTTACCATACACTTCAAACTTTGACAGCCCTGCACGGTGCCTTCTCATTTGCAAAACACGGATATTAATGCCACATTACCTTGTAGGCAGAATGAAAAAAACAATATTTGTGAAATGCTGAGATAAGATCGGAATGAGCACCACTGCATCACTGTGCACTTAAGAGCTATATCAAAACACAGGGCAGCAATGGGAAAAATGAACAGTTGCACAAGGATTGATAAATGTATCATTTCCTAGTTGTTGGCTTCACAAGTTCAAGAACACTTTTTGTTTGTTTCTATTAGAAATGCCAGATGCCTCACAATAGGTTAGATTTCACATCTATGTTATCTTCCTAATTTAACCTCATCTATTTAACTATAGACTTCTTTTAATTTTCACATTAAAAAGATGTTACAGAACAAAAAGTTGCCATAGAGACATATACATTCTTTTCCAATAATTTCAAATATAGTTAGACTCAATTAATTATTCAGTTCATCACAGAACCATTTATACTTTTATATGAAATATTCCAGGCTGAGAGATTTTTTTTTTTAGGTATGAAAAAAAGAACTTCAAATGGCAGTTCATGAATTTAGGGAAAAAAAAAAAAGGTTAAAATTGTGAACAGAAATGTTTTGTTCACAAATCAGAAAAAATATCCACCAGCTACACCTATAATCTAGGGTCATTCTATATTTCTTTATATCTCTTATATATGAGGATGGTTTGGGGAAAAACGGGTTGTTTTGCATTTATTTTAAAAGCCTACAATAATAATAATAATAACAGAAAGAGCTTTGATGCTTCATATGCATGCTTACTGACAAGTTATATACGAATCCTGTCTTTAAAGAGATAATATAACATTAAAGACTAAAATTGTCACCATTTTTAATGGGAGTGAAAGCAACCCGATATTGATGGAGAGAATCTGGAGCTGTCATTCAGAATACAATCTTTTTGATTGGCAGCTGTGATTTGGTAATACTGAGACCTTGTGCTACTTGATTAAAACAACATCGAGATGGAAAGATCTCTTCAGATTAGAGGTCAGGAACATCAGTTTCTGATTTTTCTGCAGTTGTCACAAGTGATATGGGGTAATTAACCAAGTCTGGAATAATGTCAGACAGGTGGTACTTTTCTTTTGAAGCAATTCATTAGGGAAGACTTGTCACTTGTGACATTCCCACATAAATCCTGGTGCTTGGCATCTTCTTCAAATCAATTTAAATTCATCCCTTGAATATGACAATATTTTAAAGGAGATTACAGAGTCATCTAATACAACAGCTTAGAATTTCATTTGGCAAATCTTTTTTGTTAAAAAGAAAAAAAGGCAAAGTTCCCAAATCTTGCATATAATCAACAAGAATTTTCAAACTGAGAAGACCCACAGAAAATAGAAAAGCTGCTGTCAGCAAGGAAATGAGAATAAGCACTGCCAGGTTGAATGTGAGGTCTTGGTCAGTGCACAACAGCCATTCTGTATCCCCTTCTCATCATTTTATCAACACTACTTAGCTTGTCTGTTCTTACAATGGTTATAATCACACATCAAATAAAGTTCAACAGGGAGTTGAAATATGATACTGTCCATAATATTGTGGCATATAATGCTAATTTTGCTACTCTACCAGTGACTTCAAATAAGTCTTTTAAAAAACTTGAAGATGGACTACCAAACAAACCATATTGTTTACATAAGCATCATTGACTGGAATACTTAAATGTGAAAAGCCACCAGCAGACTGGAAAGAGAAAGCACAAGGTTGCAAAGTAACTTGTTTGCACTTTTAGCTGATTGTCTTCAAAGAAAAATAGATTTTAATTTTCAAAATTGTTTTTATGTTGTGGTTTTGACTGACTGAAGGGAAAGCAAGAATACTAAATAAAGAAGCCCAAACACCAAGAAAATACATTCATGAAAATATGTTTAAAAGAGGTTGCAAAGACCTCATTCACAATGAATAGTTTTTTAAGACTACAGGAGTCCAGCTATGGAAACTCATTAACAGCATAAGCAGTACTAAATTGTCCTAAATAAGTGATTGCTCTAGTACCAGTACCGTACTGTTTTTCAATTAGGCATAGTGAAAATCTCAATAGGATTCTGGATTTGTTAACTGGAATAGCTAAATTTTAAAAGATTTTACATCATGAATAAGTATTCTTAAACACTCGGTCTTATTTCACTGTATCCGGTATGGATCAAGACAGCCTCTTAGCCTTTTTAGCAGTATGCTTACTCAAAAATTTACTCATGCTGCTGTAAATATATGTGAGAAATACAAGCACAACATCAATTCCATATTGGGTTTTCAACAATATCCATTAAAGCTTGGAAATCTGATTTCCTTCAATTTTCAAAAGTCCCTTTCCAGACAGAAAGTCTTTGGTTTGTAAACAGAAGTCTTGGTGCCTTCTGAAGGTACATCAATTGTTTACTGTTAATTTATTCAGGGATTTTCAAGGAGCAATGATGTCAAAGATTAAGAAGCCCTTAATTTAATAGATAACATAAGTTCTGGTTTTATTTATTCACAAAAATTCACTGCTCATGATTTTGTACACGTTAACTCTACTAATAAATATGCCTGACAGTAAATTACTGTCATGCTAGTCAGGAAGTCAAAGCTTTTAATCGCTATATGTAAATGGATTTCTGCTAAGAGAAGTCACTTCTACTGTGTAGTAGCTTTCTCTTCTTGAACTGACATTTACGTCAGCCATCGTTCTCTGTAGAAGAAACATATATGCATGCAGCAAAAACAGCTTTTGGATTCTAAAAGGCCCTTAAACATTTACCTTGAAGAATGCCAATCATACTCCAGTGACAGTATTTTTTTTTTTCAAGTCAAACTAGCACTGTCAGCTGCAAAGATACTGACAAGAAGCACTGAAGAAAAACAGCTTAATTCATTTTGATATGAAAAAAATCATTGATCAAGATTTACATAGCTATTGTCATCTTGGCTTTCATTGCAAAAGAAACTGGAAATCACGACAGCTTCTGGAGACAGTTTTGCCTTGGTTCCTATGATTACTTCAAATTCCATACATTAAATATTAATATAAATGGTGAGTAAAAACAGCTTTTCCATCAACTTCTCAGCAATGAAAATGTTGACTTTCAACAAATCATCAATCTGCACGTGAAAAGATAGATCGAAAGGTGCGCTTGGTTGTACCATGGGACTAGAACACATTGTATATGCCATTCTAACAGCTATGTAACAAAGTTATTCTTTGGAAAAATCACGTTTTTTAAACAGTATGCAGATAGAATGTAAACATATATGAAATTAGTTATTCCACGTTATTCTAACTGTTAATTTCCATGACCAATGAAAGGTCAGGAGCAAAGGTAACACATTTGCTTAGCTTTTAAGCTACTATGGTGGAATGCCTGCTGAGGGAATTCCATTAAAGCTAGCCATACAAAGTCAAGCCTATTTTCAAGAGTAAGTAGCACTGTCTGAACTCTTGCTTTTTTCTTCCTTTGGAGTTAGACTTTGAATTTAGCTATCATTTTGGAGAGTACAAATTATACCCGCTGACAAGACAAATATTTTCAAAAGAAAAGGTAACTGTAGATGTTGGGAAGTTGCCATTGCTTTCAGTGGATTCAAAAGATTGGGATTTTTTACCATTCCATGTTTGCATGTTTATATTTTTTCAGTTTTAACTTTACAACTCCCCTCCACTGCCCCACTCCCTGTGAACTTCACTGACGTCTTACCCAGAAAGCTTCTGAGAGTAACTGATGGAAATATTTTAAGGATCTCAACTCCAACTTGTCTGTTTACTGCCAGTAATTAAAAGGCTGGTTAAAATAGTAGGCCAGGGCACCAAGCCAATGCATGGTCATTTGCCTTATTTCTAAGTATAATATCCTTGGTCTTACAAGAATTTCCACCAAAAACAAGAAAGAAGAAGGAGGACAAAGAGAGATGAGTCAAGTGAAATAACCCCAAATTATTTCAAGTTGGACAACCCTACAATGTTTTAAATCCAACTCAGATGCTGAAGACTGCCAAACACGTATGTCAACACGGTGGTGAATGATTGCTCTCATAGATCTTGCACAGCAAAATACGTCATGGGCAGCTGCGCACACAGCAATTTCATCAGAGGCAGCGACAGCTTGTCCCGAGACAGATTATTCTTATGACATCTTGATTTCTTCACTACACCGTCTGCCTGTCAGGCTACTTTCCCAGTAGAATTGGTGCAGGTGTCAGGACTCTTTAGCAGCGCAGGGCAGATACCTGCCCCCTACCCCAGCCGGCTGCTGGTAGCCCCCACAGACCTGCCAGAGCCCTCGCAAGGAGCCCCGACATCCCTCAGCTGTGCTACACGCTGGCATCGCCTTGAGAGTAAGAACTATTCACCAAATCAACAGATGTGTTGTGGCCTTCTAGGCAACCTCCCAGGGACGTATGGGAGGATGAAGTCTGTCACAGGCACAGAAAAAAGAATCCTACATAAGTTGTGTGATGAAAGTAAGACCCACTGCAGAAGCTATCACTTCAAGTTAGGTAATCATCCATTTCAAAATTTGGGCAATACAGGAGTCTGCTCTGACACAACACTTGACAGAGGAGCTTAACTGTTTTTTAAACATACTTGTATTCCCCCGATGAATTTCTTTAAGGTATCCTACACTCAAGCTTTTCAGACAACTGAAGCAACTTTTAGCAGCTTCATCTTCATCATGCCAGCAGTGTGCCCTGGCAGCCAGGAGGGCCAACCGTATTCTGGGGTGCATCAAGCACGGCATTGCTAGTCGGTCGAGGGAAGTGATTGTCCCACTCTACTCTGCGCTGGTGCGGCCTCACCTCGAGTACTGTGTGCAGTTCTGGGCACCACAGTACAAAAAGGACATTAAACTGTTGGATAGTGTCCAGAGGAGGGTGACGAAGATGGTGAAGGGCCTAGAGGGGAAGACATATGAGGAGCGGCTGAGGTCACTGGCCCTGTTCAGCCTGGAGAAGAGGAGGCTGAGGGGGGACCTCATCACAGTCTACAACTTCCTCGTGAGAGTGAGTGGAGAGGCAGATGACCTATTCTCTGTTATCACCAGTGACAGGACCCGTGGGAACGGTGTGAAGCTGAGGCAGGGGAAGTTTAGGCTAGACATCAGGAAGAGGTTCTTCACCGAGAGGGTGGTCGCACACTGGAACAGGCTCCCCAGTGAAGTAGTCACTGCACCAAGCCTGTCTGAATTTAAGAAGAGATTGGACTGTGCGCTTAGTCACATGGTCTAAACTTTTGGGCAGACCTGTGCATTGCCAGGAGTTGGACTTGATGATCCTTATGGGTCCCTTCCAACTCGGGATATTCTATGATTCTATGATCTTGATTTTAGCACATTTTGATTTCTAAATCCTTCTTCAGATACAGCACAATTCCTTTTTCTACGTCTGAAATATATGAAACCATATACATTCTTAATCTGAAATATTGTTTCAGCAGTTCCCACACTGTACTTTTTATTGTAACACCTTGTAATCTGACAGATATTCTACTTTTACTACAGGTTTTTTTTTTTTTTTTTTTTTACTATGCACAACTCATTTTCAAAAATATTGAAGAACTTTAATAAAAGTGAAAGCTAACTTTTTCACATTGTTCTCAGAATGTCAGCTAAGCACAACTATCTCATTCTTTTCAGGGAGCTTCTACTACTTGTGGCTAGTGGAATACGTTGCTACATCTTGATGTTTTAATAGTGTTTTAACAGAAGTGTAATATTGACCACATTTGTAATGCATCACCCAACTCCTAACTCTAGAATTGATGTGCTTTGTATTACAGTGCATCAAAATGATCAACTATGGTTCACACCTTGGTAGGTACATATGTACACACAAAGTTAGGCACTGTTTGTTTATACTGTGTACATTGAGAGTGAATTTCTGTAGTTTCAGCAGAAATGAGAAACAAAAAAGATCATAGACATATGCTTGGTTAGAAGAACTGAGTCATAGAAATGTTAAATGTTTCATCCAAATTCAGACATCTTGTAAAAGACATCAAATCAATGCTTTCATTTTGAATCTCAGTCCTAATCACAAATCTGGATTTCTCCAAGTACTACAGGCGCACTGCATGAGATGCTAGCAGAACTCAGGTTTAACAATTGGCAATAGAAATCTACAGTGTTGCTCTTTAACGTGTTTGCAGTCATTGCTGGAAAGAGCAATCAAATAACCCAAACAAAAACAGAAACAGAGCTGTTAGACATGCATCATTTTGCCCATTCACATCCATTCTATTAATGATATCCATCACAGATAAGGAGAATTATATCATTTCAAAAGCTCATAATGAACAGCTTGTCAGATACATATGAAATGGACCCACTTTTTCTTCTCTGAACTCACCCCAGAAAAAAAAAAATCTATTCAAGTTTAAGGACAGTTTAGCTTCCCTGTCTACCCCCACACAAGCCTCTAGCAAGCTAACAATTACTGGCTGCAAACAAAATGAAGTATGATTAAACAACGCAGTATTTTTCTTTAAAGATTACTGAGGAAGCTCACAGTACACAGCTGTCATTCACAACAGGCTGCTAAAAATAAAAACAAAGATACCCAATTTAAATGGATAATGGAATTTAAAGGAAAAAATGAAGAGCAGGTTCAGTTTATGGTTAAAATTGCTCCCCCGCCCTGAAAACACACTGTAATGCAATCAGTGAGGTTTTGGCATGCACTAAATAACTTTTTGGATAATATAAGTGAAATACACCACAGTAAGAGCAGATGAATAAGTACCATTCTGCATGGTTGGCACAGAAGTAGATGCTGCATTTAGGGGCAGGGCTGAGAAGCCTTCGCGCCAACAGCAGCCCACAAAGCCTCTTTTGGAGCTGCTGTGGGGCTCTCTCAGTTCTTCCCCTGCATCCCTGTCAGCTTGCAATCTCCAGTACAAAGGACTGAACTTTTCTTATGCAACTGTTATGCACATTTTTAAGCATAGCTAAAATAAAGCTACCCTTAATATTGTTCTATGAAAATTATCTGGTGGACCTCTATCTATAGTATTGCATATAACAACCTCTACCATGCTTGTCGTTGATCTACAGTAGAAAATGCAGGGATATGGTTTTGCCAGTTCCTTATAAAGCCTTCATTTATTTCCTCTATCACAACAACAAATTGCTGCCCAGAGCTAATGCAATCCAAAGTAAGCACGTGTTCATATTTGCTTTAAAATATTCATGTATCAAATTAAATTTTGAATTTCACATGGCTTTGCATCGCTCCCATCAGCTCTAATTACTGATTTATTTTTGGTACTAACAGTTTAAATTTATACAGCACTCTCAATGAAAAATTCTTCAAAGCAATCTGACAGAGATTTCTCTTGCCCACCACTACAACGCAGACCCCATTGGATCTGAACTTCATTCTGGGCCAATAACATTGTAATTTTACAGAGAAATGAGGAACTTGGATAAAATCTTATGGGCACCATTTAAATACACAGGATAGTTATCACAGCAGGATTTTTGCCAGGCGATTGAGGTTAACACCCCTAACTCCTGCCAAAAAGCCATAGAATATTTAATGGCAGGAAGTCATCCCAGTTATATCCTAGCAATTTCATACTATAAATGATGTAATAAAATTTAACATAGGATATTCAGCATAGGATATATAACATTTAAAAGTATGAACTGCTGACTTTATACAGTATTAATATTTGCATGTACACGCACGTTCACTGACTTTACATCTGCCTCCATTAAAAAAAAAACCACCATAAAGCCCATTTAATCTGTTCAGAGTTATCAAGGATAAAAGAGCACAGATAATTTCAGTACTATAAATGCTAGAATTTGGTTGTAGCATTTCATGTAAATGTCTCAACAGCCATTAAAACAATCTCTTTTTTTCCCCACCTACAGCTTTATCAGACATACAGAGTGATAAAGCTGAGAAACTTGGAAGATGGATTATATTTACAGCCAAATCATTAACCTACATCTGATTCATAGGAAGTAAAGGTAGAACGTATGGAGGAAAGTAGTGTCACACCATTTTCCCCTTACAAATTAGGATAGCAGATCAGGATGGAAAGGGGAAGAGACTGCTAAAATCTTACGCACAGACTTACGCTTTTTAGAAGCTGGTGGCAACACAGTTAAATCCACCTATGTTACAATAGAATACCTATATTATTACTTTCTCCTTTCTCTTTTTCACCCTCAGTCTCATAAATCACATAAAAAGGCCTAGGAATCATGAACAATCCTCTTAATTTTATGGAAAAATAGTGAAGGGACCAAAAACTGCATCAGTCTGTATACATGTAATTGGCAGCACCCTCATAGGTTTGTTCAAATAAAAAGCACACCATCAAACAAACACCACCAACAAAAAAAAACAAAACAAAACATTGTCTTAAATTTGGCAAAGCTGACACATCCACACCATATACTTGATTATAAATGGCACAGATATGCCATTGCTCATGCTGTTACAGAAGCTGTATGAATGTATAAACACAGTATATAAACTTTATTTAAAAAAAACATGAAAACTACCAAAAAGAAACTATAAAGCTGCTCCCTCACACTGCCTTTCTAGTTGGATTGAGGAAGGCCAGAGGGGAAGAAAAAAAATAAAGAATCACTGGCCCAAGAGGTGTCTTTGTCTTGCTGTTTTGTGGTGTCTGACAGCATCTAGGGGACACATATGTGGTGGCTGGTGTTTTTTCCAAGAGCTCGCACCACATTTTGCAGGCACACCTGCACTTTTGACCACATTCTAGCCAAACTAGGCCTGCACTTGTTGCTACCTCCCTCCCTGCTGGGCCATCAATAACAGTTTTAGTCCAGACAAAGTTCTACCACCAATTCCGTTCAACAGCCCTAAAACAGAATACAAAAACTAGAAAACCTCATACAGCAGTGCAACACACACCACACACACACACCTTCCATTGCACCACCACATTTATATATTTCAGAATGTATCCTTTCACTGATTGCAGTATTTTTTAGAGTAAAGAACTAGGAACCATTATGGCTTCAGTTTGTTTCAGTATTCAGGTTTAACCTTCAGGATGTTTCTTCTGTACTGCAAAACTTAGTGTTTGTATTCATGTAGAAACTTGGAGACTTCTGCTCCTTTCTCAAATCAGTGAAAAACTGTTATTTTTTCCCAAGATTAATCTTACTGTAGGTTACTTCTACACCACAACACATATACCCTATAAATCTATTTAAACTTACAACCCATTCAAGTTCACAAAAACACATCTCACACAGCCTGAAAACCCCTCTATTTGTATATAACAGATCACAAGAAACAAAACACCTCTTCAGGTGTAGACTTGGGTTTCTCCATTTCAGCCCTCATCCTTTCCTCACCTGAAAGGTCTTTGCAAGAGACTGACGAGAAACTCAGTGACCTAAACTTCCCGAAGTCAAAGTAAATATGTAAATATTTATTCATAAGTAACTCATTTTTTTCAGTCCAGGTTACCAAAGTACTGTCATCATTTCTTCTAAAAGAGCCAATAAACACAGCTTATTAACATAGATTTTTTTTGTTGTTTAATTTAAAGTCTATTTTCTGTTGTGAAAATGGTTTTCCCAACCTAAGGAGGTAATATACAGCCAGACTTTGTACAAAGCTCACTACTCTTACTAGCTATTGGCTTTCCCGATAAAGAAATAAGACAATATAAAAACTCGCTCAACCCTCCTCCACTTCTTCCTATACGAAGACTTCTCTTACGTTGCACATTATTTCCTCCTCCTTTTCCCTTTCCTCCTCATTACCTAAAGAGCAGAGCTAGTGACCAGCTTCTTATTTCAGTGAATTGGCAGGCCCAGCTTCTCCTCCCCACCAGCACTCCTAGCTTCTGCCACCACCAGCAGAGTATGCTGAACATATGTTAGATACCAAGTTACCTGCTTGAGGTATACCTGACAGTAACTTAAACTTAGTGCAACACAGTCATTTTCTGGTTTGTTATTTTAATACTATAGTTTACTTCTATTAATTCAGATTAAACCCATTGATGGACATTATTTGTAAAGATTACGTTAAAGGAGGATTTAGTATTAAGACATTAAAAACTCAAGAAGCATCAAAAATTGGACCACACAATTCACATCTGTGTTTTCTATTTAGCATCCTGTGTTACTGGAAAGAAAGGCCTGTGATTTGGGAGATGAACATCTCCTGATCTACTATCTCTTTCCCACTTGACACCTCCTCCCATCTCATGCCTGACGAGTCTCTTTTTCACCTGATCAGCTGAGGAAGAAGTCTTCTGATGACTGCCAAGAAGAAACTCTGCTTGCATTTCCTCTCTCCGCCAGGCCCCTGTAGTATCTCATCTTGCAGAAAAGTGACAAGGAAAGCACAGTTGGATCCCTGTTGTTGGGAAGACTGCAGTGCTTTATTTTGGTTAGTGGGAGGGAACAAGGGTAGGGGGAAAATAAATATATCTTTCTTCATTATCTCATTCTGAGAAATGGTTCAGACACTGTAGATGAGATTTCAAAATAGTCAAGTAAAAGTAATCAGCCTGAACTAGCCAACCAGTCTAGAAAATGTTAGCTCATTTGGCACTGTTTTGTAAACACCATCTTAAAAATGGGAATTATCATGAAACCTAGCAAAAGTATAATCATACTTTTGCCATAAGAAAAGGACTTTGAAGGTAACAATGATCTCATTCTCCAACCAACAGCACATGGAGCTGTGTTAAGGGTAATACTGGCAATTGCAATCAACTCGAAGAACGGTGATACTGGGATGAGAAGGTAGGTTTTTTCCCCCTTTCAGAAACTTTAATAGCGCTTTTGAAGAGAACCAACATTCAACTTGATAAAAGTCTGTGGATATTAATGTAATTCACTCATTAAATAGATTTAGAGCTTAAAGCCAGATGGGACCATTTGATCATTTAATTCAACCTGCGCACAGACCATTAAGTTTCACCTACTTATCCATAAAGTGAGCCAAATAATTCATGTTTGGCTAGCAGATACTGTTCAGAAAGGTATTGTTATTGATTGGAAAACATTTAAAAGTGAAAAACTTATAACATCTCCTTGTCATTAGTTTCAGTGGTTAATTATCTTTGTTGATTTAAAAATAAATAAATAAAAACACCTTATTTACAGTTCCATTTTTTAAAATACATTTCCATCCTTCCTTTTATGCTTATCTTTTCTAAGGGGAAAACCCAATTATCAGCTAGAACTTTTCACTCAATATCATCATATGAACTATTCAGGCCTCCTTCTGCATTGAAATAAAAGTAACCAGGGACCTCATCTGAAGCCTTTTCTTCCATTCATGTTCTTGTCACTCGCCTGCTCTAACGTCTCTTGGCAACCTGACAGGCAGTGTGTGCTCCATGCCAGTCTCACCAGTGACCTGGATGAGATGTACTGGCAGGCCAGCTGATGGGTGATTTCCCTTATCCTTGTTACTCCCAACAGCAGGCATCTCCCAGCCTCTTCTGACAATTTCCCTATCTGTATGCTCAGGGATTACACTCAACCAACAGGACTGCACTGACAGCTTGTGTTTAATTGCTGATTCACTGTGATCCCCACCTAGAGCCAATTAAAAAATTATGTCCAAATTTTTGATGTTTGCATATCATATCATGACGATTTATTCACTCACAGAAATTCTCTGGGGCTAGCTGGTTTTGACAGCATTTCCATTCAGAGAAGATAATTCTGTGCTGGAGAATAGGACCTTCAAGACCGTACTTCAAGTGCCTCTGAGCAGGCACCTGAACCTCAGCCATCTCCATCCCTCGGGAAATCCTTAAGCTTTGGGCAACAGAAGCCGTCTGTCTCTCACTCTGGCCAAGTAAATATTTATTTTTTCCTAAGAAATAATGAGATGGATTGGCTAGGCACAGCTATGGCCCAAGACTGTGTTTCAGATGAAGCAAAGCAGAGAAGTAAAACTGAGTGAGCTACCCGAAAGTCTACAAATAGTGGAGGCTGCTCTCAGTTTTCAAATAAGGTTCTGAAAATCCTTTGCTCTGTTCTAATGAGCACTGAACCCAATACAAAGTGTAGTAATTTTTGGTAAGATTAAAAAATTACATTCTGACCATCTCTGTACTAAGAGTCCTATCTATGAGTTCTCTTTTCAGGGATTTTCCCTATCTGAATTTATTAATACACGCCTCTTCACATTAAGTCTATCCTATATGCTCTACACTATAAAGAATCCTTATTTACATTAATGTATGTATTCTAGTGTGATTCAAATACATTAAAAAAAATACATTAAAAAAAAAAGTATTC
Organism: Anser cygnoides; assembly: GCF_040182565.1. Lineage (NCBI taxonomy): Eukaryota > Metazoa > Chordata > Aves > Anseriformes > Anatidae > Anser > Anser cygnoides. The sequence goes on along the minus strand of NC_089873.1, from coordinate 122,941,791 downwards.
AGTAACATTACTACTTAAAGTAAAATATCAGCGTTCCATTTGTTATTTTTGTAGAAATGCACCACTATACAGTACATAATTTTTTTAAACTGTTTCTGCTTTTCGAAATAACAGAATGATTTCTGCTCTGATTTTAACCGCACTGTGAACAGCAATAAAAATAGACGCTGTACTTGTAGTACCAGTGCATGTTACATTACTTTAGTAATACAATTCAACCTCATAAACAAGAGGCACAGTGGCTTATAAGCAATGCTAAATTCTTTAAATCATTATTGAAATTTCTTCTATATGTGCGGTCTTAATTACTCAATGTTTTGGGCAAAAAAAAAGACAAAAGCAAATGTGTATCCAAATAAAACAATCTACTCAAGCTGCCTAACCATTTAAGGTTGCCTTTTAATCTAATCAACTTCTAGAACATCTTAGTACTTATTTCTGTGCTACTTTCATATCTGTTTTTTAATTAGCAGCTCCAGTACAAACTGCTCTGTCTTCATTCCAAAGGAAAGAGCAACTAGCAGTTACAAACAGGAATATCTTTATGCCTCACCACATGGCATATTTTATTTCATTTTGTGTTGAAAACTGAGCACTAAATGGAACCAATGAGTCATTTCTCTAACTTTTCTATACATTTGCCTTAAGGAAGAAGATAGACTAGGTCTACTTCTCTTTAAGATTGTAATATTATAGAAACGGTACAATCACATTAGAATAATTCCCCAAAAGAGACCCACGAGAAATCATTAAACTTTAATATGCCATTAGATTAAAACATACATTACTGACCACAGAAAGGCTGCTGGCAGTTGTATGTATGTCAGTAAAAAGGAACAGGGACCTTCCAAAATTTAGATGGGTAGAAACTCTATTGGTAGGGGGAACAGAAGTGGAAAGAGGTGATTTCAGTAATGATTTCCGGGAAATTAATTTTGACACCAAGAAATTCATTTGACTTTTGTGCACTGAGTAATAAAACTATAAATCTTTAGCTATATTAATGTGTTGGAATAGACTTGATGATGAAAGTGTTTTGGCACTGGGTTATGAGATAGGTTAATAGGACATTTGTGAAGCTGTTCTGCTCCAATACCAAGCTGACAACTTAAACAACCATGAGTCATCACGTCTTGCCAAGGAAGTTGCAAGGATGAAATGGATAACAAACCACTAACAAGACTTTACTTCTAGAATTTAGAAGAAATGTCACCTCTTGGTTTCTACTATGATAACTTGTGATTTCACATGTATTTTACATGTAGAATAATTTTAATATGATAAATTCAGAGCTCACAAAAGCAGTGAGCCTAAAAAGAGCCCTGATAATTTCAATCTAATCATATGGTTAGCAATATATGGAGTCAAACATTTTGAAGCTCTTAAGGGAATTCACAGAACTCTTCAGAAACTAAGGACAACTTTAAAAAGGTATTGTAAAACTTCTTACAATTTTAACAATATGTTCACTACCATTAAAAAAGGAAGGAAGGGAGGGAGGGAGGGAGGGAAAGGTTGTTTATATCCATGGTCCAGAACATCTGAATTTTCAGAATTACATTAACCCAACAGTAATTTCTCCCCTCCATAAATAAACAGGAAAAGCTCAGTAGATTTCAGATAAATTCTATTGGGGATCCTGGAGTTATTTTTTGAGGTACTCATTAGATTCTGACACTGGAAATGGACAAAATAACACTGACTTTGGAATAACTGAAATTGGAAGAACAGAATTTGGAAGAACAGAAATTTGTAAGATGTATATTTTCAAATCTGGAAGTGTTTCCAGGTAAGCCTGACAGCATGATGCCCTTGATATCATATTTCTGTAGCAGTCACGCATTTCAAATTACAGATGATCCAAAACACTGTAACCAGCTGCAAATGCATATGGTGTAGAGCTGGCAATCTGGTATTTCTACATATACAGGGCAATCTTCCACTGGAAGTACAACCATAATCTCCCTAGGCAGATCCATCACTTTGCACTATATGATCACTAACACAACAGGTGATCTTTGACAAGGCATAGTATATAGCGGTGCACCAACAAAACAAAATGATTCAAATAAAAATGTTCTAACCATAATAAACTCTGAGCTTGATATATAGCTTCATAATCTTATGTGTTGTTCTAACCTCCAGACCTTACTGTATTTTGTCACTACTGGAAACATAATGTCTAAAAACAATTTTATTTATTTTTTCCCCCAGATGTTTTCCTAATACAGCATCTCCAAATTGGCTAAGTTGTTATTCACCTGAAGTCACTGATGGATCACAAGGAGCAGTCATGACCTCTGGACTTTCCAAATATCCTTTCAGCATGAGTAGCCCTTGCACAATCAGGCTACTCTGACCAGCAATCAGATCAGAGCTGCACTTGGGAGAGTCTGTGGGACAGCATCTCTTCCAGCTGCTATTTAACATTCTATTAATCAGCCTGTCTTATTCTCTGCTTTTTCCTAACTATCCCTGGTTCTTGATGCTTGAAATTGTTCTGATTTGAGAATACAGTAGAATTGCTACACATCTATAAAATCCTAAGTAGGGCTTCGACAGCAAAATGCCAGCTGAAGGGACGGCACCAAGCAGTACCATGGTTATTCACACCTTATGGACAGTTGCTGTATGAGTGCAGAGGAGGAAGTTTTTCTCCATCCCTCACAACAACACTCCATGAACTCTACGAAGTGTGAGATTACTGTTCCAGTATCTTTCACAGAAGCCCATGGTGTACAGCTGGTCAGCTTAGCCCATGCAACAGCCGCCAAGCTGGGGACAATATTGCTCCCATTATCCCTCTGAAGTCCATCTGGTGCAGAGCAGCACTTTGTGGCTCATGCCACACGATGCTGGTGTAATTCCTACTTGCTAACCCTGAGATATGTAAAAGGGAAATTATAAGCAAGGCTTTTATCAGCCCAGATGCCAAACCTTAGACAATAAAATTAACTGATAAGTCTCATTTCCTGTATAAGCTGCTTCCAGTTCAATTTATTTTACAGCTCTCATGAAAGACTAACATTTTAATTTTAATTAACTTTTTTTTAAAAATCAAGGCATTTCTGTTCCTAACAGAACACAGAATGACCACCTTTTCCAGTTAAGAACCTATCCTTCGAATACAAATAATGACCCACAACCTCATTTATAAGCATTTCTCATTAAAGGCATTAATCATGCCTTACTAGACCTACTATACAAAAGTTTGCCTTAGTGTTTAGCATTACTGAGCTAAGCCAATATTTTTAAAAGCATTTAAATAAATCAATATCTTAAAGCTCTTTGAAAAGGAAACACAAACTTAAATCCAATTAGCTTTAGTGAGCACCTCCTTCTAAGTAACTTTTTCAGCTGGCACTCAAGTGTGTTTTTTTTTAAATTATTTTTTATGGCATATTCTTTCTTTCATAGTCTTTAAAGTCATATATAGCTATATGAAAGCAATAGTTCAAGCTGGCTGAAAATAAAAGAAGGCCCTTGAAAATGTTTAAATAAAATAAAAGGCTAGTGCTTCTAAGGGTATATCAAACAATACAGGCCAATTTTATAATATCATGAAGAAAGTATAAAGACACTATAATATAACACACTTGTGTGGACAACATAAAAAATTGAAACACCTGAGCATTAGAGGTATCCAGGGCTATAAGCACACAACCCAAAGACAAACATATATACAAATAAAACTTGGCATATTTGGGAAAGAAATTAATAAAATGTGACCAGGTAAGTTTCACCATGAATAACACTGCCTCTTTTATTTTTAGTCTCAGCCATTCCTTCAACTCTTTTAATTATGTACAATAACTGTACATTCGCAGTTTCTTAAAATAACTCTCTGTATGCCTGCTCCCTGTTGTAAATTAATCTGCACATCTGAGTCCTCAAAACAGGTCCTTCAGATATTCTATCAAGAGATGAGAATGCAGAAACTCACAGCCAAAATAATAGATCTTTGGGTAAGATCTTTGCACATACTTGTGTATCAGTAACCTACTTTTCTCTGGACAACCGCCAACACAAGCAGCAGATAATAATTCTTACCTGTCAAGCATTCTGCACTGGAGTGTTTCTTCTCAATTAACAAAGGCAATTAAGAAGCATGAATATTAAAGGCAGCATTAAAACCTATATTTGCTAATTGATACTACATCAACTGGTGAAGACAGGAGAATTACAATAGCCAATTTACAATCTGCATAAAAGTGCTTCACATTCTTAACTCCTTACAGTCAAGCTGAGGAGCTTGACTGCTCATGCATCATTTCAACTTCTTCATATTACCACTTGTGGAATCTAATCCACAAACAGTAAAATCACCTTTTCACAATGTCAGCCTATTGTAACTTTTAATATTATTTCACAAAATCTCTTGAGAAATCATACTACTAGAGTAGAAACATTTCTAAACAACAACAACAACAACAACAAAAAACTAAGTCTAACTGCTTACAAGAGATACAACTTGAAAAGGAGAGGCCAACACACACAAATTAATATCAGTTAGGTGGAAGAGAGAGTTTAGATTCCCACACTACGTAATCTATATGAGACTTTTTTTCTTCTCAAATTAGGGCAAAATTTGGGCTGTATTTTTTATTTATTTATTTTTAATGAAAACGTTGAGGTTTTTTTTTTTTTTTGATATCTGAGTATATAGAAATATTTCCTAAGATGATTCCAAATTCTGAAGGTGGAAATACTGGAAGAAGCATGGTGTTTTGAAAATAATATAATAGAGCACCTTAATAGGTTTTTCTGAAGTGGAAAAATTTCCATAATGAAATAACAATTTGAGAAAAAGAATCAATGAGTTCACATTTCCCAAAACTGTAGTTGGGAAGTTGTTAACCCATTTTGATAGATATTTCTTCAAACACTAAAAGGGTTACTTGACATAGCAAAGCTTCTAATATAATGCAGATGAATACAGCACTAGAATGAAAATGCATTTGCATGTAAATCCATCATATTCAATAGTTGAACAATGACAATTTGAGATGTTAAAGTAAAATGGCTTGTTATTAATGGAATTATAAATTTTTAAACATTGCAACTAAGCCTTCAGTAAGAGAAATAACCAGTACAGCTGAAGAACATAACTTTTCGTAGCTCTTCTTTAAAGTGTAACTCTGCAACCACTACACCGCAGTATCCAGAACTTCCAACAACCTCCTTTTCTGCATGCTTCATTCACTTCCATCATGAGGAAGTTAACTTAGTCCAGGGATGCCTGAAGCCCAGCCTTGCACAACCAAGGATGTCAGCTCAGCAGTACTGTTTCATTGCTGTTCAGGAGCAGGAATTTGCCTTTACCCTCCTGCAACAGTTATTTGTCCCAAACTCTCCCACTACAGCAACAAACTGGATGTACCATAGCATTCCCCTTTTCTTTCCCATTGCACAAGAAAAAATAAAACTAAATAAAAAAATCATAATAAACAAGCACCTCTCTCCCCACCAAACAAGTCCTTTTCTTTTTAATAGTGCATCTCATTATATTCCGTTGCTTTGGTGTTAATTTCAACCCTTACCTCCCCCACTGAACAGGGCCTGAAGATATATCAAAGATGCCCATTACTCTTTGGGAATTTAAAGCAATCTTGAGATTCCCCATACATAGTTCATCTGCCTCAATCTGTTTGTTCTGGTCTACTTTATTATTCTAACATGGTAGTTAATTTGGACAAGCACCTATGAGAATCCCTGCCTAATTGGAGCATGATTGCAGTAGAGATTAACAGAAGAATTACTGCACTGTACGGAGGCAGGTCATTGGAGCTGCCTTATATGCATCATGCTGCTCACTACTACTACACAAGGATATAGAAGTGGGGAAATAACTCATGCTGACCAATCCATTCTGTGGTCAACAAGGCACTGACAATGTTACTCACAGCTATACATGACAAAAAAGTCAACTTCATAGGGTCAGGCACCATAGATCTGGATCCAAAGAAAGGTCAACTCAGGAGTCATGCTGACACTCAGATCTTCCTCCAGCTCAGATGCAGGAAAAACTCAGTTTAAACAATTATTTGAGGATTATCAGCAGTGAAACAACATGACGCTAACCATACTATCCTACTAACCTAAAAGCCTTCTGAAATCAAAGGCTTCTCAGGTAGGGATGCCACCTATCTCACAGTCTGAGCAAAAAGTGACACTTGGAAGAATCACATAGGAACAAGCATGCTTAGATCTGAGCAGGATCCAATATCTTGGTGACAATACAGCATAGCTGAAGCCTAACAAACAAATACTCCTTTGAGTTCTCAAGGTAATCTTGTAAGTAGTTATGATGGACACCCATTACTTGGAGGAAATGCTGACATAAATACCATGACATTACATTGACACTTGTCCCAGTCAAACTATTTACTCTTCCTGTAGGATTTTTTTTTCTTTTGTATTGCATCAAGGATAATGACTATCAGAATACACCTTAAAAAGAAAAGGCATGGGATCTACCAATTTTAATATCTAATTCTGAAAAATCACTGGTTACTAAACTACTTGGCTATAGAAAGACTAGCTGCACACTATCATGTATAGTTATATACCAGTGTGAATTGTCAATTCTTGGCTATGCAAGACAACTTTTGAAAAATGTAGAATAAATTCTGGTGAAAAGTAGAATCTATGGAAACGAACTGTCTATCCATATAACTGAAAAACTTAAGTATCTGAAGCAATCACTACAAATCTGTGGCAACAACCTTGTGCGCATAATGAAGCTTGAGATACTGATAAAGGTCATATGGTGAGGCTGTAATGAAGATTCATCTACTTTAGTCAGATCTTCTCTGGCTTTACCTGTAACGGCATCCCATTATTCCCACTGGCAGAGGTAGAGTCATGTTTGTACACAAACTAATTAATGAGGAACTCTACCAAGACTTTTACTGCAGAAACAATCATGCATGTTGACAGTTACTAATAGCAGGAGGGAATTCTCATTCATGAGGGATAAGGGCTATTCATAGCATTTAACTGTAGGCTAGTTGCTTCGTGGGGAGAAATGATAATTAAACTGTTTTACTTATAAGAAGAAGAGGTAAGACACGAGGCGTGTTGATATTATTTGTGCTATACAGGTATGGAAAAGTTTCATTCTATTCAAGGATTTTTTTCCCAAAAACTCATGTACAGGTTTATGTATTTTTTCTTGCTCACTTGCCCTTTTTCCCCTCTTCTCCCTTTCTCTTTTTTTGGCTTGCAAACTGAGAAATAGAAAAAAGCTACCCTAAATTATGACTGAAAATTTGCACTACAAGTTTCCAGTCACACGAAAATAAATCAGAGAAAAACGTTTCTTCTTAAAACTGAAGAAAACAACTCGAGGAGTGGGATTGAGTTTGAAATTAGACCCTTAATTTAGGTGTCCACTCTAGAAGTACCTAAAAACTCATTAGAAATGATGAAGATGCCTAGACTATAAAGAATGTTGTCCCCACTTAAGCACCTAGTGCACTGGAGAGATCTTAGATGGGCTCACTGCACTTGTAACAGAGGACCTGGCAGTGATGTGCTCTTCTGCATGAGCATTTGGAAGCCAACCAGGAGATGCTACAGCATCTCAAACAGCATGAAATGACTCTGTGCTGGCAAATAAACCAAGACCCCAGCAACAGCATCTGCTGAGTCCCAAGGGAGCTGAACAGCCACTAAGTGCTTGTTTTAAGGCTGCTTTCCAGGCTCTGAGACTGCATTTCCTATTGATGGCTTCCCTTGGGTATGCTCAGAGAGCTGGTGCTCTGCGGTGCCATGGGACCACTGGCACCTTCACAGGATTTGCATACAGGATGGGGGCACATGAAAGCCTCATCCCCCTGCAGTGACAGCTGGGGCCAGGCAGGTACAACTCGCCCTGCTTAAAACAACATTAAGTACTTAGGTGTGTGCAACTGAATCCAGTCCAAGACCTCCACTGACTGTAATGGAAGACAAAATGTTTATGTTTGGGGTCTTTATCTGAAGCTGAATTCCCCTAACATAAGTGAAAAGTCCCAATACCACCCTCTCTGCCCTCCCCTGCCATCAGCTTGGGTGCTTGCCAAGAGTTTCAGCCAACAGTCACAATTCAGAAAGCGAAAGCACCTTTCAGAAAGCTTCAAACACTCTTTCAACATGTGAGTTTGTGAAGCTGGAGCACAGAGATCTTGTCACAGCTTTAAAAAGAGGTGAGTGAAGAGTAATGTAGTGTAATAATGACGTTAGCAGGGGCTATTCTGTCATTATTTGAATGTTTCCTACTTGTTTACACAAGCTGCAGGTTAATTGCTGTTCGAAGTAGTCATGGACAGAATTGGAGCGTTGGTAGCTGATCATCACTAGGCCATTATGCAAACAACTGAGACAAGCTTTACTCTAAATTAATTTGCCAACTCCAATTCTCCCCCCAAAGACACAAAACGACAACGGAAAAAAAAACAACAACACAACTATTCATCTTTAACACCAGTGATAAGCCTTGTTTCTAATAAAGGTTTAGTTGGTATCTGACCTGACCTGAAAACCATAGGGCTAACGCTTAGGTGCTCAGGCACTACCAGGAAACGTATTCTGTAAATGTTCAATATGCTCTAAATGCCCACTAGTCTCATAAGCAAAACTCATTCTCTTTAGCCAGCAGTTAATTTAAAAGAAGACATATAAAACCATTTTGGTGAAATAACTGATGCCCTTTTATAGGTTTTAAATTTAAGATTACAGGAAGCATTGTAAATTCTACATAATACTGAGCCCGATAGCCTCAAATTAGCACACCAATGAACAGACAAAAGCATTTTAGTAATAACTTCTTTTTTTCCTGTTAATAAGGTCAGATACCTCTTAAAAATAATTATAAACTATTCTACTGCGTTACTATGCAAAGGAAAGCAATACAACTATTAATAAATTATACTTTGCATGATCTCTGTAGTAAGATAAAATAATTAAAATGGCTGAGATGCTATCTACTGATATTATTTTAATAGCAGGTGATTATTAATTTTAAAGTTCCATTTAGTCAAAATTATTTTTCTGATTTCAAATTTAGAAGTACTCTTTAAGCTTTTTAAATGAGCTGTTACAACATTACTTTGCTCCCAAACAGGGCATATAGAACAATCACATATGAAAGGAAGTAGACTTGTAGATTTCCTCAATAACAGCAAAACTGCACTGACTGAAAATGCAACAGAACTCCAGTCTTTTTTTTTTTTTTTCATTTTAAATAAGATGCTGGCACGGATGGAGTTTCCTGAGGAAACTCATAATCTGATCATAGGCTTTATGAGTTATGATTGCCCCTGCAATTAGCCATAAAGACAGATTGCATCCTTCTCATAAAACTATTCTATGCAACATAACAAATTAGACCACTGCATAGGTCTAGCCATGCAGATATAAAGAACTTAATAAAGACAAATAAATAGGAAAGGAATCAAGCTAGTGCATTATAGCAAGCATTTGTAATGATGGGACATAAATCATTTTCCCTTATAGAAAAAAGGTTGAAATATTTATTAATTAAGTCGCTGACAAAATTCTGCCAATTAGATCTTATTGTTTCTATTTCCCAAGGAGTTTCAAAATGATTTTATTTTATTTAATATAAAACCAGAATCTAGTACCTGTGGTTTTTTTGTGGCATAGCTTAACACAGGGACAACCACAGAGCAGAATTCTAAACATAATAGAGACTGCATTGCTCTATCTTTCCTTGCTTTTCTTTCATTGCTCTTGCTTTTCATTCCTATCCGGGAAAGAAAAATGTTATCCCTTTAGCATCTGGTTCAGCATAAAACCATTATAATGCAATTAGCTAGACTGGGCACCAGCTGCTAACTAACTAAAATTAAAAGATGAAGACTTTGGTAACAGATTTCTTTCAAAGCCTTTCCCTTACAAAATGTTTGCCTTTGCTGAGGACACTAATCTGGGTTAAGCTCCTAAGATTCAACATAATGCAGACCAGTGATGTCTGTCCTCACACAGAAAGATTTACTGCCCACTGTCACACACTCAGTCCTCTATTTTGAATGTTCTGATCATACTTAAACCAGTTTTAGTACTTGAGCAAAGTAGCAATAGTAAGTAATCACAGAATTTGATAAACATTTTTTATAAATATTTTAAAAAACAGTTATTTATCCTTTCTTCCTCATAACTGGAAATTTTGCTTCAAAACGTGCCTGAGACTGAAATGTCCTTGACTTCTTAAAATAAATAAATAAAATAAAAGTGAATAAGCATGCTAGCATCATAAGCAGCTTTATGAAGAGCTATTTGATTTTCAGACTTTTTTTTATCCTCACAATTTTCTTCACTCAATCCAGAAATATATCGATTAGTAAAAAGACACAGAATTTGCATTATTGTTCTAAGAGTTTGCATTCATCCCCCCCCAAAAAATGCCAGTTTTAAAGTTTTAATATGAACACTGTACCAAGAATGCAGAATAATGGAGGCTGGAAGGGACCTCCTCAGGTTCCCGGGTCCAAGTCCCCTCTGCAGAGAAGGGTCAGCAAGAGCAGATTGCTCAGTTCTTTGTTCGCTTGTGTTTTGAACATCTCTAAGAAAGGACAAACCATGACATCTCTGTACAAGCTGTTCCAGTGACCGATCATTGAGAATACATTTTCCTTATACCTGACCTGAATTTGCCTTCTTTCAGCTCATGTTCCATTCCTCTTTTCCTATCACTGTGTACCTCTGAGAAGCATCTGACTCCCTGTTCTCTACAAACCTCCAGTTAGGTAGTTGTAGTTGGCCCTCCCTTCCTCCATCCCCTGGCTGTATTTGTGAAAGTTGAATCAGTCCAGCTCCTCGATGCTACGTGCTCCAGCCCCCAATGATCTGGACTTGCTCCAGTATGCCAGGGTCTGTGGGGAATCCCAAAAGCAGAGACCGCTATCCAGGTGAGTCTCAGGAGAGCTGACTTGAGAGGAAGCATCACTTTTTGATTGTGTGCTGCTGACCTGCGTTCATGACACAATTTTACCATGCTACTAAAATTCTACAAACAATTTTTCTTCTACTATCTGAAAATAAATCATCTTTCTTTTCATTTCCAAAGAAAGAGAATGGTAGAAAAACTTCTCATAACCAAAAGATATTTCAACATGTTTAAATAGTCCTTCTGCTTCCACAAAATAGAGTAGATTAATTGACAACTCGTACTACAAGTCACCAGAACATCTACTGTGTTGTTATGAGGAGATGGAACTTACTACTTGCCAATACCAATTCTCCATAAGTATTTAAATAATTCACATGAGGACAATAGTAGGTTTACCCTGAATAGTGTTTACCTGATTCCTTTTGCTAGGTCAAAAAATGGAAATGAATTGTATAAACCCAGCTGAAGCAGAAAACATGCTAAAAATCTAGAGAAATTCACCTGTTTGACACTGAAGAGCTTGCTCAGTTTCCCAGGATTTCAATCACTCCAATACAAAATGTTACAAAATTTTGCCAGCTGCACTTCATAAATAGTTAAGAATTTAATTGTCAATGCTCCCAGGAAAGTACTATCACACTACTCTAAACATAATCCATAGTGATCTTACTGACATCTCTGAGGGCTTTGGTCCTCGGATCTCCTTTTGTCACAGACCTCTGTTGACACATCCACAGCTACGTGGCAATGCAGCACACTAACAAGCTTTGAATTAGTTATGCAATGAAGATCTCTCTGAGATTGTGGAAATTTCATCAAGATGATAAAATATGACTCTAGTAAGTTGGGGAACTCACTGCTCAGAAAACTCAACCTTCCACAGGAAAGACAAATCACCAAAAAAAAAAAAAAAAAAGAAAAATGTAATTTGATTTGTCTGTAAGTCTTCAGTTCTCTACTAGATCTGATGAAGCTGACTCAAAAGATTTTCAGGAATACAACCAAGATTTATTTTCCGCTCTCCAAAGATGAGGGATAAAGTAATTTATTTTCTTCTCATCACTGACACAAAATTGAATTTTGTTGCTGGAAAGGTCCCAACTTCTGAGAGGCCATACGTTTTGTGTCCAGCATGTGGAAAAGCTAAGAGGATTTGAGTGACTCTTGGGGATTTCTGAATGGTTCTCAGTCTTACCACTGCCCTGCTCGCCCCTCCACTGTCCCGTTCAACTGTGCTGGTTGGCAAAAGTCCAAACCATGGACCAGAGTGACTAGGACACAGGTTTGTTGGCAGATGAGCAGCATCTTCATATCCCATTACCCACCCAAAGCAGGCCCTTGTTGAACGGAGGACTGGGAGAGGAAAGAGCAGGACCAGCTCCCAGCAGGACTGGGAGAGGAAAGAGCAGAACCAGCCATCATCATGGCAATCCAATTTACAGCTTTTCAGAGCAGCTGCTTGGAGCTTGTATGACTCCTGAGCTGAAGAAAAAGTCAGTGGAGATCACAGTCAGATCTGTTGCACACGATAAAGACTATATTTTAACAAGGTATTAATCTGGTTAATATTTTTGTTTAAAGCACTGAATCTAGAAGAGGCAATAAATACATATTATGTAGTGCATAGTTTAAATGATAGAACCACAATCTAAATTTTCTGAAACATTTAGAAAGAAAGGAATGACCAGGGTTAAGAGGCTCCATCCAATTTCCAGTAATTACCAATTATTCCTGTCTAGAGGTGACAAACATATTAATCATATTGACAACCAAATTCATAATCTCTTCCCTATGTATTTGTGCTCCTTTAGTTTTTTTCTGGGTCACAGTTAATTCTACCAAGGAGCATTTTGCTTAATCCTCATCATTTCTGAATAACTCAGGACATTCTGAGATTAAAAAAATGCTAACAGGCTCTTCACTGATGTACACATCTTTTTTTGAATTTTTGTTTCAGTCTGAAGGCATGTATAAAAAGTATAAACAAAATCAGCTGATATTATAAATGTAGAGATTAACCCAGAAACCTGGCTCTAAACATAGCCTCCTGTGACCTAACACTACCTTCTCAGAACAAATCCTGGATGAACAAAGAGGCTTTACATTTGTCTTCTCAAAAGCAACAGTTTTCAGCAGACCAGTGGAGAAAAGAAGTGAGAGCAAAGGATTTTAATTTCTAGATTACTTCTAGACACTACATTGAAGTAATGTGATCAGGCATCTTCCACTGACTGTGGTTCTCAGCAATGAAAGAACACATCTCAAAACTATAACATTGCTATAGCACAGTTATGAAAAGATTTCAAGTAGACCACTTGTAAAAGAGCAGTATGTCTTCATTTAAGGTTATGCATGGCCACCCAGTTTTCTTTCAGATGACTTCATCTTATTATGTTGGTATTTTTATCTCAGAAAGATTTAGACAGAGATTATAAAAAATAAAAATAACATAAAAATGAGTAAATTAAAAAAAAGCCTCATAAAAATGTAAAATAACCTAATCAAACAAATAAATGAATTATATATGCTTGAACTTGTCAGCAGAAGATCCACAACTAGAAGATTCCCTTGTTACCATCCTGGAAAACCATGTATCCATTTTATATATTCTAGTCAAGTTTTCATAGCCCATCCCATTCTTACCAGTTTTTCCTTACCGGGATTTTGAGGTGGCTATTCTTTTATAAATTGTATGTTGCATTATTCATAATGTTTGCGCTTTCTACTAGCACTTAAGGTCCTTGGTGTCTACTGTTCTAGACGATATAAAAAGGGTAGAAAGAACATGCTCTGCCTGAAGCATTTATATTTTAAATACTGTACAAAAGAGAACTTATGCCTTTATTCACTACAATGGGTATGAAACTGGCATGATGGCAAGTTGCCTGAAGATAGATAGTTATCTCTGTCAAAAAAGTTAGAGAAGCTATTGTTTGGTGCTTTCTTTTTTTTTTTTTTTTCCCCCATATTACTTTTCCTTTCCTTTCCTTTCATTTCTTTCTATACCACAGAGGTAGTTAGAAAAATCATCCTCCAATTACTTATTTTCATAATTTTATTTCACATTTTCCTCAAGAAACTTGCTTACTCCCCCTCATCCCATATCGTCGTCTGAAACAGGCAGGCAATTATTCTCTTAGGCTGATTAAATTTTATTCACAGGAAATCAAATATTTCAGGAAGTTTCTTTCATTCCCTTGATCTAGAGTAGTCCTAAAAACAACCTATTGTCAGCATTAGTCTGTTTTGCTAAACAGGTCCATAACAGTATTCTTGTCCCTTTATTTTTTATTGAAAGTGAATTTCTTAAATCTACTTTTGTACGCACAGAGAAATTGCCTTGAGAAAAAAAAAAAAAAAAAGAAAAAAAAGTGCTGAGGATCAGCCTTGACTATCTCCATTACTTTTTAATGATAAAATGATAGCCTGGCCTTTTTATTATAACCTTTGAGAAGCTAGTTCAGTAACAACAGAATATCCTTTCACCTAAACTACGCACTGAATGTGCTTGTATTTATGACCTGTCTGAACTGATGCTTTCTAACATGCAATATAATCTTTACTTTAAAATTGAATTTTATGGGATGGACGTCCTACTCCTACGGATGAGGAGTAGACTGCATAAAAGAAAACGTTTTCCTCTGAAACTTCACCTGCATCTATCATCACTATATTTAGCTGGGCATAAAAGGTTAACTATTAAACAAACCAAAGTCAAAACCACCTTGGAATGATTAGAATTTCCTTTTAATTAGTAAGATATTTTGGTAAGAATATTTATTCCTATAATGAGTATTGAGATGGAAACTCCCCATCTGCCACAATGGAAGTGGATACATCAAGTACCTGGCAAAAAGCAGGGCTGAACTGGGAGAAAAGCTGAACACTGCATTTGAGAACTATCAATTTATGATAATTTAAATACTGATTGCTTAAGATGGGCTTAATAAAACTTACATAAGAGAGAAATTTTCATAAGTTCTTCATTCTGTTAGGAATACAGTAAACAGAAAAATATGTATCACTTTTTTAGTCAAATCTAGTCAACAAGTGACAGAGGAAGATCAAGTATTTTAAGACACTTCCAGCATTTGTGGGTTTCAATTGCCAGATTCCCTTCAGTTGCCCCTCCCATGCACACAGACCACCTTTAACTTCAGAATTTCCTGTGATGAATTTTTGTCAGTTTGAATGCCCTCTCCAAACCACATTTCATCCATAAGTTTAAGAAACAGAGTGTTAACTATGAGAGCTGTTCACTTTGAAAACATTCTTAAAAATGCATGTATTTTATGTAACTGCTTACATAAGCATGTTCTAATCAGATGGCAACAGCTTGTAGTTATACATACAAAGGTTATAACAAATATATTGGGGCTTTCTCAGTAACCAAAGTCAAGCATTTAAGTGAGAAGGCTAATCTGCTAATGCACAGGCAATTGAGGAAACAAGACACCAACGTTAATTTCTTGCTTGGACTTCCTTGCAGAAAGAGTTTATTGCTCACTATTGTCCAGAACCTGAGCCTAGTGAGTCTACACAGATAATTCAGCAGGCTAAGTTACATAGCCATAGTTAAGCAAAGCAAACATTACCACCACTACCACTCCAGCATATTTCTCTTTTTTCTTTCTTTTTTTTTTTTTCTGATTGTGCCCATAGAACACAATTTGCATTTAACAATCAATAAGCAATTACTTCTTATTTGAAAAACATAAACTCTTTATTCATTCATTGTTGAAAAGGAACCAAGAGCCCAATCAAAGCCCATTCAACTACATGGAAAAATTCTCCCATATTTATATATTTATATATATATATGGGTATATATGCAATTCCCCTTTTGGATGTTTATCCCTAGCTGCATACGCACAGTTCTAAAAAGAAAATGAACAACCATGTTAACCCAGTTAATGATAGCTATGAGAATGTTCACATGGGAAAACAGCTTCCCCTGCAACTAAAAAAAACAAAAACAAAAACAAAAAACAACTTAATCCAAGACTTCTTAAACTATCTGTTTTACTGTTGTTGAATAAACAGTACATAGTTTTCTGTTGCTTTTGCAGAGATGCCAGGCAGTTGCACTATCTTTGATCTATTTCTGTTCAAGCTACATAGAGAAGTGTCTGAAACCATGATAATGTGCACTATTGATCCAGTATTAGTAGTGGATTATATAGCAAAATGTATCTTATTTTATTGTCTAAAAATAGGGGCTATGCAGACAGGATGTTCAGGAGAGTAACACAGAGCATGGGATGCACTTGTTGTTTAAAGCTGAATGATTTTTATGGTGTTTATGAGCCTCTGATTCAATTTGTTGTTTGCTTATTTGACAGATCACTCCTCACAATGTAAGACATATACGGAAGTAAGATAATGATGTTATTTTGTGCTGCAATATGGTTGGATTTTGTTTTCAAATATAAATAGTCTTATGAACTGAAAATATTTGTTCCATTTAGGAGCTGCCTTTTAACGCACTTGAGAAGCTACAGTCAAATCTGGAAGGTAATATAGCAGAGAAGGACATACGCTCACCTACCCAGATGAGATTGCAGTAGACTACTCAGATTTCTCTAATGTTTTGCAGTCAATGAACAAGAAGATCAACTTCATTGTTCTAACTACATATTTTATGAACTGTGACAAGTTTGTTATAACTCATTTGCTCTGAACTTTTCTTCTGAGATTGCACAAGCACCAAGAGGTAAACTCAGCAATGTCAACAAGCTTGGTGGCATAGTTCAAGCTGTGAAGGTTCAATAAATAGGTCCGTAAACATTGCAAATCAACACAGCTTTTGATGAAATGTCAAGCAAGACAGAGCTTAGCTATATTCAACTCAGCTTGAACGCATAAACCATTAACTGGCCTCTGTAGTTTTTGGAGAAATGTGTCTTATGAACAAAGCTCAAATGTTGAAATAATAGAAATAAGACCAAAACATTTTTCTTTTAAACAGAAGACTAATAAAAGTAATTTAATAATGGGGAATTGCATTTTAATCAATCCAATAAAAATAGATTTATAAAAACAGCCAATATGACAACACTATACAACCTTATGATAGAAAAACCATTATTTATACCTCCAAGTTAGGAAAGGGTGCAAAAGTGGGAAAATAAAATTAGTTTTGAAATGCGCTGAAAATACTTCAGTTTTGAAACATGTCTTTTTTATTATTGTTATTTTTCTTCATGAGACATTGAAATACTGCTTGTTTCAGAGAAAATACATATTCTCCTTTTATTTTTAGGAGGAAGGATAGAATAATACTTGTTATAAAGTATCAAGGTACCTATTTATAACAGAAGCTAGCATTCTTTTTTTTTTTTTTCCTTAGTGAAGCACTGTACTACATATATACAGTCAAGTATTCTCTCAAGATTTATTTCCAAATGGCTTGAAAGATATGAAGTTTCTTCAGCTACTTTTCCAAATCAATCCTCCACAGACAAGTCTATGCAATTACCCTAGACTGAACGCAAGGTTGTTTTTGCCTGATGGCCCACTTTTCAACCTATTTCTATATTACCAGTACAGTAATTCATTTGACCGTGTCCAAATTTGTTTGCAGTGAACTTTACATCCTTCTGCTGTCGTTCATAACGAGGAGTTCATTTAGTACAGCAATGAAATCCTTGATCAGGCAGCATCTGTTACCTACAACCATGCAAACACTTAGCACTGTCATTTGAACACAACGTACTGTCCATCATCATGGGAAAAAAAAAAAAGTCTGTATGCAAAAGTTTGCTTGTTTTTCCCTCCCATATTAACACCCTGTTGATATTCTGCAAGCAGTTGTGAATCCGACCAAACAAAAGTTAGGCAAGGCAGGGCCATCTGACAGAACCGAGCTCGCTCTTCCCCTCGGCCAGCTCCCTGCCGCTCTGCCCCTCACCTGGGAGTCCCTCGCACAAACTTTCCGCATCCCACCCCATGCAGGCACCCTGTGCCCCAGCGAGCCGGGGCTGTCCCAGAAGGCAGCAAACTGACCTAAATGCTATCGTTAGGGTCGCACTGCTGCTGCTCCTTCTTGCGAATGTCTGCTGTATGCCTTTCAGCTGTTACTCACCCGACGAATCACCAGACATTTCCGATACGGCAGAGCCCTGCTACCTTCATGGGGAAGCTTTTTGCTGATTTCCCTGTAGGTACTTCTCTCTAACACATCCTGCCAAGTACGGAGAACCTGGAGGGAGACTCATTGCCCGGCGCAGGCAATGCACACACGTAACCTGCCTCCAGCTTCACGGGAGCGAGGGGAGCGCAACCTTTCCAGGAGCCGATGGGAGAATTACGCCTGGTTTCGCTGCCTCGTACCACAGCACGCTACCCTCCCGCGGTTGGCAGCCAGCGCCTGCTGCACGCCCTCCCTGGTCGCAGAAATGGTTCCTCCCTACACAGGCTCGATCTACCTGATTACGCTCCCTCCCCATCAGAGATTTCAGCCCCCCCGGCAGCAGCGGGCCGACGGCGTCATGCGGGATCTCTGCGAGGCAGGGCTGCTGCGGGCGGCCGGCCGCCCGCCGGGCGCAGGAGGAGCGCCTGGGGGGCAGTCGCCTTTCGCCTTTCTGTATGGCTGGGAGGTTATTCTTCCTGCTCTTACAGTCCTATTCAAACAGGCTTAAAGTCCTTAAGGAAAAAAGGCCGCCTGCTACTCCGCGTGTTTTTTCCCTGAAGCCAGCTTACGTCTTTTTGGTATATGACAGTGAATTGCCATTTGCAGTGCATTCCTCCCTCGCTCTCACAGGCAGATAAAATAGAAGAGGTACAATTCCCTCTCCCTCTCCTTTTTCTTCTTTTCTAAATTAAAAGAAGTGGGTAACACATATTGCCATAACCAACTTAAACACCATCTGCTGTCTTTCAGCAAACTTCACCAGCATGCTTGCTCCATGCCTGAAAGGGTTGTGGTTTTTATTTCGTAACTGTAAGGCTGGGGGGAAACAAACATTTTCCTTCTCTGTTTTTTTTTTTTTTTTTGTCTTCATTATTCCAATTAACCTGATTATTACATTACTGTTATTCTCCTAGAAAATTCTCCTAATCCAACTTTAAAGACTGTGTCAAAAAGAATTCAAAGTTCCTTTACTAGCTAACAGGCTGGTTTTAGAAACGTGTAGAGAGAAAGCAGGGGGCAAAGCGTTGATCGAGGAAAGATTTATTCTAGTATTTCAAGCTGGGCTGTAGAGCGTGTGGTCTGTCAGGCACAGTGCAGCATAAAACCATTACAGCCAGAAGGCAGCAGGTGTGGAGACAGTAAATATTTAGCACCACTCCATTCCAGGTTACTCTGGTACTGGTTTTAAGCAGTTGAAGATCTCTAAAATCTGGTGATTTCATTAAGTTTAACTGTTGGTTGTGTTTTTGTTGTTTTGTGTGCAGTGTAAAACCATGAATTAGCAGAAACCTTGTAATCTTCATAGATAAAAAAAGATTTTAGTCTTCATTCATTCAACAGCAGGCAAGAACCATAAAAAATAAAAATAATTTAAAAGAAATCAGAATGTGTACGGCAGCTTCCTAAAAAAAAAAAAAAAGTAAAAAAAAAAAAAAAAGCACCATTCTTCTCTGTTTTCAGGACAGCAGTCCAGTGCAGCGGTGTTTGTGAGGGAATAGACAGAGCCTGAACCTTTCTCTATGCTCTGAACTTAAGGTGGCTTCTCCCAAACTTACCATGGTGAACCACAACTCTTCCCTCCCCTTGAATCCTGCACTGAGAGTGGCAGGATCATTGCTGGAAAGGTCCAGCTTCATGGTCCCGGGTCCTGCTAACACCTCTGTGGAGTTCCTTAGTAAGAACTTCCTTTCTCAAGATTTCTTTTTTTTCCCAAAAACGTGCAACACAAGTGTTAAATACAAAGTTTATTTGTCTAGTTAGCATGCTACCATCAAATGAAGCAAAAAGGCAAATTTGACAGTTGTGTTTTTTGCAAAAATTGAAAGTTCAAAAGTAAGAGAAAATAGAAGTAGAGATCTGGAAATCCAGATGCTAAAAAAAGAAAAAAAATCAAAACAAAACAAAACAAGACACCTGTACGCATTGATTTCACATGAAGATGTCAGCATGCCTGAAAAGTCTCATTTTTTTGCCACCCCTGACCTTTAAAAAAATAAGCAGAAGTCCACAAGAATGCCCTTCTCCTAAGAATATGGATATCTTCTCTATAAGCCACTCCACATTTCATGGTGGATCTGACAAACAGAGCTGACAGGCAGCATCATATATACTAGACATATTCATAAATGGGTCTGTTAAAATTACTAAACTTTCTTCTGTGTCAGCTGCAAGAGAAAATAGAATTAATAAATTTAAATAGGCTGCTGGAAAGGAAGACATCAGGTATTTTTTTATTTTTTATTTTTTAATTGCATGCACAAGATGCAACCTGGGCACTTTCTCCAGAATACTCCATTTACAGTACTGGGAATGTCTTAGTGCCTATAACAGGGCTGAGAGCACCTCATGCCACAATAACATGTTGATGCACTTCTACAAGGCAATTTCAAACTTCCTACGCAAGCAGCACAGCAAGCACTAGGTTGCATGTTTTCTTTCTTTCACCTGTTTTTCAAGCAAATTTTGGCAGAAATTGTGCATGACTGAAAATGTATATGATGGCAAGCTTATTCCGGCACTAGCATAACACAGAACAAGGTTAGTAAGTAATTATAAATAGGGATGATATGATCATCTCCATATTATTTATCTGTTTACTCTTTGTAACAGCGATAACATGATACATGATAATATGATAACATGACTCTTTTTAACTGTGATAACTCTGTAACAGCCATGTCTTGGAAAAACAGGTATTGTAAAAACATAGGAGTAGAGACAGTGTCTGTTCCCAAGGCCTTCAAAACTTAGAAGAAATTGACATGAGCATGAAAAGCAATCAAGAAATGAAAGAGAGAAAATAGGAGTAAACCTACTCAGTTACATAAATTAATAATTCACAATAAAATAATGGTTAGAGAGTACAGAGGATTCTAGCACGAGTCAGAGCACATTGCTCAATTTCTTAGTTTAGTTGGGAAGAAATAGCAATTATTACTGCAATCTACTCACTCTTACAGAAATTGTTTTTCATTGCTCTGCAAAAGGGCAGACTGCAAAGAGCAGTTCCTTCCACCTCTGTTGTGTATTTCAGCACCACAGAAATACAAGGACAGGCCTCATCTAGCAAAACATTTGTGAAAATTCTTATTTCACCAAGGCAGTTACTTTTAACGATTTTTGTTTGGCATTTATCAAAAGCTTTTCTGTTCTTTTGTTCCCCAGCCTCCACTGTAGGGCTTCATTTGCTTATAGGCACAATCCTGACTGGGATCATTAGCTGATGCAACAAAAAATACTCTTAACCATTTAAGCACCATTGCTTAGGTTACCTGACACCTAAACAAACTTACTGCTATTCAGAAATCCAGTACTTTCAGTGAAAGGAGAGAACAACCTCTTCTTAAAGGAAGCACTACAATCTGTAAACTATCTGCACCAGAAGATCTGCAACATTTCATTCCCGCACCCAAAAGAACCATAAAACTCTTCTGTCACACACAACCCATCACTTCATGGATGAAATTTAGCTACAAATCAGCTGATGGGAAAAACAATATACCATATTGTATACCGTAGCCTACCTTTGGATTCATACCCCACATGGGACTCCTAGTTTTGGACAGCTTTATCTTCTGGACACTGGATACCAATCCTTTTTCCCTGACTTCCGTCCAGCTCAGGGGCTGGAAGGGCTGCCCAGAGCACTCATGGACCCCCTCTCCCACCCCATCTGCATTGAGCCTTCAGTAGCTTCTCACTTTGTTGTGGTTGCCATAGTCTTTTCCCTCCTCCTACATCACTGAAGCCTCTCTGCCCCCACTACTCAGCGAGGGGTTGACTTGGGGAAAGAGGGTGTTATATGGAGAAGCTGAGGGACCAGATACTGTTACAGGTAATGCGGCCACTGAAAAGCAAAAAAAAAACAAAACACGTAGGTGGTTTGATATCAGAGAATAGATCTTGTTTATCTTTGTCTCCCTAGGAAATTTGGAACACAGTTGAGAAACCTTAATGTTTTTGCAAGAAAATCAGAGTTTATGCAGAGAATATAAATAGTTCTTACAAACAGCTCATGAGAAGAAGCCTTCTAAAAGGAAACCTGTTCTATTCTTCTGTAATTGAGAGCTGTTACTACTGAACGGGTTTTATACAGAGATACATATTTTCTTCAGGCTGAAGTGATTTTTGATAATCCCGGATTAGAAAAATAATAGCTAGAGCAGAGGGGAAAGAAAAAAAAAAAAAGCAAAGGCTTTCAGAAAGGATAAATTGATAAAATCACAGGCAAAAATCCTGATTCTACATAGGTCAAAGGCAAAACTCCACTGGAAATTGATTTTGCTTCAAGATCAAAAGTCAACATCTGCGCTGTTTAGTGTAGCATTATGAAAGAAGATAGCTGTTCGCTTGTACTGTGCTCAAGGGGCCTTGCTCAACACTGAGAGCATGTCCCTATACTCTAAGTGTATACACATAAAACTATTCTACATTTTGGAGTATTTTCCTCATACTTCTGTATCCTTTATATATAACAGACATGTGTAGATACATATTATTTTAATGTATCCTTATAGCCCACAGGTTTCAGGATGTTTGTGCGTATATTTTTGAACCACAGAATTCTATTTTCATCAATTTGCTCCCCAGTTTTTTTACTTCTGCCTTATGCTTCTTCTTGCCAGTGTTATCAAGCAATAGCAGACTCTGCCAATGAAGTACACTGCTTTTAAAACAGTGTTTTCTTAAGTTACAAGCTATAACAACATTTTGACTTTTTTGTTCTGAATAGGAAGATATGAATAGAAAATAGATCATTACTGCTATATCATAGTTGCAGTCCCTGAAAACATCTCAAATGACCCCAAAATGTAACTCCTTACACCAGATGGCTGTCATTTTTCCATTTACAATTCTTCTATGCATTCACAGCTTGGACTCCCTGATGATACTGTATGTAAGCCTAACCCAAATGTTTCTATTCAATCTGATGTCTGGTTTGTGGTAGTAAAAGACTGCCTCATTAGGTCAGAAAATCAAAATGTGCAAATTTTGCCACATAGCTGTGATAAAACATAAACAAATTACCTATATGTGGCAAAGGTTTTTATCCACCCGAAGTTGGAGGATGACAGACATTATATGTTAGTGAGCTATTACTGTGCTTCCCACTGTAATCTGCCTAAAAACTGGTGTATAAATATATGAGAAATAAATCTTTGGAGCCGGGGTGTTTTCAGGAGTAATACACCTAAAATTTAAGGTACAACAAAGATCTGTTTGATCCTAATTCATTCCAAAATTATTTCACCATTACAATTAGGTAGGTTTTGACTCGTTTTTTCAGGAATGTTCAAGGACTGCTGTTACTGTAGCAGTATGATGACTACTTGGTTGAATGGAGATAAAAAGCAGTTTCTGCCCTGGAAGACCATTGAATTTAATCTGTGCACATAAGAACTAAAGATATTATCAGATATAGCATAAGGTACTGAAGCTTGTCCAATTGTCAGCTGGCGTTGTGATAAAGTAAAAGAAACGTTATTAAATCCCTATCTCCACGCAAACCCACTCTCATAGAACAGTCAACTTCCGAGGTTACCAAACTGCCAAAAAGGCCAACCTTATCTGCAGACAACTGTCAGAAAAGCTTAAGATACAGAAATTGTCTGATGGATATAATTGTTTCTGATAAATTTATAAATCACATTTTTGCTGAGTTTTATAATCCCAATTTGCTACAAATTAATGTTTATATGGAGTTTGGATAGTGTAATAATTAGGCAAGCTATATAGAAAGAATTATTATAAAATATTGCTGTCCCTGCTTTCTCATGTAAAACATTTCTGCTGCCCTGTGCTTCTTCAGGCAGTGGTAGAGGTCTCCAAACTTGCTCGGGGCAGTCCTTACTGACACTCCCTTCTACTGCACCTCATTTTCTTCCTTATCCCTCGACTCTGTTACATTTACTTTCTACTTTCAGTGCTACAAGGAAACATCTGGGGCAGCTTCTGAGTGAAACCACAATTTCAACATCCCCATTCCCACCAGATTCCCAAATCATTGCTGCACCATCTTTTGCACACCACCCCTCAAAAGCACTGTTTTACCTTTCCTGCAGTTCTTTATGCCAGCTAAGACAAGAACCAGGGTATTTCGGCACTCCCAGTGTGTGTCGGTGTTTGCTTTCAACTGAATGGCCCTGGCAAGATGAATTATAAACCAGACTGCTTATGAAGATGGGCACATGCTGTATACATCTCTGGGAAGCCTTGAAGGCTTGACGTCATTGTAAGGGCTCCCTATGCTGCTCAGGAAAGATGAATGAGACGCAAACCCATGCCCTTTTGCAGTCCACTTGAATCGAGAAAAGCACATACATTTTCCCTAACCTTCAGTTTATGACATAGGCTTTTTCCTGTATTTCTTTGGAAACAGAGACCCTTTAATCCCTTTCCTGATTTTTGGCCTTGTTTTCTCTTTGGTTTCTGTTCTTATTCTTTTGCCTGAAATTCCTGACCATTTTGCATTCCCATTGTGTAGTCTGTCTTTAGCAAAACAAAAATTAATTACTCTACCAGAAAATTGGAACTGATGTTTATATTCTGTTTTCAGTAAAACTTATTCAAAGTTACTTATTGAAGAAGGAAAAAGATACTAGTGTAACAGCAAAACCAACTATATTTACATTCAAGTAATTTGCTTTTGCTTTAGAATATGTACTGGTTTCCACTGACCAGTGCCATTAGTCTGATCCCAGAGTATAGCTATATACTATGCCAAGAAATTAAAAATATGAATGACCAAAATGACAAACATGCAGAAAGCAGCAAGTAGCACATTTCTAGCAGCAGATTACTCACCTTTTCTGGAGCCCTGGTTTGGACCTGAATCCCCAGAATATTTTTCTCCTTCATTCTCTCATTCAAGTCCGAGCCCCATACTGCTTACCTGGTGAATTGTTACCTGATCACGTTTAGAGTGATAGCTCTAGTCTGCAGTACAGTTAAACTTTCTTAGAATACACCTCACTGATAAGGCTTAATTCAATTAAAATGACCATTAAGATTAGTGTAAATTGAATTGCTCTATCTCATACTGCTGATAATCTCTTGACACAAAACAACAAATCTGAGGTTTCCAGACAGAATGAGCTATGGTGCTCAGTTGAATACTATTTACATTGCTCCCCTCCCTCACTCTTCAACTCCAAACCTTCACAATAAGCCTTCAACTCCAAGACCTTCTAACAATAATTTTGCTAGAATGCTTGCCAAAGATTTGTTGGTTTGATCCTAACTAGCTAAACAGTCCTGAGTCTGCTTACAGAACGAAAGTTGCAGATGCTCAGTATGATAACACAAACTGACATACTATCCAAGACGTGTACTGTAAAATACACTGAAATAGTCATCAATTCAGTCACAATTACACAAAAATCAATGCCGACACTGGACCTGAATCTAAGCAAAGAAATTATTCAGAGGTTTTTATCTTCAAGCAAAAAGCAATAATACAGTGATAAGTGTAGTTCTTATTTTCTTACTCTTCCTGTTTTCCTTTGCTACCCAGTAGATGGAAACAGTTATTTTTAAACTGCAAGAAAACAGATTTGTGGAAATATCAAGTAATGGTTATATTTAAGAGTTCTAGAAAAACAATTAGTCCTAATTCATTAATTACTATATTTAAAGAGTCATGACATGTAAGTAACAATGCAAACAGGAATGAATTCCATTATTTTCATAGTCATTGAAACTTTGATCCAATGCTGTCAAGCCAGTACGGAGTTTCATAAATAATATCAATTTGTGTTTCGTCAAATTTTCTTCTGTCTGCAGTCTCTTTTCAGAGACATATGTTTGGAAAATAGGGATTGGTATCTATCTATCACAGACCCTACTACAAATAGATTCAATGATTGCCTCATGCAGTATTTTCACGTTCTATCTACATTTTCAGTTTATGGTCTTTTTTTTTTTTTTTTTTTTTATACAAAGGGTTTACAAAGATCAGTATATAAAAGCAATTTAAAAGAGACACATCTGAAGTGACATGGGAATTTCACTTTCATTCCTGTGATGCATCATGTAAGGACGAGTGTGATCATCCCCTGATGCATGAACAAATACGTGCTGTAGACATATGACCAGATATAAACAGTCTTGTGACAAAGACTGACTGAATTTTTATCATACAATTAAGAAAAAGTACCAGGCAGACAATGGATCACATTCATTATTCTAAAGAGTGAAAGTCAACTCTAAAATTACAGGCTGGGCAGCTCTGGCATATCTGAATCTCATTCGTGCCAAAACTTTGGAAAACCTTTTTTATTTTGACAATACTTGATTGCTCCCTAATTTATCTAGTCTTTTAACAGAAGACTAAAATTGAATTATTGTCTGAAAATATCTATGTAGAAAGAAATCTATAATATCAGAGGCAGCTATCACTCCAGAACTAAAAAAAAAAAAAAAAAAAGAGAGAGAGAGAGAGAGAAAAAAATATATATAATAATAGCAAGATGAAGCTGGACAAGCTGAGAATACAAATTGCACATTTTTAATAGTGAACAATGCCAAAAAAAATATTTCAAGTTCTGGTGTTCTCTCCAGATTTTTAAGTCATGATTGGATAGATTTCTGGAAAAAAAAAAAAAAAAAAAAAGCTGCAAGGCTAGTTTAAAACAATAGATTTGGTACAAAAGCTCCAAGATATATTACTAAGAAGTCAGTCTACTCAATTTTAACACTAAGAAGTCAGTTCCATTAGAGATTTCACTTGACTTTGGGTCATGTCTTTAGCTCTCTGCAAAGAATTAATGGAATAGTAATTACATAATTATTAAACAACCTAAGACTGACTGAGGTCCATTTACGCTTCGGGCTGAATTTGACTACTTAACAGAGACTGAATTTTTCTGAGACATGTTCCCAGGTCTAGATTAAGAACCAGCATTTTGGGGTTGATAAACTGCCATAAGCACATTTTAAAATAAAGAGACAGACATTCAAACACCATAGGGATAACATCTTACTATGAGAATGTCTTTTTTTATGGAATATTTCCAATGACATCATCCTTGTCAAACATAGCTTACTCTTGGATGTATCTTTAGAATCCTGTTCAAAACATGGTAATGACTCACTAAATGTGACTGCTAAAATGACTGCCCCACATATACAGTGCAATTAAGACTGAGCAATAAGACAACTAACAGAAGGGGTTTGCAGCTTTACAGTCACTTTGAGCTCCCATACCACTAATAGCCTATTTTGCTTTAGCATTCACGTATCTCAACAGAAAACTTTGTGGAGAATTTTATTCCAGTCAGGGAGTGCCAATGGAAAAAAATTAATACAGACGATTGCCTGGGACCTAATGAAAGCTAAATGTAGCACTCCTACTGAACAAGCAGAAGGTAAAGCATTAAGAAGAACAGAGAAACCAGCAGGAATTGTATCTTCCTCAGTTTGCCATCTAAACATGTGTTTTCTACTTTTCCAAAACCAGTTTGAGGATCGGTATTATACCAATTACAAATTTAGGTCCCTGTTGTAAAATGGCCTATCTATTACATGCTTTATGTTAAGCATATGAGTAATCCTACTGAATTTAAAGTTAAATGTCTGCAAATACTTGTACAACAAGGACTTAAGACATGCCTACAGTTATATTTTGAAAGTATGAGCTGTTTACTTCTCTCTTCAGTTCTACAGCCAGTTTTGCAAACCTTTAAACATGTAGAAAATGAGTGGAGGGTAGCTATAAGACAACTTGATAAATTGTTAATCATACACAAACATTTCAGAGCCTTTTTTTTTTTCCTTTTCATTGATCTAAAATAACAAGTATGTCTAAAAGCAAAGAGCGCAATCTTACATTTCTATCTTTTAAAACAAGGTGAGATTCTAGCTGTAAATGGACACATAAATCTTCACCACTAAGTAGGTCAAAAGGTGTGAAGAAAGTTTCCAGTCACTGGAAATGCTGACATACTGCTCCAACCAACTGCTCAGTTTTAGGTGTCTGCTTGAGAACTATACTGAGAATTAGTAAAATGCAGTTATTGGTCTCCTTTTCTGTGTTTTTGCTCCCTGCTCCTCCTTTTTGCTCCTCAACCACTATTTTTTACTTCTTTTAGGTAGCAACTCAACCATTCTTTAGTTCAGACAGGGCATGGGGCCTGCAGGCCCAGCCAAGGAGTGAGCAGAAGCAGGGGCCTCAAAGAGGCTGAAGGACTCCGACACATGGATGAGGCCAGGCGCTATGGCCTGACAGCACTGAAAGCCCCCTGCTTGCTCTGTTTCCTAGCGGGGTCATTTGGCACAGACAGCATGGTCTCCATGGGACAGTGCTCCCAGGGAAATGCTCTGATTCAGTGGGAATGGGAATCAAGCATTAATGCACTCACTCACACGCTGCTTGCCTTGTTACCTAAACTAGCACAGCTTCACAGCACCCCAGCAGACTAATAAGTCGCATAATGCACATCTCCCACCAGTAAGAAACAATCATTTTTTCTCACTCTCCTCAATACATCCGCTACCTTCCAACTCACACATGAAGTGGAGGTTATAACTCTCCATAAAACAAAGGTTTGGCTGTGTCCTTGTACTCTCTCTGTAGTATGCTTGCATTGAATGGCAAATGGAAACGAGAATGTCATTTTAGCTAGAAACAGACTACCTGGAAGATCTCTGAGAATACCAAATGATGCCCTTTTAAGTGGATCAATGCCTGGTGTACTGTAACTGTCAACCCCGTCCTCCCCTCTTTTCGGGAGTAGACTTACCAAAGTGAATACAACAGGCATTAAAGAACATTAGCATCTAAAAGCTTCTCTCTTCCCAAAAGCTACCAAGTATTGACCGGGAAAAAAAAAAAAAATAGCAGGTACTGACAGCTCACTTTCTTCTTCAGACTAGGGCATATATTAAGTAGGTTTTTAAGCACCTTTGGCAAGCTGTCAGCATTAACTGACTTTCA
The DNA here is from genome assembly GCF_040182565.1 of Anser cygnoides. Classification (NCBI taxonomy): domain Eukaryota; kingdom Metazoa; phylum Chordata; class Aves; order Anseriformes; family Anatidae; genus Anser; species Anser cygnoides. The sequence continues at coordinate 122,912,832 of NC_089873.1, read as the reverse complement.
ATACTTGCCTTAAAGAAAATGTGATGGAAAACCTGCTGTGCCTTTCCGTAAAGCTTGATCATTTATTGCTGAAGAGAACTGATGACTAGCAGTTTATTTACTTATTTATATTCTCATTGGAATTAAGCCAATATCTTCCTAACTGATTTTTTTGCAAAATAACTGTATGTAGAAATATCAGATCAAAAATGTTCAGTTGATTTGACAGGAGCCCTCTTTCTCCTTGCCAGTAGTGACGGGAACACCTTGGAATGTGGAAGCTTTCCTATCGCAAGAACCTTGTTGAAACAGTTGCTGCTCTGCAAAAATATTGTGTTTTAACAACAGGGAAAAAAATAACTCATTTCATATTGATGATTTTCTTCCCCAACCAGCTTGTTTTGTTTGTTTGTTTGTTTGTTTTATTTTTCCACAAAGCCACTTAGTCTTGGGCTAATGTTGCCATTGAGGTTTTTTTTGTTGTTGTTGTTAGAATAAACCACAGTACCAGGCAATGGCAGCAGAAAAAAAATATATATATCATCAAAGCTCTGTATTAATGTCTTTAAACAAATATTTGCAGCATAGTTAAAAGTTCTTGAAGAATTTTGATTGCTTAATTTGTATCTTCCTAAACGTTCACAGTATTTTGTGTTTAATTATATTTGCTTGAGATCCATTTGATAGGAGACACATCTAAGAATGACTTACTGAGCAGTGGCATAGCAAATATTTTAAGGCTACCCTTATTGACAAGAAAACACTTATCAGCTCTGTAGAAGCGACAGAAATACAGAGAGATACATGACTATACAGGAAATTTCCCTTTTGAGACATGGACTAACTTCAAAATCTAAAAAAAAAAACATAAACTACTTACTGAAAGGGAAAGGGAAAGAGAACAGTTGTTATGTTTGGCTTCTCTGTTCTGTATAGCACAGGAATCAAAGTGAATGTGAGATTAAAGATATGCCTTAGTTTTAACCATTTTATGCATATGGGATGCGACAGACATTTAGAAGAAGCCTGAATTTACAATATCTACTGTCTTATATTTCAAATGTGGATATGGTACTATCTAAAGTTATTTCTCCACTTCATTTTCCTTATTGAATTTGTTTTCTTATATAGCCTTGGTTTTAAGCTTTCAAATATAGAAGTAAATGGAAAATGGAACAAAATGAATCATGAGTTTGCAAAAAGAAGATTGCACTAGATTACTTGATATCCTCCTCTGAGAAGATAACTGAACTTCTAGGCAAAGAAATGAAATGGATTTAGTCTCTGAATGTCAGCATTTGACAGTGACTCAAGTAGCTAAGCTCTGGCTGACTAGCAGTGGAAGGCAGCTACAAAAAAAGGCAAGTTTAATGGAAGTCAACCTTGAGAAAATACAAATTCATAAAAGAATCACAAGGCCAGTAAGAACAAGGGCAAATGTCAATTAATGCAACAAAAGAGAATCACTTGCTGATATTTACTTGAGTAGCTTTTTAAAAAGCAGACCTGGGACAGAAGGCATTAGTGACGTTTGCACAAACAGCTCATGCCAATGACATCAAATAATGACCAAAAAAAAAAAAAAAAGAGAGAGAGAGAATCACTGTCAGGAAAGACAGAGATTGAAATCTTAGACAAAAAGAATTAGACAATGTTCAGGACCATTTAAATAGAAACGGACTGAAATTCAATAGCGGAGAACGAAGAATCAACAAATATGGAATTTCTGCTAAATGCTGTGGAGTCAAGAATTTTTTGAGCGCCTTGAGGGCAAACCCAGATTTACCAGTGGAAGGTGGCTATAAGAATAGAGAAATGCAATAATTAATTATATCAGATGATACACTTTCAAGTCAGATGAAGCAATAGTAATATTGTTAACAACTGAGCTAGACTGCAATGAACCAGCAATGTTAGGTTTGAACAGCAACTCCCTGTTCCCCGCCAGACATCAGTACTGCTTTATCACTGGACACAGCTACCTTGCCATGATCGAGCTCTAGCCCTATGGATTGGGAGTCACCATTCCAGCAAACCTCCTGTGCATGTATATATATACATGTGTATTTACACAAATATAGAGATGCACAGATTTGACAAAAATGCAGAGAACTTTGGAGGATGTGTATATAAGGAAAAGAGAAAATCTGACCTGTGAATATTATCCGGTTAACTGATTCTGGAACGTACAAAGTTATCCAAGATATGCGCTGCAACACATTCTTACAGTACAGATTATTTCATGATATGCTGCTTACAGTAAATGCCAGCATGTGAAATACAGCTGAGTTACAGCTGAGACAGCAAACTGGTATATCCAAAATCAGCTATTGTTTTCTGAATATATTAACATCTAGTCTGTATTCCTTTAAAATGGACAATTGTTGACATTCCAGATGTAAAAATAATTAAGTTCCATTTTCAACTTCAATCTGTTTGTGGATGACTGTACTGAATGGCATCACACTCAGGATTTCAATGGCCTTAGTAAAATGAGAAATGTTTGAGGATGTCTCTCATGCCTGAAGTCATTTCCCTCAATTTTCATCTGCTTTAATTTGCCCTGGCAAGAGGCTATACTGAATAAAGGACAGTCACTGTTGCACACATACACTGTCAATTCTCTTATCAAACACTTATTTCCAGTTATTTTTATTTTTTTTATACAACAAAAATTTCTGTATTTTACTATTATATTCCTTTATAGTTAGGGTCAACCCCTCTCTCTCCAGCCCAATAGATCTATTAAAAATCTAGAACTCTTTCACCTTTACTGTAGATCATCAAATGTCTTTATTATGACCCTACGAGCTATTACGAATGTTTTCTACTGATCCACTTAACTTCAAAAACTAAAATAGCCAGGTCTGTTTTAGTCTCCTGACAGAACTGAAATATTAGGATAATATAGGTATGCATTCCTAGTTTTTCTGTCTTCACAGATGCTCTTGAAATGATCTACCCACAGGTAGGTCCATGAGAGCAGAAGTTACTCTAAACCAGAGTGCAACACCTTGCAAACTCAAGCCCTTAACTGAAGATCAAGCCATTAACTAAGGACAGTTGTGTCCTGGATAGTTAACAGCAGTGAGATTTCCTGCCCTCTAGAGCTGATTTAGGCTTACTCTGGCACTTATGCATCTCTCTTAGTGTGCTTGTTTCCTTCTTTTTAGTACTGTAAATAGTCTACATACTTTTGGTGGATTCATATTTGTAGGTTAGTAGTGAGAGAAATGACAAAACCTCAAATCTGTTGTTTTTAAGCACAATGGTTGTGTTTATAGTCCATTAAACTTTCTGCCAAAAAGTTTTAAACTTTGTTTTCAGGGTGCTTTCGGTGATGTAGTGTCCACCTTTGTTATCATGCATTTTTTTTTTTGGCAGAAACACTTTTTTTTTTTTTCTGACAAAATTCCTTCTCCAATTCATATTCTTCATTGAAAAATCCCTTAATACTTGTCATCAGCTTGTCAGCTGCTTAAAACCAAGCTTTTTACAGCAATCAGTCAATGTCTTGAAATCAATTATGGGTAATCTAAAAATATTTCAAATTAAATATGTCATTATCACTTAGTCCAATTACTTCAATTGATTTTATAAAAGATTTAAAAGTTGGTAAAAAGTCTGAATCAATTTTATGTAACTGTGCTGTATTAAGTAAATAACTGTTTTTAAAGGTTTCAGGAAAGTAAAAGTGAACTATTCCCCCCTGTTGCCATTAAGCTGTTTTTAATGACAAACTTCACCCACAAGGGACCACAAACACAAGTGAGATACAAAAATATCAATTGTAGTTTGACAGAGACACGAGGAGAGCAAGCAGATCATGAAAAATTTAGATCAAAATTTCTTTCACTTTGATTCTCCTCTTTAGAAGATACCAGAGACAGCTATGTTGTGCAGCAAATGCATTTAACTAACAGCTAAACCAATGCTTAAACTAACAATGTTTGTATAAATTTTCAGTAATCAGACTGGGGTGTTTTGGTAACTGGGAAAGTTCACCCAGGCCTCTGAGCTCCATGTGGAAATTAATCTACACAATGGAGTTTTATTACACTGTTATGAAATCAAAAGTAAATTTCCATAAAATATTCACATATAACATTTTCCGATTCTCTTTGGGGGACAGCTATGCAGACCAGCTTTTTACATAAGGTATTTTAACTCTTGCACGCAAAAGATTTTAAATTTTGTATTTAAGAAAATGTTGAGGGTGAATCCATTTTAAAATACACCACTTATCTCCCCATACAATGACAGATCATTTCATCTTCATCCAGGCACAGCTCTGCTTGATGTCATGGCAAAGGCTTCACAAAGGCTCCATGATCAGCTTTATGCAGAACAAAACTAAGAAAGGCTCTTTACCTCTCAAGAAAATCTGCTACAACTTGTTCTTTACCATTAAAATTTATAAAGCTACAACTTCTGCTTTCTCTTCCTTGTACCATTCATAATTAGTCATAATGTTTTTTTCCCCTTTCTCTCATTCTCTCCTTTCCTAGATACTTCCTTTTATGCCATCCCCTTATTTAGTTTGCTCCTGACTGCTAAAAAGTATGTAACAATTTTGTTCAATTACAAAATACAAAGAAATAAAATATAAATATATTTTTAAACATGGCAATGTTTAAAAAATATTTCAGTTATTAGAATAATAAAGTCCTTCATTTGTTAAGGATTGTTTATGAAGCAAGAAGGGAAAGCAGTAAAAAGAGTGATACAAGTTGGTGTTCTAACCAGCATGATGCTGACCACTTATATCACTGCTGAAGTTATTTTTCCTTGAGACAATCAATGCATGTTTTTTAAATAATGATTTCTTTTAAAAATAAAATGAAGTATGAAGAAATCTCATGTTAGGATGTCATCCTGAATCACTGAACCTGAAGGAATAAAAATTTTTATAAAGCTGGCATCGGAAAGAACTAATAAGTAACTAATAAATAGTGAAGTTCCTTCAGTTCCCTGCTCTGTCAGTTGTCCATTCCAACTGTAAAACCTAATATCCTTCAATTATTTTACTTGATTGTGTTGGCTGTCTTTTCTATTTGGTAGCAAGGTTTCCCATTTGTTGAATGAGAAACTGAGTTATGCAGCTTGAGCGGTGATTCACAAAGCAAAATCTGTAACTGAAGTGAAATATGGGATTAAATCTAGGCCTCAGTTACAGAAATTCCCACCAATGCCTAAACTTTGTGTTTGCCTCCACCTGTGGCATGTATATGTTCTCCATACAGAAGCAGCTGGGGCGTGACCTAGTGCTGATTCAAGTCAGGGAAACTTTGCTTTGGCTTAAACAAACTGCAGCATGGATCAGTTCTCAGTCATTGCTAAGGGTGATGTTGCAGTTCACGGACAACTGAAAAGATTACTCCTAATTAAGTTTTTGGTACCTCAGAATGAAGTATTTTCCCAGATAACAAATACCATAAAACTGGATTTATTTCAAAACATACTGTATGCTTTTGTCCATTTGTCTTCCTTGTATTTACTGTCTCCAGTGATTTATTTCACTATATACTCCTTTCAGAACTAATTATATTAAGAAAATAGCTATATTACCATTCAGTGGCTGCCCCGTCTCCATTAAATACTTTTCATTTGTGTTTTTTGTTTGTTTGTTTATTTTTCCCCCACCTAGCAGAAAAACATAAAACATACTTGCTAGTGTCTGTTTGACATAGGAATTTGGGTTCAGGCAACTGAAAAATAATGATATGCCCTTAAAACTTCCTATGCCTTTGTCAAATTCATGCTGGAAATTTCAGGAGTTAGGCTTTCAGCAAGAAAACCTAGGAAGCACTAGTAAGCACTGATGGATGAGACCAGAAGAAAGAATAAGCCTGAGGTTGCGAGTTGTCTTCTGTATAAAGGCTCAGGTGAGTTCTAAATTTGGTCTGCTATCTACTGCATTCCCAATTGGGAATCAGTATGTTAGCTTGCTATTCTGTGTGCTATTTTTCATCTTTAGCAGGAAAATATTTTGAATGTTCTAGTACATGTCTCTCCAGTTTCTAGAAATATTATGATTTCTTCTGGTATTTTTTGTCCAGTATTGCTATGTTAATTCTAGGATATAATTACTAATAGATAGATTCATTTCTCCCAACATATCTATATTATATATATATATATATTTTACTATTTTACCACAATCAGATAACATTAACAGCGAAGGTCATGAAGTTTGTCTTCACTGTTAAATAAACTGCTAACAATATTTGCTTTTACTATCCTAGCTTTCTTGATTAATTAATCTGCAGTTCTATTCTAGTTTGAACGTTAGGCTTCCTAACACATAGCTGGGACTGAATCATCTGAATTGTTTCTATTTGTCACAGTCCTTTCCCTCAGAGACATTATTTTTAAGATTCGTAACCTATCCGGATGTAGTGAATTGTGCTGTATACCTAGTTCTAGAAGAATTGTTTATGTATGTTCAATAGCCCCTCTGCAATATTTAGATACAGAGACAAAAAAGTCTGGATTATATACATAAAAGCCTGGATTATACACATCTTTGTGAGACTGAATACAAACTATTTATTGCTTCATGAACACAGTGTCCTGCAGGGAGTATCACAAATGATGTGCATGTCCTTGAATCCTTTAGATTTTGCATTTAAAATAGAATCAAAATAAGCATAAAATGATACACAGTCAAATATCTCTTCATCAGCTGTGGGCCTAGGGAGTCTCCTGCATGATGCTTTTTCCAGCAAAAACTTGGTAGTTAAGTTACCTTACCTACAAGTTATCTATAAGAAATGAGTTTGCAACATGCAGACTTCAGCTGATGGGATTAGTATACTTATTTCTTGTTCTTTTGAAATTCCAGTTTTAATCCTTACCTGTAAGAGGATACTAAGCAATTTTTTTTGTTTTGTTTTCTTATTGTAATCTGTATTAAGCCCTGTTCTTCAGCCTCTGATCTCTTTTGAGCAAATACTTTTTTTTTAAAAAATGGGAAAACAAGGTCTAGTTGGAAATAAATAAATAAAAATGGAAATAAATCACACTTCAGTTTCAAATGCAGGGCCACACAAACACTGGGACTGATGCGACCAAATGCAGAGCAGTATCCACCTCTTAGTCACCCAAAGTTCCACTTTCAGCTGGTGGAGAGGAATGAGCACAGTTGGCTCAGGACTGATCTCTGTAACTCTTTATCTGAACTAAGCATCTGGGCTCCCTTAATAATATTAGCCTAGAGCAGATATCTATTGTCAAATGAATCATTTCTTTGAAGTCTCTTTGAAGGGCTTATTTCTCTCCACTGAATAAATGGGAGCCTGAAGTGACTACCTTGGAGGTACAGCTTTATGTTATAGACTTCTACGGTAAGGAGAAGACCATCTCACTTCATGCTCCTTTACTGGATAGAGCAGAATTATGAAATTTATGTGAGAGCAGGGTATGCCTAGATAACCTACCTCCCCCTGCCATCCGAATGTTTTCAGTGGTCCACAATACACAATAAAAGGAATACCTGCATCCCAGGCACTGCATACCAAACACCCTTGTGTTATTTATTGTGACTTGTCCCAGTTGCTTTTCAAGACCACCTATAATTTCTCCTCCAAAACATTCCATTAGTATGGTGGGGGAAAAAAAAAAAATCGGCCACCTCTCTTGCCAACAAGTTGCTCAATTATTGCCATTCTGGTGTCCTGGGGAGAAGTAGCCTCTACAAATCCTAGGGCACTAAAGTCAGGGAAGACTTCTCCCAGCATCCTGTGTGTGCGTGCATATTGCTGCTTTCCATTCCCAGAGGTAGAAGCACTTCATCAGGGCTCTGTGCAGAATGATAATAAAATTTAATTTGGGAATTCTCCATTAAATGCTACTCTACACTGTAAATTAGGTTCTCTTGTTAAATTGTTAATTTGTATTGAGTCAGTGTGTCCTAAAGGCAGCAACACCTGAAAGCTTGTAAAATTGACTGAAATGTGAAAGGTAGAAATAAATAGTATGAAAGTCTGCCTAAACTGGACCGAATTTCCACTGCTAAATTTTTGAAATTATCTCCATTACTTACACTTCATTAAGCACTCATTCCATCCATGTCCCACAATTCAGCCAACAGGGTGAATGTACTCTGTGTGTGTCTGTTCACGTACCCAGTTAGTACAGATGGCCAACGACTGTTTCTCAGTACAGAGTTCATTTGTTCGAGCTATCTTTTCTTTTCTTTCTTTCTTTCTTTCTTTTTTTTTTTTTAAGCTTGATCAAATGAAATTCAGACTCTTTGCATGTTTGTATGGACAGAAGGTCCACAGTCTAACAAACATCCAGTAAAAACCTCTAGGGAAAATCCCTCATAACTTATGTTGGTGCAAGTCCTTCTTAATGAAGGACTTGAAAATAACCTCTGAAGCTGTTCTGCTTCAATAAACCCAACCTTTTCCAGTGGAAAACTGTTCTGCCAGAAAATGTTAAAACAGTTTTGCAATATAATGCAATTCACTCTGAATGTGTGGGATTCATTACAACAGGGATTAAAATGACAGCTTAGTGTCATGTGAAGCATGCAGCAGGGGATTTTAGCCTGAGTTCAGTTGCTGGACACTAGGCCAGCTGAATTGTACTTATTGCTGAGCTACAGTAATACATATAGCTTTGGAATAAAGGGGCATGAGGATTAAGAGATATCCTTCAGAGAGACTTAATAATACAGAGATTTTATCACACACACACACACACACACACACACACACACAAAACCCTAAAAATTGAGACCTACTGGGAAATTTATAATCATAGTGGAGAAATGGCAAAACACAAATAAAAAGTAAAATTTTAACCATCATAAAAAAGCCCATTGCACTCATATAGCACAGATGTTACACAAATGATAAGCAGCTGGTTTTAGGTAGACTAAATTCTAAATGATCCCACTGCTATCAGTCAACACCCTTCAAATAAATTCAGTGGAAATGACAGTAAGCAAGAGGAAGCTCCTGGGGAAAACAAAACACCAGAAAACAAAAACACAACAGTTCATGCACATAAAGGGTTAAGTTGCACCACAGGAAAATATTTGCAGAAGTGGTATGATAAAAATCCCTAAAATTACTTTTCAGACTTTAAAGCAACAATATTGAGGGTCTCACACAGAAAATCCAGAGGAATATTCTAAAAGGACGTGAATAATTCATGGTTTCTGAGGCAGACATGAGACAGATGATTGGAGAACAATGAGGTATCCAGGTGTGCTCCTGCCAAGCACAGTGACATGAGCACACTGTAAATCTGCCAGAGAAAAGCATATTCTCATCTGCATCCCACCAAAACATACTGTGAACTGGCTTCTAGAAGACGTGTACCTGTTTTAACATCAAAAAGATGAAAAGCCCAGAGAAGGAGACTGGCTATTAAAATATCCTAGACGTTCACAGAAAATAAACGTTCCCTGGCTCCAGCATGTATTAGGATTGACCTTAAGGTAATTGCATGGTTCAAAATAAAATGAAATAAAATAAAATGAAATAAAATAAAATCAAAATAAAATAAAATAAAACAAAATACAATAACAACAAAAAATCCTTTACTGTTCCTTCATTTCCCTGTATCTCCCTAACTTTACTCCCCCTTTCCCTCCCCTCATATACACTGAGTGACACATTTTCTGAAAACGTGGTAGTAATTCTTTTATCTGGAAAATAACTATCTTTGTTGCAGTGCTTGATTGTTGTTGCTCACAGTGAGGGATTAAGTATAAACTGGGTTTCCTACTGTAAAATAGTGCAATCAAAGCTGACATAAATTTCAAGATGTATTTTAATGAGAAATACTACCAGAAAATAATATGTTCTAGGGTGATACTACTGACAGGCAGATATAAAACTGTAAATACCTTTACTATATGCCTTACACGTTATACCCTACCTTTTCAGTCCAGAGGGAACAGGCGAGTCAAGCACTTAAGATATTGAACCTTTCCAGTATTCAGCATCTGTCAGGATGCCTACTTTACCCTGAATGATTCCCCTCCCACTTTCCTCTCCAAAATGCCTCCTGGCATTGTCAGCTCATGAACATGTAACCCAGTTTAAAAGCTGGTCTACACAGGTAACAAAGCTTGTTCTGATTTCCTCTGAGACATTTTTACGCTTGGAAACATTCTGTCGTAAGTACAACATATGTCAAACCCTTAACATGAATAAAAACACTAATTCAGCAGATTCTGCCTGCAAATTAGGTCTGGAAATAGGAGAGAATGTGTAATTATTACTATGAATTTCCAAAAGTGTTTTTTTTTTTTTGTTTGTTTGTTTGTTTTTTTGGTTCAGGCATATGCTGGTTTCTTTTCTAAAACTGTTGGGCATAATTTCATCTGCTGCACAGGCCATATTTTACAGCTAAACAGTTGAAATAAATGAACATGCTATAGATTTGCTGCCTCTGGCAACTTGAAGACACAATATGACAATCCAACTGTTTTGTAAGGAGGCATTTATGGCAAAGCAGTAAAAAAATGCTAAGTACAGTGTTCACTCAACCTAAATTTATATGGATAATATGATTAAATATATTACAGATACACAGCCTTTAGGCACACATGCACACATGTAGCTAATATGCACAGACATATATTGAAACTAAAACAAAAAATCTTTGCTACTATTAATTTATAATTCATTATTAATATGAAAATATTAATATGATTAATATTACTTACAATACTGGGTCAGCTTACGTTTCAACATTTTCTTCATCTTGGAAGAACAGATTTTTAAAAAATTTCCTCTGAAACCAATGCAGTATTTTCAAATTTACATCTAAAGACATTTTTTATAATTGGTGATGAATGCTCAGATTTATTAAAAATGAGTTAATTTTATTTCTCCTTTTACCAAGTAAGTCTGATCAGATAGCAGTGTGTAGTAACTGAAGTCCTGTCTCCCTTTTGCTCCTACATTGGACTCCTTCCTTCCTAACATCTCAGAAGAAGTCCCAGATGAAGTGTCTGCACCAAGCCAACAGAGAGGACCACAATACAACTGAAACCATAACATTTTTTTTTGCATATGCCATGTGCCTGGAGAGCCTGCACTCAGGTTTGTAGCATATGCTGACACAGCTTACTTCTCAGTGCTAGCCACATCAGCTAGAGGGATATAGAGGCACTTCAGCATATGCCAAAAGCACACTTCTGTGTTGGTCTGTGGTTGCAAATGCCAACGTGAGTAATATGGCCTCATCTGAGGCACTGACAGGAAACGATAGCTCAGCTTTACACTGCTGCAATTAAGATACCCATCCCTCTCTTCAGACAAAGACTCTCAATACCTTTCATATCAGTTCTCCCTCCCGTGAGTAGAATTAAATCTCCCTCCTAAGCTGTACTTTCTCAGAACGGCTTCCTCAGCTGTGCGCAGTGCTGTTAGAAGACACCACCTTGCCTCAGCCAGCACTGGCTGGGGTCTCATCCTCACAAGTAGATCCCTCCCTAAGAAACAGCAAAATACATCTCAATGACCAGCTCACACCGTCCCAGCTCCTTCATAAGTTTACAGACACTATCACTGAATTGTGGAAATTAATCTTGAAATAAGCTCATTATTTGAAATTCACAGCTACAAAATCTCTTGAAAGATGACAGCATGAAGACTGTGAGCCTGAAGTCTGCTATGAGATCTGTTGCTAAAAATGCATTAGCGGCCCCATTATAAATTAGATTTTCCTGGTTTTCCTTTTGATCTCAGCATTTGTTATGTTTGAAGACTAACCTGTATGATGTAGATCATCAGCAGCCCTTCTGTGTACAGGCTTTAGACTCAATAACCTTGAAAGGTTCCTCCGGCAGATGCTGCACAGGCAAGGGCAGGACTTGGGATGACACAGCCCACCAAGACGGAGCTACCTTCGGGGTGCCCTCAAAGGGTGGAATTCCTTGCTCTGTCTTGGCTTGAGTCACCGTGCTGTGCAGGTTGACCGAAGCACCACAACAGTGTGCAGCCTGCTGGTTTTCCCCACTCCCTAAATCTTACAGAACGAACAGTGACACTGCAGGCTCATGCAGAGATAAAGGGAGCAAAAGAATTCAAGTGCTGTACAAACTCAAAGACACACTAGCACATACACACTAGCAACTAAATGGTACCCAACACGAGTACCAAATTTGTGTGTAATTGCTTTGATAGGACTGAGCAGAGATGTAAGAAGAGGCATAAACAAAGGAGCTACCTACTCTCGGTGTGGACTCAGACTCACCATCACCTGCCTGGGGACCACAACCCCCCCAACAGTGGGGATGCCCCTGATGCCAGCTGCCAAAGAGGAGATTCAACCTGCTGTGGTTCAAACACAGTGAGGACATTAAAGGGGAAACTGATACCAGAGGGGTGGCTCACAGGACATGGACAATAGTTGTGCACTCCTGTTATTGAGATTAATTAAAGAATTAATCAAACATAATTACTTGTCTAGCTGCAGTAGAGAAGAACTAAACAAACATTCATTTTCTTGTCTTTTTTTTTTTTCTTTTCTTTTTCCTCCCTGTTTTCACTTGACTTTTGTTTTCCCTGAGTGATTGCATGGTTACTCCCAGAACACAAAAGAAACCCCAGGCACCCCTTTATTGGTGCATCACATCTTCCAGCCTAAATCATACCCCAAGTCCATGTTTCCATTATTTGAAAATGAGGTATCCTGTGATTAGAAACCTAACAGGAAACCAAACAATGAAAACACTCTAAACTACAATGGAAATAAATTAAAATTTAAGACATGGTATTCACTTCTTGACAACCAGCAACACTTCTGCAATTCATGTCTCACCTTACATTTTTTCACATGATTTTATAAAAAACTGCTGCCTGAGGGAAGAAGAGGGGCAAATTTGATTGCAGGAAAATTTGCTGCATAATGAAATCAGACTAAGGCTCATGTTCATAACTAAATAATGATCTATCATGCAAGTGCACTTACAGTTTGTTTTAAACTCTCTGAATAATCTACTAGTTGCCAACCTCATTGACGTTAACAGACATAAGATACCAATTGTGATGTCAATCTGTACGATGTCATTCTACGTGGATAATTATGCAAAATTATATTGAAGATGTCTCATATGGCAACATGCTGTATTGCAATATATTTGTATCTGAGTTTGTATTGGCACACATAACTTTTCTGAGGGTGTTCATGTTGCCCAGCCTGGATATATAAATGAGAATACCAACTAATCTTCATATCAAATAGGATGCAAAGGGAAGAATTTAGACTGTCTTAACTATGGGGACTAAGAAATATTTCCTGAACCTGGAGTCCCTTTGAGCACATGAGTAGATCTCAACTCCATATGAGAGTAAGACCCATGAGTGTATAGCTCCCCCTTTCCTACTACTCATCCATTTTCCCAGGAGGCAAGGACCTCTGGTCCCATGGAGACCACCACACACACAAGGCAGCTGGATCCCTTGTCTGCACAGCCAGGGAGCCACAACACCACAGCCTACCTCACTGCAAACCTGCTGCATAGTTTAGATACGGACTCGGGATGGAAACTCTTCCCCCTCCAGTAACTGCATAGGAAGCCCAGTATCCCAATGTAGGCATTTAAATAATACGCCTGAAGCTGGATGATGCAAATTCCTCTCTGATCCCTTTATTCATACCCACAAATGCACCCATTGTTGCTCATTAGCTGTAATTTGAGAGCCGAGTTTCCGAACAGAGCACATGAGAGTGTGAATTGCCTAGAAATTTAGTGCTTCCCTGAATACTTGCATATGCAGTTACTGTTCATCAACTTCATCGACCACAGCACCTGCATACAAAATCATAACCAACACCACACGTGACACCACACCGATCCTGCACAGATTGTTTTTATCCACAGGGTTTCATATTCAAAAATCTTGTACAGCACACAAAGACAAGGCCTAGCCTGAGATTAACTCCTGTTAAGAAGCTTGTGTCTTATGCATAGCATAGTTATCAGTTACAGGTTCAGTGACCATTATAAAAGCTTTCAGCAGAACAGATAATTACAAAAATTTACTTTCCATTTATTTAAATTTTTATTTTGCTTTCCAGACTTGTGTATGGAAAGTTATGTTTTAAGCAATAACTATCACAATTATAATAATGTCATAAAACTGTAAAAGAAGAAAAAGAGAGAAAAAGAAAGAAAAAGAAAAAGAAAAAGAAAAAGAAAAAGAAAAAGAAAAAGAAAAAGAAAAAGAAAAAGAAAAAGAAAAAGAAAAAGAAAAAGAAAAAGAAAAAGAAAAAGAAAAAGAAAAAGAAAAAGAAAAAGAAAAAGAAAAAGAAAAAGAAAAAGAAAAAGAAAAAGAAAAAGAAAAAGAAAAAGAAAAAGAAAAAGAAAAAGAAAAAGAAAAAGAAAAAGAAAAAAGAAAGAAAAAAAAAGGAAAAAAGAAAAAAAGAAAAAGAATTCATGCTCAATCATTACACAAGTACTACTAATTAAAAGGAACTGTTTTTCTTTCCACTTTTGTTTAAAAAATAAAATAAAATTAAATTAAAATTAAAAAATGCTATATGGAAGTTCAATTCTTCTCTAATTCTCTCTTAAGAGGAAGTTTCCATTTGACCCAGCTGCCTGCACATGAAATATTTAATAAATGGCATGATTGGCTTTATTTAGAATAAAAAGAATATCTGTTTGTCATTAGTACTGCAGGGAGCATAAGGCAATGCTCACTCAGATCAAGTCAAAGTTTAAAGGTTTCTTTGTCATTCTAATGGCCTCCTGCTAACTAAACTGTATATTAAAAGTCAAAATGATCCAAAGAGAGAGAGAATATCATAGTAGTATCATTACTTAAAGAAAGATTTATCCCAAAAATTCTTTTAAAATTACATAACTATACTGTTTTAATTGCTATAAGGTGAATTCAGTTGTCTAGCAATGGAAAATAATGCTTCCCAATATCTCAATAAAGCGTGAGTTTAACACCATATTTACAAATTACAGACAGGACTAGCTTTATTTTAAATTATTTACAAAGTATTTCTAAAATACTTTCTAAATAAAGTTCTTTATTTCTGAACACTTTTTATTAATGCGAAAAGTGAAATAAAAAACAAACGGACTGTAAATAATGGTCACTCTAGGAAGCCTTTTTTAAAGATAGGAAAAAATATCCTCTGGTGTATATAACAGTGTACACTACAATATAATAGCCTAGAAATTAAATAGCTTCCCTTGTTTCTCATTTGGCAATAAGAAAATGTCTCATTTTGATAATGTTAAAATTTTGTGTTACTAGTGGATTCATAAAATAAGGAATTTGAACTTACATTTTCCTTACACATCCAGAACTTCACACTGGAAAAAATCATTCGGTTTCAGAAGAAACCAAATTTTGGTGAGAAGTTTTGAAAAAAAAATATGCTCCAAGTTCAATAAGTAGTCACATTTTCTGTTTTATTTTCTTGAGCCTGATACTTTCCAAATAGCAAGTGCCTTGAGCACACAGGGCAGCATATAAGGGAGACAGAAGTTCCATGGACTTACTTTGAGTATTTTGGTAGCACTTATTATGATTTGGATAACAGAATTTATGCAGAAACAGGTGGTTTCTGTTTTTGTTGTTGTTTGTTTGCTTGCTTTGTTGTTGTTGTTTGTTTGTTTGTTTGTTTTTCCTTTGGTTGGCTAATTTTACCTATACAAAAAATTAATGGAAACTTAACCCCTTTTAACTTAATGACTACCTTGTTACTGACTTCCAGACATTTGCCATTGACTTCAAGGAGGTATTTGTGGCTAGTTCTGTGATAGCATTTTATGGGTCAGTGTCTTCTAAACTTTCTCTGTTCCAGGAAATACTTGTTACATGCGTCCTGAATCAGATTTAAAAAGACAGCGGCAAGCTTAACTTCACGCAAACTTAATTACTACATATTTTGCAGCATCATCAGGAAGGGAAACAGTGTCTTGTCTAGGCAAAATTCAGTCCTTATAAGAAATACCAAGCTGATGACAGTGAACAGACTTTGACGCAGCGTGAGTCTCCTACATTGCTATGCCAATTTGCATCAAGCTTGACTTCAACATATCACCTGTGAGTGCAAGGAAAACTCTGGCTCTACCTCATAGAACTCATTTTCTCTATGCCACTCACTGTCAGAATACATCTCAGTTAATGCTGGTGGAAAACAGAGGTCTTACACGAACTTGCTTACTGGGAAATGAAGGTTTTTACTACATATAAACCCTAATGCAAGAAAAATAATGCACATAAGACATATGGTGCTAGGCATACCATGTTGTATTTAAAGTAAGAAAAACACATCCAAAATGCATACACTACTATCAGCAGAAGCTACCTGAGTACTGCAGCCACTCAGCATCAAAGAGGTTTGCAAGAAAATAAGACAAAAAACAACAAACAAACAAACAAAAAACAGAACTAGATAGAACAACCTCTTTCAGACAGTTTCCAAGCCCACCATTAAGAATGATGCTTTCTGTTGTGCCAGATAACCCATTCCAGGCAGAGGTAAAGGTGACGAGATAAAAAGGTAGAAAGCACTGTTCGGTGCTCCATGACAACATTGAGGGCACCATGAGACCTGCTATTTATGGTCTCCTTACCATAATGATCAAAAGTGCATTTCTGGGATGATCTCTTCAGAAACCCATAGAGCACTGACACATAGATGCCAATGGGAATGGTGAAAGCTATGGATGCCATCTATGCTTTCAGTTGCCAGTCAACTCTGCAACACTCTGAAGACTAACCTTGTTTTTCTCTCTGGTGTTTGGAGTTAACAGGATGGAAGAAAACTTTAATTCTTTACTTGTTTCTAATTGTAGCCTGGACACAATGCCTCTCATTGTACAGTTGTCTTACAGATTTTTAATGCATCTTACATCACTAATATTTTTTTCTAACAAAAAAAGTACCACGGACAAATACAGTCACTACACCACACTTCTTTTTCTCTGTTGCCATATGCAAAAAAAAAAAAAAGTCATCACATTTCCTCACACACACCCCAGAAAATACAAAAAGCTATAATTTCATCTTCAAATAAAAAAAATAAAAACAACATTCATAGGAAGAAAAGAAAAAAAAATTTGAAAGGTTCCCTTTCTACTAAGTTGAGGTTGATTTTGTTTATTTTAATTTGCATTTCTTGTGTCCTGACACTAGGGTGTCCTAGACCGAGCACCAACTGTAATCCAATATGTGGTCCAACAAAAAACCTTTCTAGGCAATGAAATTGCCTGAAGCCAACAAACTTATCAGAGAGGGATAAGTCTGTCCAGCCTTAAAACAAGATACACATTATTGCAGCTGGCCAGAGGTACCATTTACATGTGCAAAACTTTAACTTACATCTTTGGATCCACAGAAAAATAACTAACAGCTAACACCTTGACTTGAATTGTAACATAGAATGATGGATCTTGGGTACTACTTCTGTTTTTTCTCACAAACACAAGAAAAATCCTGTATAATCCAGTGTTACACACAAAAAAAAAATCTTTACTTTTTACATTTTTTCCACATTATATTCTGTCTTTAAATTAAGCTGCCCTGTAATTTATGAACTCAAGAGATCAATAATATTTATTTGCTCATATTTTAACCTGTGAAATCACCCAATGAAAGTATTGGAAATGTTGATACAGGTCTCTTATTAAGAGACTTTCAAATTAATAAGGTTTCAGAAATCACAGTTCTAATTTCAATCAAAAAAATCAAAGCCTTGCTTATGCACTGAACTCACATTCCTATTCATCTAATGACTTATTAAAATAAGAGATGAAAAATGTGGCTAGTTACAGAGAAACAATGCCCTAAGGTGTCCTCTTAGTTTAAAACTATCCTTTAAGACAAAACTCTTGTCTGGAACACTGGAGTTCTGAGGTAGGGTGAAATTTTGGCTAGCAAAATGTGTCATGATTACATTTCCCTTAGATTTTTCATAAGAATATAAAAAAAACAAGTGCTTCACTTCCACTGTCCTCCTACTTATGCACCTAGATAATGTGAAACAAGTGGCAAATACCCAGTGGTTTGAGGTTAAGAAAAATATCCTTAAGAAATTACAATTTAAAATTATACATATATATATATATTAAAGCATCTGCATTTCATATAAATATATACACAAGATTTGCTAAACTAAAAGAGAATACTTTATCTTCTTAAGTATCCTGCCTTGATGGAAAATAAGTAACTCATTTAGCACATGTAAAAAATGTATACAATATCAATAGGAAATACCAAAGTGGGTCATGTTTTTACTTTCCATGTTGACACAGTAATTGGTCGATTATGTGTAATGGGGACTAACTGCCTCTTAAGAAAAATTACATACACTCTCTGCATTAATAACAAAAAGATTCAGCCCCCCCCCCCCCCCCCCCCCCCCCCCTATTATGGAAGCCAAGTACGGTAAAAGCACAGAAGAAGCTTGGAAAGGGGAAAAATCAGGCACCTGTGATTTGCACCAGCTGTCTAGAAGCACATTCTGCTTAGTAATCATGTAAACTTGTGAAGCAGGATGGCCTGACAGACCAGGAAATGTCAGCACACACAAAGTTACTAAATACGTTCTGGGGCTTTAATACAATTATGTCTCTTGGGGAGAGTCTTTCCTCTGGTCCCCTGTACATCACAGACCTTGTCCTTCTCTTCACACATTACAGAGTATGACAAACATAGGCACTTATGGGTAAATTGGCCAGTTCAATGTTGTGACTGTAAGATAAAATAGTTTCTTAGGCACAGTCTATGTTCGGACAAGAAGAACAGGTACCTCTAGAGAAGGATTTATCTCATCCTTGATATTTAAGTTACAGGTGAAATGGATCACCCTTCAGATCTGCCATTCTTTTTCCTCTTGACTACAGTGGAGCCCAGAGGATTAATTTTTAGATGGCCAAAATTAGTTAAGATCAATCTAACAGTACTAATAAAAAGTAACTACTTTGTAATACATTTAGGCTAAATCTCAGTGTACAATGTCAGTCTGAAAGTGAATTCTCTTTTACCAAATCTGGTTTGATTCAAGTGAACTTTCAGTGACATTGAAGAAAAAAAAAAAATAATTCAGAGAACGCTATAAAAGTATCTCTGTGATAATAAAAAAGCTACTAAAAATGTCCTTTGCATTTAATTTTTAAAAAGACTTTTGATTTAACAGATAAATTTAATTTATTGCTTGGGTAGAAATTCTGGGCATTTTACAAAGGACTGAGGAACTATTGTACTATCTCTCGTCACTTTGCAGATCTCATTAGTGTGCAAGACACTTGTATGGAAGGTCTTATTTTCATTTCTTACCCTATTTACAGAAGCTAAAAGAATGGTTAAAACATTCAGTTATGTTCCTGAGATATATGGAAATATCTATTCATTTGCTTCAAAGAGCAGTGGGGTTAAGATCTTGACTCCACAAAGAACGCAGGCTTGCCTTTGGTACTTGGCTAGTTCAGGATGACTTTGATGGGTACCAGCTGGGATCCCCAGATATCTTTCAAGTTCTCAAGCAGGAGCACCTGCCTGTGTCCTGGTCCCCAGGGTACACCCAGATGTCTGTCAGGGATGATTCAGAAACAAGTTGTGGAAATAGAATAAAGGAATAGAAAACGGAAGTTTTTACTGCATTCCTATGCATGGGCCACAAAGTGACAGTATACGACCTTGCAGAACACCTTTCTCTGACATGGCTATGGAAGCATATGTATGGGCAGTGAAACCCACAGCCTGAGAAAATTACAGAACAAGAAAAGTAAGGTGTAAATTAGACAAGTAAGAGGAGGAAAAATTTTCTAGAGCAGTGAGGGCAGACCACTCAGAAGGATTACAAGGATGTTGTAAGGATGTGTAGGGACAAAATTAGAAAGGCCAAAGCTCATCTGGAGCTCAATCTGTCTACTGCTGTTAAAGACAACAAAAAATGTTTTTATAAAAACATTAACACGAAAAGGAGGACTAAGAAGAATCTCAATCCTTTACTGGATGCGGGGGGAAACTTAGTTACAAAAGATGAGGAAAAGTCTGAGGTGCTTAATGCCTTCTTTGCTTCGGTCTTTAACGGCAAGACCAGTTGTTCTCCCAGTACCCTGGGCTGGTGGAAGGGGATGGGGAGCAGGATGTGGCCCTCACAATCCACAAGGAAATGGCTGGCGACCTGCTACAGCACTTAGATGTATGCAAGTCGGTGGGGCCGGATGGGATCCACCCGAGGGTGCTGAGAAAACTGGCGGAAGAACTGGCCAAGCCGCTTTCCATCATTTATCGGCAGTCCTGGCTATCAGGGGAGGTCCCAGTCGACTGGCGGCTAGCAAACGTGACGCCCATCTGCAAGAAGGGCCAGAGGGTAGACCCGGGGAACTATAGGCCTGTTAGTTTGACCTCAATGCCAGGGAAGCTCATGGAGCAGATTATCTTGAGTGTCATCACGCGGCACTTGCAGGGTAACCAGGCGATCAGGCCCAGTCAGCATGGGTTTATGAAAGGCAGGTCCTGCTTGACGAACCTGATCTCCTTCTATGACAAAGTGACGCGCTTAGTAGATGAGGGAAAGGCTGTGGATGTGGTCTACCTTTCCTTCAGTAAGGCTTTTGACACTGTTTCCCGCAGCATTCTCTTCAAGAAACTGGCTGCTCGGGGCTTGGACTGGCGTACGCTTCGTTGGGTTAGAAACTGGCTGGATGGCCGGGCCCAAAGAGTCGTGGTGAATGGAGTTAAATCCAGTTGGAGGCCGGTCACTAGTGGCGTCCCCCAGGGCTCAGTAGTGGGGGCAGTTCTCTTTAATATCTTTATCGATGACCTGGATAAGGGGATCAAGTGCACCCTCAGTAAGTTTGCAGACGACACCAAGTTAGGTGCGTGTGTCGATCTGCTTGAGGGAAGGAAGGCTCTGCAGGAGGATCTGGATAGGCTGGACCGATGGGCTGAGGTCAACTGTATGAAGTTCAACAAGGCCAAGTGCCGGGTCCTGCATCTGGGGCGTAACAACCCCAAGCAGAGCTACAGGCTAGGAGATGAGTGGTTAGAAAGCTGCCTGGCAGAGAAGGACCTGGGAGTATTGGTTGACAGTCGGCTGAGTATGAGCCAGCAGTGTGCTCAGGTGGCCAAGAAGGCCAACAGCATCCTGGCTTGTATAAGAAGCAGTGTGGCCAGCAGGTCTAGGGAAGTGATTGTGCCCCTGTACTCGGCTCTGGTGAGGCCGCACCTCGAGTACCGTGTTCAGTTTTGGGCCCCTCGCTACAAGAAGGACATGGAGGTGCTCGAGAGAGTTCAGAGAAGGGCAACGAAGCTGGTGAGGGGTCTGGAGAACAAGTCTTACGAGGAGCGGCTGAGGGAGCTGGGGTTGTTCAGCCTGGAGAAGAGGAGGCTCAGGGGCGACCTTATCGCTCTCTATAGGTACCTTAAAGGAGGCTGTAGAGAGGTGGGGGTTGGTCTGTTCTCCCACGTGCCTGGTGACAGGACGAGGGGGAATGGGCTAAAGTTGCGCCAGGGGAGGTTTAGGTTGGATATTAGGAAGAACTTCTTTACTGAAAGGGTTGTTAGGCATTGGAATGGACTGCCCAGGGAAGTGGTTGAGTCACCATCCCTGGAGGTCTTTAAAAGACATTTAGATGCAGCCCTTAGTGATATGGTTTAGTGGAGGATTTGTTAGTGTTAGGTCAGAAGTTGGAGTAGATGATCTTGGAGGTCTCTTCCAACCTAGATGATTCTGTGATTCTGTACACAGAGGAAAATGAGGAAGAGCAAGTATTTCACTAAAGGACTGGAAAAACTGAAAGAGCAACTGAGGAATGTTATGAAAAAAAAAAAAAAAAAGAAAAAAAAAGAAGAAGAAAAAAAAGAAGTAAAATGAAGGGTGAAAAAAAATAATAAACATAGGATGCTTCAGGAAGGAGATCAATCTTTATTTCCCAGTCACTTGCACTTGCTGCAGGTCAAAGCTATGAAGGCAGCCTGACAAATTTCCTCTGACTATCATGATGAAGTCCTGGCACAGCTTTTTGTCAATCAAGAACAGCTGTCAAAAATTCCTGTGAACAATGAAGGTTCATGTACACAGAGATGACCACAAAGGAAGACAGGACAGAGGATTTTGACAGATTAAAATATTATTCTGCCTTGATGCTGTATTTATTTAACTCTCAGCATTCATTGGACAATAGAGCAAAATGGCAATAGATCTGTGTAACATGGAAGCTGATAATGAGGCAGGGAATCTATACACTATCTTGAAAACTCAAGCAAAGTGCAGGCAAAGGGGGTGATGACAAAGAAAAAATCTAACAGGAAATAAAAAAGTCAGATGCTGACTGTGAGCGAGAGGGGGAGAGAGATGGGGATGGCAGCCAGGTTCTGTTCTCATTTACCCTCAAGTCTTGGATGTGCAACTGGCATCACCATTTGGCCAAGCTCTTCTTGTCAGCAAGAGGCAGAAATGAATGACAGCACATACAGATGGAAAAGACCGATTTGCTGATCCACCTGTCTTCCTGACAGAACACAGCTTTTCCCTATTGTACATGTGTTTGTTTTGTTGTTGTTGTTGTTGTTGTTTCCCCAAGCCTAAATGAAAGTCTCAAGGAAGCGAGCATGCAAGATGTTATCAGTCTTCCAAGGATCTTTCTAAGACTAAATAACGTCAGTATCACGACACCTCATCTTTTCACTTACTGTCAATATCAATTCATTGATATTCATCCTGCACTCTCTTATTCTCACATCTCTCCAGAATCCCTACCTACCTAATATTGCAAATTTAATTGCAAACAAATACTATTGCAACAAAAAGTCTGAGTCCTTCACCAGAAATTTACCTTCTAATCATTTCTACTGCTCTTCACTGCACTTAATCAGATTTCATGTGGTCTACCTGAAATGAGTCAACATCAGTTATGTCATCTCAAACTTTAAAATTTATAGTGTTTTTTTTTTTTTTTTGTGAGAAGATAGATTGACAGCTATAAAAAAATGAAGATTATTTTTACCCTCCAGGTTCTACTGCATGTTTTTCTACATTTCAGACTTCAAGTCATATTGACCTTTTTTTTTTTTTCACACCAAAAAGAGAAAATCTACACTTAAAAAATCATTCCTTAAAAGTTAGTATTCATGAACCAGACTTCACACATTTACAAAATGCAGCAATATCTTACTGTATATGAACTTCTGAGGAAAACAAACCAAAACGAAACAAGCTAATGGCTTTTGATGATCTATTCAGTTATTTTGTTTGTTCATCTATTTGTTTTGCTTTTGATTTTTGAAAATCCATCAGTTGTGATGGATTTTCTCCATCCCCTGAACACCTATAAGGCTTGAAACATCCAGAGTTCACATCGTGAAATGCATCAACTTTGTCAAGCTGCTCGTCATACTAAAGCCTATTGTCATTCTTTTCAACCCATGTTTTTCAATGTTTATTTTCATATCTACTGAATGGTGCTTTTACTCCACCCTCATATCTCAAAGTTTGTACCTGTATCTTCTACTGGAATCTGCACATGGCAGCTGTGAACAGTATAGCACAGCAATCATGACAGGAAAACATTATGCCATGGACTATGTTTACTCAGGATTTTTTCCCTAGTGCAGATTATTTCTTGGATTGAGAAAAATCATCGATTAGGTATCAGATACCAGCAGGCTTCAGATCAGTGAAAACAGAAATCCTTCATAACAAATCTAAATCCAAGGAAAGACAGCTACCATCCTGAATGGTGCGGAAGTCCTAACTATAGTTTCCTGCAAATCACTGGTTTAATTCAAGATTACAGGTTAAGTTTCTTACCCATTGTTTTATCTTCAAATAGAAAATTAACTAGAGAAAATTACAAAACAATGTTGGAATCCTTACTGTTGAGTAAATCATTATTGATTCTGGCACAGAAAGCAACAATAAGCCTCCCTAAAACAAACAAACAAACAAAAATCATGATTAAGCTAATTTTTCATTGGCCTTTTCTTTTTCATCCCTCAGCCAGTTTTCAAGCTATACAGCAATGCTGAATAGAATATTCTAATTGGTAAAAATTAGTTTTGTGAGAATAACAAACGATGAGTACAGTGAAGATCATGACTTTACTATAACCTGTTCTTGTCTTCGGGGCTATTTCAGATTTCCAGTGTCACATTAATCAAACCGCTTTTTAAAATATTTTTTCTTGTGGTTTATTTTTCATACACTACTGAAAATATCTCTGCTAAGGCATAGAGGTTGAAACTTTAGTGAAAATATTACTAACAAACTAATCACTGCTTTGTGAAAAAACTTCAAGGACTTTTTACATAAAAATAGTTAATCAGTGAGATACTGATCTCAACTATAAAAACTAAAGGTTAAGTTATAATGACATAGACCAAACTATTAGGTTTTAATATCACATTGCCACTGATGCAGTGTTATTGCTCAAGCCAATTCTATGCATAATGCAATTATTACATTGTCTTATAGACTTTTCATCACTTTTGTATATATTAAAACAGACATATAATACCAAAACATAATTGCATTTACAGCTTGAGCTCTACTGTAAGAAAATTTAACAAGGGGGTTCATTGAGGTTTGGAATTGTATTCCAAGAAAATCAAACCAATGAAACTCCAAAGGAGAGTGTCCTTAAAGTTTGGGAAACTGGGAAGGAGAACTTAAGAGGTATCTCAATAAGTTCAGCTTGGTCCACTGTTCCTCCCTACCTCCATGATCAGCCAGTATCAGAGCCAGGATATTGGTCCAGATGGGCTTTGGTTCTGACACAAATCTTAACATGTAAAATACGGGAAACAAACAAACAAATAAAAACAAGTCTAAATGCAAACAGCCAAGCTTTTCACGATACTAGTTTTCCATAGTTTCCACCAAAACAGAAATTACAATGTTTTTCTGCAAACCTGAGTTTCACTGCTCTCTTCACAAGCTCCCACATAGGTCAAATGTACAAGCTCATGTTAACATGCCTATTAACTAATTGTCTGAAGACGAACAACCTGCCTTTGGTACTAAAAACCAAATCTATGTATTTCTAGACAAATATAGCAAAACATGATTTTTGAGAAATTTTGTGCTGTGCTACACTGCTCTCTTCATAGCCATATGCTATATTCTGTCTTCTGCAGGACAGGGTTGCTTTATTAACAGCAAAAAAAGTTCATACAAAATACATTTCTTCAATGCTGCACTTTTAAAAGGTCACTTCTCCACTCACTGTTTTTGACAAGGAAGGGATACAGAAAAAATTACTCTACTTTGTTCTACTCCAGTGTAGCACAGAAAGCTCTTAAGAGAGAAGTCCTTCAACCACAAAACCAACACAAAGGCACCAATGGAATTGCCTGATTACCTGAACCTAAACGATTCTGTTAGTGCCCTCATCTTTCATCTGTGGGGAATCAGATTCTCATGTAGGTCACAGGGGACAGGGAAATTATTTCTGAACTTTGTGCCTATTTTTACACATCAGAAAACAGCAATAACAGTTTGGTTCAATTTGCCAGACTTCGCAATCAGCTCGAATTTCAGCTTGGGCTTTTCTGGAGAAAGACTACTGCAACCATATGCTAAAGCTCAGACCAACTCTCAAATGCTCATGCATTTACTCAGATCATGTCTGTGAGCAGAATACTCTCCTGTCACCTCTCCAGTTTCAGTGATGAGGCTGCTGCCAATCCATGTTTCTCGGGATGAGGGCAGTGCCATGAGCCATCCCCGGCGCAGCAACTCACGAAGGTCTCACTGTGCTGGCAAACAAGAGCAATGCATACACTCTGTGCTACAGTGAGAGTGTCTTCAGCTGTATGCTATGCAGTCAGCATGCAGGGAAAATATACAGTAAAACACTTTCTGATTTAGAGATGAATTTTTAAAAAGCCCTGCGATACCTTACAGCCATTTCACAACATGCTTTCTGTAAACAAGTGCAAATGTCAACAAAAAATACAGACACCACAGCACTGCACAGTACCCGAGGAGGTGGCAAACGATGGTACTGTCGGAGTGGCAGCACCCTACCATCCTCCAGCGTGCAGGCACTTGGCTGGTGAAATCCAGAACTGCTTTTGAGAGTTTGGAAATCCAAACTGAAAATGAAATGCACAATGAAACAAATTAAATGAAATGAATCCTTTTTCACAAAATAAAAAGGTCAACCTTGTTAAAATCAAAGTAATAAAGAATAAAATAAAAGTTGCTTTTTTATATCAAACCCAAAATTTATGGCCTCCTGTTGATATTTTTTTCTCAATGAACTCAAGCAATTCTAATCACATATTTATACCCATGCAAAGTTTAGGTCATTTATTAGGCATTTTGAAGGAAGTAGCTATTTCTTCCCTTATTCCTTATTCAAGATCTCTCCTTTTATGCTGTATTCCATATTATTGCTCTAACTACGATTAATTTATTCAACATGCTCAGAAAATAAAGATATTATTAAAGCAGGAAACAAACAACATATTTGCCACTCTGTCATTCCACAGGCTTAGCAAAGTGTGTATGTACAGAGACTATATACTATCATGCTCAACTTCTGTCCTCTGGTGTTGAGGATTACCGCTTAACAAGACCAGCATTTCCAATGACAGTTTAACAGCTTTTTATTTGAAAACAAACAAACAAACAAACAAACAAACAAACACGATTTCCTAGCATGAAAGTCTATTCTGTATAAAGCTGGTTTCAACATTATTATGCCAGAACATAGGCTTTCCCCATTTTTCTAAATCTTAGCCTGCAACCTCTATTTTGTATTTAGATGCAGATGGCATATGTGTTGAAATTTAATGCAGCTATTGTGGTTTGCAGTGTATTTCACCAGCCAGTAATGGGCAGTTTCTAAATTCCAGGGAACATGCTTTGTGTGTGTGTCTGTGCAGAGGAGGGGCGCGGGAGGTAGCTGTTGACTGAAATCTATTTTCTGGTAGATTGCCCACAACAGCACTATTTTACAGAGCTCCTTACTGTTACCACACTGTATGGTCACCCAGATCAGAAGGCTAAGTGAAAGGCTGGGAAGCCACCACTGAGGAAAACACTGTTGCAATTCATAGTAAATGTCCTTGTAGGCTCAGGAACGTTAATGTGCTACATACTGCAGTGAGGCCAGGACATCCAAATAGCTTGAAACTATTACAACAAGTTAAAAATTGCCCACTGGTAACTATTTAAAGGTCATTAGTTACTTTTTATTTATAGTACATGTATTCAGCTAGAAGAAATGTGGTACTACATTGTTGGCAATAAAGGGAAAAGTTGGACAAGTTCTAAAAAGGGATCAAACCCTGGTCCAGCTTCTCAATTAAAGTCAAGTGAATTATATGCACTTACTTCAGCAGAAGAAATTTCATGAAGTGCAGAAGACTGTGTGTCAGAGCAAGAGTTAACTGATGAGCCATTATTTGTGTGTGCTTGTCAAAATATTCAAGAACTTGGTTGAACAAAATAATAAAAAACCTGCCCATGAAGTGTTGATTTCAAGTAGTATCTCACTTTTTCAAAAAATTCACCCTCTTGTTCCCCTCAGGAAAAATGAAACTGCAAAAATAATAGATACCATGACAGCAATGGATACCCTGCTTCCACCTTTAAAACCAATATACGTGTCCTCACAGGTGACTTCACCCACAAGCAGAAATAAAATCTGTGTGTAAAATAATATGCAGCTTTTTTTTTTTTTTTTCAATTCATATAGATTTGCAATAATACATCTGATGATCTTGGAAAAGGACTTCTTTTTTTTCTAAAGATTAATAATAGGAAACAGCTAAGTGATGCATTTACTATGGTCACACCCCTGAAGGGCAAATTGCTTTGTTCTCCCAACAATCAAAAAGTTCTATGATTCTTCTTGCTTCCATCATTAATTCAGTAATGTTCTGGTTTTCATATATACACACTGTTTAGTAATAGGTTCCTGTTTAAACAAACAGGCTCAAGGAGGGGAAAAAAGAGCAAACAAAAACACCTTGAGGTTTTAAGTTTATAAGCGGAAGGAAAGGATTAACAGGCTGCCCAGGGCTGTAGGAAACTGAAAATACCTTATCAATTTTACATGGTTGACTTATTGTGCTTTACAGGCTTTTTTTGTCATATAATCCCATGGTGTACAGAAAATTCTGTTCTAGTCTGTTCGGACACAAGTAGAGGAGAAAAATAAGAAAAGGACTAAGAACAAAGTAGGATATAGGATGAAGGAGAACTGAGAGAAAGTATCAAAACAACAGTTTTAAAAAAAAAAAGTAAAACAAGCTTTATACAGTCCATATGGTTTAACACTCATTTATAATTTTTAATAACAGAAATAAATACTGGAAACATTTGCTCAACTGTATTTGCATTTTTTATTGTAAAGGTCAAAGAGGTGTATAACGGTTTTGCAAAGAGAAAAAAAGTAACTGTAATAAGGTCTATTACTTACTACACTGCTCTGTAACACTAAACCAAAGAGCAATGAACTGTACTTTTGGAAACTCTAAGGAATTGCCTTTTATAGCAGAAAGGTCAAAACAGAACTTGGAAGAGCAGCTATTAAGTTACACGGCCTTTATGTGTCGTTCACAGTTTGCCAGTGAATTTGCAGGAATTTTTGCCCCGGGGTACAGACCTGTTCCCTTTCAGTGTCTAAGTAGAAGAACCCAATCCCTTTGCACATAATCCCCTCTATTACACTCAGTCTTTCAAGTGTATTTGCATGCTTTTGTATGTATCTACACCTATTCAAAACAAATGGAAGCCTATTTCAGAAGTGCTCACCTGCTCATCTTGGAAGGAAGATGACACAAGCGTAAGCACACAGCAGAGCTGGGTGAGGGCAGCTGACATGCATGTGGCAGATGCCCCATCCTTTACCTGCTTTGTGAAAGCACTTTCAGTCCACTGGAAAGCTCTCTGAAGTTGAATGAGATGGCAGAAGGGGTGGTGATAAAAGAGCTGCACTGAGAATGTCATCTATTTAAGCTGCACAGAGAACATCGACATTTGTCTAAAAGGCAGCACCGAGATAGTGTTTCACAAGGCTGGTCAGCCAGGGATGGCCACACTCTTTTTCTGCCAGGCCAGAGCGGCTTGGACATCCACACAGAGAGGCTTTCTGTGCTTGGGCAGGGGACAGTTGGGAACTTCAGTGCTACATTCTGCAAAGTATTGCCTGACACATACCTGAGAGCAGTTTCTCTGATCTTTCCCCACTTTCCACCCAAGGCACATGAATGAAATAAAATCCTCCACACCTCCCTGACAAGTCCACCTACACGCTTCTTTCAGAGTAAATCATGGGCAAAACAGGCAAGGCTTTGATCAGTGAATTTGAGTTAGAGGTATAATACCCATCAGCTTTCGTGAAGCCAACATTCACTGTACATAATAAATTTAAGAGAAAATTGAGTTTGAAAGTAGAAAGAAGGGAGGTTCTGTCCCATTAACACCAAAACTACATGACAGAAGAATCTGCCTCCCCCCCTGAATGTAAATCTCATTAAATCAGCATTTCTGGAGACCACCTACTTAAACCGAAGTGGTACAGCAATATTCTTGGTCAGGTCCTTTAACCGGCTCAGGGCCAGATGGCAGGTGCTGTTCCCAGGCAGGTTCATGGGGGAATCTCATTCACACTTACAGGTTTGGACCCTCCCTGGGAAATTGGTAATGACAGAAGATGAGGTTTCAGAAGGGAAATGCTTCACAGCAGTCATTACTCAACCACTCTGGACCAAGAGTAAAATTATTTCTTTTCTCTAGGTGAAAACCAAGGCAACTGCTGACATTTTTGTGGCAAACATTGTAACTATCATTTCTGCCAAACGGGAATGTTCATCCATCTGGCTCATTAGGAGTCTGTGCTCCAATTAATCCAGGTCAAATCTGTCTTATTTGTGTGCAGTGGAAACTATTTTCGGAAGGCCTGTACAAGGCCCGCAGATTGAGAAAAAGAGCTATGCAGAACTTGGGGCATAATCACTGTTCAACAAAAAAATAGAACCTTCTGCCATAAGTACCAGTAAATAACATGATCTAAATGTGTCAGGGTTCATTCTTGATCGTATTACTAGGCACAGATTTTTTTTTTATGCTAGAATATGTGTTCTTTATATGTATAATAGAGGAAAAAACAACAACAACAACAACAAAAACAAAAAACCCTCCAGGTTGTGGAAAAAAAAAAGAAAAAAAGAAAAAAAAAGAACAATCAAATCAAAATAAATAATAGTTTTCAAGGATAATATTTTCATTCAACTGATAAGTTACAAGGACAACTGATAAGCTATAGGACTACCCAGACTTTCAGTGGTTTCCTTAGCAAATCTTCAGAGCTATATCTCTATTCTAAATTGAATATGCTTACATCATTCTTCATAAAGCAAACATAGAATTGTAGAACAATATAGGTTGCAAGGGATCTTCAGAGGCCATCTGTCCCAATGCTGTGCTCGAATCAGGTCTCCCCTCAGAGCTACATCAAGTAGCTCAGGGCCATGCCCAGCTGAGTTCGGAACACCTCCAAGGGAGGAGACTCCACAGCCCCTCTGGGCAACCTGCTCTAGTGCTCAGCTGGTGGCTTTCATCATAATAAAAAAAAATGTTCCTTGTACCTTGTCAAAATTTTTATTTTGGAAACCTGTTTCATCCTTTCCCTGTATACCCCTGAGAAGAGTTTAACTTAATTTTCTCCATAACTACCTATTAGGCAGCTGAAGACAGCAATTAGATCCCCCCCCCAAACAGCCTTTTCATGGCTAATTGGCACGGTACTTTTACTTTCATCACTAGGGAGAGTACAGTTTCACACTCTTTACAGTTCCTACATGTTTTTGTAATGATGGGATTTTAGGTCTTTCTCAGTTTGCAACTAAATATGGACCTAGCAGTAAATAAAAGGGTGAGAGCATCCTACATTCACAGCATTTCTCTCTTACACATACAAATGCTTATACAAATACATATATTATGTTGTTAAATGTGCACAGAGTTACCTATGTTGTAGGTAACATCTCTAAAGATGTCTGAAGCAAACTCAGACATTGGTCAGGGAAACCACGAGTGGCAAAATAAAGTTTTAACTACAAAAACTGAATTACATATAACATTTAAGCTATAATGACAATAATAATAACACATTTTTGACATAACCCTTGAAACAATTCTACAAATTTTGAACAAAGCAAATACATCTGCGTTAACAGGAAAAGGGTGAATCCATACCTAGCAAGTGCATCTTCAAATCAGTTGTGGATTGAGATACACATGACCTCTGTGCAATTTTTCCTTAAGTTCAGTATTCTAAATCATGGAAATTATTATTTGTGAAAGGTTTTTTTGAGTCATTCGTAGGGTAGTTACAAAGAAGGAGAAAGTGCTTCTATTTTAGAACCAGAACACTCTGTTACCAATGTATGTGACAGAAACATACATGAATTAGTGGGAATAAAAAAAAAAAAAGACAAAGGGAATGATAATCTAGTGATACCTTATGGCCAAATCACACAGAACAAGGAACACGTAAAAAGAAATAATTTCTTTGTTGGCTTCCAGTAGAGACTGGTTGCCTGCCTCCCAGAAGCCAATTCTTCAAGGCAGTAAAGCCCTGAAGTGTGCTGGCAAGGCCAGTGAGCCTCACTGTCTAGCCAAGATGTTGAAATAGCCAAGAAAGATCCTTACTGGGTGATGTTTCAGTTT
This sequence comes from Anser cygnoides, assembly GCF_040182565.1. Taxonomy (NCBI): domain Eukaryota; kingdom Metazoa; phylum Chordata; class Aves; order Anseriformes; family Anatidae; genus Anser; species Anser cygnoides. Next base: position 122,881,224 of record NC_089873.1, on the reverse strand, counting down.
TTGCTTGTTTGTTAGTTTGTTTGTTTTCCTCATTGCAACTAATTGCCATTGTGGAGAAACTTATTCTTATGCATGTATACCAAGCACAGTGATCTTTGAATAGCAAAACTATTATCCAAGGGTGAACCGGGAAATTCCCACATCTTGTCCACAGCAGGCTTGCAGGTTCTCAAGAGTTTAAAGGAACTGCAGCACAGAGTTGCAAGAACCTAATTGGAGACAAATAACAGTAATTTTGAACAGGCAATGAGGTCACCCTCTCTGCAAGCACAAGACAAGAAGGAGAGAAAATCATCACAGACATTCTTCACAGTATGACTCAATTCAAAGTTGTTATCAAAAGAAATCTTTGAACATGGCATTGTTGCACTAGACTTAGGCATATGAATTAGTAAATCAGAGAAGCAGCAGTCAGTCAAGTTTCGTGGGAAATGGCCAGGGGAAAGGATTTGTAAGTGTATTAATATTTCATAGTATTGTAACACTAAATGCAGTATATATTAAATATGAAAATAGTACTAATTTTCCAACTTTCTCTAGGAAAACACACTACAAGATGTTTTCACTATACAGGAAAATGCAAGGATTGTGTTTTCTGATAAGATTGAAACACATTTTTTATCCCAGCTGGGGATATGAATTGGGTTCTCAGGAGAAAACCACATTTTTCTCTATCACCTGCTTGCTTCCTCAGTATCCAAGTAGCTAGCAATAAGAAGGACTAGGAACGCAGCAAGAGAAATTGAGAATCCCTACAGAAAAGAGACAGGAGTTTACAGGGATCAAGGAGGAATTGAAAATATATGGTCAGTCAGAGAGAATGATTTGGGAAGTAGAGATTTACTAGAAAACAAAATTGCCTCACAGCTGAAGACACTGGAATGTCTCCAAATCCGATTTTGAGGAAGAAGATGAGGAACAGTTGGACTTTCCCAACATGTTATGGGGAGTACTTAGCTTATTTTTCTTGGCTCAGAGGAGCCTCACCATAGAGTGAGAGACTTGTGTTCTTTGGAGATAAACAGCAAAGTACTATAGGTGAGAACAGTCATTTTCACAGATCAAGAGGCAATATTATCTATACCATGGAAATAAAATCCATGGTAACTCCTGCTTGTTGCTTGATGATTACGGCTCCAGAGAGGATAGTCTTTTGTTTTGTTTTGTTCTCGTGTTAGCTTTCTAAAGCAGCAAGGGAGTAAGATCCTTTCAGACAGTGAGAAGGGATTAGTGTATCTTGCCAATGATTTGGGGTCAAGCCTGGCAGTGTAACTGCTGGGATGGTTCTTAGCAGTAATGAGGAAGCTCTCTGAAAAAAGGAAAAGAAGGATTCAATATCAGTGGCCACAGCAATTCGTATTACTACTTCAAAAACTTCAAGTTACTGACGATAAAGAGAGTGAACAAAGAGACTGAGCAGGACATGTGCCAGTGGTCCCCTTACCTGCTGAGAAAGGCAATCAATCTCCTTTCAACTTTCCCAGATTTTCGTGCTAAGTAGTAAAAGGCCCCAAAACTTCTTTTATACAAACTATGTAAAAACAGACTCCAGATTTCTGGGGATGTGGGAGGAAAGGGGCACAGGGAGAACCGTGACAATACATTAGCATGAGAGACCCAGAGCCACATAGTTGGCAGGGTGGTTTGGCAAGGGCACTGCTATCTGAACAATGAATAATAGGGCCAGCACCAGGATGACTGCCGCGGATGGGGCCCCCGTGAAACTGCAGCATTCCTTTCTTCCCTCGGTCAAGTCTCCAATGAATGTATCTGTGTTTCAAGAGTGCGTGGGTCTGCTAGGCTGTGGCTTTATCCCAAATCCCAGTGGCAGCACTCCCTCCACAGCTCGCAGTCTCTGGTGGAGAAGGTGGATGTGTCCCAACCCAGGTGGATGCAGCAGGCACAGAGACCTGAAGGCAGTGCAGCAATGACATGTCTGGAAAAGCACCACAGCCACCTAAAGGCTCCTCCTGAGTACTGGTGTCTATAGAGGCTTCTCCTCTGAACTTGAATGAGAAAAAGCAAGCTTATACCAAGTCCTGCCTATCCACAAAACAGGTGAGAGTTGAAGATGTATAATACAGATGTCCCAGCTAGCTATGAAAACTAAACTGAAACTTTTGTTTTGCAAGCAATTTCTAAATTAACTTAGGCTGTGATGAGTTAGATCCATTACAATTTATGCGCAATCTGTAATTTATGTCATGCTGCATCAACTGATCATATGGTTTACTCTAGACAGACTTAGACTAAGATGACTAAGACTACACATAGACCTCCTGAAGCAACATACAACAGACCTGTCATGCTGCGAAGGGAAGAACTGGGAAGAACTGGGAGAACTGGGAAGAACTGGCCCTGAGCTAGAAACCTGGGTTTTCTCATGCTGATTATCACACTCACTTTGTGAAAGCTGTAACTCCAGCAGCAAGGTCTTGCAAACCTACCTGCTAACCAGTGTGAAAAGACAGTGACAAACATGTAGGTGAGAAAGACAGCTAAAATATCCCCCCATATTTACTATTCCTACTTGTATTTCTTTACAGTCTTCTGCACCTTACACTCTCATGCAAGCTCCTTGCAAATGTGCATTATGTTGCTATAGCTCCATGGTTGCCACTTCCTGCTCACATCTCTACTCCTTCCTCAAGCCTCTCTGGCTGCATTCTGTCCACCTGCTTTCCTCCCTCTAACCCACACATTCCCACATGGCTTCATACAGCCTCCCTGTTTCTGTTTTTCCATCAGTTTCTACTGTCTCCAAAACACCCTACTCTTTGAAGGGCATCCACCATTTACCATAACATTTATTTCCAAGTGCAAGGTCCTGCATCTGGACAGGGACAATTCCAAGCACAAATACAGGCTGGGTGGAGAATGGATTGCGAGCAGCCCTGAGAAGAAGGACCTGTGGGTGCTGGTTGATGAGAAGCTCGACTTGAGCTGGCAATGTGTGCTTGCAGCCAAGAAATACATCTCCTGGGCCGCATCAAAAGAAGCATGGCCAGCAGGTGATTCTCTCCCTCTACTCTGGTATCTTATGATACCACACCTGGAGCACTGTGTCCAGCTCTGGGGCCCCCAGCACAAGAAGGACATGGACCTATTGCCCTATTAGAACGAGTCCAGAGGAGGGCCACAAAGATGATCAAATGGCTGGAGCACCTCTCCTATGAAGACAGGCTGAGGGAGTTGGAGTTGTTCAGCCTAGAGAAGAGAAGGCTCAAGGCAGACCTTATAGCGGCCTTTCAGTATTTAAAGGGGGCCCACAGGAAAGCTGGGGAGGGACTCTTTGTCAGGGTGTGTAGGGATAGGACAAGGAGTAATGGTTTTAAACTAAAAGAGGGTAGATTTAGATTAGGCATTGCAAAGAAATTCTTCACTGTAAGGGTAGTGAGGCAGTGGAACAGGTTGCCCAGAGAAGCCGTTGATGTCCCATCCCTGGAGGTGTTCAAGGCCAGGTTGGATGGGGCTTGGAGCAACCTGGTCTAGTAGGATGTGTCCATGCCCATAGCAGCGGGGGTGGAATTAGATGGTCTTTAAGGCCCTTTCCAACCCAAACCATTCTATGATTCTATGATTTGCATCATCAAAACAAGTTCTTGTAATTGTTTTTGTAAATCTAGGATGCTAGCTGTGTTAGCACCAGAAACAAGGGATTTGCTGATTTTCTGGTGCATTTCTGATTGTCTAACAGCACTGACATTTTTGTCTATTAAAAATGATAATGATATTGTTAATAGTTAGGGCCCTATGAAAAGGTTTCTCTGCATGAAGTCAGGCTTGAGCGTTACACTTAATCTGCAGTTATATTTTAAATTGCATTTATATTACAGCTTAATTGAAGTGTGCATATGATTTCCTACAAATAGTACTTTCAATTGTTATATCAATATTAATTATAATGATTTGTACATTCATTTCACATAGATTATGATAGTGTTAGATTATTAATATAATGAATTATAGTGGAGCAAACTATATACTGACATAAACCAAAGTGATGTCATTTTCCCTTTTTTTCCTCATAAACATCCATTTTGAAAAACTTTCTCCAATATATGCATCTTGTTACTGAGTTGTTGTTATAATCATTAAAATATCTTCTTTTCATTCTCTTCCTTATCATGTTACCATGTACCCTGTGATACCCTTCAAAATAACTAGATCTTTTCACAATTGTCATAATAGCTAATAACTGTGACCACCATCATGCAGTGTGCTTGATGCTTCACAGACTCATCCCTGGGTCTCTCCTCTTTCCTGCAACATCATTGATTGTTCCCAGCCAGGAGCCCTGGCCACAGTAATGACAACTTCTCTTTCATACAGAAAAAATATTCTTACTGTCTTCTCCAACCTAATTTCACTATTCAAGTTCATCTACATAAACAAACAAACAAAACAAACTTTTTTTTTTCTTACGATGATTACAAATTCAGAATCACTTTCTGGCCTCAGGATTTTGCACAGTATATTGGCAATTAATAGCCAATTAACATTTGTAGACTCATTAACTGTGGTACGTATCTACAAAGCAAACAGTTGACACATTCATTTTTATTTCAAACTGTATGCTCCAGACAGTATAAAATATGGAGTACATTGAAACCTCTCAGCATATTCTGAAGTCAGGTACAACTTCCCAAGACTGCATTCTCACCAAAAGAAACTGACAATGAAAAAAATCCAGGGATTTTTTCGGTGTAGAAAACAAACAGTAATCTCCGGTGTTTATTAGGAGAAGGCCTCAGGCAATTATTCCAGTGTTGTGCTGTTTCTGCATGAGAAAGAAATACAGGATTTCTAAAAGCAACTTCTCATGAATGGGTGCAGCTGTGGATATAGCTGTAGACCAAGAAATAGCCTCCAGAGTTTGCAAGTTAGAATACAAAGGGTTATAATAAAATAAAATAGATCAAAGAGAGGATGCAAATTCACAGGCTGTAAAACTGAAACAGAATATAACTTTGAAAGAAGTAGGATCAACTTAAGGAATCCTGGAAGCTGTGACATACAGTATATTTTCTTTTTGGCTTAAAAATACCCTCTCCCTGAATTAAAAGCCGCTGTATAGAAGTCCATCTTCCAAATCAAGAGTGCTCAGGTTTCTTAGGTTCCCAGATGGGAGCCCTTCCCACTAGAAGACTTCTGATTGATTTCTGATTCTAAATCCACATTTCAGATCCTGCAGGTAAGGAAAACCTCACTTCAGGTATTTTATGTTAAATTCCAAAAAGTTCCAAGTAAAATACTGACCATTTTTGGGAAGATCATGTTACCACACAGACAGCATTTAGTGTGCTACAAATTCACATAATTGCAGGGCATGCTATTTAATAGTTTAAGCAGCAGCTAAATCTCTCTTTTTTTTTCTTTCTTTTTTTTTTTTTTCTTTTTTTTTCCCCTGCACTTTAACGAATTCCAGTTAAAAATACAGTTTATAATTTAGGTGCATCACCAGCAGGTGGAGGGTGGAGGGTGGATCCTTCCCTTCTGGTCAGCCCTGGTCAGACACATCCAGTGCTGAGTCTGGGGCTGGGCTTCCCAGTGCAGGAGAGACGTGACCTTATGGGACAGAGTCCAGTGAAGGACCATGGAGATGATTAATGGACTAGAACATCTCTGCTTTGAAGAGAGGTTGAGAAACCTGGGACTGTTCAGATGAAAAAGTTCAGTGGGATCTTATCAATGTATATAAATACTTAATTGGTAGGACTAGAGAAGACAGACCCACACTCTTCTCCTTGGGGCCCACTGACAGGCGAGAAACAATGGGCATACATGGAAATACAGGACATTTCACATAAAAATAGTAAGGAAAAAAAATTACTGTGAGGGTGGCCACACCCTGGAACAGGCTGTGCAGAGAGACTGTGGAGTCTCCAATCTGAAACCTGAGTCAACAAGGCCCTCAGCAAACTGTCCTCACTGACCCTGCTCGGAGCAGGGAATTTGGACTAGATGATCTCCAGCAGTGCCTTCCAGACTCAGCTGGGCTGTGACTCTGTGAAGTTTCATCAGTTTATAGGCTGAGCAACAGCTTCTGGAAGCATTCCAAGACAGCCACCACACCTCTTAGGAGCTTCTCATTGGTCACAAAGCTCCACAGACTGACTTATGGCACAAGGAGAAACCGAATTCCCTGGCTACTCTTTAGGGCCAAGATGCTTTTCACTTTCTAGATAAGAATTTCCCATGTAAGAGGCAAAAAAAACCTCTGTGCCTACAACAGGCAGATTTAGGGAAAAAAAACTCTGGCCACATTTGGAACAAGTCCTTGTTCAAACCGCATCCTTCCCTCCGTTACGGGGAGGATTACAGGTCAAGTAAACTTGCTTCACATTTCCCTACAACACATCACGAGAAAAAATTAATCAATTCAGCAGTAGCAACAGCTGGGAAGACTTGGCAAAATGACTGTTAAGTCAGCTTAAGATAATATGCAAAAATTAGCAAGCCTTCTTGGAGGAGGAAAGAGCTTATTTAAAGCAGCTAAAGCAGTAAAGCAGTGGATGTGCATGACTCAGAGAAAGGGGAAAGCGGTAAAAGGACTAAAGAAGAAATAAAGAGAGCTGACAGCAGCATCAGTAAGAAGAGTTTGTGCTTCACAATTCAGCAGCTCTTCCCCAAGAAGACTAGGTTTGTCGTTACAGGACAGAATGGTGAACATCTAGAATCATTTAGTTTGTTTCAGAACTTAACATGTTTCCAGTTACAGCTTTTCGCTCTAACAGTTGAATAACAGCATTAAGCTAGTCACTGTGCTAAAAATAGAAGGATTTGAGGATTGATTCTGAATAGACTTGCCTTCCTTTGGACAGGAAGTAGAGATAGACTACATAATCTAATAGATTTCTTTTCTCTCGGCAGAATGCTGCCCCAATTTACAGTCTCTCAAGCTTTCATCATTCAGGTGGGAAATACCACTTCACTGGGGATATCTTTTACTCCAAATAGACTAAGAAGGTGTAAATAGGTACAAATTCAACTTATAGGCTCTATATAAATATGAAGGGACTGATTAAAGCAACACCTTTTAAATTTAAATCAGTATCACAGAGCCATCCTGTATCATTCAGTTACAAGGATGTCAATATCACAGAATCTTAAACAATTAAAGAAAAATATTTAAAATTCAGATTTGTGATGATTTCTTATGCTTACAAAGCTTCTTTTCCCATCAAGTGTTTGACATTCTACTGTGAGATATCTGCTCCTTAAGTTCACCATTTATTTCATAGTATTATGTTTCTCTCCTTGCTCTGTTAGAGCTTCCAGATCTTTTTTTTTTTTTTTTTTTAATTATTAGGAAGAACAGAAGGGACAGAATCAACTCTATAATGCACTTGTCCTTTACAGATTACTATAAAAGGAATTGTTCTCATGTTGGCGAGAAAACAAGAATTCCTTTTTGTGAAAAGTTACTTGGCTTCACCTTTGGTTTCCATTTGACATCCAATGCAACTGAAGCTTTTCTCCTCTGTAAACAGAGTATAAGCAGAGCAAACACTTTAATCTGGATCTTCTACATTTTTGGAGAGTGAGTAACCATCAGTCTACCAAGCATTTATAAATGTGGCCTTAGAATGTGGTGTAAAATTGTGGTGTAAAAAGGGTGGGGCAGGGAATAAGCATTAAATATGTACTAAATCATATGGTAAGAAGGTTGACTGCAAATCACGTCAAATGAATATATATATATATATATATGTATATACAGTTGTCTTCCTGAAGTCCAGTGCAAAATACTAATTCTTTTGGGGCTGCTAACATTCTTCACAACACAAAAAAGTATAAACTGAGTTCATCTGAATAAGTATAGCTACCTGCAAATTCACAATCAGTTCATCACAGGTTAGCACCTTCTGAGTTTCTTCCCCTTCTTTTCAATGGGCTGTTTACAGATCTCCTTTTAAGCTGGGCAGGATCACTGCCCCGGAGGTCATCCCATCTCGGTCTCTGTAGCAAGGAGTGCGGCCTTCCCTCTCACTCCTTGTCCTCAACAGACATCCTCATGTTTTCCTTACAAGTTGATCAACTTTGGGATAGGTTAGACAGCCAGGAAGGGCTGGGGAGCTGGCTGAGGCTTTGTAAGCCCAGGAATGATGCAGGGTAACTGTATGTCTAACAGTATTTTCTCTGTATCAAGGAAATGGGCACAAATTTTCTCACATCTTCAGCATCACCCATTTATATCAGAATGCCTCCTAGGTTCCCATCAGCTTATTTTCAGTGTCCATCATCCAGACACTCCACAAGATGCTCCTTAAGACCTCTAAAAATGCTAACTATATAATGTTACCAACCTTTTAGAAGATATAGTGCCTGCATTAATTTTCTACCACCTTAGCAACAGCTGGGAAGCTCTGAACTTTGTTCAGAGAGAAAATAATTCATGAATAGTCTTTTCCAAAGAGAAATGTAGAATAAAAAAAGAGAGAGAGAGAATGAAGAGAATGAGAGAACAAGGTGAAGTGAACTACTGAAATATTTGTATGTGATGAGCAGAAAGAGGCTTGGAGGCAGGACAGATGGGCAGAAAAGCCGGAGTTCTCCACAAGCCTTCTGATATGTACACCATCAGCAGGGTGCTAGCTGGGTCAAAGCAGTAATAGGTCTTGCTACAGAAATGTCTCTTATGAGAAGCTTGTACATGGTTAGGTCCAATAAGGAAATCTTCCTTTCTTTCCTCTCACTGTTCCCCCACCCGTTTGGTGTTTCTCTTCCTCTCCTGCGTCTGCAGTCCATGACCTTCACAAGACACCTATGCTCTGACAGCAGGCTGCAAGCCCCCAAGGACCGGCACGGCTTTCTGGGAGAGAAAACTGTTGCCTTGCTCCGAATCCAATCAAAACCCGAATGTGCCAAGTAAAAAATAAACCAAGGACATCATTATTCCGTCTCATTGTGATTTGGCTCGCCTTCAAATCACATACCCGGTATATCTGAAATAGCAGCAACGCCTCCATTAGCCGAGCCTTCCAGCACTTTAATCAAAGTATTTTTCAGAATAAAGAGGCAGAAATGTCAAATTCCAATCACCCTTTAAATTCCTCCAATCCCCTGCGCTACACAAAACTCAAAGCCACACGCCTGGACAATCTGCCTCACAGAGAAGCATGCGTGTGCGCAGACGCTCAGACAGAGGCGGCGGGCAGACATTTTGGAAGGTGGCAAACCCCCATGGGGGTGGCAAGTGGGCAGGCTCCCAGACGGGCATCGAAAGCCCAAGGTCAGCAGAAACCCAGTCCCAGTCCCCTCGTGATGGCAACCTCCACGCTTTGCAAGACATACGTGCTAGCTGTCTTCCTGCGGAACAACACCGCAAAGCTAGCCCAGTGCACACTGCAAGGAAATGCCAGCCTACCTTCTTTTTAAATTTATATTAAGCATATCAGATACTGGGTTTTCTATTTTTATAGGGATGCTTTTGGAGGGCGAGAGACCCACAGCTTTCTCAGACCTTACTGACAGCCAGAGAAATAAAGTGGTCGAAAGAAGCAGGCACAGAGGGTTTGATGAGCCTGACTGAAACTGACCTAGACGGCGCGTTCTTGTTCCATGGCATTCATGATCCCACCAGGTCCCCGGGGATCTCCTTGGATCTTTTAGCAAAGGCAGGGTAAGCAAAATGGTTTGGTTTGCGTCCCCATTTAGATCATATCTGCATGCATCATAGAGTTTCAGGCTACAAACAGCAGATGTTATTCTTTCTCCTTTTTTTTTTTTCTTTAAAAAGGAATTCCCAAGCATAAAACATAGCAAAATACTGCAGAAAACGAACCACCTTTAAGACTTACATACTTTTGCAATGTCTTCTATGAGGAAGCTTTTATAACTATCATTTTTTGACTTGTATCATGCGAATTTATCAGTTGTAGATGACGATCCTTTAAAAATACTTCTAAGAAATGTGCTATCTTAATCATTGTCTTGTAAGTACTTAATCAAAATTACAAGAACATACCCTTTTGCTTGAACAAGAGTATTTCTTCTACACATGCTTGCACTATTTACAAACAATATTTTGCCTTTAGGAATAAAAGACTGCAAATGATAAAAAATAATCTTATAAATATAGACTATTTACAAAACACAGAGAGAGAAAGGAACAAAAACCTCCCAGAAATTATCAGCCTCATGCTCTAAATAACAAACATAGATTGAAATAGGACTTGCAATCAGAACCAAGGAAGACTATGACTCTTAAAACTCAGCCTATCTGTCCTTCAAAACACATCATCATTTTTTTTTTCCAATTTGTTGCACATGCAAGTAACCCAGAGTGCAAGGTTTTGTGGTACCTGCAGTGAGTACCATGAACCAAAACAAACATCTCTGCTCCACATCTTTTCCTAGGAAGATGAACGAGTGTGTTCTCCGGCACAGCCCAGCTGGCAAGCCTCTCTGCAAAGCCACAGTCTGCTAACCATTATTTCTGCTGTCCATAAAGCTCAGTCTTTGATAAGGCACAGTTATTTAAAATTCCCGGTGCTGTTCTGCCTCCCCTAACAGTGATACGGTATTATTGCAAGTGCACTCTCCTCGACAGCACTGTAATGCTATAAAGCTCTAAATTTATCAGAGGCCTTTTCAGTGGTTAGCTATAACAGTACAATGGTTATCCTGCTAAATGATGATTAAGCTTTGGGGTAACATTTAATTGAAAATGTACTGTGAAAATCAACAAGTCAGCCTTTTCAAATCAAGGCTGCTTGGTTCACAATCCAGTTGAATGTGATTTTGTCTATCAGTAATCCATGACAAATATATATAAGCTTAATCCTATTGCCTCTGGTGATCATGTAAAAATGCTTACCCTCTTCGGTAAATCTGAGGTTAAAATAATTTCACACTATTAGTTAAGGGTTAATCTTTCTCCTCTCCCCCTCCCTCAATATTTTACCTTTTCACTTATAAATAACTCTATCTGGTCAATAACTATACAGTAAACTATATTCTACTAGTAACTTAAACAAATCTTTTTTCCTTAAAAAAAAAAATATCAAAAATAACAAGGGGAGGCATTTTCACAATATCCAAAGTTTCACGTGCACCGTGCTGCTGGACTCCTGCTCCCTGGCTGCAATTCCCTGCCAGAGAGTGGCCCTGGAGCATGCGGGGTCTGGCTGCGATGCCCTAGGGCAGACTGAGGACCAGGGGTGAGGGGCAGACTCTGGACTGGAGCCAACAGGAGAGTAGGGGGACAGGCTTCACCATCAGTTCTTTCCTCACATCCACGACCTAAGGACATTTGCTTTTGTCCTCTTCCCACCTCACTGAGTTGTCTTGGGCCATGGCATGTCACATGGCCCAGCAGGAAGAGTTAGGCAAGGTGAAGAACCTGATGTGTGTGTGCCTCGCCAGGATCATTCTGGAGCAGCTGTGTTAGTGCACATCAGACGAGCTCTCAGAGAGCATCCCTCAGTTTGGCCTCCTCCCAAAGGGATGCAGCATGTGCACTCTGTGACGGCAACCAACACACAGCAATAAGCAGGAGCATCAGGGAATTCTCTTCAGGAATGAACTCCTGACCTGAATGAACTCCTGACCTGAGCGAAAACCTGAATCTAGATGGACCCCTGCTACGGTAACACTGGTAAGACAGTCCTTGTGGCCACTACATTTCAGGCAGGATTAGCTTCTTTTCTGCACTGCCCCTGCTTTGATGATTAATTCTATTTTTAGTCACCACTTTGTGCAAATCCAAGCAGAAAAAGGATGCCTGTGTGCAACTGAGAGCAGAATTTGGTTCCATTTGAGACCAAGGACACAGAAAGAGGATTATATCTGCCAGAAGAAGAAATACAGCATATGATACTGAATACCCTAGGGAGGGTGGCTTTTGAGATAAAGTTTACAGTAATCTCATCTTAATTAAAACCAAATGAAATTTACAGTATCTCATTTCCCTGCCACTTTATTATTTGGGGGTCACTGTCAATGAACCTGTAGAAATCTAGGAAAAGATGGTCCCTGCCCCAAGGAGTTTCCAGTATAACTCAGGCTGAACTACTCAGTAAACACTGAACGACTCAAGAAAGAAAAATAAAGCTCAAGGTAGGGAATAAATACCTTTGTGAAAGGTCATCCTCAACGGAAGTGAGAGAAAGCAGGAAAATGAGAACCTGCCTTTACTGCTGTGGCATGGGCATGGGGAGAGAGAAGAAAAGAAAAGGGCAGAGATGGGTGTAGGGCTTGAGAGGGGACATTAAGAAAAGAGAGAGGACGGATTTAAAAAAGAAAATCAGAGGTGTAAACGACTGCTCTCAGCTCTAAGAGCAAGCAGTTTTTGTCCGATACAGAGAAAGAAGCAAATCAAGTGCAGGAAAAAAGTGGGAGAAGTGACACGTCTGAAGTGAAGGCTGAGGATAAATTTGAGAGGATTATTTTGGATACATTTGTAAAACAGCGCGGACATGGGCTTTCCTTTTTTAATGAAATGCGAGTATAAAAAACCTTCACAACATGATATCAAAATACATTGAAAAGAATGCCTTGTCCTTTAGAAGAGTCAGGATACAGGTGAGGAAATCAATTCAGCTAAATAATTCCCAAGAACTGCTAGGACAGCTCCCTTTCAGTCTAGATATGAACGCAGTTAGACTCATATCTAGACATAATTTAGCAAGTGATTTAATGGCTCTTGTCATGAATGCTATTCAGCTGCTAGATGCAACTCTGGTTTGCTATTCATATTTTTCAAAAGCTCTAACACAGCTATTTTTTTCTTTCTTTCACCTACTACGTTTCTCAGAGTGCAATTATAACTTCTGTGCTAAGCAGCAAAGATCTTTCACCCTTACTTAGCAAGCACCCACCCAACTTCCCTCGCAGCTCCCGCTCCTCCTCAAGGCTAGGGACAAGCAGCTGGGCTGATGTTGTGACTGCCTTCATGGTGAGGGAGTAGATGGAAAAAGGAAGATAACAAATCCTCCTTATTCCTCTCAAAAGAGGACTGGCAGAAAAGGCTGGGCACTATGTCACTGGTGCTAGAATGGGATCTCTTGCCCACCAGGAGGAAAACTCCGTAAGAAAATCCTATGACCGTGCTTCTTCCCAAGCCCACCCCCAGTATTTTCAGAAGTGATCTGCCTCCTAATTATTTAATACGTGATGATGCTGAACTCATAATTCTATCCCTTCTTGAACTGTCAGACTATGTCCAACAAGTAAAGGGTCCACTGCAGAGTCTCTCCTAGCAGCACAAAGCTGATTTAAGTCTTACTTGCTGCCCAAGAAAATGCAATTCGATTTCATTTTGAAAAAATCTAAAGTAAACTATAGTATAAAACCATGCCTGCATGCTGGCATTTTCTGTTTTAAGCTTCTTTCTTGTCAAACACAACAAAATTTAACATTATTTTCAGGAAGTTTCATCAGAAGTGAGTGACCACACAGCCCATCATATGTTATTGGGGAAAATGACAGTGTGTATGGCTTCAGAAAAATAACAGAAAAGCAGGAATGCTATTACTATACAGGCAGAGGACTAAGCTGAAAGTGGAAGAGCAAAAATAGATTATAAAGCAGGGGGTGGGGACCACAGATTAAGTCTGGACAATACTGACAGTTTGGATTTTTTTCAGAACAATCTGTTTTGGGAGCCTGGGTGGGAAAGGAAGAAGAAAGATTGTCTGGGAGTGTGGGAGATGGATTTTAAAACCCTCTCTCATTTTTTTATTCTTGGCTCTCTTCATTCTCTTACTCCTGGCATCATCTTTTTTTTTTTTTTTTTTTTTTTTTCCCTTGCAGCACATAAAGGATAGCTTTAAACTAACAAACAAGCGCGAGTCTGGAAAACATGCCTGCTCTTTTCTGGGAAGCGCATGGGAGAGATCAGCTGCTGCTCGCTTGGAGCAGAGCTGCCGCCCCCTCTCTCCATTGCTACCAGACAGCTCAGTGATGAGAGAAGAGATCCCTTACTGCCTAAGCTAATATGAGGCACTGAAACTGCATATGCCATTAAAGTTCAAAGTAACTGATTAAGCCTTTGATGTGTTGCCAAATTATTATAACAATGACACTTCTTTTTTCCAGCTATATTGGTCTGTCTTCTCAATATTTATTTTTTAACCCCACACTTTAATAAGTGGTCAACCTCAGGAAGAAATGCATTATTTTTATTCAAAGGAGAGCTGGGTACTGCTTCTGGAACACTGCTTTTATATATAACGTGCTGGACTTTACCCCCTAACAGAGACCACGAAATTCTCTTTATTTCCACCCCCTCCCCCCCCCCCCCCCCCCCGGTGCTCTCCTTCTTTAGAAGACTCTGAAAGCAAACATTTAAAAATGCATGCTGTTAGTGGGCTGCGTAGCACTCTGCTGCTCTGTCAGGATGAATATTGGGATAGATCATGTCAGTCTGTTCGTACTTACAATCATCTTCCACTTCCTCATACCAAAGCACGTGAGCAGACATGAATCTCTCCACAAAACAGAGGAAAAAGAAAACAACAGCAAAGTGTTTCTTGGCAAAGTATATTCCCACTTTGCCCCTCCAGTCGCTGAATTAGGCTTGTCCCTGCAGAATGACACACGCGTCCCTGCATAAGCCCTGGCAAGTTTGCGGGGGAGCACGCAGCAAGAGCCCCGGCGGGATGCAGCTGGCAGCCAGCAGGGTCCGTGCCGGGCACAGCAAGCTGGAGATCCTCGCTGCCACCCGGCCGGCACCGTAACTCATGCCCTGCTCTTTGGAGGCCCCTACATGTTTCAAATTCCAGGACCTGCGCAGAAGCAGCACTCCGCGCTTCCCTCAAAACAAAGTTGATTTCCCATAATAGGACAGCCCATGCACTCTACATATAAGGCTCTGCTTCCAGGGTGGCATGTGTAAGGGATTTAAATGATGTGTTAGGGCTTTCCAGTGAGCATTTAACACGGCGGAGTGGGGCGATGACATTTCCTGACCCCTTTGCCCAGCTGCCCGGAGCCTCCTATGGGCCAGATTTCCCCCTCCCCAGCAAATGACCCTTAGCCCATCCCCAGACAGAAGCCTCCCTATTTAGGAGAGGGGCGGCAGCTCTATCCTTTTGGGATTGCAATTACTCTCCCAGTCAGGAGGAAAAAAAAATGTTCTTTCCAAACTAACTGTAAATACAAACACAGGTTGTGGTAAGTCAGTACCTACTTACAGAAAAAAACAAACCAAAACAAACCAATGACTTATATGTGACCTTTCCACCTTTCCACTCCCAACTAAACCACGCAAGTACTGCAGCTAGGCACAGCTCAGGAACAAGCTGCAGAAAACACAGTGCACGCAAGCACAGGAACATTCCTTAACTCCCAATTCCCAAAACCTCTGTGTCTTAAACAGGTGGAACCTGGGCTCACCCCCCTCCCCTGCATCAGTCCCAAGCCTCTGGTTTCTCGTGGTCCCGGACCCATAGTTTCTATGAGAAATTAAAAACAGGCATCCACATAATGCTTTGGAACAGGACTGTGGCTCCTCCACACAAATCCAGACTTTTATACGGCTACTTTCTAGAGTATATATTTTGTACAGTACATATGGCCTGTAGAGATAGGTCACAAAGAATCATGTTATTAATTCAAGGTTTCATTTGAAAAGTAATTTAAAATAATGCGCTTACTTTCTTCATTATTATTTTTTTTTAAATCTATCCCCCCAAAAATTGAAAAAATATGTTATTCTACTTTAAAGGCTAAGCATCCAGTCACGGTGATTACACGTTTGTAAGTAAATTCATGGATTTTACAGAAAAATAAACACAAAAATAAAGTGCGTAATATACCTTTACAGCCACTGGCATTTTCTACATCAATAGTCAAATTAATACCCTGGAGAACCTGGTGGTACAGTACATGCCAACAGACTCCTACGGATTAATTTGCAGTCCACAGGAACTGCAAGTCATGAACTGATGTAGAAAATAATCTGTAGCAGAGCAGAGCACTCTGTGACAGCAGCAGCATTTTGATTATTTGAGGGAGAAGAAAACCAAAGAAACTCGGGAGAGGAACTGCTTATTGTGCAAAAGTTCTTTTAAAATGTTTATGGTCACCTTCGATAACTCATACTGCTAATAACTGAGGCCCAGCAATGTATGTAAGGACCAAGAGGAAAAGCCATCCTGAAGATAGGTCCCTACTGCTGGAACTGTGACCCTCCTGACTTCTATTCATTTCAATCTTTTAAGGTGACAAACTTCCTCTTCAAAATTTTGAATAGAAAATATTCAGGTGCCTAAATGTCTGTTTCTGAGTATGACCCTTGAGGGTCTTAGGCTTGACAGAGCTCTCTCTGCAGTCTGTCTTACACCTAACTTCAGCCGTAGCCCACAGAATTGATGTGGAACAGTCATCTTCTCTGGTAACGCAGTTGAGACCACCAGAGAAGACCCTGATCTGGCTCTGCAAGAAATGCAGAGCTACTTGATACTTTCTCCTAAAACACGGCTCAAAGAAGTGGTTGGTGGTAATATTCAGAATGACTTACAAACTAAATGATCCCCCACATGCAGGAAATCCAGGTTTCTTCTCCTCTTCTTGCTGGGGGCATTCAGAGCTGCAGGGCCTGCACAGGGGTGCGAAACATTCATCCCAGAAAGGTTTTCCCTTCCTGATACTGAAGCTCTGTCACTCAATGGGAAAAGAGTCAAGGTTCATTGCACCGTAGAGAGAAATAACTAAAGTCAGAGGTCAAACCTGCTGTTTGTTTTTTTTTTTTTTTTTTTTTTTAATTGTGGTTTTGTGTAGTTTTTTTTTGTTTGTTTGTTTGTTTGATTGTTTTTTTGAGGGGGTAAAGAAAATTGAGAAGCTTTTAAAAATTAAAGTCTACTTTCAGCATTGGTTTATACACAGAAACTTCAACTCTACTGAGAAGTTTTATGCATCTTCTGTCTGTGCCCACTGGCCAGCATGGTGTATATTTATATTCCATCTATAACGTGGAACTGAATTTATGATTTTGACACACCAACCTTGCTTGTTTATAGTGTTTTGTTGTTTTTTGTTGTTGTTGTTGTTGTTTGTTTGTTTGTTTGTCTGAAACAGCATTAAAAATTCTGGATCTCTTCAAAAACAGAAAGCAAGCCATAGCCTTGCTGTATATCTGTGTCAGGTAATTTCTGGGTACCCAACCAATGCTGGCAGCCTCCCTGGAGGCTGCCCATCTCACCATTCCCTCTAGATGCTGTAAGGAGCAGGCTCTAGCTGACAGCACCTCTGCTGAGTGCTCAGAGATTGCAAGGCCCCTGCTACAAGAGGGGAGAGGAGCAAGCCTCAGTCACAGGGATGGTGGGCAATCTTGGAAATTTAGAACAATAAAAGATGTTTTGTTTTGTTTTCAAATGATAGTTGCAACTCTAGTTTACTGTTGCCTTCCTCTTTCACAAACAGTAATGGGTTAAATGAAAGAAAATCGTCTGTTTTGGTAAAATGGCTAGGGTGACTTTCAGCTATCCATTAACAAACACTTCATACAGAGGCTGTTTATTTTGCTGCTTGAGAAGTCCTTTCAAAACCAAAGTGCTGATAAAGTTGAAAATATCTCTTTTCTAATGATAAGAGCATGACAGTAATGCAAAACTGGAGACAATTCAGAAGAACCCAGTAACAATTTGAAAACAAGGCCCAACAATAAACTGTCTGTCCAGGGACCATTTAGATCTGATTCAGTATACGTCAGCGTGACCCTAGAAAAGAAGTGGATTTGAACATTCAAGTCTGGCGGCCAAGTTTACTGTCTCAGCAGGATAAACCAAAGAGAGATTAGGACTTGAAGATAAGGGTTAAACCTCAGACCGGGCATGTGAATCCCATTCTCAGGTTGTCCCCTTCCCCTAGAACATATTAAAGGGCTACATTGAAACTCAAGACTGTCAAGAAAAATAAAAGACACGAATGGAAAATTATGGTCTTGACTTGAGAAATATGACAGTAGCCAGAATAGTTTATATGGGAGGACAGGTCCCCAATTAGACATAAATAAATCAAATGAGAACTTCATGTTAACAACCTCCACAGAGTAACTAATCTTCCATCTCACTGTAATTTGGTATGATACAAATAAATAAAAAAGCACACCATATTGCCATTTATACCATCTAACAGCATCTCTTTTCTTGTTAACAGATAAAACGAGAAAATAACAAATAGGTAACATGCCGTGTGAAACTGATTTACAAACCTCTTATGACTTCTCAAACATCCCAATGGCAAATGTTGTTTGCCAACTCAACATCAGGCAGAGTGCTTAGAGCATAAACCCAAGACATAATATTTTGATTATAATTTCAGAAAACATTTCAACCTTTATTCCACCCTGTTTTTAACTTTGTGCCAAATCTAACCTAAAAAAAAAAAATAATAAAAATAAAACAATCCAAGTCTGTCACTCAGTTCAACCATTAGGCTCATAACATGATCTCTCTGTGCTCTTTCCAGTATTTGCAAATCTATCACATCTATCTGTGTGGGAAGAAGTGCTTAGCTGTAGGGACTGGGACTGATGTGAAGAGAAAAGTGGGATGGGAATCTTTTAAGCACTAATGCACAGCATGTGGTTTTGATCTGGTGGTATATTGGCTCTGAGTCTTTTTATTATTCACTTCCTGTAATGAAAAAAATCACTTGCATGTCAGCAACAGAGGGGAAAAAAATCAACAGCTTTATCACAACAGAAGTAAACACAAAGCTTCTGATTTTCTTGTGAAATCAGCAAGAAAAAAAGAAAAAGAGTCTTTCCAACGTGAGTAACTGAAGCAGAATTCTTACTTTCATTTTTCATCCTATTTTTACTTCAAAATGTAGAAATTATTAGTACAAGTTGCAAGGATTTTTTCTTCTTTTTCCTCCATATGTTTATTTGATCTGCAGACCAGAAAGAGAAAGGCAAAAACAAACAAATATACAAAAAACCACTTGTTTTTAATTCTAAAGGAAGCAGTAAGTTTTGTCTTCCAGTGTAGCAGATATTAACCACTTTATAGCCTGAAAATTAGCAGTCAATATGATGCAATAAAAGGCAAAGACTTTTCACGAGCAAGTGGCTGTCATAAATCATCCAGTTTCCACTCAACACATTTCTATATCATGAAATACTTCTGTTTGAAACCACTCTGTAACGTATGGACCAGCATATTATTTCGTAACAGTTTTTATGCTCTCCCCAAGCAATCTATCTCCTTCATGCTGTAGCTGATTTGGAATAGGGTCATCCTCTTTTTGGAGACCATCTAGCTGGAAACACTTCTTACTAGTTTAACAAAAGTAACATCCAGAAAAACAGCAATAATCACTACCTGTTTTGGAAAGCTTCAACTAAAGATGAAGCAGCATTGTTTTGTTGTTGTTGGTGGTGGTCTGTTTTTATGGAAACTCTCTTTGGGGTAGGGTCCCAAGCAGATTTAGCAGGGCAGGATTTGCTGCCTCCATTTCCTATATGCATAACAGCTTGTGTTGTGTAGATCTTCATTCTCAAATCCTGTCAATCATCCAACTTTCAGAAACTTTCACTGCAGCAGAAGTGAAATCAATCTAAACAGGAGCCTCTTGGACCAGAGTGCTCAGGAGATGCACTGAATCATCAAAAGGAAACCATAAGAAAAGATAGCAAATTTAAAACAACAACAACAACAAACTAATATTAAGAGTATAAAGAAGAGAAGAAGGAGATTTTAATTACTGATATATACATGGTAGGAGTCGAAGTAATGAAGAAGAATTAAAATTACTCAGTTATACCTACAACATATCTGTTCTTCATCCTCCAGAGAGGCTCAAATGACCAGAAGGGAGAACATCTTATTAACAAATATCCCTTTCTCTAGGTTTGTTAGGCATGTAACTCAGTTCAACCACTGTAAGCATCCCACATAATCTACAGAGAGGATCCTCCAGAGATTGCCTGGATATCTAAAATAGACTCCTGCCCCAAACTGCCCTCTGGGGGAGAGGGCCTGGCTCTCAGCTTTCTCTTCTGTTGACCCACCCATGGTTGTGTCTTCCAAACATGAGAAACCAAGGTAAGACTAACCCTCTTCTCTCCATCTTCTCAAAACCCAAGAAGAAAATCTGGGCACAGGGACCAGAAGTGAGACAGCATGTCACACTTGGGCCCATATCTTGGCAGAAAAATTTCCATAGAGTTATGTTTGCAGAGGTGCTCCAAAATTCAGGTAAAATGTACCCAATCCTGAAAGCTGTTGCAACTCCTGCAAGGGAAGTCTGCATTCAGCACCAGTATCTACAGTGGAACTGATCCCTGACTCCACAAGCAGTGGTTGCTTAAATACAAATAACTTTCTTACTTACATTGCATGTAAATAGTGAAATACTAACCAATTTTGTGCGCACACTTGCAGGGATGAATGTTACTGAGGGACCACGTGCACACAGGTGCTGGTAAAATATGTATGTCCATTTCTATACATCTTTTAAAAGGAGCCAATTTCACATTACAAACCCTAATCAGTAAGGAGAAAGATCTGAAGCAGAAAAACATGAACAATAATTGGAAGATGTTTGAAAACATTGTCTAGGTGCCTACCTGCCATTAAGAAGCAAAGAAGTTCCTCTGGCTAAAAACAAACAACTGCAAACAAAACCAAATTTAGTTCAGAAAAGAAGAGGGTATTTAAAGAACAAAAGCAAATACAATACATAAGGAGGAGAGGAAAAATGCCAAGCTGATTGCAAAGAATATCAATAAGGAACTGAGAGTTAATTGTGAAACAGAGTCAGCAATCCATACATAGGAGACAGAGAATTCACCTAAGTCGGCAGGCAAGCTGTATCAGCTGTGCCAAGAACAACTCAAGGTCATTTTGCATAGCAAATGTGTTTGCTGCTAACATAAACACAGACTTCTGTAGGGAAACACAACTCGGCCTCCAGCTGCTTAAGCAGTACTCCTGTCACCCATCCTGCACTCCCCTAGTTTTTCTCTGCTCCAGTCAGTGGTTCAGCCATGGACAATTTTGATATGACACTATGAAAGCCAGAGACAAATAGGAGAGCACTTAGCATTACAGATATCAAACAGTCAAGGTTTCTTTGCAAAGAAAAGACTGAAGGAATGACATGTGTTTAGTCTGGAAAGGCGAAGCAACGGGATATATAGCTGCTTCCTTTCAGCATGCAAAATGGCAACACTCCAGTGTAATTTTTTTCACATGTGCTGTGGAGAGGGACATTATTTGGGTAAAGCCAACTTACGTTTGGTATTAAGATAAATGGTGAGAGTACCAGATCACTTACATACATGAAAACATATGCACAGGGATGTTGTCCCCTTTAGTGGAATTCTATATGAAAAAGTTCAACAAATTCTTTCAAATGTAAAAGTACGTTTGGCCTATCTCAACCCTTGCAGTAGAAGAAATCTAACCCCTCTCACTTCAGTATTTCTGTAGCACTCCAAAATGAGAATTACAGACTAGTTAACACGGCCTGTCACATACATTTCAAATTTGTATTCATCTCAAACAAAATTAATTGTGCAGATAAAGGAGAGAAGTCCAATGGATACAAGAGTACAAAGACAATCTGGAGACCTAAATTCCATTAGCAGTTCTGCCAGTCACTCATCATTCAACCACGTTTTTTTCTTTCCCGTGTAGAAAATGAAGAAAACATAAGCTAAACAAGTGCTAAACACTAGCACGATTAATTATTGTTTAAGATATGTGACAAATGGCTTAAAATATAGGACTATTAAGAGCGTGTGTTTTAATTACATGGATTTCACCTTAAGTCCCCCTGGATGACAACTGCTCAAAGCCTTAGTTGCAGTGGCAAAAGACTGTCACATTAAATCTGTGAAGGCTGTGTTATTATGACAGCAAATTATGATGACAAAATTTTGTTAGTTCAAGTCTAATGAGACATTACTGCACACACTAGGATGAATGTTAAATTATTTTTGCACAGGTCTATATGCAGGTTAGTACATCAAGATGATGGCAAAATGAGGTTAATGCAAGTCTGCAGAGTTGACATTACAAATGTCAAGATGATTGCAAAATGATGATGCTGCAAGTGAACTATGATTAAAAAATAGGACACTAAACACAAAAATGTGTTAAGAGAATGTAAAAATAAACCCACATAAAATAAAACTAAAGAAAATTTTAGTTAAAACAAAAGATGTACTGGATACCACCAGTGCTGCAGTCTGATGCCTTGCCAAACTGGCCAATGCAATCAGGAAGGCGCAAAGTCAGGATGTCAGCCTTACAAATAACTGCCTACAAATTGTTACTAACTGTCACTAGGAAAACCTTCCCACTAATAAGAAGCAATTGACTGTGTAATAAAAAACATAATATATGTAATAAAAATAATTTTCAACATGTTGATTCTTCCATTATGTTTAGCATTGCTGTAGTCTCATCTAAATATTGTGTGCATTTCTGGGCTCTACAACATAAAAAGGATGTTAAGATACTTGAAAGTGTCCAGAAGAGGGCTATAATGCTGGTAACAGGGTTAGAGGCAGGGAAGAGGCTGAGGACAGTTGGGTTGTTCAGTCTGGAGAAGAGGAGGCCAAAAGACAACCACACTGCTCTCTGAAATCTCCTGAGGAGTGGAAATGGAGCGGGAGGTGCTGGTCTCTGCTCCCCAGTGACTGATGAAAGGATGTGTGGGAATTCCAAAAATCAGCTCCAAGGCAGGTTCAGACTGGACATTAGGAAAAATTTCTTTACCACTAGGGTGGTCAAACACTAGAACAGGCTTCCTAGAGAGGTAGTTGATGCCCAGTGCCTGTCAATGTTCAAGAAGCATTTGGATAATGCCCTTGATAATGTATGTGCTTTAACTTTTGGACAGCCCTGAAGCGGTCAGGTAGTTGGGCTTGATGGTCTTGGTAGGTCTCTTCCAACCGAACTATTCTAAATATTGTTCTATTCTAGAACTGTTCTATTCTAAAGATTTTTTATTTTTTGGAAAAAAGTCTCAAGATTACTGTCCTAAGGCAGCATCTAGTTACAACAGGGAATTCCTTTCTAAAATTCCTATTGGTGTATTTCTCTCTTGTACACTCCTGGAGTTAAAAAACATACCTCTAAAACACATATCTCCATCCATTAGTCCCAAAAGAAATTAATCTGGTCTTGGGTAAATTCATATATATAGGATCCATGATATTATAATATTAATGAGATCACATATTTACTATGTAGGCTGTTCATAATATTTTTATGTGATTAGAAAAGTAACACTAGATAGTGTATTTTGTTAATGCAATGTTTAACTAGGAATTATAGCATACCAGAAAAAAATAATTCAAAAACTGAAAAAAATAATCTTTTTCTCTGCATTTAAAGGCCTTTCTCCATCTCAGCTTTCTATCTACTGCTAAGAGTTGCACCTGATTTCCAGTGTGGCAACAGCAGATAATCACGTCCTTTCAAAAGACTGGCATATCTATCTATTATTTGTTCCATTATAAGCGAGGTACTCTATCTTCTTATCACCAAGAATATGTGATGCTCAATTCCTGATCAATTACAGTGATGAACTGAAGTGTTTTGGCTAAATAACAGTTTTTTTTTTAAAGGAGTTTAGGTTGTGCCTGACCTTTAAGTACAAAGCCTGAAAAATTTTCTCCCATTTAGTACAGAGAAAGATGAAAAAATTACTTTTTTTGCAAATGCATTATTTTTTTACTAGAAAAGTTACCCATCTTATTCAGTGAAACAACAGAATAGCAAACTCACATTAAAAAACAATTTAAGAGGTAGCTCATTTCAGAGATAAGTACAGAATAGCTTGTGCATTTTTCTGTTTTCAAAATAGTTTCACGGCTAATAGTCAGAGTACAGGAAAGCAGATCGAAATGATGGGTTCAGAACTCCAAGTTATCTTCCGAATGAAACTGCAACAGTCATTATCACTGCATAAATACATTAATATTTAAATACATAACACAAGTTTTTATGGAGACTCAAATACATACCTTTTGAAGGTCGGCAGTTTTTAGAAGACTTGAAAATCAGTACAGCCAGCTCCTTACTAGTTCGTCTAATTGCAGTGAACCTATGCTAACTTAAATTAATTGTTAATCTGAAATGTAACATAAGAAAGGAAACACAGACTGAAAGTTATAAGTGAAAAAAAGTACAGTGCACCTTCACACTGCCAGCTGATTTTAATCATACTAAGTATATTCCAGTGAAGATTTACATTCTGATACCAGTGAGATAAAATGTAAAATCCACTGAACTCAGAGATGGCTTTAAGAAGGAAAAAAAAAAAAAAAAAACCAAAAAAAAAAACACTGGAAGAATTTATTAAACAGTATATATTTTTCAACCTTTAATGATAAACAACAACAATCAAATGGCACCTAATTATTAAAATGACATGTAGATCGAATTAAGGAGTTTTAAAATCTTAAAAGTCCATCGGGTAGGGAATGATTTCAAATCTTAATTGTTTTAAAACATCTGATTTCATCAGTGCACTTTAAATTGCAGAATTGCAGATTTTTTACTATTTTTTTTGAGCACGTTAGTTGCTGATGCAATATTGTATGCAATTGCTCACGTGACTAGACCTGAGAGTTGACAAAAGTCCAAAGGGACTGTGTGCTGAGGGGAAATAACTGGTTTCTCTAAAAAACCATTTCATGTAAGTTTCAAAAGACCAGAACTGGGTCGGCTTTATTATTAATATGGAAACAGAAATAATTGACAGGTTTTGTTATAGATCCTCTTATATATGGTCTGAGAGCTTTCATATGAGCAAAATGCAACTCAGACTATTTTTATGCAGTAAATCATGGATAATCCATGTTACATAAGTAAAACTAGTTGGTATATTAATATTTGAGAGATTAGACTAAATTTAAAAAATTCTAAAATGAATCAATCCATGTAAAGATAGAGAACAACTTGTCCCATATGGAAGACAACAGCATCACAAGGATTAGAAAAACTAAGTATTGGTTTCAAGCTCTGTAAACATTTTTGGAGAGGTGCAGATTGTTGTATTTATTCATCTAATACTAGCTTTGGTGCTTCACTGTAATTTGCCTGTCCTATACTTGCTTGTCTTGAAAGGTACAGGTCTTCCATAGACCGTAGACCTTCCATAGACTACCAGCCCAAGCTGGTGGTTCTAGCCACTGTCAAACATTTCACATGGCCTGTGTTTAAGCACCAGATTTCTTCCCTACCACTTAGCAGAAGCAATGAATTTTTTTTTTCCTTTTTAAAACCAGAAAAAAATATTTCAGATTAAGGAATTCTGTCACTTTGCAATCATTCCGGTGCCTTTTTTTTCTTTCCAGTTTTATAAATACAGCTATGTTGATCTTCTCGTAAGGTCATTCTTGACCAGAATATAGATGCAAAGTCAAATCAAGGCTACCAATACAACTGGAAAAAATATATGTGAATAAAAAAATATACAAATAAACATGAAATAGTTTTATGATACATATTTCAAGTACAAAATACATCAAAACCCCGAACAAGTACTACAGCCTCTGTGATAAACTGTTTCACCATCAGATGGATGAAAAGTATCAAGTGCAACACCCATTTTTCAAATAACTCTTCTAGAACTAAAAAAACAGTATGTCCAATCACAATACTAGTTTATAATTCCAGAAATTATAGCACAGAATAGAATTAATAGACATAGATAGGAAGTAGCAGGGAAATTAATTTTACAGAGGGAAACTATTCTTTACTTATCTGTTAGGTTTCTTTTAAGGAGTCACTAGGCATACAGTGAAGAGAAACCTTGTTTATACAGTTTAAAACATTATTGAAAATGTTTCTCATTAAAGACCTGAAAGAAACAAAGATCCACTTTCTCTTATAAAAAAATAAATAAATAAATAAAAAATTGAATCATTAAAAGACAAAAGAGGGGAAAAAAGATGCCCAAAGCTTTTAGCTTTCTCAAACGTACATCACCAGCCAAGTTTCACAGCAATCACTTCCAGAACTGGTTAACATATAAAGTACATTTAGATCATTACATGTATCTAAAAAAAATGGAGACAACTGTCAAGTTTCCTCGTGGTCCTAAGGTATTCAGGGAAATAAAAATGAAAGTTGGCTGCACAGAGATGCAGCAGAGTCTCAGAGTGTCAAATAGGTGATAAAAAAGACAGATGAAATCCAATATTGAGAATATGAGGAGAAAAAGAAATCTCAACTTTACGTACTGTACTCAGCATGGGCTCTGAACTAGTTATTGCCACTCAGGAAAGAGATCGTGAGTTATAAAAGGTCTATGAAAATATCAACTCCATCTTAGAAGCTGTCAAAAAGCAAATCAAATGCTGGCCATTACTATGACTAAAATAGAGAGCACCATACAAAATATCATTGCGGCATTATTTAAAGTCTTCAGATGTGCATACTTTGAATACTGTGGGCTGTTTTACTTCCCCCATCACTAAAATGATATAGCAGAAAAAGTAAGGACAACAGAAATGATTGAAGGCTAGAGAGAAATGGCTTTCCTACAAAGAATGACTTAAGAGGAGTCTTCAAGGTAATGTGAGGGGGGTGTGAATGAGCATGGAAGTTGGGTCCTCTAAACCTGACGAGGAATAAGAGATTGCCCAGGGGAGGTACACAGCAAAGCAGAGATACGATGCATCCAGGGACCAATTATCTCAACAATGCCAGCAAGAAGCTGAGCCCTAGATAGCCAGGATAGTACAAGTCCAGGAAGAGGTCCTAGTGTCATCACTGACAGTTCTGCAAAAGCCATCAGCTCCATGTGTGGAGCAGACAAAAAGTGCCAACCCAGATGGTGGTCATCTCTATGTGTGCTGGGAGCAAATCAGAGGAGGTCATGTGGCTGCTACAGAAACCTGTAGTGTATTCATACGTGAAGGGCTGTGTGAAGAACTGGTCTCCAAGTCTCCAGAAGAATGCAGTGGAGTTAGAGAAGAGCAACTGGAAATAATTGTGGGGTTGGAGCCACTGTCTGAAGAGTGGAAACTCAAAGAGCTAGGACTCTTCAGTTTGGAGAGGAGATGGCTCAGAAGAAATATGACTGAAGCTTCAAAAGCATGAAGGGGGTGAGTAAGGAAGTTAATTACTAAATCTTTCAACACAACATATCCTAGATTGGTTTAAAACACATCAAGAAAGTGGTTCTTTAGCCACTTGGCTACCAACATCTGTATCCTGTCACCCAAGGAGGTTATGAAGGCAGATATTTATCAGCTGATTTAAAATAGGGTTAGATAAATTAACGAACAAGAGGTCTAGAAACAGATACTAAAGGCACAGGGTCTTGTAACCTCTAACATTTTAACACAATAACTGTAGACGCTGGGGAAAGATAAGGAAATGGACCTCAGAAGGTAGACAGACCCGTGAGTGTTACCTGACTAACATTTCATTTGCTATTTGCTAGAAAAATAATCTTGAGCTAAATGCACCACTGGTCTGACCAAGCAGGACATTTTGTATAAACTTAAAGTACATGGAAAAAGAAGGACTGCAGCTGAACATAACTGAAGTGTAATAAATGACGAGTCTTTAGAGAAAACGAACAGAGAACATTTTTTCAGTGTCTTTCGTGGCACAAGAACTGGATAGGAAAGAGAAGAAAAATGAAAGAAAATCAGCAGGTGACTGGTTCAAAACTAGCAAAAAGAAGTACCTCTTCACATAACATGCTACTAAATTATGGGACTCTGCTACTGCAAGCTGTGGATGCCAGAAGTTTGTGTCATCTGGCTGCTGGCAAGCTATCCTGGGAGCTCAGCTTACACCCCAGCCTGCAGGAGCACAGTGCCAGCAGCCAGTCATCTCAGACACCCCACAGGAGCTTGACCATTCTTAGTGGAAAAAGGGCTTGGCCGTGTCACCTAACAGTGTCCCACTTCAAGCACCAAGTAGCACACTGCAGACGGCGTCTTACTGCTATTTTCACCATGATGGACTCAGTCATTTCTTTCTTACCTCTGTCCCAGTGTTTCTCAGGCAAAATGCTGCTGATGAGCTTTGATGGGAA
This sequence comes from Anser cygnoides, assembly GCF_040182565.1. Lineage (NCBI taxonomy): Eukaryota > Metazoa > Chordata > Aves > Anseriformes > Anatidae > Anser > Anser cygnoides. The sequence goes on along the minus strand of NC_089873.1, from coordinate 122,853,258 downwards.
TAGTGCAACACAGGTTAAATCGCTGGTATTATTTTCATCTTTTGTAGTTACAGCCACCTCTGAATTTAATAGTGCTGTGTGTTTTAGTACAGCAATGTTTGCGTGACAAAATATTAAAGAGCTTTCAACCTTTTTACCATATATCCTGCTTTCCAGGGTTTAAATATAGCTGGGAAAATGCTCACAGCTCAAGATCAGCATTCAAAGTCTCAGTGTGGAGGCAGTATTTCATTTCAGTTGAGAGGGAAAACTGTATGTCATTTTTGTAACCATCAATAGAAGGGTTCTGTGGGTTTTCCACTTTCTAGATTTTTTCTCCTAGTGTGAGAGATTTTGCTGTTTCAGGTTAAGCAACTGGACATATCAGTAAGTGACAACCCCTGATGACAGCGTGAGCAAGAAAAAAGAATTGTCTATTAAAAAAGGTTACAACATTAGCTCACGTTTTCCATAGTTTTTAAAGAATCAAACATATAATTCTGTAAAACGGAAGTCTGTAAAACATAGCAATGTAGTCATAACTACATGATGCAGCGTTGACAAAGCTGTAATTGATTTTGAATATTGAGTTCATACCTTTACATTCAGGAGACAGGACAGATACTAAAAATAGAGACATGTGAGACAGAAGTTCTTAATTTACATTTCCAAAATCTTGCAAGGAATCAAAAATGTTCTTCATTTCAGAGACTTCATGGATTAAAAAAGGGTGCTAACCTTTGCTACCCAACTCTCAAGTTATATTAGTTGCTTTCAATGATATTCAAAAATTTCCTGCTTATGCAGTCACTGTATCAAAATGTTTTGTTTATTGACATAATGTTTGTTAAGTTCTTTTCCTTTCTTCCTACCTGCACATATACAAAGGAATAGAGTTGTCTGAAGACCCATAACATACATCACATACATATACATCTCTATGGAATTCAATATATGACATAGGAGAATAAGAGGTTAATTGCATTTCCAACATCCATCACCAGAGGAACTGAAATTATGTGATGTTTTATTTTATTTAAAACTGTGTGCCTTCCCCTTCTCTTAAGGGCTTCATTAGAAACAGAAGGAAATAACAATCCATTAGAAATAACCATCCTTATACGGTGATTAAAAAAAAAACAACAAAACAAGACAATGAACAGCAAAGTATACATACTGATTAGGGTGTATGTATACATATACACATTCAAATAGATACATATATACACACATATACAACTATAGTATTATTTCAGAGTAGATATTTTAGAACAGATAGACTTGGAATACAGGTGGAAATAGTAAATGTTCAGGACTCATTGCCATAGAAAGTATGATGGAAGTAGGGTGATTGCTATACCTGGTGCTGGCATGGGCTACTAGGTACCTTAGTTTAAATGTATAAACAGGGGAAAGCTCAAGAACGCTGAAAACTTCCACACAGCTATAGCTCAGAAAAAATATTCCAGTGCTTATTCACTATGGGATAAACATACACTCCTTCCTGGTTGACAAACTGCATAAAACAGCTTTGAGCTTCTTTATGCACAGACATCAGCCCAGTCACAATTCAGTGATGGATGATACAACTCATGAACCATTATACGTACTCTTTGTGCTGGCAGTTCTTAATTTATTTTCTAGGGAAACTGCTAATCTATCAATCTTTGAATTGTCTGTGCCTAATCCTTGCTCAGGAAATCTCTCTTGACATAATCAACTTTATCAATTATTGCACAATGGGTAATCTCTTGCTACAGAAGAGAACATTGAGAAGGCGTGACGGGATTACTACAGGAATATTTTGCTTGTCCCCTACATCATACTTAAACTATTAGGCCTCAGAGCCTAATATAGTTGAGCAAATTTCACTGATGTGCCCCTCCAGGGCATTACTTCCAGATTACTAACCATGATTTGATCACAGGACATGTTATAAACAATACACAATTGCCTGAAAGATATTAATTGCTATGTATGCTCTTCTGCTAAACTGTTGCCATCGGCTATCTCAAAATTAAATCCCTTCAATACTGTTTTCCTATGCATATAAGTCATCAGAATATTCACATAGCAGTCTGAGACTATGGCTGTGTAGTTATCTTCAAGACAATCAAATGTTCCAGTTATCATGGTTGTTTGTCCACACAGGAGATTTTGTGCAGAGTAAGGCTGAATTTGAATTTACTGCTCACTAATTACTTTGGGCTGACTCCTCATGGACACCCTAGTGTGAGCAAGCGCTTCTGCCTTAACTTAGAAACTGGTGTGATCTTATGCAGGGGCACTTTTGGGGCTCAGTAGAAAGTGTCAGATGAGGGTTAAGCTATTTGTGCACTGTAAAAGACACAGTAGATTTTCGTTTGCCTTTCTCCACTTGCAGATATGCCCTTATAGATTATCTCTCTTTCTATGTCCTCCAGCTGCTTTCTCCTTCAGTCTCATGTATGGTATTTAAAAATAAATAGCCTGCCATTGTAAGGTACAGATTTATAAGCTCCACCAAAAATATCTTAAGTTTCAAGTTCAAGAGAGGCCGAGGTTGTCAAGCATTAAGCCTGGTTTCGCTTGCCTGATCCATTCTGCAAAAAGTCTATCCTAAGAATTTCTTTTTCACAACAAACTTCTGACAAAAGAGCTGTACGCTTTGATTTTCTTACTGGTGTCTTAAAAGCATCTGTTAAAAATGTTTTCCTCAATAACTAAAGCATTACCAAAAATAAATTGTCTTATGTACAAACAGCAGTCAGTTTGTGCAAATGCAGTAGGATGCATCCTCGAGACAGACATCATGAGACATTCCAGAACTCTTCAAGAAATATTTTTTTGGCCTTTTTTTTTTTTAATTTTAGCAGAAGTGCCTCTAATTGAGCAAAGTATTTTTTAATATTAACAGCTTAAAAATTTCTCCAAGCTCCAGAGAGAACAAAAATTCAGAGTTTTCATTATATAATACACAAATAACTTGAGTCAAACATATAAATAAATAAATAATAAATAGGAGTTTCAGAGGACAATTCAAACACATATAACATGCCAAAGCCCATCAAGTCTTCTATCGAATGTAGACCACCTCTTTGATAGGATGCAGAGGTAGGGGAAAAAGGGAGAACACCCCCAGCCTCTGCCACTTCCTCCCGTAGAGACATTCATACACACACCTGTAATAATGGTTGATTAACGCACAGACAGACTGAGGGCAGTCCACATTAATGGAACTTTAAAAGCATGCAAAAAGACAACAGGAAGAAAAATAAAATAAAAACATGCCTGGAGATTGAGAGAGTAATAATAAAAGTTCCTATGCTTAGTTATGCTGTCAGAAACACTTTCTACAGAACAGGGAGATTCAATCATGCCATTATTTACTGCAGGGAAGGTGACGGTGCCCATGCCAGCTGCCCACCAGGCTCACTGCAGCAGCTGCTCCCACTCTGTTCTCTTACAATTTGTCTCTCCCAAGAAGGCTCTGGAGGCTTTGTCACGCCTGGAGGGGACCGAATGCTGCCCAGGGGAGGCAGGAAGCTGGATGTCTGGAGTAGCCTCCGCTGTGGGCTGCCCAGTGAGGCTGGGGGCTCCCCAGACACAAGCCCCCTGTGACCACTGGGCCATCAGCTGGTGCCCACTTGGTTTAGCTTTTGCTGTACAGCCCTGTAAAACCAGTGTAATGCCTGTTGTCATATGCACTTCTGTGACAGGTGATAAGTAAAAACAATGAGCTACTCGCTGTAAAATGAACTTTCTCGGCCTGAGAACAACATGCAGCACAGTGGGGTAAGGGACCGGGGTGGCAGCGTAATTATACAAAAATGAGGACAGACCTCATCTTCTAAGTGAGTATAAACTGGGAAATAAAGAAGTGAGATTTTTTACAGAACCACTGAGAGCCATGCATTGTAGAAATCCTCTCTCTTCTTCCAATCATATAATTGGAAGGTTATTTGCGTTTGTTATGAAGTACCTGTGGCTAATTACAGTAATCAGGCAGAGATTTATTCCGAGCAGAGGAAGCACACTGGAGCCTGCACTGTCAGATGCTGAAGCTCCCCCACGTGCTGCTGCTCAGGCGTCCCAGATGGGTCAGAGCTGCACTTCGCCATGTAATGAAGCAACCCAGAACTACTTACCCAAAGCCTTGAACCTAATTAGCGTCAGAGCGAGGCAACCAACTTGCAGTGAACAAGTTGACAATTTTTCTCCTTTTTATTCATGAACCTTCCATGATTAGCCCAAATTATTCTTATAATTATTCACATTTAATTCACTGTATTATTAAAATAATATTTAGTCTACAGTTCATTCACCATGAGCACAAATGTTATAAATGGGTTTATAAATTTTGAATATACGAGTAGATCACGTGGTTCAAGGTGTAAGGCTCAGAATCAGAGTGCCCAGGCAATTATCTGCAGCACTGGGTTTTATGACAATTTCCCTACCTTATACTCTAAATGCTGAATAAATGTTGAATAAATTGATTGTCACTGGCCAACTTAGTTGCTAGGCACTTTTGGAAAAGAAATATAATTGAGACAGAAGCAACACATGCAAGAGTTTGTAAGGGCAAATGAAACACAGGTAATCTCCACCATATTTGAAAAGTCATGGCAGTCAGGCGAAGTCCCCGGTGACTGGAAAAAGGGAAACATCACTCCCATTTTGAAAAAGGGTTGAAAGGAAGACCTTGGCAACTACAGACTGGTGAGCCTCACCTCTGTGCCTGGGGAGATCATGGAATGAATCCTCCTAGAAGCAATGTTAAGGCATGTGTAGGACAAGGAAGTGATCCGAGACAGCCAGCATGGCTTCACCAAAGGCAAATTGTGCCTGACCAGTCTGGTGGCTTTCTATGATGGAGTGACTTCATCAGTCAGCAAGGGAAGGCCAACCAATATCATCTACCTGAATTTCAGTAAGGCCTTTGACATGGTCCCACATGACATCCTACATCTCCAAATTGGAGAGAGATGGATTTGAAGGGTGGACCATTCAGTGGATACAGAATTGACTGACTGCAACTCTGGCTGTGGCCATCCAGTGGCTCTACATCCAGGTGGAGGCCAGTGACAAATTGTGTCCCTCAGGGTTCCATCTTGGGACTGGTGCTGTCTAATATTTTTATCAAGGACAGAGGGATTGAGTGCACCCTCAGCAAGTTTACAGATGACACCCAGATGAGCGGTGTAGTCGATACAACAGAAGGAAGGGATGCCATCAAAAGAGACCTGGACAGGCTGGAGAAGTGGGCCCATGTTAACCTAATGAAGTTCAACAAGTCCACGTGCAAGGTGCTGCATCTGGGTAAGGGCAATTGCAGGTATGAGAACAGACTGGGAGAAGAACTCATTGACAGCAGCCCTGCAGAGAAAGACTTAGAGGTTCTGTGGACAAAAAGCTCGACATGAGCCAGCAGTGTGCGCTTGCAGCCCAGAAGGCCAACTGCATCCTGGGCCGCATCAACAGAAGAGTGGTCAGCAGGTCTAGGGAGGGGATTATCCCCCTCTGTTCTTCAGCACCTGGAGTGCTGCATCCAGGTCTGGGGCCCCCAGCACAAGAAGGATGTGGACCTGTTAGAACAGGTCCAGAGAAGGGCCATGAAGATGATCAGAGGGCTGGAGCACCTTTCCTATAAGACAGGCTGAGAGAGCTGATGATGTTCAGCCTGGAGAAGAGAAGGCCTTTCAGTACTTACAGGAGGCTTATAAAAAAAGATGGAGAGTGACTTTTTTTACATGGGTAGATAGACATACGACGAGGGAGAACAGTTTTAAACTAAAAGAGGGTAGATTTAAGCTAGATTTTAGGAAGAAATCCTTTAGTCAGGTGGTGGTGAGGCACTGGCACAGACTGCCAAGAGAAGCTGTGGATGCCCCATCCCTGGAAGTGCTCAAGGCCAGGCTGGATGGGGTTTTGGGCAACCTGGTCTGGTGGGAGGTGTCCCTGCCCATGGCAGGGGGGTTGGAACTAGATGATCTTTAAGGTCCCTTCCAAGCCAAGCCTTTCTACGATACTATGAAAAGGCTAGGAATGCAAAATACTAGGATTTTCCCGAAGCTCAAATACCATAACTTTGAACTAGGCTGTACTTTGAAAAGTTGGCAAACTTCCAGTTAGTAATGTATCTGATGTTTGGAACAGAGCTCACACAGGGATGCTTCATCTCAAAAGCATACTTGTAAAGATGCTGATAAATCCAAGTCAGCATCCAACAACCCAGCCCATTCAGTGCAACTTGTGCACGTGCACACTTGCAGGAACTGCATAGCGAGAACAAGAGCTTGCTGCTTTGCTTCCAGTCCAAACCCTTCAAAGCCTTCTCTTAAACATTGCCCCTTTTCCTGACATATTTCTCTTACCCACTACAACTCTCTAGTCCCCAGATGTTAACAACAAAGCCTTTTTTGCTGAAAGATCTAGTTCAGAAGACTGATGGCAGTTGCAGTGCCCCTCCAGTGCTGCTGCTCCTCCCAGTTCCAGCATCACGTAAGGGAAGAAATCTGAGTGCTAATGGAACAGGCATTTGGGGGTAAGCAATAAACACCTCATCCCCTGAAGAAGAAGCACAGAGAAGAGAGGAAGCGATGAATGGAGAGATGAAATAATTTGTATACTGAGGGGAAAAAAAAAAAAGAAAAAAAAAAGGAAAAAAAAAAAGGAGTGTTTGGGGGCAGGGGGAGTAAAAAAGAAAAGGAGACATCTAAGCAACTGAGCAGGACCCCTTCAGTGGAGGCATGCCCTTGCCACCACACCACAGCCCAGGCCTCCAAGTCCGTAGGAAGCCAGTGGCCTCTGCTGCTCTTCTCCTGCTCTTCTGCAGGACTGTGGGGCCTAACATGTACCCGCGACAGGGCAAGAATCTTCAAAATCGGTGCCAATGATAAGAAAAATCAGTGGAGAGCACAGAGAAGCAAACAGGATCTATCAGCCAAAACACTGGTAATGGGGAATTATTAACCAGGAGATCTACAACGAAAGGAATTTTTTGCTTGTTTTCTTTGTGATCTTTTTCCTTCACAAAGGGAAGCGAAGCTGACATTTAAGACACAGGACTGACCACAGCTTAAAGAGTCCCTGACAGGCTGTGGAGTGCTCCAGGCAAGCCTCAGTGCAGCCCCCAACCCAGCACATGCCCAGATGTCCTCCCATGAGTGCAGAACAGACGTGTGCTGGGACCTGCCCGTGTCACCGTGGTGCCTGCTGCCCACAGAGGTCACCTTCAGGAAGGATTTTCTACCGATAGTTCTCAAACAGGCAGTGCTACGCTACAAAAAAACTTCTGGTCTTGTTTGGGAAGTGGCACCTGCTCTCTGGCAATTCTTTCCAATTTCTGTTTATTTACACATTGTATATACTATTTAAAATACTTTTTTCTGTCTCTGAACTTACTAATGGAAACACCATAACAGGTCTTAGAATAGATTTCTTCTAGCTGGAAATTGAAATATTTTTTACAGAAGCACGAACATACTCAGGCATATTCTGTTTTAAAAAACAAGTCTGTAGGCACAGCATGCACAACATGATATAATGAAAAGTGAGAGGTATAAATGCCTGCTTGCTTTTAAATGGAAACTACACCCTTCTCCCCACCAGGTACAGCACGGGACAGAGGACAGACAAGCTGCTGCTGTTGTGATGGGCTCAGTCAAGTGGACAAGCCCCTCTGTTTGAGGGGACAAGCATGTGTCTAGGGAGCCTATCCTGGCTCTGCTGTGGTGGCACCTGTCTTTAAGACCCTTGTTGTCTCTCTTGCCATCAAGATGTTACCATCACTTCAATCAGCTGTTATGATCAGTCCACCCAAAAAATTCAACACTTAGCTGAAGCTTTAACACCTATGAAAACATCCCATCATTTCAGTATGATTTCAGCTTCCACCATTAGCACTGGTTACAGTTCTGATCTCTGTAAGAAACGTCAAATTCTTTCTCAATCAGTCAACCAACTGTATTTCACAATTCCTAACTATTCATGTTCAAATGTATCATGCAAATACTGTTTCTGCTAATAGAGCAATGCAGGATGGCTGTTCAGTTGCCTGTGCAAAATGAGCTGATGGCTGTGACTTAATTTACAGTGGACAAGAGACTGAACTGCCAGGAATATTAATTGTTCCCTTTTTTTGGTAGAAGCTGAATAGAAATGAAAAGTAATGTGCCCTAAACATCCCTAGTTCAGGAAATAATCACAGGGCAACACAATAAAGTTTAATTTAAAAAAAAAATAAAATTGAAAAGGAGAAAGGAGAGAAAGAAGAGAAAGGAGTGTGTCAACTGTAAATGAATAATACACAGACATGTCCACAGTGATCTGAATAATTCAGCACACAAAATTAAAGTATGTTTCACATCTGCCACCATAAAAGATAAAGCTATTGAGTCTGCTTTAAAAGTATAATGATTATAGGAGAACACTTCTGATTCACTCTCGAGCCTAGTTGGAGTGCCAGCCCTGTGGTCCCCACAAATAAACATCTCAAAGCTCTGGGTTGAAAGAGCTCCAGCTGCAAATGTTTAACTAACTCAAAACAGGCAGCAAACTTCTGAAGTGCCACCTGTTACCAGTACGTCGCCGTGGTGGCCAGTGATCAGCCAAGGTCCCTGCACCACTGGGCCACATCCACCAAGCGAGCTGCACAACGCTGCCTTCTTCATCGCCTCTCCTACTGCTCGTCAGCAAGAACAGCCCCACTCTCTCCCTTCCACCCTATCAGTGCTTCATCCTACAGCACTGCCCTATCTCATTGTGCCCCTGCGTTTGGGATAGAGGTCTAAAAAACAAACCTTCCAGGATGCTAGTCTTTCAGCATTGCAACAACACACCACGTGAGACATCAACTAGTTCCATGCACATGCATTTTCCAAGAAATGCTTCTTTTCAAAGTGGACAATGACTGATAAACAAACACGAGATGGTTCTGGAGGGTCCAAGAAGCAAGAAGAGAAGAAATGCAGTGAGTAGCAAATTCCTCCTAATGGAACGACACGTGGCAGCCATGGATTTACGACACCATTACTCCACCATATACACTCCGCCATATACACTCCACCGGCTGCAAACTGGGTCCACCTCCTTCTGGGAGGCCATGAGGGAGCTGCACCCAGGGCTTTGGTCCCTGTGGCAAAGCAGCATCCCTTCCTTCCCACCGCCCCTTGGCGCCAGCTCTTGTGGCTGCACTGAGCACCTGCCCGCCAGCCGGGGAGAGATGGCTCCATGCCTGTCCTCAGATGAGCACCAGAAGGGTTTCTGGAACCTCCAGGCCATTTCACACAAAGTAACAGTATGGTTACACACACCACTACGTTAGCATTTTATGTTAGAAGGCCTATTACAAACGACCCAGAAATGATTTTTATTAAAATGCAGGGGAAAATAAATGCCTTTTCCTTCGATAGAAAAGTGTTGCTGCTAGCTAGTTGTTCAATCCAGACTCTCTAAAGCCTTGATAGGAACATGGGAAAAACAACTCAGATTTCCTTTAAATAAACCACCATAAAATCTGCAGCATTGTTTTCATTTTAGAAAGTTAGCTATACTTGGAAAAAAATGCACTCAAGGTATTAAAAGAAGAAAATGGTTTTTAATCAAAATATGGAACTCACTATGTTTTTCATCAGTGAATGACCAAATCCTTTCTTCTTTTGTACTCTGGAGTATTAACAGGTGGCCATAGCCCCTAGCTGCATGAAACTACCATATGCTACAGAGATCAAAATTAATAAACTAACCGTACAATGTGCCAGTTTATTGTGCTTGTATCTCATTTTAATTCAATTCTCCTCGGTGTTTTTATTACTAAAGAATCATGTTTGGTGATTTTTAGCTTTAATATCAGTAGCTTCCTTATTAACAATTTTCAATTGCTTGTTCTAGTATCATGCGAAGTAGCTACATGTACAGAAATATATTTTTGGTACCACATTTTGAAACACCACTCATACTCCTCTATGACTTCCTATGCTAAAAAGTTAGCAGTTCTGCACACATTAAATGTCTTAACAGAGGAAAAGTTAACAAATTTCCTCTGACATATGATTATGTGCACAATAAAATATGTTCTGAATCTCATTTAACTGTACAAATTCAGTTCTTGTTAAATACTAATCAGCCAGAACAAGGCATCACACAATCTTCTGGTTCATTCTCCACTTGGCACCCTTAATGGTTCTTTTTTTTGTTGTTGTTGTTTTCCCATATAAAAAATGTTATATTATCGACAATGAAAAATAAACCCACTGATGCAAATACTATATGTGTATGGAAACCACAGAGCATGGCTGCACAGAGGGAATGAGCAGAGGTGCCGTCAAATATAAACAGGCAATGCTTATCCAACTCAGCGAGCCTCTGTGCTGGCTCCTAAAATGAAGTTTCTGCCAAAAACTACTAAAAATACCGTGTCCAAAAAACAGGAGGGAAACATTGTCCATATTGTAAACCACTTGCATGACAATTATGGCCTTGATTTAGTAACCATTTATTCATGCGAGTAATCAGTACTCCAGTGAGTAGTTCCACTGACTTCTCAGCCACCGTTTGTGTAATGGCACGCTGTAGAGGGGTTTCATCCTGCTGTGCTTTAGGGATGTTAGCGGGGTCACTGCCAGGACTTAAGGGGTCCGGCACAAGTTCACCTTGTGGTTACACCAGCTCTAACCCTATGCCAAATGCCTTGGCCTCCCTGTTCAGAGTATTGCCCAACACCAGCCCCAGCTGGCCTCCTCCCCAGACTGTCTGGGAGGACCTGTCCCTTGAGTCTTCTCTCCTTTTGCTGCTGATGGGCCATGCTGCTTTTCTGAAAACATTTTATCTATCTTTTTGCCCTTGATCTTGCAATTTTATTTTCTCACCCTCAATGCAGGCACACCATGATGCTGGGAAGGGTCCCATCTGGGTTACAGGCAGGTTACACACAATTGCATGACAGTGCAAGGGAGAACTAAGGTTATCACTTGGGTCCAGAGCTATTCCCTCAAGTGTACAGCACTAAAACTATGGAATAAAATACCAGAAATCACTGATTATTTATTTTTTTTTACCCTATTCTTACAACCTCCCAACCACTGACAAAAACAAAGAGCTCTATTCACCCAGCTCCTTCCCCAAAACCTATCTCAATTTTTCTCCCTGTTCTCAAAGGCCAGGAGAGGATGAGCAGAGGCAGCAGTATTAATCTTGCCTCAAAGTACTTGCTCAAGCCCACCAAAATCAATGGAAAGACTTCCCGTGATTTTAACAGACTCAAATCAGAGCCCTCAGCAGACATGACCCAGCTTGAGCATACGCCATCCTAAAGAAAAAAGGAATTAAAAACAAAGCGCCTTCTGCTTCCTGCACAGGTACGATTAGTGGCTGCTGGATCGAAACTGCTTGGTCACGGGGAGCCCGGGACATGCAGGCAACTTAAAAGACAACAGAAAACAATGCTAAAAAAAATGCATACTGATCTAGTTTGTCAATGTGTGCGGACTTCATTGAATTGTGCAATTCATGTCCCCAAACACAGGAGCTGCTTTTATTTTTCCCTGAGATTGTTTTGATGTTTTCTAAATAAAACATCTTCATATTTAATTTCCAAATGACACTTCTGAGCTAGATTAATTATATCACTGGAATGCTTTTTCATAAGGAGCTTTTCAAAGGATGCCAATTCTTGATTTTTTCAGGAAAAAAATAATCTAGAAAGCTTGACTATATTTTTCTTCCCCCACCTGTCCACCCTTTTTTTTAATTGTGTGACACAGCCAGGAATTGAATTATTTATACAGATCTAATCCTGGACGTTTGGCTAAAATGATTGCAAGACATATTTTCACCTATGACCCACTGAAACTTGAGTTATCGCTAAAATCAGAGCTTAATCCCCTAATCATTACTGAGGATAAATTTGAAGAAATAAAACAAGTTTTACATCAGAGACGGCAGCAGAATGAGGCTGTAGGCTATATATGGCTTTTCCTCAGTAAAACTATTCTTTTAATTTTTATGCCTCACTTTTGTTTTGCTTTACTCTTCGTCCCACAGTAGCTTGGTATATGCCCTACTCAACTTTATTGTTGTACATATACAGCAGAATGCAACTATGAACTATGTAAGATCACAATATAATTCTGCTAATCTATACATTTCTTAATTAGAATCAAGTTAACACTCACTCTGTAAAGTACAACAAGCACTTAGAGTTAATACAATCACAATAGCCAAAAGACAATAAAAAAACTCAAAACTAAAATAACATTTCTTAAAGAACGCATCTTCTGTTATCTCAGCCTTGCACATCTACTTCAATTTACATTTAAGGAGATCTGAGCTGTCATAAAATAAATTTAAGTACTAAGTTTCCAAGAAACATAAACTGAACTTTAATTCCATTGCACATGAACATAGTTCATCTTCTCAAAGAGATGAACTGTGGTTTCAAATGTTGGCAGAAGGCCCTCTTATAATAAAATTATACATATACTGTATTTCCCCTGATGTCTTTCATATTTTTTCATAAACAAAATTACAGTGACAGTGCAGTTCATTACAGGAGGTTTCATTAAAGATCTGGTTTATTTTAAGAGAACACCAACAGAGACCTGTCTTTGGGGATGTAGTTGAGTAAAAAAGTCTGATTATGCCTCCATGCAAATAAGCCAGAAATTATGCAGGATTTTAACACGGTAAAACAGGAAAATCCTCTTAACAGACACATGGAACAACCTGTTCTGCCGTGGCACTGCATTAATAAGCAGGTGCAGCGACATTAGCTTTAAGGCGCTGGGTTCAGCCCCTGCTAGAGGTGGCTCGCACTCCTTCCCCCAGGGCTGGGTGCCCCAGCCCCAGATGCCGGAGTGGGGACCCCAAGGAGATGCTGTGCAGACGTGCGGCAGCTGGGAAGTGGGGCCTCCTCCTTCTCTAAAGCTCAGTACCTCACTGGACAAAACCCCACCAAGCAGCCCAGCCACCCTCCTTCACCATCGGGGCTGCACCTGGCTCTGGAGACAACCGGACAGCACAACCTTCCAGGAGTTTCTTTTCTGTTTCTACTTTCTTTCTCCTTTTCTTCTTCTGGTGTCATTAAGACCAGGTCCTAGAAAGCCACTGCATACTGACCAACTTGCAAATTTTTCATATTTTGAGTCTGCTGCTTCTCTTTCATGCAAAGTAATCTCCAGTTTGGGATTAACCAACTGAAAGGTCACCCTGACATTCATCTTTTTTTAGAAGCTTAATCCAAATAAGGGTGATATGGTAGTTTTTTAAACTGTGTTTCTCAATTGCATCAGATATGCTGTCTCCTATTGTTATTGACATTTACCTCCCTAGTATATAGTACTAAGATAAGACACAATCTACATCATCTATGACTTTAGGGGATGGATTGATGGAAGAGCAATTTCTCATTTTATATTTTTGTTGACACTATTTTCACTCTGCTCTCTAGCATGACAGCTTCGAGGTATCTGTGATAAAGATATGCAGTCGAGATCATTACAAGCTCAAAAATACTCTCCCTTCCCCCAGAAAAGACTGGTTCCATGATTCCTAAACTTCTATTTTTAATCTCTCCCAGAATGCAAACTTTATTCCCCTTTTCTACCCAGGCTCCCACAAAGAACTCAACGTCACACACAAAAAGCAAGCATCTCCCTGTTGTCATTTTCCCTTACGGCAGGGGCAGTGGGTGAATAGAGCCACCTATCTTCCTGTACACTCAAGTCCAAACACTACAGACTACATCTGTAACCCAGCCAGCAGCACAAGCAATCAAGCTATTACCTCTGAGGTATGACCACAATACCTTTTAAATGTGAGGTCCTTCCAGTCTGCTATGTTTCCTTTTAACAACTTTAATGCAAGAACAGAAAAGGGCCGTAGGATGGATTTTCATCATTCCATGTGGTTGTCAGACTGTTTTCCTCTAATGACACTATGAATACATAACTCACGGTGGCTTCAGAAACATGCTTAATGTATGATATTTTAAGAGCTGCAGAAAACACAATATTAAAATTCTAACGTGAAAAATAATAGCATTATGGCTCATTACATTCTCTATCTCTATTCTCATCTGAACTGTGAGTAACGTACTGTCATCCTGTCATCTTGTTCTAAAAGATCTGTGATCATGTTTTACACTATGTCATTTATTTCAGAGATTTAAGGAGACTAAAGTCTTTAAGTTCTGAAGTGGATCATAAACATTTTCTACCAGTCACTTGAGAAGAAGGTACCCTCAAAACTAGGTCTTCAAAATCAAAAAACTCCAAAAGGAATAAAGTCAAAATCAGAGAACAACAGAGCCGAAGTCATATGTATACAGTGAGATTACTGTTTTCAGTAACAGTAGAAGATCTTATACATTCACTCAAAATACTTACATTTTCACATTATCTTAAAAAAAAAAATTCTTTCTTATCTCCAGGCAGTTCTGGTTGCTAGCATTTCCAACATCTCTCTGTAAACGCAGGGATCGTCAAAGCCCTGCCAACCTCATTATAGCACCTTGGAACTTCTCTTCCTGTGTTGCTTCTCCTCTGCCATCACTTGTGCTACACTTTGATTAAGGAAAGTTCACACATCACTAGGGGGTTTACTACAAACATAGCCTTTTCTTTAAAACATTCTTTAAAAACTCCTGTTGGATATTGTAATGATCCAGCAAAATTTGTCAGCAATGCACAAGTCCACATTCAAAGCATATTCAAAAACATCCAGAAATGCCAGGAGGTTTCAATGCCTCTGTAAATCATAGAAATTTACATTTTCTACTTAGTAAACTATTTCTATTTAAAAAATAGTTGATTACTTCTAACCACTCCTACAAAAGTAGTAATATGGCATGTGTTTTACGCATGCTGATATTTAGACAGAACTTCCCATTACATTTAAATGCTATACAAAAAACTCCCATGCCTGCCATGATAACCCTCATAAAATAAGCTGGCACTTTGGTATCTGCACAATTGCTGGCCTTAATTTTGCATCATTCTTTTCTTTTGTGGAAGCAAGGCCAACCTAGAATCCCACAGGATCTGCCGAAAGCCTGCTAACTGCTATCTTCTCCAGTTCTAGCAAAAGCCACTCAGCCCCAACCTCAACCCCTGCCACCAGCTTGGAATGCCAAGATGGGCAAGTTGGAGTGAGCTGCAGCTCAGTCCTGCCAACAGCCTGCCCCTCTCCAGGTGTCTCAGTTGGGGGATGCTTTAGAAACCGAATAAGGTCATCGCGGTCATCCTCAAGTATGCGTGCCCAGCTTTGTGCACTCTGAGATTTAGCAAGACGGAAGGCTGCCAGATTAGAAACTGTATCTACGTTTAGTATTTTTATCTAGATAAAAACAAACACCCCTTCAGAACCATCCTGTGTTTATTCCATCCCATAAGTAAAAAGCCACGGATGATTCAGCAGCTAATTGTCTAGTTTGCAGGATGCCTGAAAATGTTAAAACTATTTTAAAATATTAAAAATATTTTTAAAATACTCTGCCTACAATGGTGAGTTTGGAATACAACCTTTTTTTTTTTTTTTTGTCTCCTACAGTGGATACAGAGGTATCCAGTGACACTATGCACATTTTGTTTTTGCACCATTCGCCCCATGTTTAACCCTGCGTGTAGAGGGAGGGTGGCTGATTTTGAGACAATCCCAAAACATATTTGAGGGTGACACATGGCCAGGGCTTCCCATTGACAACCTGAGGCAGGCCACGGGAGAGTACAGAGGCTGGGCAGTGACTCAGGAGACAGGGAGCACACCTAGGCTCTGGGGGCCGCAGCCCCGGCCCCCTCCCCACCAGCCTCCCTGCCATGGAGAAGGGCAGGAGGCAGGGCCAGAGGCAGGCCGAGGTTGGCCTGGCTGCAGAAAGCAGTTCACCGCCATTCAGCTCTTTTCGTGCACTTCTTCCTTGAGGTTTATTGGGGTGGGAGGGGGAAGGAGAGTTGAGCTGCTTACAGGCACCACACTGCTTGCCTCAGATTTTCTACGACCGCAAAGCAATACCTTCTCTTAAAATATCACCACCTTTGAAAACAGCTAAAAGAAAATTCTAAGTTGAGTTTCTTGAAGTTGTTCTCTCCCTAAACCTAACAAATGTTTCAGGTCTGGAGGGCAAACACAGCACCAGTGCATTTCTCCGACTCGTTAGTTTGCTTTTCTCCGTAGGATTTAGATTGACATCTACTGGCCTACCTCGTGACACAACGGCCCAGTTCTTCAAATGTCAGCTCCATCGTCCCTGCTTTGTAAAGCTTCCCCTGGTACAGCAGCTTCAGAGCCAGGGTTTTAAAGCAAAATGGTTCAGTTTAGCCACTAAGGCAGAGACTATGGATGTGAAAACAATATTCACATTATTTCCCACCTTTCATTCATAACGCAAAAGAGATCAAAGCCAAGAATTAGGACTTCAATCTTTAAAAACAATAACAACAACAAAGTAAACATGCCTGGGAGGGGGCTTGCTGCTGGGTTAGTCACCCACTTTCAGGTCAATGTAGTAATGGTGCAGCCATTAAACTCATTTACTTTTAATAGTCAACTTATTTAGAACTTTTTTAAAGCAAAAGTGAAATCGAATTGTCCGATGATAACATGCATACAAATTACGTCAGTGTACATAGAATGCAGTCGCGTGTTTTTATTCAAGCATCTTTTCTTCCACTTTTCCCACCCAAAATTCCTTTATGTAAACTGTTAAGCCCCTAAAACTCTAGGCCATCGTAATTACAAGAATGTACACATGCCTTCAATCAAAGGCTCGCAAGTGGCTATCTCAACATCAATTTTGAGTAAAACCATGAGCACAGAGTTCTGGGGTTTGGTATATTTGTTATTAAGTTATCTTGGCCATAAAATGCAAATAAACAGCCCCCAATTGTACATGAGGTTTAGAACAGACTCATTTAATTATACAGAGCTTAACTTTTAGGAGAAGGTTGGAGTTAGGAAGATCAATAATTATGAATTAAAACAGACACTCGGGCATACAAGACATATCTGTACACTTTGCCTTTTCTCAGACAGTAAATAATGTATGGGTCAAAAAAGATTTTATTACTACTGAAAATAGTATCTCCTTTTCCTGCAGCTCAGAATAACCTGTAACTCCTTGATTTCACTTGGGTCACGTGAAAGAAACAAAAGGAAATTCAGAAGGTTGCACAGGAACACAACACTTGTTTCTTAGCCACTGGCAAACGCATCTTTTTTTTTGTTTGTTTGTTTCCTATCTTGATTGCATTACATCAAAAGTACTAACTGTATAAACTAACCAAGTTCCTTTAGATTCTATGTTCATCTGAAGAAAAGATCTTTAAATGTTACGGTAAACAAAAACCATATTCTATTAGTTTGCACTATTTTAGAACAACTCTGCTTCTTATAGGTGAAGATCTTGTTTTTCCCTTTCCCTCTGCAATGTGGTCTGGATTTAGTCACATGCACACAGTACCAGGAGCTTCAGAGAAAGAAGTTTCATAAAATAAAATTGCCTCAAAACACCACAACTTCTTCCAATAACAGCAACTAGTTCAATGTTCTGAGTACTGCCAGAAACCAAAGTCCTGTCACTGAGATTCACTTATTTCACGGGTGCCCACAGTGCCGTGCTGACAAAGGCTGAAGTGTTGTGCTAAATTCTTACAGCTCCTCAAATTACCAGGTGCTTCAATAAGGCTATCATAACCTCAAAGCAGAAGATGGAGACTCCTAATTCAACAGCTTCAGACTTCACTAGTTCTAGAATTAGAAATATCCCACCACAGGCTGACCTCATTAATATGACTGACTTAATCAATTTGTCACAAACCAGGGAGTACAGCTACAAGAAGTGGTTCATTGTTCAATTTAAATTAATTAATTGCTTGCAGATGCAGCTAACCCTTTGCAACTGGTTGTCTTGGTCCTCTTAAAACTTTAAAGTTATGCTAACATTTATGCTGGTCTTAAATTTTTGCCAGGTTCAAGATAGGAGTACAGGTTTCATCTTACTTTTCTATAAATGACAAGTGGAAGCTGCTACTGTTTCTTGGACCCAAATTTATAAAATACAGAGATGATTTTTTAAAAAGTTAACTACAGCCATGCAAAGTCAGAGTGCTGTACCTGTAAGTCTAGGGTTTTACCTGCCTGTAAAATATCACGTGCAAAATAGTCACACGAAGCATACTCAGCTCTCCTCTTGATTAACACGGAGGGGCTCAGGTTCAGTAAGCTTGAATCCCGATCACCAGAAACAGCTAAGAGCAGGACCCAGCCAACTTCAGGCAGATGCTAAACCCTTCCAGTAGTGACTTCCTTGGCCATCCAAACTTATTTTCACAGTGGGCTGCCCCTCCATGTGCCTGTGCAGCTAAGTATTGCAGCTTACACCTAAATCCCACCAAAATCATCACACTAGGCTCCACATCACCTTCACGCCTGACAGCCTGGTCACAGACCAGAGGCAATAGGACCTTGAGAATATGGAATAACCTTCCTGTCCCCAAGGAACATCTCCTGGCTCCCCTGCCCTCAGGAGCCCCACCTCTTGCTCACCCAGGGATAGATGTAAGCTTCCTCTGACCTTCCCCCAACATTTAATTTATGTCAGATTTAACTGGTTCTTAGACCCCATGACACTTAAGAACAAAAAGCGTTGATAAGTATTTCCAAGCAGTAGCAGAGAACTGGAGGCTTTTCCCTCCCAAAGAAATTCCTGTTTGCTTGCTTTTTGTTATTTAATCTTCCTCCTACATCTGTTGGGTCTCACCATCTTTGATGAAAACAAATACATCTTCACACAGGCATAACTCTCAACAACAAAACAAGGACTGTAGGGCAAGCTTTAACTACTTTTCTCAAAGGTATATTAGCTAAGCTTTAAAAAAAAAAGCCAAAAAAAAAAAAAGGAGCATCTTCCCACTTTTCTTTCCAAGTATTCCCAATGCTACTCTTCCTATCCTTAAGATCAACATCAGGTGTTTTGATGCCCCAGGTGTTTTGAGACTGCCCAGTGAGGCCAGGGGATCCACAAGCTCCCAGGACCCAGCCCTGAGCAGCCAGGTCCTGCCCCAAGCAGACCCCCTCGGATCAGCCTGCTGTACTATGATCTTGCCACTGCTTGTTGCCCATAGGTTTACTTCTCAAACTGAAGTAACCTTGAGTTGTCAAGCTCTCGTGTTAATGCTGAAGCCTGCAGTACACTCCTCCCTGAAGACACAAGTGAGATTGATTGCACTTGTGATTTGTTCATTTCTACAACTATCTTACCATTAATATCCCTCTTTCATCCATTTGCAACACCTGCTAAGCACACAAAATTGATTATAATGTCCAATTCAGCAGGTAGGATCTTCTGGGATATTTTTTTCCCTCCTTCAGGCTACATAGGGAGGGAAGAAAAAAGAAAAAAGAAAACAAACAAACAAACAAACACGTAGGGTTTCAAAAATTAATTAGCTGAACAAGAGGGAAAAAAAAAAAAACAAAAAAAAACTTAGTCTTGTCAGTGCTGCTTTGAGCCAGTGAAAGAAATTACACTGTTGCCTTAGTGCAGGTCCTAATTTACGTATCCAAAAGAGCTATATCTCCGAGTAGATTAAGCTAGCTACACGTTTCAGCTTTAAGTGCTCATCAAGCCAAGAGATAACAGAACTGATGAATGGGACATTTCGGATCCTTAGAGAAATGAGTACTATTACATAAAATGTGTGATTTGAATTTGTCTTTCTGCTTAGGCTGTGCCATCCTAACAGCATTTGTAAGTAGAAATAGAACCTTAAAAATCAAGAGCTGCCATAGTGCTTTTTCATCATCATCTGATCAGTGAAGTATAGGACTTCCAAATCCATATACTTGCACTGGAATAATCTGCATGTTGTAGTTTCTCCTCCCCAAATCAATTTATTACTGAATAGCAAATGGAAAATGAAGTTATTATTTCCACCTGACAATAGTGAGTTTCTTGGTCATTACCCTATGAAAACTGAAAGAAACCATTCCTTCATTTAACTGTTGAGAAGCTTAATAATAAAATAACTTTGCACTCTGAAGGATGGGTATGATATGCCATTAGTTTTTAATAAAGCAGTTTCCTCAGACTTGCTAGATTTACAGGCTGAGAAATCAACTGCTGCTGATGAATCAATCTGTTTTCCCCTGCAGAGATGTCAGAAGAGACAGGGCCACTCTAATTGGAAAACCAGACAGCAGTGGCTCCGTTAAGGCAAAGGCTGTATCGGACATTAGGGACTATAAGTCTTCATTCAGCCCTGCATCATGTTCTGCAAAACAGTTGTTGGCGATTCAGTTTAAAAGTACATCTGAATCTTTAACAGGCAAGGAGAAATAAAAACCAAGGCTGCCTTTGGCTGAACCTTGGAAACTGAAGAAGACGACCACTGAAAACACAAAAGCTCCTCACGGCATTTTTCCTTTTGTAAAATTATTTCACAGCATGGGACAACCCTGGCACAGCATACAGCAAGGTGACACCTGGAAACTCCTTCCCCCTGTCCTGCTCCACCGATATAATCCCATCCTCTTGCTCAGCTGTACCAGCACAGCAGTTGTGAAGGGCCAGCACTGGTGTAGCCCCTGGCCAGAGGGCAAAGCAATGAAGGAGGGAAGTGTGCCAGTCCTCTCATCATGCCTTCTGACTGACTAGGTTACTGGGAACAGATGCCTTGTCCCCTTCTTGTGTTATTATGCAATGAATTACTTTATTATGAGATGATAAATATTAATCTCTCAAGCCCTATTTCAGCTCAAAATGTATGGAAATTGTCTGTTATTTTAAGTGTGCTTATTACAGTCAATCATAACGGTTCCTCAAGGGCAGCATTTTGAAGGTTTATGAAAGGTTCTCAGGTATACCTTGTACAGGAAAACATGCTCCAGCTATTTGTCCCAATGACCTCTGATTACCCTGGTTTGTAGAATTTGTTCTGCACAGAAAGAGTTTTAAATTACTCACACATGCATACCCCAAATAGAAAAGATGCACTTTTTTGACATTTACATAAGATAGTCTTACAGGTACAAAATGATTTGATCTCAGACCAAACACAGAAGCAGTACCATATGTATGCAGTTATCCAGATTGTTAGCTATGTTGTACCTGAAGCTTTTGCTCTCAGTGCTGAAAAAGAAGACCTTTCCTTTAAAAATCCAAATTATTTCCATGGCTAAAATACTACAAAAGTAGTCTAATGTGGTACTTGGTCACTTGGAATTCCAGGTCTGCCAGAAGTAAAAAATGTTTTAAAATGTCAAGATTTGAACTTGACTTGAGTTATAGAAATAAGAAATTGGCCAGGATTCAGAATGGATGTAATACAGATCCTTATCGAGTCTGAACTAGTTTACTCAGCACTAACATGAACTAATATGACAGCGTTAGTTTACTCTCGTATTTGTCTAAAAGCACTCTATAAATTTGCCTGGAATTCTGCCAGATGGTGCAGAATTACTGAATGACAGACTGAGGGTATTTATTTATAATCTGAACTTTTTAGGACCAGAAGTACAAATAGAAACATACGTCTCCAACCTAATAAACTCACTAGCTTAGTCCTTGGTGGACCAGCCTGATTTTATGATTGAAAGTAGATTATTTTCTTTCAGTCAATTTATCTCGGCATAATTAAAAGACCTTAAATACTTACAGTGATGATAGGGAATTATTTCCCTGGGAGACGCTTGGGCTTCAAGTTTGAACACTTCTGCACATAAGTAACTATGTATGTTGAAAAATTCCACTCAACCTAAAAGGGATGCTGCTCTTCTCAAGACACATTCTCAGAATGTGGGATGTCAGCGCTGCAGCAATTACTAACAGGAAAAGGCAATATACTATTCAGTCCTAGTGGAACTAACTAAAAAGATAAATAAAGCCCAGAGCAGGGCCTTAGGCAGAAATGTGAGCCAAATTAAGTCTCCCATGATAACTCAATAAAACTTTAAACTAATATTTCATTCTTACTGTTCCACTGAAACTAATTCTCCTGTGTTTAGAAATTAGCCAGAAATTACAGTGAAACAAATAGAGTACCCACAGAATATAAACTTAATATTCCATAAAAAGAATATCCGACAGTCAGTCATGCAAAAATAAATCTCTGTAATTAAATTTCTTCTTAGAGAGCTCAGTATGGTTACTGCTGTTTTTTGTTGCAAACTATACTTTTCAAATATTTATTGTTAGTCCATTAATTTTAAATATCACTTTCAAAGCATCCGCACTAAATCAACTTCTCTTTTAAACATTTTGCTTTTAGTAACTCTTTTTATTACTTTCTCCCCAGACAGTATAACATCTTTCTCAAAACATTTATAAAGTACTCAATTGAAGGCTGGAGGGAAGCCTAACAAAACAAAGGAGTCATAAGCCTTTACATTTCTGGGTTCACTTTTAAAGACATGTTCAGTTCCAACCAGTTTCAGAAATGTATACCCACAAAATGCATCATTAGGAGTCATTTTTCACTCAGTAAATTTTTCACATTCACAGAAGAGTAAATAACCCTCAATTGCACTAGTTGTCCCAAACACTCAAATTCGTAGCTATCACATATATACATACCTGAAAATCAATTTTAGATACTTTATGAAAATTGTTATCTTTTTCTTCCTTTTTTTTTTTTTGAGATGAACTTTACTCTCAAAAGAGTTGTGTGGCAAAATATTTATTTCATTCCAGCTATGTTCTCAGAAATAATGGTTGCTATATTCCAGGAAGGCTAGAAACAGTATTCCAAGAATAAGAAAATCAGGTGCACGTATTGGAAGCTAGTTCATTTTTACTGCATTTACAAGTCTTTTTTTTTTTTTTTCTCTCTTTGCGATTACTGTAACCTGGTGCAACAGTGTTACCAGATATTTATTCAAAGCACACTAAATTAGCTCAGATTTTGTATAACAAAAGAAAAGTCTGGGGTTTCAAATCTCACAAAGAAAGTAGAGAAAATTCAGTAAACTGCCTTCATTTTGTATTTCAGTACTTCTGCTGTAAATGCCACTAGAAGGAAGGGTGGTAATACCTCTGCTGCAGCCCTCAGCCTTCACCCTCCCCTTCTCAGTTTTTCCTTTACCTTCACACACTCAGCCCTTGTTACCTAGTGAGAAATTGCACATGTTTACAGAGGAGGAATGACACTGTCATCTCAGGCAGATTTATATGCAGATCAAGTAATACCTACACACATAGGGCCTTCTATAAAAAAGGGTTGGTTAGTGCCTTACAAGAAAGAGAGCACCTTCACCAGTGCTTTAGGACCGAGTCTTAAGATGATACTTCACTGTTTTACACCACTGTAAATATTCAGAAATTGCACAAAATTAAAAGTGAAGTAAAGGTTCGGTACTCCTTAAAATTACTGAGAATCACAGAGTGATTCAGGTCGGAAGAGGCCTCTGGAGGTCATTTGGTTGACAACCTGCTCAAAACAGCATCAACTAGAGCAGGTTGCTCAGGGCCAAACAAGGGGATCCCACAGCCACTCAGGGCCCCTGTTCTACTGTTTGATGGCTCCCACAGAGAAAACCGGTTTCCTTACTCCTTATCTCAGTCTCCTGTGTTGAATCTCATGTCTCTTTCCTTCATGTCTCCCTTCTTTTTGCTGTATGCCTCTGAAGAAGAGCCTGGCTTCTTGTTTTCTAAGTCTTCCTTCTACATCAGGTAGATACAGATAGCAGTAGGATCTCCAGAGTCCTCTCAGCAATTTTCCATCCACCTTTTAGTCCACTAAACCGGCTTATATCTCACCAGTCTCTCTATAAGGGTATAATGAATGACAGTGTCAGAGGCCTTGCTGACATTAAGGTAGGCAACCTTGGCTGTTCTCCCCTTACCCATACAGCCAGTCAATCCATCAGAGAATGCCTCCAGAAGGTCATGCATATATTGCCCATGGAAAATTCACACTGGCCATTCCCAACCACCTTCTTGACCTCTGTGTGTTCAGATAGTGGTTTCCAGGAGGATTTGCTCCTGTAGCTCCTTGCATCCTCCTCCTTGTCCTCCCTGAGGATGGATGCAATATTTGCCTCTTTCTGGCCATGGTGAACCTCTTCTGAACACCAGTCTTTTGACAATGACAGACAGCAGCCTTGCAGCAACTTCTGTCAGCATCCACAGAACTCTTTGATGGTCCCTTGGACTTGGGCACTTCCAATGGGCTTAAAAGCTCCATGACTGACCTCCTCTGCTGCAGGTAACTTCATTCCCCCTGACTCTGCCACTTGGCTCAGGAGCAGAAAAGAGGTGAGGGCAGAATTTATCAGGAGAAACCAAGACAATGCAGAAAAAGCTGAGGTAAGCAATACTGTAGTCACTAGGTTTCCTGCTCCTTTGAGTAGTGGACCTGCATTTTTCTTCTCCTCACCTCATTCCTGGTTTCAACGCCAGCTAAGCTGTGGGTTTCCTGTAACCCTTTCTTTATCCATGCATGTTTCTGCAAAGCCTTTGTACCTCTCTCCCTTGTAGCCCTTGCCTGCTTTCCCCTTGGTTGTACTTCATTTTGATGTGAGCTCTGCCTGGAGCTCCTTGCTACCCAAGTTGACCTCCTGCTTGATCTGCTTGATTTCCAATATGCTGGAAAGGACTGTCCTTGTGCTCCAAGCCCCTCTGGCCTCCAGAGCAGTCTCCCATGCGATCCTGCCAAGATCAAATCTACTCTAGTAAATCTTTTCAGTATTTACTAGATTTCACAGAATTCTTGACATTAAATTACTGCAGTACTAAGTTACCAGAACTTTTTTTTTTTAATCATAAAAAAGCAAACCTTTTCAAACAGATTAACTACACTATGCCAGTATTTCTTTTGTACATATTATACTGCCTTCTCTTTCTCAGAGCCTCAAATAAACCAGGAATCTGTGTATGTAAGTCATTCAGTAAATAGCACAGTCTCAAGCGGTAAGCGCAAAAGAACAAAAATCTGTAGAAGCGAAAAATGAGAAAAAATATTATCCTAAGGCTGCTATTTTTGTACAAACAATGTGGACATGTGGGTTCATTCTGAGCCCTGGACCAGTTGATTTCATATAAAATTAATTATATGAGACTGTGCCAAAGTCATTAGTAAGGCTAGGTCCTAAAGTCAGGATGAAATACAAGGCTGTCCAGGAAGAAAAGCCAAATCTTTAAGTCATTCTAACACACACAAACTAGTCGATATTTTCATTGGTTTCTTTTTGATCAATCTTCAGTGACTAGTATCTAATTACAAAATTTTGCCTCTACAAACATTAAATTGCACTACAAAAATGATTTTTAAAACTTGACTGGAAGCATACAAGGAAAGTTATATCAATTTATGTCCTGGTGTTCTTTTAGATCTATCACACAAGCAGAGGCAGTTTATCCTAATGTAGCCACTGAAAACAGTATTTTATAAAGGACATCCGAAAAGGCCAGAAAACTTGCATAACATTTTTGTAGTTGCCATTACGTTCTCGTTACACACTTTGGTCAACATGCCATTCATATTTACACTATTGTAGGGTTTTAAGAAAAACCTCTGTGATTGGGATCGCTGCCAGTCAGAGGCTGCGGGTGGCAAACTAAGGCCCCCAGTGCCTGTGTCCAGTGTGTGAGCATGGGCTCCCAGTGAGGCATGAGTATGATGGGTACACCAGCGGGTTCAAAGAGCAGGTAAACTCATCTGCAAGAAGTGTCATCGTACCACAGACCAAACAATGGTAAATGGAGCTGGCAGTCCCACTCCATCCTACTCACCCCTCTGACATCAGCACCTTCCCTCCTGAACCCCACCCCAGAACCTCCAACCTCCCCCTGTTACAATGCAGGGGGTTAGGGCACCCTGTCCATATGGATGAGCCTGGCACCTGCTGCTCCTCTGTGGCACTGCATGCTTCCTGGGATAACATTGTTATTAACATCACTTGTTACGATTATTAAGGAAGATATCTTACACATCTGCAAGCAGAAGGGGGAAGTTTTTTCATTTCAATTTATTTTTGTTTCAAAATCTCATCAAACAGGTACAATTGCAGTACGCATACTGACGATGTGCTGAAGTTCAATGTCTTTGCAAATTAAGGTTTCACTTCCAGTATTTTCTGCATCTGCTGTAACGAGAAATTCTCAAGAAAATGACGATGCTGAATTTTTTGGGTAGATTTTAGAGAGCTCACTTTGAGTTGTACAGGGATACAGTTGGAGCCCTGTAATCTTCCTATCACACCCAGCTGGAAGCTGCCTGATACATCAATCTAATGCAGTTGGAGCCTGCTGCTTACAGCCCTTCCCTACATCCATCTATCAGTTGTATGTCCGGATCAATGAGAAAGCAGTTACTCTGCTGAGAAAAAAAGTGATAAAATAATTGTAATAGTCATCTGATGACTAAAGCACACTGATCTTACTCTAATGGCAATGCCAGCTTCACAACAAAACCTTGGTACATAACAAAAATGCTGTGGATGGCACATAATATCTTGCTAAGTATCCTGGATACAGCTGTTACATGAAAAGAAACTATACACCACTGTCTAATTTCTAAAGAAACATCCAGAGGAAAGGAAATATGCAGAACATGAAAAACTCATTTTTGCAATTAAAAAAAAAAAAGGTTTCATTGAAAGAATCTACCATTAACTAATGTTTAAATTGGTCCTTAATAGACAAAATATTATTAAAATATTTTAATAGTCCATTGAAGCTGAATATCAAACTTCACTCAGTGGTACCTGAAAACACTATTAAAAATAATTAATCCAAAGAAGAATAAAATATCTAAGACAATCTACAAATCTGAGCAAAGAGCTGCATGAGTCACAGGGGAGAATGACAAAGGCACAAAAGATCAGGATGGAAACTCAGCCAAAATTCAGCACAGTTTCGGAACCAGAGAACAGAGAAAGAATTACAAGCAGAGCCAAGTCACAGGATATGCGTGAGGAAACAATTTGCTTTTCTGTCTACAAGCCTAGAGCAAGCATACAGAGAGAAATGATTTACAGGTGCTAACTAATAGGTTAATCATAATATATAACAGGTTAATCACACAAACAAACAGTAACAGGTTAATCTCAAAGCATTGTAGAATTAGTCAAATAAGAAATTGAAGTTATATTTATCCTCATTTGTTCTAGGGTTTCTATAGAGCCAGTCTGTTTTGCACTTCCTGGATATTAAACTGTTCATTAATCTGCATGTTTCCTTAGTGTTGCCCTGCAGGGCTAATATAAATACTACATTCATTAATTCACACATAGTCTTTTCTTGCCATTACTTATCTGTTATAAAGTTAAACTGTATCGGTCAATTTATTAATTATTGCAATGCCTTCTGTAATAGAAAACAACTGAAAACATGAACCTGTCAGATGCTACCATTCAGTCAGGTGTTTTTGATACAGGAAAAGAAAAAGTAGCACAAATATTTCTAACTTCTAAGAGGTTGTGCTGATTGTGTATATTCTACCCAGTGTCTGTGAATTAATTATTCTAAATCTTATTGCTTCTTTTAGTCACTCTTTGAATCCTCTGATGATCTCACTTTCTCAATATAGAGAGTGCTAGGGGGGCATAATTTTTTCCCTACTTTCAAAACAGCTCTTCTATATACCAGACCAATTTCTATTTTATTTTTAATGTAATCTTTTTCCCTCATACTGCTTAAAAGGGTAAACACGGTTACTGGATTACTTGGTTATCACACCTAATTGCCCATCCACCTCTCATCTTGTACAGGTAAACTCATTTACTGCTTTCAGTATCAGGTCAGATGCATCAATGCAAGGCTTTGCCTTCTGTGTGCATATGGGCTACTAGCGATAACATCTGGGTTTATTGACCTTAGAAACAAAGTCCACACCAACACAAAAAAACAAACCTGTATACGTGCCTTGGGAGCCCCTCCTGCCTGTCTGTAGTGCAGCATGGCCCCTTTCATCACTGAACATACCCCTCCTTTACTGCACAGTTGCCACTAATTTCATGTGCTGCTACTCCTTCCATGACAAACGGCCTTTTAAGTGTCCTTGTGCCCTTCTCCTTTCTGCAATGCAGGTGAACAACGCCAAAATGGCATTTCAGCTGAAGGTGCTAAGGTTGTGCTATAACTGCGGGTCTTAGCAGAGCGGGGGGGCCTGGGTGTCTTCGACAAATTAATGCTCAATCGAGCACAACAAACCACACGCGGTTCTTTAACAGAGCTACCCGTTAACGGCTTAGACAATAAGACTGATTTGGTATTGCTGGAGGACACACAAGTGTTCATTAACGAGCGGAAAGGTGTTCATGCAGCATCGATGCCTCCAGCATTCTCTAAATAGGACTAATCAAACAGTTGCGTTTCAGATAAAAGAACATCTATCTAAACAAGTGGCGGCTGGATGTTTGTGTTCTCAGCTACTAATGCTCAAAACTGTTTATTTCCAAGCATCTTTGAAACATGGAAATCAAAAATGTATTATTCAAAATGATATTCATGTGGCAACAAAAGAGAAATTGGAGAAAATCTCTTGGTTAATATTTAAGCATCTGGATACAGCTGGAAAAAGGCAACAAATTACGAATAAGCAAATCATCACAAATTAATGGAAACAAATTAGGTATGTAGAATGCTTCTCTTTGGCATATTTAGGTTAAAGGAGGGAGAGGGCAACTCGAACACAAGTAAACCACAATACTTGATTGCACAAGGCCTCCTCTAATCACATATAAAAACAAGTGAGTTTTTAAAAAAATATTTATGCATTCTTTTAAGAAAACTATTCTGGCACCTGCTGATTAATAATATCTGCAGGATCTACATAATTCATAGCTTGGTATTTTACTTTTTTTTTTTTTCCTAATTATGCTAACAATGCTTACACAGTTGAAGTTAAGTTGTATAGTCTGCTGCACCACTTTGGCCCTGTCATAACCACTGCTTAAAGCCCAACTGAGCAGGCTCTGTGGTCTGCAGGTCGTCTGAAGGCAGACCTCTGAAGAGCAGCAATGACACAGGTTCAAACACAATGTTCTTGGCCACATGCAGGCTGACAGTGACTGACTATATGAGTTTTTTTCTTTTCTTCTTATTTCTTTAATAAACAGGACTGACTTAGTTGCTTCCTGTGTTCAGAGCCAAGTCCCTAGCTGCTCCCACTGAGCTTTTACTCTTCAGCCACAGACTGACTATAGGCCCCCGAACTGCTTAAACTCCTCAGCATCATGGGTACCTGACCATATGTACTTTTGTACTTACATACAAAAGTTTTTGTACTTACAACCAAACAAAAACAACACACCACACTTTTTATTTTGTTATGTCTTGTCTACATATGTACTCAGACCATGGTCAGAGGGCATGGCAACAGTTAAGTGAACTCCCGCTTAGGCCACAAATCAGCTTTTCTTATGCAATCAACTGCAAAAGTTCAGGGGGAAATGCACACCCTGCCTCTCCACCAGCAGAGAATGACTCTGGGTTAGAAAGATGGGAAAGCTACAAAGAAAACCAAATTATGAGAACTCAAGTTCTCATCAGTTCCTGCTCTAACTGAGCAGACTCAACAGTCCTAAACAGAAGCCCACAACTAATTATTTGCAGAAGACAAGCTACACCACATACGCTTCATATATATGCACATGTATACCTTATTATACAAACACACACAGACAGAAGGAAAACATGACACTACTTCACTCCTCAAACAGTAACCTCTTGTGCCTGCCCTCCCAATATGCATAAACAGTAATGGTCCAAAATCTGTAACACATTTCAGTTTTTAGGTCACTGGACAATAGCCCACAATGAGCAGAAGGGATTGAAAATTAATAACGCTGTTGGAAAGAAAAAAGCCAAGAAATGATACTACTATCAAAATATGTAATATCCTACTAAACAGCATTAATTACCATCTTTTATTTATTCGTTTTGACAGAACATTTCAAATTCCTTAAATGTACAATATGCAAAAAAGAAATTTAAAGTTAAGAAACATTTTTCTCATTTGGAAAATAAACCTGTCTCTTCCTAGTAACTTTTAATTGCCTTTTTTGAAGAAAGCTGTTACTTACATACCAAATATTACCAATGATAGCTTGTATAGAAAACACTGCCATTTATTTCCTGTTGCAGAGAAAGGGCATTTTTATTAATTAAAAACAAGAGCCACCAGTCTTGGCCATACTACTGTAGAATGTAGTCATTATATGCAATATCTGTGATTTGTAGTTTTGGGGTTGTGTTTTTCTCCTCTCTCTAGCAGTTACTGAAAGATTATGATTGGAAAACAGTCAGCTCTTACTAGATTAAATGTTTGTTTTCATTCTGGGGTTTGAGGGGTTTTTTTGGTACCCATCATGCCTGTAATAACTTTCAACCTACAGTTAAATACCTGCCTCTCTGCTCCTCAGCTTCTAATTTGTTCTTTGAAAACAGAGGCGCTAAACGATATGCCTTTTAAATGCTTAATTTGTAATTACCTACTGAAATGTTTTCCCTATGTAAGTGCAATGACAGTGCGAATATGCAGCTTGATTTACCTAGGAAGCTCTTCCTACACCAACACAGTCCATCTTGCTTTCCTACCCTATCGTTCTTTCCCTGCTGTTGTAATATCGTGCTTTTGAGAGAGATACAAACATTGTGGATGACCTTGTCAGAGTTTAGGACCTAAATGGAAACTCCCCTGCAGTGCCACCAAAGCCATTTGATCTGACACTAAACTACATCCTGGACTTGTCCTACCTAGGGGACTTCGCTTGCAGGCAGAGGCAGCACTGACACTGCTCTGCAGAAAGGAGGGCAGAAGCTCCAGAAGGTGGTCATGGTGGCACCTCTCTCTCACTCTAGCCCACGTCCCAGTTTAAGTGCCTAAAGCCAGGTGGGCTCCATCTCACCCTCAGGTGTTTTCTTTGCACACCTCTACCTCCTTTGGGCTGCCATAGCCATACACCCCCTCCTCCGTTCATGACAGAGGTGGTCTAAGCCGAGCTTGAGGAGGAGGAGAAGGTTTTCTGTTCTCAAGGCCCTTTGGCCAACCATGATGCTTCTGCAACACCTGGCTGCCAGGCTAAGGGGAAACTGCAACCAGAGAGAAATGCAGAAGTCCCAAAGACAAGGTGTTAGCACATGTCCTCCCTTCCTACACATACGCATCTGCACAGCTCAGATATTTAAAAAAAAAAAAAAAAGGCCAAAATGAGGTATTGCAGTCCCTACACCCTCCAGGCATCCAGCCCTGACCAGGCAAAGGCAGGGCTGCAGCACCGCCAAAGCCACACGCGTCCCCAGAGAGAGGAGATGGTAGGGGAGGGCAGAAATCAGGCAGCCGCTGCTTGCAGGCTTCATATTAAACTAAAAATCAACCTCTCATTGCTAGCACTTTCAGAGCAGTGTTCATGAGCTCTGCAGGGTGCCATTTTCATCTCTTCTTTGATGTGAGAAGGGTGGAAGTGATGGTGCATTAGAAACAGGAATGAAAGGGGCAGGTTGGGAATCATTAAGCAAGCTCCCTGTCTCTTTAAAAGGAAATGTTCTCGAATTTATGCAGCCATTTATCTCATCTGGACGTATTAAAGCAAAGTATCTACGAAGAGAAAGAAGCCCCGTGTTTCAGTCTCACTTCACTTTTGGATATACATGTGGTGTTTCTGTAGCCTTCAGGTCTGAACTACTGAAGAGCTACAGTTTAATTAACCATTACAACTTCTATAAGGTGTAATTGGCCTTACATCTAGTTCATTAAAGCAACAGTAGAATAATTCTGACAGCCCAGCCATGAGACAAGTTCACACAGAGCATTAGCAGCTCAGCTCCCTGCACATTAAGTCAGTGCATATTTTCTGAAGAGAGGAGATGAAATAGTGCTAGTCATCTACTCCCTGTCAACTGTTCACCCAGAAAAAAAAATCTAAAGAGAGATGACCAGGAGCAAATAGACAGTTTCCAACCTCATTACTCCTCGTTCAGCTCAACATATGTCAAGTGTTTGCACTAGGAAAACTGACATTTTAGCTTGCCATGGTCTACCCTGGAAACCTGATATTTGTAATGTAATCATTCTATATCTGGCCCTGGAGCAGCTGCAGTTAAAGGAAGATGTGTTATTAAAGAGAAAGTCTCCATTTGGTGGGTATTTTGTAGGTAGAAGTTCTGTGAGACTGAAATATTCACAAAATACTTTTACTCAGCTGGGACTTTGAAGTAAACTGAAATAAGACGCTTTCCCCTCTGCCTCACATGAAATTCACATACTTAGCAAAGGTATAGGCTTTTATATGACTACTGACATTCCCAGATGCAAACTTCCCAGGTGCATCATCTACCTGTGAGTGGGAAAGTGACCCCTGCCTGGGGACATCTCTCCAGCACTCTTATATTCTTCTTCACAGGTAGTTTTGGCTTTTCTTCACCCAGCCTTACTTCTCCTCTGTCTTCTCTGGGCCATTTCCTCCCCTAACTTCACTTGCCATTAAGAGAAATTTCTACTTCTCTTCTCCGACAAGAACTAATTTTCAGGAAAGACCAGCACTGACCTTTGCAGTCAGTAGACCTGTCTGCAAAGTTAATCCATATGTAATTTTTCCTTGGTGCTGACAAGCAGAGCACAAGGAAACTTACACTTGAGGTATATCAGCGTGGTCTTTGAGGCAAACAAATCCCCACTGCCTGCTCTCCAGGCACACACAAGCTTTTCTCCAACAATGCTCTGACCCAAATAGAACTTGCATGGCACTAGTTAGTAGCTGAGCTACTCAACTACAAAAACAATCAAAACAGGCTGTTAAAACCATGCTACTACACCTAGTGAGATCTATTCATTTATCACAGTGTTAGCATGCTCAGTTTTTACTCTATCTGGAGGGTGGTCAGGGAATGCAAACCTGCGCTCAGAGCACTGAAGGTGAGCTAGTATCGGTCTCCAAAGGACAAGATAGAAAGAGACTGATGTGAATAATAACCATGCTGAAACTCAACAGCAACCTCAAAAGACTGTGAGGAACTGAGAGGCTTGATGGCGTACTAATAAGTCTTTTTTCAAACTGCCATCTCAAAATTTGTTGTGAGCAGCAGAGGCTTATGTCAAAAGAAACCCCTGACCTTTAATGAAGACTACTGTGTAACAAAAACAACCCCAAAAACAATCAAAAACCGTCCTTGATTAGTCTTGCCCAGACTGAATAACCTGTCAGCTTCAGTATCACATAATACCTGCACTGAGTTAAATCACTTCAAGGAGCTTGATGAGCTGCTTCTGTGACAAAGTGGCCCAATTCTGCATTGAGTTTCATAGCTGGAACCTTGCCAAGGTGACTTCCTCGTTAAGAACATAATTTGGACAAGTATTTTTAAAACAGAAGCACTTCCCACATACATACTTTAAAAGATGCACAAAGGGCTTTGCTAACAATTGTCTTGAATGCTCAAGTATTTTTCGAGCACATTTTGACCGTCATGTCAAAGCACACTACATTACATACTGCATTATGACACCACGAATATAAAAGACATGACAATTATTTGGACAACTGAGAGCATGAATAAAAAATGATTGCTGAATTGGAATGCAGCACAGCTTATAGCTTCTGAGAAGAAAGCCTCTGACTTGTAGCTTTTATAAACTCTATGAACCCGACTGCCTCAGCAAAAAAATTTCTTCCTAAAAAATGTATGCACTCAAGTAAAAGCTCAGGTCATACACTGAGTTTTCAAATACTCAAGAGTTTTGCTGAATCAAGACTCAACATGAACTGTGAGCAGCAGCAAGTAAACTTTGGTCTCAAAACTTTGTTCAGGGCACTAACCAGCATCAAAATAAATTCTAGAAGGAGAGAAAACAATAGTGCTGTTAACTCCATTAGTCCGTAAGCTCTCAGAAACCAGTTAAATAAACTGCTAGCCTTTTTCTTACCTTCTTTTCGCACCTAATCATTAGCAGAAGTACCAATCTCTATACTGTAATAATCTATACTACAGTAGCAGTAATATGGGATAGGATATTCTAATTATTAATGGAAGTGTCACTGTTAATGCATTTACCTACCTGAAGCATGTATGCCAGGACACAAAAAAAGAGTCTATGTCCAAAACAGACCACCCCATATGGATACCTTCACCTCCTACCAAAATGTGGGACAGACTGGAATAAGGACACACAGAGCAGTGACCACCAGAAGAAAGAAAATATACAAAGTGCTTCAGAAGGGTTTCTCTTCTAAAATTGAAGGAAACTGTATTTCAGAAAGCCATTATTCTACAATGAGTAGCAGGAGTAAGAAATTTTAAAAGCAATGTGCGTAACGCTATTTGGAATGAAAGAAAATACCTATTTAAGAGGTTTGCCAAATTTGTCTGTGTATCCATGAATAAAGTTCAAAAGCATAATGATTTGGTTATACCTCAAAAGGTGGAAGGTGTTCTTAGACGGAGCCTCAGGCTGAGGTGCAGGCAATGAAGGACAAAGGAAAAACAATAAGGTTGGTAATCCAAAGCCATTACCTCAGACATAACTTGCCAAGCAATAGCATTTGTCTGTCTTTTCAGGAATTGTCACCTTCGTTAAAAATATACTAATTCAGGCTTTCTGTCATCCTAAACCCTTCCGTTGCCTTTTCTCCTCAAAAGACATTAATTGAAAGGAGTTTCTAATCATTTCCATCAGTAACAGGTCACAGTTTCTTGATGAGAAATTATTTTCAAGTACCAGTTACTAATGTATCTTTCAAATACCAGGTCTTTAATATTATAATTGAAAGTGTTGGTATGCCACCACAGGACCAAGTTCAAGAGTGGCAGACCAGTGCAGTATTTATGCACAGCTGAAGAGGAGGTGTAAGGCACTACTTGGTGTGTAGCTGGCACACACTGAATGCAAGGGGAGGAGAAGAAATCCACTCTGAAGAGATAGAAACCAGGAAAATCCACATTTGAAAAACAAAGACTGACACTTGCTAGACCTACCTGTGGAGAGGTCACTGAAAAACATTGGCCTGGGACACAAAAATCACAGTCCTCAACTAACACATCAGTCAAAGTCAATGAATGGGTCAAGCCAACAAAGTCAAGCTAAAAATTAAGAATGGGAGGTTCCGTAGCATAGTGTGCCAGTTGACTGAGCTGAAATACTCATGCAAGCTTTCAGCTACAAAATGCATATTTGTTTAGACGAGGGTGATTAAGCAGTGCAACAAAACAGCCAAGAGTAGTAATGCATTCTGCATTTGTTGTTGTCTTCCTGGGTGTCTTTCTGAAGCCCATAGTTTAGCCAAATAGAAGTTATTGGGATCAACAAAGGGGTAGCTATGTGAAACATAATGGTCTAGTTTACAGGAGGTTAGACTGAACGATTTAGTGATCCTCCCTGGTCTTAAACTGTCTGAATCATGCAGCAAAAGACTGCAGAGCTCAGGAAAAGAACACAATGCTTGTAACCCCCCTTCTTGTGCTTCAGCTGCACATCTGTTTGCCATCTCTTAACTCAGAAGGAAAAAAAAGAGTGCATTACAGAACAAAAAATTCAGCACAAAAGAATCAAATATCAGTGACGGGATGCTGAAGACTTGAAGGAAAGATTCCATGATTAACTGAAATTACTGAAGATATCTCTTAGTGCTTATTTCTGTCAAAAGGTTTTTGTTTAGTTAAGAAAATGAATTAACATCACTGTGAAACTTCTCCATGTATAGAAGACATCACTGTAAACTAACAGAGGGCAAATATTTGTCAACAGTACTTCAGTAACAAAGAAACAGATGAGCAAAATATTTAGTAACTGTTACAGCTTCTCCACCATCATATCATCTCTCTTGCCTACATAATTTGCAGAAAATAACAGTATTTTTTCTTTACAAATTATATACATTTACCCTGGCTTTGCAGAAGCCAACAACAGCTCAGACAAATCTGGTCTTACATCCTAGAAGAAATTTACTTACTTTTATTAAGACAGACATGTTATACAATACAAATGAAACTCAATTTATAGACAAACAGACCTGGAATGTGTGGTCTTTGAGAAAGATCTAGTTCACATTTCAGACAGAAACCATGCTCGATAGCTCAAACCAATCTCCTATGTTCAGTAACTTTCAAAGGCTTTTACCTATTACCTATTTCAGCATTAGAGCTATAGACTTTTTCTATAAAATAATAGAAAAGAATAACGACCCATGCTATAAAGACAACACAAGGTTCTTAGGACATTTAGATTCAACAAATATCACAGTGGCCTGTTGTGAGCTATGTATAGCTAGAAAAAATCAAATTTCATCTGCCACTCTGTCAGGCTGCATTCCAAAGTCAGTTTATCACTGCACCGAATAGCAAGGTATTTATCTTCCCTGGCTAGGTTAATCTTGTGTTCCATAATTATCATGACTGCCATAAACACATTCAATTCTGTTCCTGCTTTTGCAAATGTTGCCAATTTGGGGAGAAACTGAGCTTAAAAAGAACTTGTTCTTGTTTGCTTTGAACTTAAAGGCCACAGCAGAAATTAAGAAATATATTGCATTGGAGGTTGTAATTTAGAGAATGGCTGAGGTTGGAAGGGACCTCCAGAGTTTATCTGGTCCAAGCAGGGCCACCCAGAGCAGGCTGCCCAGGACCATGTCCAGGCAGCATTTGAAGATCTCCAAGGAGGGTGACTCCACAACCTCTCTGAGTAACCTGTGCCACTGCTCCCTCATTCACATGGCAAGGAAGTGCTTCCTGGTTTTTAGACGGAAATTCTGGTGTCTCAGTCTGTGCCCACTATCTCTTGTCCTGTCTCCTCTGAAAAGAGCCTGGCTTCATCTTCCTTGCACCATCCCTTTGAGTATTTATATACATTGAGATCCCCTGGAGTGTCCTCTTCTCCAGGCTGAACAGTCCCAACTCGCTCGCCCTCTCCTCACAGGAGAGGTGATCCAGTCCCTTCATCATCTACATGGCCCTACATTGTACTCCATCCAGTATGTCTATGTCCCTCTTGTAATGGGGGGCCCAGAACTGGACATGGTGAGGCCATGCGGCCTCACCAATGCTGAGCAGAGGAGAAGGATCACCTCCCTCCACTTGCTTGCAGTACTTTGCCTAGTGCAGGATACCATTAACCCCCTTTGTCACAAGGGCACATTGCTGGGTCACGTTCATCTTGGTGTCCATCAGGACCCTCAGCTCCTTTTGTGCAAAGCTGTTTTCCAGCCAGGTGGGCCCCAGTATGCCCTGGTGCTTGGGGTTGTTCTTCCCCAGATGCAGGACTTTGCAATTCCCATTGTTGAACTGTGAGAGGTCGCCGTCAGCCCATTTCTCCAGCCTGTCCACCTCCCTCTGTATGGCAGCATGACCCACTAGCATATCAGTCACTCTTTCCAGTTTTGTGTTACCTGTGAACATGTTACAGGTACACTCTGCCCCATCATCCAGATCATTAATGGAGATCCTGTTTAACAGGACCAGACCCAGTACTGACCTCTGGCATACACCACTAGTTACTGTCCTCCAGCTAGACTGTGCCACTGATCACCACCCTCTGGGATCATTCAGGCAGTTTTCAGTCCACCTCACTGTCTCCTCATCCAACCCATGCCTCATCAGCTTCTCTATGAGAGTCTCATGGGAGACAGGGTTGAAGGCATTACTGAAGTCAAGGTAGACAATATCCACTGCTCTCCCCTCATCCACCAGGACTGTCATTTCACTATAGAAACATATCAGGTTATACATTATAGGAATGTATGAGGTTGACGAAGCATGACTTCCTTGGTGAATCCATGCTGACTGCTCCCGATGATGTTCTTGACCTTCGCGTGCCTGGAAACAGTTTCAAGGATTAGCTGCCCCATTATATTCCCAGGAATGAAGGTGAGGCTAACCAGCCTGTAGTTCCCTACGTCCTCTTCCTTCCCAGTCTTGAAGAAAGGAGTGTTTGAAGTACTCAGGCACTTCTCCCAGTTGCTATGATCAACCAAAGGTTATCAAGAGTGGCCTCACAATGACATCTGCCAGTTGCTTCAGCACTTGTAGATGCACCCCATCAGGGTCCCTGAACTTACATACATCTAATTCACTTAAGCATTCTCAGACCTGGCCTTCTTCCACCAAGGGCACAGTTTCCTTGTTCCAGTCTTTCCCCCTGGTCTCTGGGACTTGGGCTTCCTGAAAGCCAGTCTTGCTGGTAAAGACTGAGGCAAAGTACCTCAGCCTTTTCCACACACTGTGTCACCAGGTCCCACACCTCATTCAGCAGTGGGCCCACACTTCCCCTAGTCTTCCTTTTGTCACCCATGTACTTACTTATTACTAGACCTGTGATAAGAGCTTAGTTTTTTAGCCTCAAACTAAAAATCTTTAAAAGATTTTGCATTTGAAGTATTCCAAGCAGCAAAAAGAGTACTATGAATGTAGTTGGTTGGCAATATCTGTTTGTGTGCGAATGATGAATTTTCCACAGCACTTTTCAGGATTTTTTTTCTTGTTTCCTTTGATCATCTGACAAATCCGCAGGATGCAGCATGCTTTAGGAGTCTGCAGGCCTGAAAACTTCAACATCCCCCATGCAACTTAGCTAAACAGCTTCCAGTTACAGATGTGGCTCACTTGAAGCTGGCATGGCACTCTTCACTGCACATTGTATTTGTGCCCTAAAGCTGTTGAAAATGTGGTGAGCCATGGATCATTCCTGGCAGACACACTGCCATTTTTACTGCAGATTATTAGCACCACTCCTACTAACATCTTCTCTCTTGCTGCTTTGAGTAGGAGAGGACAAACACACCTTTGTCCCTGGCTTTCCGTGATGACAATCATGCGAAACCCCAGGCTCAGAAACATGCAAACCAAGAATGCTTTTCTTGGGAGAACAAAAAATATCTCCCCTTTTTACTTTCTGAATTCCTCTGAAATGGACCTAGAAGGTTAATTGGAGAAAGAGCAAGCAGGAATGGAGGAATGGAGATGAGTATGCATGGGTACACTGCAGTCTTCTGTATACTTGTCAAATTGGATCAAGAAGAAAACCTGGAATTGTTCGTCACCAAAAGCCAGAGTATGATGTGTGCAACTCTAAAAAATAATTTAACAGAAAGTTTGTTTGGAGGGCTGAGCATATCCTTTAGTTTAGAAGATGTAAAAATTAGAGCAAAATCCATACCCAGCTCCCATCACCACCCCACCTAGTTTTTGTTTGGGTTTAGCTTAAAGAAACACGGCATATCCCACTGCATTACTTCAGAAGAATAGAGACTAATAATAGAGTCTTCAGCTCAACTTAGCAAAGATGAACTGCATTTTGTGATGTTAATGAAACCCAAGCTCAGGCAGAAGCTGAACAATTTAGTAAGGCTCTAGCTAGTTTACAAACTAGTTTGCTGACTACCAGAGTCCAAGGTGTATGAAGTAGGAAGAAGCAGGGTTTCTACATCTCACTCCTCTCTGTGTTTAGGACAGTATTCTAGATGGAAACAAGAAGATACAAAAAGTATCAAAAGTATCAAAAAAGATACAAAAAGATAAAAAACAGAAGTTCTTGTTCCTGTGTGATGAATTTCTTCTATAACCGCTAGTTCACCAAACACCTCTCCCTGTGATATTTCCATTTCTGGAAAAGGGATAATAAAGTACCTAACGATCCAGAATTTGTAGAGCTCAAAATGCACCCATGTTTGCAAACCACCTGGAGTCCTGCAGAGATGAGACTCTACTGTGATGTGAAATATAATTATGTCATTAGAAGAGGGAATACATGTGCACATGGATAGGTTTGTTCATATCAATGTTTCCTTATTTCAGTTTTCCCAAACTTCCAAAATCTCCGCATAAAACAAAAGATTTTTTTTTTATTTTTCTAACAAGGCCAGACAAGCTTTCTAGAACTTCACCAGGGAGCAAAGTGAATAAATCTGAGGCTGTAAATTCATGTTCCTATGAGGGGATTGAGACAGATGTAATCATCTCACTTGCAGAGTTCTGGGGTTACAGAGCTGGAAAAGCAAAATGTACTCACAGAACATCTCAGGTCAAGTGGATAAAGTCACCTTTAGCTTCTGTGTAGGAGTGGCAATATGCCAAATTGAAACACAAACCTACAGAGTTGCAAGCATCATTAGCATAAGTAACAGCAGATTAACTTGAGAAATTATGCCACAATGACTGAGTTTCCCAGCTGTACTAAAAATATCTACACAGAAGAGGCAGGCAAGGCATCCTCAAAACAAAACCAAAAAAAAAAAAAAACCCACACACAACACAAGGCCTTCGGGAAACTAAATCCAAAGATGACTTCCTTCCCTTTTTAAAATCTCCTCGTGATAACTTGAAAACACATGATCAAACAACTACCTGTATGTCCAAGAACATGCATGCAATCTCAAAATAAAGCTACGTTGCGACTAAGGGACCAAATAATACATTAAGGTAGAGCAACCTTTGCTGGAGAGAGCCTTCCCGCAGGGGTAATTCCAGCCAGGATGTCAGCAATTGCTGTGAGTACTGATGAAGAGGAGGAGGGTTCAGGATGGAATAGAAAAGACACAAATCTGAAATACATCCAAGAGCTAAGGAATGACTCATTTTCAACAATGATAATAACAGAGTGGGTAGGCTGTAGAGACTGGTCACTGTTATGTAACAGAAAATGCCACCACAGCTACTGAATATGGCTAGGAGGTGATCAAAACTGTGTGAGTGTAGTTCACATCCACCGGTTATTTACTGGATTAAGTATATCTGACAGAAGAGTCAATGTGATACACACAGTTCAAAGTGGCAGCAACATACCTGTCTTGTTTGTTTTGCATGGTTTGAATCTAATCTTATACAACTCCAGGCAGGGTGACAGTGGCATGCAAAACAAGTTGATGTGATACATAAAATTGGTGTGTCACTTTAGCCTTTACTTGAGAGTTTCAATAGCCAAACACTTTCTTTCACATCTTTGGAAAACAATATACGTTAAGTTTACTGGCATTTTCAGTCTTGAATATTACCTACAGACACAGCTCGGAAAGCAAATGAAAAAGGAGTCAAAGTGCAAGGAAATGTAGTAAATACTATAAAGTAAAATAAAAGGTGAAAGGAACACAACATGAAAGACAAGAAGAAAATACATTTTCACTTTTTAAAAAGTTAACTATTGATTAATAAAATGGAATCACAAAATACTTATACCAAAATAAATAAATAAATAAAATTTTTTAGACATTTTAAAGGACCATGGGAACCATAAATAACTGTTAGACAAGCCCTAAGAAGAAAGTGTTCCTGATTTCCAGTTTGCTGGCTGATTTAGTACATGTTAGAGGATAGAAGCAGATAGAGGATAGAGGTAGAAGCAGATACCACAGAGGATAGAAGTCACCTATATGGGTGATGGCAAAGGGATGGAAAAAAATGCCAAATAAATTGTGAATAAACTGATTTTGTTTGATCAAACCAGGGCCTAAACACACTTACTGAACTTTTGCAATTGTGACTACATTTTCACCTCACATCTAATGGCATCAAGCTCCAAAGATGAAACATGCAGCATAAGAACGGTTCTCCTCCTTTGACATTTTCAATGCACTGCTTTTCAGTTTCACTGATATATTCTTCTTGTATTTTCAGAGAATTGATAAAGGACAAAAACATATTCATCCAATGATACTCATTATAACATTTGTTCAGAGGCAACAAGTCTAGGTATTCCATCACCAATTTCCATAGGTCTTTCAAGACAGAAGTAGAAAGTCCTGCTTCTACCACTAGAGAGGTTACAGCTTGGCATTAACACCAGGATGGGCTTAGGGGTTCACTCACTTTTTAATGCTCCCAAGCATATTTGAACAGCGAGCGCTATGTCTTGCGTTGTTCAGGCACTAAGAATCAGATGAATAACTGCTTCATGTAGTTACCTGTAACACTGTCAGGAATCTTATGCATGTTTCAGTACGGTGCAGCATCTCCCTGCCTGGGCAGTTTCCTGTCAATACTGTTTCTCAGTTCACCACCCCAGATATATGAATGCAGCATTTCCCAACATTACAGAATCAGAATTCTAAGGACTGTTCTGCTGGACGACATGTAGTGCTTAGTGTTCAGAAATACAGAATAAATACTTGAGTAGTTAAAAAGGAAACGATTATCTTAATTATTTTATTCAAGATTTTTCTCTTCTCCTATCCATTCTCCTGAAGGGACAAAGCTCACTCACTCTCATGCTGTTTTCTTCCCAAGGCTAACAGCATTTACTTTAATATTAAACTTCAGTACTGATCTTAAATGGCTGTAAATAGGATTACAAGGGAGCAAGTCTTTGAGGGCTTGAATCTTCATTTTCTTGCTCTGAGCTGAACGCATACACCATGACTGCACCATGCTGAGAACCATTTGAAATGCACAGACAGACAGCCATTTTCTAAATATAGACAAAAATGGACCCCTTCCCCTTTGATGTGTTCTTTACGCCCAGTTTCCAAATGCAACTTTTCTCTTAGGGACTCTATGTTCTTCAAGCAACGATTACAGACACATGTGAGAACAGTTTAATTTTAGGTGTGTCTTACCCCACCTTTATTTATCCTGGAAGAGAAAGGAAGCCCTCGCTGCTTTAAACATGCTCTGACTTACTTAAGCAGGAATTAAAAACTCTACTCTTGAATTAGTAGCAGTACTAATAATAATGGTCAAAGTGTTCAACATTGCATCCTGGTAAGCAATACTGCATCAAAAAAAAAATCTGAATGAACAAGCCAGACTTTAGGAAATTATGCTAATAGAAGAACGTGATTAATGAAATTAATCCTGCTTCATGTATAGATGAGCTTTTCCTTACTGAATTTTCAACTTGCATAATAACTCATGAGTATCTCTTATGTTCTCATGCAATGAAGCTCATTACTTACTACAAGGAATTGAACTGTTCCAGTGTACTTGCAAGCAATCACTGAGACAAATGATTTACAGGTGTTAAACATCATGCCAGAGTGTACAAAGAAACATCACAGGTCTTATCTGAAAACATATCTGCAGCAAAGATTAACGTTTTATTCCTGTAATGGGGTGGGGTAATTTCATTTATTTGGTTATAATGAGAGAAAGTACTGCTAGCC
Organism: Anser cygnoides; assembly: GCF_040182565.1. Lineage (NCBI taxonomy): Eukaryota > Metazoa > Chordata > Aves > Anseriformes > Anatidae > Anser > Anser cygnoides. Next base: position 122,810,286 of record NC_089873.1, on the reverse strand, counting down.
TTCCATAAATAATCTTTGACTGGCCAACAAAAGTAACAGATAAAGACACGAACCTGGCCTTCTGTAACTAGTTTGCTCACTTCTCCCCAAATCCATTTCACTGAAGGCAGGAGAGTTATCCAAGAACACCCAGATTTCCACAGGTGTCTCCACTGAACCCTGACATCTACTTTAATGTCCAACTCTATTGTCTAACTTACACATAAAGCTAGAAATTGCATCCCCTTCACAAATTTGAGAAGTGGGCCAAAACTATTACTGGCCTGCTGTACAACCCAAAGACCAACAAATAAAAATAAAACCTCTCTTAACCCCTGACAAAGTAATGATGACCCTTTCTAATTCCAAAGCCTTTACATTCCTGCTGTATCAAAAGGCCTTCCTTAAGGCCTACAACCCTAATGATTGAAACAAATTGTTTGTTTGTTTGTTTTTTCCTATTATTCACTGAAATCTTGGAACAGAAATCCCAGCATTGCACAGGCAGATAGGAGCTTGGTGTTGACAAGTTGTCAATGTCTGAAGCTGAGAGTCAATAGTGGGAAACAGAGGTTTGTAATTCCAAGTCACATGTCTGATATCAGTAATGAATAAGATAAAGTGCTGCCAAGGTAACACTCCCTGCACATAATATCCTTTGATCTTTTACTTACCTTACTTACCTCCCCATTTAAGTGGGATTTATTTTGCTTTTTATTGTTGCTTTTTTAATGTTTAAACAAGTTTGTCCTGAGATATAATTTGCACCCTCCAGCTGGGTCGTCCAACAAAGCTCTCGAACTAACTAGACTCTGAATAGACCCCATCCTACTTCTATTCACTCTTTATACTTACAACTTTAATTTTATAAGAAAAAAAATGGATTTTTTAAAACTTTGATCATGTTAGCAATGGTGGAAAAGGAACACAACCTCCAGAACACAACCTGTTATGTTAGATAGCTTTCCACTTCCAACAAATGACAGCTTACTCTTCCTCCCATCTGCTAGCAACCCAGTAAGACGTCTTAAAACCTCCTCAACATGAAGCCACGTGTTCTCTTCATCAATTATCTCAGATTGAAAAACCAATGCAAAAGCTGTAACCTCGTTTTTTAAACTCCAGTAGAAATAGATGACATCTGTACAACCCATGTGCTGTGAAATGTCACAAAACTCCATTTGAATAGCTTTTTAACTTTTATTTCCTAAACCAAAAAATCCCTTCCTTTTTCTGTGATTGTTTTGATGACATATCTTTTCATTATATGTTTTTCTCTCTTCTAATCCTTTTAAATGTGCAGCCTACTACAGCCACAGACCATGGTGGGTTACTATTTTTTGCCCCACATCTCTTTCATTCATAAGTAGCTAAAAGCAAGGATTCACCCTGGGAGCTAGTTAAAACTCAAGTTTCAGTTGTATGTTATAAATACCACCTATGAAAAACTCCAATGCATGCAATCTCCCTGGTACACAAAAATATTAGCAAAGCCAACACACTTGATGTTTTCCAAATGTTAATTACTCGTGCTCCTGATACTATTTCAAGTGCACGCTGTATATACTACCTTTAAACTAGTAATAATACCCTCTTCATGATGATTTTCATCTTTTTAAAGCAAATTCAGGATAAGTACCTCCTGAGTAACTCTCCCTGCTTCAGACAGAGAGGGGTTTTATGTTACAACCTATTTTTACTTATTTTTCTAACTAAGTACGAGCTGTAATCAACACTCACCCATTCTATTATCAGTTATCCCTACAAATAACCAAGGTTGAGTCATTACCTCCTGACCATTTGGAAAACGCACTTGGAATAAACCTGTCTAAAGTCACTGTGGTGGGTTGACCCTGGCCAGCAGCCAGACACCTACCCAGCTGCTCTCCCACTCCTCCTCCTTGACAGGATGAAGAGAGAAAATATGATGAAAAAGCTCACAGACTCTGCTGTTCTTTCTTCCTCACTCTCTGCCCCTGCTCCCACAATATCTATATCCAATACACTAGCTTAGGAAATGGGTATCACCATCCCCAAACGTCTATCACATGTCCTTGCTCTGTATCACCAAGGGAACCTCTGTATCTCCAGGGGAACACTGACATGAGCGAGGCTACTGCTTGCCCACTTGGTACCCATGCTAGGGGGACATGGAGTTGCTTTTCCAGTCTTGTCGATACAGATCTGTCCAGCAGTACCAATATTAGTTTTTCTCCTTTAAACTCACACAGAGCTGGGACCAAATAAAATCCCAGAGAACAAAAATTGACAGCTTCAGCACTGATTCACCTCTCCTCAATTGTTTTATTGCACTCTCTATTTCTACAAATCCTGGGGTAAGGTATTAAACCAGAAAACTATGCTGCAACAGAAACTAAATAATGGGTCTTATACTATCTCTTAAATTATAATAATGAATACAACTGTTCTGAGATGTTTGCTTACTTGGGTAAAAACCATTATCGTGTCCTGACATGGCAAATATCAACATGTTCTGTGAAACAACAGAAGAGAAAGTTGGTCCCCTAAAAAAGCACCTCTACCTTTCCCACACGTAATAGACTAATTTTCATCTTCCATATGTTTTTCTGCCTTGCTCTTTCAATTTCAATGTTTCTCTACAAGTACAGACTGTGAAGGATTCCCAGTGATATACTCTGGCTCGGACAAAATACAGCAATTAATATCAGTACCCTTGTGTTTCTATGGCACCGCAGAATTATCAATAGATTGTATGTCTGTGTCATAGAATCATAAAGGTTGGAAAAAACCCTCTAAGATCATCTAGTCCAACCATCCCCCTGCCACCACTATCACCCACTAAACCATGTCCCTAAGCACCATGTCCAACCTTTCCTTGAACACCCCCAGGGATGGTGATGCCACCACCTCCCTGGGAAACCCGTTCCAACGCCTGACTACTCTTTCTGAGAAGAAATGTCTCCTCATTTCCAACCTGAACCTCCCCTGGTGCAACTTGAGGCCATTCCCTCTAGTCCTATCACTAGTTATCTGCAAAAAGAGGCTGACCCACACCTTCCTTTCAGGTAGCTCTGGAGAGCAATGAGGTCTCCCCTGAGCTTCCTCTTCCCCAGATTAAACAACCCCAGTTCCCTCAGCCGCTCCTCACAAGACTTGTGTTCCAGACCCTTCACCAGCTTCGCAGCCCTTCTCTGGACATGTTCTAGGGCCTTGATGTCCTTCTTGTAGTGAGGGACCCAAAGCTGAACACAGTACTCGAGGTGCGGCCTCACAAGAGCAGAGTATAGGAGGATGATCACCTCCCTGGTCCTGCTGGCTACACTATTCCTGATACAAGCCAGGATGCCGTTGGCCTTCTTGGACCCTTCGCACACTGCCAGCTCATGTTCAGGTGAGCACTGACTAATACCCCCAGATCCTTTTCCTTTGCACAGCTTTCCAGCCACTCTCCCCCAAGCCTGTAGCGCTGCATGGGGTTGTTGTGGCCAAAGTGCAGGACACGGCACTTAGCCATGTTGTACCTCAGCCCATTGGCCTCTGCCCATTGACCCATCTTGTCCAGGTTCCTCTGCAGGGCCTCCCTACTCTCTGGCAGATCAACACTTCCCCCAAACTTGGTGTCGTCTGCAAATTGAGGGTGCACTCAATTCCCTTGTCCAAATCATTAATAAAGATATTAAAGGTATTAAAAAGTGTGCTACACTTATCTCTAGCACTCTGTGCAAAATCCTGAAGTCATTTGTTAACAGAGACCACAGAACTCAATCCCATTTCTGTTAAAGATATGTTACAACTTCACAGCTGGCCAGAGTTTGCAGCCATAATTCTGGTTCTCCTTTCTGAGGAAACAAATCAGATCCTTCATGTTAATTACAGGTAGTTCCCTGAAGCAAAGAAATCAATTCTCTCTGTGCTTCATGAAGTGCCAGATACACTGTTGTCGTAACAAATAATAAAATACTTGAATTAAATAATAATCAGTGTTCTGTTGCCTAGGTTTACAGGAAACTACTTGATACATTTTGCCCACCAGAGTTACTTGAGATATTGTTTATTCGATAGATCAACCAAGTCACTCGATTCCATACTAAATACCAGTTTAACTAAGGACTCCTGCAAAATTAATTTACTTGCTGCCAGAAGAATAATCCGAACTGAAGCTCTTATGGCAACACACTATTTCCCTGTGGTTAAATTACCTTTATTATCTGCCTTAATACTTTGGACAATGTTGATGATTAAAAGGAAGTTGCATTTAGGCCCATGTAATTAAAAAAACTGTGCCACTAAGGAAAGTGTGGGATTAGGTCTTATGACTGACAATCAGATATTGTTATTTCAAGTATTTTTAACTTGCTAAAACAACAGAAATTAATGCATACATTCTCTTAAAAAAAAAATATGTTTGCTCTTTGTTGTTCCAAGGTCGGATGATGGTGCTGGTTTTGGTTTACACACAGGGTCAAGGTAGAAGAACTATTTTGGAATTATGCATCTTAGTTATATCTTTAAATTAGGAGTCTGAGACCCTCATCAAATCTGTCTTGGATATATTTGATCTTGGTTCAGGATGCATCCTAGCTAGCCACTTACCTAATCCTCATTATTTCTCAGGTTTTGAAACAAAACAGAACCTAGGGATAAATATAATTAGTTACTGGATTTAACAACATCTGTGACATGCTTTCTGTCCTTGGCTTCTGAAGACATATCTGAAAAGGCACATGTATACAAAGATTTAATCACAGGATCAACTGGGCTGGCAATTCACTTTATTGTTTTGGAAGTATTTTGCTAAGTACCAAATTCATTCATAAGGTATAAACCCCATGTGTTTTTCAGTAATCTAAAACCAAGACCACTAAAAGTGAGAAGTCTGCAATTTTACTATTAAACTGAAAGTTACCACAGACATTAAACCATAAACATCCACAAATTCTTTTAGCAACACAAACTTCAATTTTCAGTCACCAACTATTTTAATGGCACAAAAACTATTTCATCAAAGCATCCATCCAAAAAGATTCCATCTGTTACAGCTGGGGAAAGTAGAAATATAAAATTTTCCAGGTACATGCAGATACCTAATACGTTTACTTTTCTACTTTACTATCAAACCTGATTCAGTAATAACTCAAGATGTGAAAATCAAGACATTGCAGTTTTCAGTGTTTGCAGTCCTTATCTCATACTGGACCAACAGCAAATGAAAAGCAGCCTGGGACTGCAAAGTGCAAATACCCTTTGTTTAAATAAATAGGTGAATATTTCAGCTTGCCCTTTTTTGCTTGTACCTAGAGAATATTTACTAAATATCATGTGTGACCATTAGTATCAAATTAAAGAGGAGCTCCTATTATAAATGGTATTTTGTAGTAAAAATAAATTAAAATGTTGAATAAAAGCATACTATGGGAATATATAAATGGTGTTCCTAAAAAGGACAAAGCTGATCAATCTGTTTTCAGAATCTTTGTTTGCGTTATGTGTTGCAAAAATATATGTGACCCACATAATGGCTATATAAAAATAACAGGCTGCTCATAAAAAGAAAGTCTAAAGAAACAGCATGTGGTGGTTTTATTTAGTGTGGCTTTTAAGTTTCAGGGAAACAGATCAATATAACTGATCAGGAGTGAATGCTAAAAGGAGTTGACCCCATAAAAGAAATTCTACATGCTCTTTATTCCTAAGCATCAGAAGGACACAAATGGAAGAAAGTGAAACTAGATATAGATTAAGAAAACACATTTTCAGGAAGCTTAGTTTTTGTTCAAATTTTGCTTTAACTTTTTCTGATCTACCTTTTTTCCCTGGTTGTGACAAGTCATGAGGGGTGCGAGGGAAGGAAATGGAGGAAAAAGTCTTTGTGAGCAGCGGTCATATCCAAAAGCCTCCTTGATAATTACAGTATCTTGAGTTCCTGCATTATCAAGAAAGTCAGAACACTGGTTGCAGCTATGTGCAATGTCTTTAGGGATATGTAAATTAAAGAAACACCTTGTAAAGAACAGTGCGTTGTAATGTAAAACACTAAGCTGGGAAACTCGAGGATACTAATGAAAATGCTATGCACCTAATCTTGTTTTACTCTTCTGATTTTCCTTTAATAAGACTAAGATCTCTTGTAAAGATAACAAGAAAAAAAAAGCAGTGCAGAGGGAAGTTTTTGATTTTTGTAAACAGGTACAACTTAAATCATTATTCTGATCCACAGATGCTCAGATCATATAGGAAAAGTTTTTAAAAAGATGCAAACAAAGCAATTATTGTTTGATGTTTCTCCCATTTCTTATAGTGTCCTGACTCCTCCCTTCAGAAACGGTCAGGACTTGAGACAGTGTCCCTCCCTTCAGTTATTCCTCTTCCACAGTTGCATTACTGTGACTACCACATCCAAGACATTTCTGCAAGGACTCCACAATGACTGCATTCACGACAGTTCTGCAGTGTATCACTTGGACATTTTGGAGTCAATGGCACAGAATAAGAATAAGGAGATGGGCTAAATCCATCTAAGACATGCAGCAGAGCATCAAGCTGAAGGATTTCTTGTTATTTATAATTCAAATACAGTAATCTTCTGGTCTGAGTACCTAGTGATTTCACTAGAATGAGAAGAGGAACACAGATAATATCAGCCTTCAGAAAATTCTCACATTCTTCTCTGAATGTCTTACTGAGCGAAGTCCAGCAACTGTTCAGATAGATGAGTCTTCTCCCTGCCCTTCACTCCATCCAGCATCATGCAGGAACTTAACATGGTGCTTAGCTACTACCAGCAGCTTTTGGAAATGTCAGCATTTCTTACGGAGATTAAAAGTACAGGATTTCAGAGGAAGGTGTTTTAGTCCTCTGTGACCTTACTCTGGAATGGAGGGAAAGGATATCCTTTATCATTGAATACAGCCCCCCAAATAGTTAGCAATTTTAATTCCATTAGAGAGTAAAAGTGCAACAGCAACAAACACACAAAACACACGAAACAAAACACACAAAAAACAACCCCCCGAATAACAGAATTTGAACTCTGGATCTTGAAGGAAAAAATATTTATGGATTTAGTTTATTGATACATTTTGTTTAGGCATACTATCTTTCTGGAAAGCTGGACGAGTAAATCCACATGTTCACTAATATCCCTTTGGACAAGCTTGACTCCCACACATGGCATTCCCCATGTATGTTTTACAAGTTGATGACCACCCATTCTTCAAATGGCTGTCTCATGGAACACCTGAAGCCCCTCCATTCCTCACTTTACCTGTTATTTTTACTCCTGCTGACCTTCTTACTCTAGTGAATGTTGGAACTGATAGATTTTAGTGACAGAAGGTGTTTCTTCTCCCAGCTTAGCTTCTCGTGATCCTTGCCTGAAACGGTCAGACACTTCACCACACTAAGTATTTCTAAAACAGAGTTTCCACCTTGTCCAATACTTGTGCCATCGAGCACCAGCTGTGCAGCTCATAACCAAAAAGATCTCTTCCAGTCGACAAGGCACTGCTACTTTCTTGCAAGATTTCTCTAATAAGCAGCAGGCCCAAGGACAATTTGGTTTTGTCTAGAACCGTCCAGCTCTTTCTTCTTAGCTTTTCATTCTAACTCATATGTCCAGCCCCACACTAAAATTTCAGGTTTCTCTGGACAATGTTCAAAAAAGGCTCATCTGCAGTCCTTCTGGAGCATCAGGCAGATTTCCCTCCCGTGCACGTTTTTCCTCACTGACTTGAGCAGCTCCCTACCCCAATTCCTTTTTACTACAGTAAGAACAAGGCATTGATGGAACTTGCAAGAGCCTTACTCAACAGATGTCGATGAGAATTATCATTGCTCTGTCAGGCTGCTCCAGCTCATATTCTTAATCTGTTTCTGCCCATCTCTTTTCCTGTAGTCATCTCACACTTATGTATCCCCCCCCCCATTTTTTTTCCTCTTCAGTTCAAGTACCTAAATATCAGCATATATCCTGATTTCTCTTGTTGAACTAACATGTACATGTTGGAGATACATATCTGTAAAACTACATGGAAGTGAATGTATTTATCTTGTGCTGTCGCACAGTCTAGAACTTCAGATTTCTTATCCTTGACTGGGATTAATAACCTGAATCATGTGAGGGAGTGAATATAATCAGCTTCCACACCATTCAATAAATAACCCTTTACATTTTCCTTAATTATAGCTAGCCAACATGAGAGTGAACTTCCTGTACCCCTGCACACCTTTTAGACCACCCTTCCAAGAAGTGATTTGAAAACAGTGGTCCCATATCTAAAGAAAGTGAAAAATACCAGATATAGACATTAATTCAGGAACACAGCATAGAAAGAGAATTTATATGTAAGAACAAGAGAAAACTTGCATCAGGCTTAAGTAAGACAAATACACAGTTGAATATCTGCATGTATTGACGGCGGAAACATCTGCTGGCTCTCATTGCTGCTTCTCTCCTCTTTTCTATTTCCATTCTTTTGCTTCCCAGCCCTCTTTGAATATAGATGCTTTATTCCTATTATTTTTTCATCTTTGATTACTAGTTTGTAAAATAATAAAAGAAAAGGAAAATGGAGCAATCATTTCCTTTAGCCCCACCAGATCTCGAATATCATAGCAAAGGTCCAACTCAGTGTTCTGCGTATTTTAAATTGTTATTTTCAATAGTCATCTTTATATACAGGAGCTTGCTCATTAGACAGGCCTGTATTACCGTAGCTCTATTTATAATCAACAGCTAGCTCCACCTAGCGTCAGCTTAATTCCTCGGCGAAACAAAAACCTAACACCAAATACTACAAAAAAAAAAAAAAAAAAAAAAAAAGAAACAAACTATAAAATCACTTATCAGATAGATGGTGGCTACATATGGCACACAGTTACAATTACTGGCATCACAAGGAAAAGACAATTTTAAGGTACTACAGTATGATAATAGTCAGCCACCAATCTCATCACAAGGAGCAACCAGAGCTTCAGAAGTACAAAAATAATACTAGCAATATAAAACAGTTGTACTGCTACTCTGAAAACGTGAATGGCACTTACGCTGTTTATGTGGGTTATTCTCTGTTTTTTCATCATCAACAAGGACAAATTATTGTTATGCTCAACAGAAATTCTCTGAAATAAAACAATATTATTTTTATCATCAAAACCACAGAACTATTTTTAGCTATAGGAACCCCATAGTAATTCTGTCCACTGGTAAGTACATCTCTCCTCCCAGCACTTATAAAATAATTTAAAATGCCTCTCAGAGGTGATCAAAACTGGGAAACGCTCACACTACCTAACAGTATATCAATTTTACTGATCTTTACCTTCAAACTTTCTAAAGGCTGGTTCACTGCTGTGTATCTAGAAACATCTATCTTTCTATAAATGTTACAGCTTTACTCAGCAACATTTAGTGTTTAATAGCCTGATCCTCTTTTGACAAGACTACATAGAGTACAGCCAGAAAAGTCATTTAAAATAAAGTCAGAAAAGTGAATATCCAGTATGACAAGGCATTTCTTAGGGGAAGAAATCTTGGAAAAAGTGATATACCTGCTGAAGAAGACAGCTTGTGTTGAAATAAATCATTTTGTATAGAACAATAATCCAAATAATTTAACAATCATATCCTGTGAGCTATATAGCAGAGCTTGAATGGTTACTGTACCTCTGAAAAGGAAGGGAAGAGAGGTCCTGCTTACACTTCGAGAACAACACTTCTTAGATCCAGGGCGATCCAGCTGACAGAACTGACATCTGTTTTAAACCTCTTCAAATCACCTGTTCAAAACTGCTAAGTGGTTTCACCCTAGTGGTGATAAAATATATTTCAATATGTACCGTGTACATTTAATGATTGCTCCCCATGACAGAGAGAAAGTATATATGTTGCAAAGGGGAAGGTGGGCAGGAGGAAGGAACATACATCAAAAAGATACACATACTAAGGCAAGCACCTTTACATTTTCTCAAACTTTCTTAAAATAGTCAGTTGGAAGTTATGCTTCTGACCTATCTGGTTTAAAGTAGTCACAGCTAAATTCAATGATTATACAAAAAACTCACTGCAACACATAATATGAATTTAATAAAATGCACACAAAGATTTTCTGATGTTTCAAAAATAAGAATACTCCAATTCTCAATAATTTAGCAGTTACTGTCATTTCTCATTAACAGACTTCAAAATCCTATCTGAAACAAGCTGATACAGAGAAATTAAGAGCAGTAATCAAGCGAGAAATGATAGACCAGCTGGGTAGGCATCAAGTTGGCAAAACGTGAATACAGTTCAATAGCTGAAACAGATGCTAGAGTTGTTGAGAAACCCTGCAGGAGATATTGATGTATTTTCTTTATATAATACTGAACAACCGAATAAATGTCAAGAGCTAAAAACTGATGGGGAATAAAACCTGTCAGAAAAAACTAACTATAAAGCCGAGACCTGCAATAACATCTTTTCATTATACCAAAACATTCGTGCATGCATCTTCATTTCCTTGGGATTCCTGAAATGCCAATATATCAGTCAGAGCTTGCTAGTGAATCAGAGGGAGCCTCTGCCAGTCTTCTGTTTCACATTTGTTTGCTTCTATCTACCTGAGGCTTCACAGACTTAGAAAAGACTTTATTCTTCAGCCTCATCCTAACACGACACTCTTTCAAGCAAGTGATTCCCTGAGCTTGGAGGCGAGCAGGAAAGAAAAGGTAACACAAGCATAAACCGAACTGCAAAATCCATTTTGCAAAAGGAATGTTGTTTTCAGAGTTTCCAGACCTCGGCAACAAATCCTCTGCCATCAGCGGCAGCTCATTCTAGCATATGCTTTGTCATGGTCAGTTTCTAATTACATTCATAATGATGCAATAGCTTTGATAATCCTACCTTCCATGCCAGCTGCTTTTCTTGTCACTCCATCACGCCAATAAGTTGGCTGCCGTAACAAATCAAGATAGTGCAAAACAGCATCTTTCCCCTGCATCTGTCATCTTCCTGAAAGCATTCTATTACTGCCGACTGCTGGGAACCAGAAAGTCTATTTGAATTCCAGCAGCTCCCCTTTCGCATGATTCAAGTTAGCTTAGGTGGGCATGCCTAACATGATTCTCTCCATCATTTATTATGCAGCTGCTACACCGTCGGTGTGGTAACCACTCTGACCTTATCTGATACGTCAGTCTTGCAAACCTATACCTCCGTGCAAACACACAAGCCACAGAAGCATCTTGCATTTAACGAGCATTCTCTCTGCCTAAAGAGAGTGCATCTGCAAATCTGTTTCAAATCCTGCTGCTCGCATTGTCCTCTAACGCTGATACAAATGTTTGAAGATTTTTTTAGTCTTGCATTTTGTCTTTTCAGAAAGCACGGTTCTTCAGGCACGCTTGAATTATTCACACTTCAGCTAAACGTTTGCTGATTTCTGTCCAAACAGCACCTTCCCGTTGAAACTCTCGGCTCGAAAGCTACTTCTGAATAACAGTACTGTGCTTTCAGTCTCTCAACTCCGTTTCGTTTTAAACATGGCTTTTATACTCAGCACACATTTAGCTCTTTCCATTGCAATGAATGGCTGTCTAATGAGGGAACAGTAGATTTTAAAGCAATTTATCTAGACCTACCTGTAAGTGACTTTTACTTTTGCTTTTTGTTTTAGACATTTGAACAGTAAGCAGATTGCTCTGTTAGAGCATCTTGATTTTCTTAAAGTGGTAAGAGCACCATCAGAAGCTGCTTTTCACCAGCCTGTGGAGGACGCTCCGTAATGAAAGAGTTTGCTTAACTGTGTCTGAGTATCACAAATTAAAGGGATGGGAATTTGTCGTCTTTATGTTTTCTGTTGGGGTGGGGGAAAAACACACTTGCATCAGTGATTTCAAAAGAACATTAATAGAAATTGACATATCCATATCAATCATCCACCGAGTTAAATTAGTTATGTCTCCTCCCACCACTTCTGCCTGAAATTCAGAGTCAAGGCATTTCATTTTTAACGCATCTGCTGCTTGCACATAAGCTGAATAAATGCCCTCAACCCCACACTGGAAAGTTTGAATAGCTGAGACAGAAATAAAAAGGAACATTTTAAAACATGCAACAGACTGGCTAAAACCTGTTAAGTGAAGTAGGGAGAGAGAAAGGAAGGACTAACAGAAGAAGACCTCCTCAGCCTTCACATGAGGACCAAGGAGGAGTGAGGAAGGGGAATGGGCGCTGTCGCCCATGAAGAACTTTCCCCGGTGGTGGCAGCCAGCTGAGGACTGCTCACCAGCTTTAGTATTCCTGGCACAAAAAGACTCACAGGGTTTTACTTAAACTTCACTTCTTCACTCAAATAAGATATGTTCAACTTCTCTGTGGCTGTCCCCCGATGCTAACACGTCAATCCTTCCCTCCCCCACAACTTCCCAGTCTCAGTTCAGCTCCTCAACCTCTTGGCTGTGGAAGAAAAAGCTAGAGAAGATGAGCTTAGGGGAGCTTTAAATCACTGAAAATGAATGGAGGGGGAAAAAAAGAGAAGTGGAGGAAGGTAAGAAAATCTCCTACTTTGGAAAAAAAACAAACAAACAACAAAAAAAACAGGATATCCAATAATCTCTACCTCCCTGAGCTCTGGGCCTTCATGAACAGCGTTATGTCTTTGTGTGACTGCAGGGCATGTCCTTCTTCCCGTCCTCAGAGCTGCAGTTCCAGGGCTTAGCACCGAGGTCCCAGCCCCACCTGTGCCCACCGACCAGCAGTGCCAGTGGCTCACCGGTACTCCGGGTCTGTCACAGGAGAGCCCAGCGCTGCGACCAGGCCTGCAGCCCCCTCTGCTCTCGACCATGTCTAAGTGGCACAGCTGACACCTGAATGAGCTAACACAGCATGGCGCGGTTTATATTTGATACTGCGTTTATCCCTAGCATGCTGCCAGAAAATGTCTTTTTAGAGATTTCATGTAAATAAAGGAGAATTACTACATCTGTTCCCCTGTCTGTAGCAGCACATATCAACAAGCTAATTTTGCATTCAAGGCAGAGACAGGCCTATCATATAGTTACAAAGTGCACAACTATAAAGTGCCTATCTGAAAATACTGTCAGCTCCTTTTTGTTCACAGTTCAAGTCATTTCTGAAGTGAAACAAACCAGACAATAAATGAGGACTGACTTTGAAGTCCCTATAAATTCAATGTACATAAAAGGATATGCTTAATATTTCACACTTCCAGCTGCATAATGATTTCTAAACCGCAGAGGCAGCAACAAGAATTTTACATGGTATTTCACAAAAGAGTTTGAATTCATCCCTCACATAGCCCATAGTTGCAGGGAAGATCTAAAACACTCAAACTCACCATAGACTTCATTTCTGTTTCAGTGAATTTTAAGCTATGCAAGATTAAGGATGGAGATATCCAGCAGAGTATTTCATATATAAATAGCCCAAATAATATCAGTAAAAACTGGGGCCATCCGGTATAGGATAAACATATGTAAGCAGAATCGCATCATACCAGAGAAACCAACACCTTGAAGGAAGTACAAAAATGGGGTTAAAGGCAAATGGAAAAGAGAGTTATAAAAAAAAAAAAAAAAAAAAAAAAGTGTTTTTGGAGAGAAGTATGGCACTACAAGGAAGACCAACTGGGGTTTATCATTCAGTGTTGACTTCCCTCCAACACAGCATATAGTGGATGTGATGCTGTTCAGATCAGGACTATATGAAGTAGCTATTTTTGAACTGGTATTTTTTATTTATTAATTTATTTATTTTAAGAGAACTGTAATATTCCAGTTTTGGCTACTTTTGCATACACTAGCTGTACAGAAAACCAGCCCAGACACAAATGGAGAATCTGGGAGGAGAAACCAGAATCAGTCATTCTGTCTGCATACTAATAGGCCAGATTAATAGCTAGCTCTGGTCTCTAGTTTTTCTGCATTTGTCTGAGAAAACAACAGCCTTGGCTTCTGTTTATTGTAACTGGATTCAGCATCTGCATAGATATAATAATAGTAACCCACTCATATGGAATTGATTGCTTTAGAGAGAAAGCTCCATGGGTAGCACTCCCAGACTCTACATATAACACAAATACATGATCTTTTGTCTTATATGGAACTGTCTCCAATTTGGGATAAAAAAAAAAAAAAAAGTCAAAAAACACTCATCAAGTGGTATTCTGCTTTTTACAAGTACTGAACTCAGTGGCCAAAGAAATTCTAGTCTATTTGGGTGACAACAGTGTGAAAAAGGAAGGAAGACCATCTCTTTCTATTATTTCTACAGCTTATGGTAGAGACATGTCTATTCATTGCAATTGTTTTACTGCGGCTAGAAAGACTAATTGGCTTACTCAGTGTGCTTGAGTTCGATTATGGTGGTATATGCACAGTACAATGATAGCTAAGATACAATGTAGAGTCTTCTTGCTGACATTCCTTTCTTTTTGTTTTCCTCTTTGCAAGTACTAATGACTCCAACTAGGCAAGAATAGATAATGGATCACTGGAAAAATGAAGCAAGCAGATTGGCCTTGACCTTCAGCCCTACATGATGCTCTACATGATGCAATCTCCCTGGCATGCAAAAATGAATGCTGATTTTACCGTGTAAAAAATTGTTCATTTGTTTTGCTAATATGTCTTTGGAAGAAAGTCAATTTCTCTTCCCTTTTTCTCTGCCTCCCATTATTCTTAGGTACTCCTGCCCACCCCTAATAACTAACTAATTCAATCAATCATGCAAGAAATTATCTTAATGATATATTGGGTATGTTTAGATTAATAAACATCTCCAGCAGGAGCTCTGGGAAGTTTGTTTGGGCAACACAGACAATAATTATTATTTCTTACTGTTAACCACTATGTTAACTATTTCTTAATTTCAAAATTCCTGATGTATAAAAGCTGTCCATAATGAAACACTTTCTCATAGACTCAGAGGCATCAGTACTTTCCTTTATATGAAAGTATCTCAGTAGTTTAGAGAGTATGCCTTATAACATTTATGGAACATGTAACTTTGACTGCTCAAGGTTTAAAAAAAATTACTCCAGAAGAGGGAAAAAAAATGAAAATGAATGGTACATACGGATTTTATCTCTAGAAACTAGAAAGTACATTCATCTTGAGCTATGGAACTCAAATGGAAGAGTTCAAATGTATCATCATCCAAACAGGACCTCTGTGTCACCAGAGAGACTTTTCAGATAGACATGGACTACATCAAAAGAAATATGGCCAGCAGGTCAAGGGAGGTAATTCCCCCTCTCTACTCTGCTTGTGAGATCTCACCTGGAGCACTGCATTCAGCTCTGGGGCCCCTAGCACAAGAAGGACATGGACCTATTGAAGCGAGTCCAGAGGAGGGCCACAAAGATGATCAAGGGGCTGGAGCACCTCTCTTATGAAGACAGGCTGAGGGAGTTGAGGTTGTTCAGGCTGAAGAAGAGAAGGCTCACTTTATAATGGCCTTCCAGTGCCTAAAGGGGGCCTACAGGAAAGCTGTGGAGGGACTCTTTGTAAGGGAGTGTAGTGATAGGCCAAAGAATAATGGTTTTAAACAAACAAACAAGTAGATTTAGGCCTTAGGTATAAGGAAGAAGTTCTTTACTCTGAGTGTGGTGAGGCACTGGAACAGGTTGCCCAGAGAAGCTGTGGATGCCCCATCCCTGGAAGTGTTCAATACCAGGCTGGATGGGGCTTTGAGCAACCTGGTCCAGTGGGAGGTGTCCTTGTCCATGGCAAGAGGTTTGAAATTAGATGATTTTTAAGGTCCCTTCCAACCCAAAGCATTCTATGGTTCTGTGTCTGAAATTGGCCTGTCAGACATCTGACAGCAACTAAAAGAGCTGAAGCTCTCAGGGTATTGTAAGTTTTTGCTCACCTGCAACATAGTTCTTTAAAATATTTTGTGTAGAAGTCATCTTTTTTGCTTTAATTAAAACTCAGGTGTAGGAGGTGTTCTTTATAAACTGAAAGCTCAGAACACACTTATCCAAGGACATGTTAGGACTCATGACCAACCTTTCAAATGAGATTTATCCCATTTATGGTAAGCTTGTCTATAATAAAGTTTCGCAAAGCTTTCTTACAACAATATTATGCAGTGATATCCTCAGCAACCCCAGGAATACATATTACAGTACCTGGATAAAAAAATTACCAGTAGAAATGTTACAGAAACAGTTTTCTTTGAGGGCATCTCTAATGGCAGAGCACAACACACCAAAAAGTGGATATTCTACAAAAACTTTGAATACTGCCCTCTGATACCACCCAGGGCTCACCTGTGCTACAAACATGGATAATACAATGTTTCAAATGCAGAAACTGTTCTGGATTTTTAACAGCAACCTCTAGTTATGTCTAGAGATAAGTCAACACACATATTCTCACATAACATATGTATTTCAGTGACAGTGAATTTAAAATACTAGGTTTTAGCAAGAGGAAAAACCAGTTAACTCATTCTCCAAATATTTAACATACACCAGAAAGCAGAAACATACAGACTTTCATTATTTAACACTCGGAGAGTTAGTGACCTTGAACTCTTCAGGAAACCTTATTAATCTGCTTCCTCTTAAGCGAATGTTCCATGTGCTGGTAGCATAAAACTGAACAGTGAAACAAAGCTTTAAAATGCTAATTACATAAAACATGTATTTCATTCTCTTACAGTTCCTTTTAAATTAAACTGACTTGAGCTACACATCTCTAACCTTCTTCCATTTGGACCTTTACTTCTGTGGGAAAAGCACATTGTGCAGCAGTGGGCTTGAAATAATTATTGACACAAGCATCTTAATTTGTTTGTTCTTTCTATAGCTGCAGTCCATGTATAAGATGATGCATAACAGATGTATTAGGAATGGGTGAAAAACAGACCAAACATGCACACCTCAGCCTGTCTATACCAAGCTCAATGTGTTTTGAGCTCTTGAGCATTCTCTCCTGGTCTAGCTCTTCTGCATAGTACTAGATGTTTCCCTCCATTTTCACCAAGAGGATTAACACATTAGCTAAATTAGGCAATTGATTAAATTGCAGCTGGTCTATGAAAGTTTTCATAGCTCACATGCATTCAAATGCTTTCTGTTTGGTGATTTTGCCATATTGTGACCTACAGCAATGTCTACTATATCTATATTCAGTTTTAGTTCCAGTTCTCTGCATTGGTTTTCTGATGCATCATTAACCGTTTGATAACATGTATGGCAACTGTGTGTTACAGAACTAATTAAAGCAAGTTCTACTGCATTCCAAATTCCTGTAGTATCTTGGTCAAATGTGTCTTCTCATTGTTTCTTTACTATATCTTCCTAAATTAATTACTTATGTGATTTTGACTGAGGTATTTTTATTAGAAATGGATTTCTGATTGAGATTACAGGTGAGACTGAAATTTTTAAAACAGGTCAAATCCTGTCCAAAGAGAGAAATTGAAAGTCCTTAACTGGCAATGCTTCATAAGGCTTTGATTTCCATTGAGTTCTTAAGTTAAAATCCCTGGTAACTTTTTCAAGCGGGTCCATTAAAAATCAGTAACTGCTTCTGAAGATCCTAGTAAATCCCTTAAAAACAACCAAACAACCCCCACAGACAGCATTTTCCAGTCTCATTCAATAGATTAAAAGGTTCCCAAACACTAAAAAGTATAAGGGGCATAAAGCAAATACCCTAATATTCAGCAAACAAGCCTGCCTATACAAACTGGTCTCCACTTATTGATAGATAACACTAGAAAACACAGATAACACTGTTTGTGGTTTCTGAGCACATGAGAAGTTTTAAACACACAGTAACAACAGGTAGAGGCCACGTTTTTGGAGGTGAACACCCCCTGGATTTTGGAGGTGAACGCCCTTCCTGGGATTTTTGCAGCAACAAAGGTTTCAGAGATAGTAAAATAATAAGACTCTACTTTTTCTGTTTCCAAAACATGAAATAAACTTTCAAAGAGTGTCATTAAATGTTTTAATATATATTCTAAATTAAAACAAAGTCTATGGTAGTGACTTGCGTGCACTTCATAAGAGACATTGTCTTAAAAGTGAGTTTTCTACACAGTGTCTAGTGCTCTTGCCACAAAGGAAAGTTACAGTGGAGGCTGTGAAGAAAATCTTCCACCCACCTCTACCTCCTTTGTCAGCAGAAATAATATACTCCACGTTTCATATAACTTTTGTTGAATAATCTGCTTTAGCATTGAGTATTTAGAGGGGATATATACTATTTTATTACAATAAATGTACCAAGAAGGATAAACAGGCAAAATCATCTTTGTTTCCCTGAAAACTAATATATCTCTCTCCCCCCCCACTTTTTTTTTTAACGCGGGATTTGAGATAAAAATCTAAATCTGAAAGGTGAGAGTTCATCACCTGTAATTGTTGGTACTTCTTACCTTTCTCAATTTCAGCATCAAGACAGCTTGACAGTCCCTTTTTCATGTGAAAAGTTTGAAAGAGTCCACATCTGTAAGGTATTAAAAATGTGTTGGAGATTTACCCTACATTTTTCTCTTGCCTCTTCAGGTTACAGAATGCAATCTTAGAGGTACATTCTGGTTTTGTTCCAGAATCCTTAAATGTTGGTTGGGATCAGCTCTTCTGGGCATCCAGTAGGAGCACTTCTCTTGGCATCTGTGGAAGCATGCTTGGTTTCTACCAAAGAGCTGTATTCCTACATATTCCTCATATTAAGGTTACCACAGTTTTCAAAATCCATCCAAAAACCATGAGGTGGATAAGAGCAATCACCTGGCATCACAACACTTCATTAGCCTGATATCCTTCCATTGTGGGAAGTTCAGATGCGATACATGGAAGATGTTCTCATCTTCTGTCACAAGGAGAAGAACAATTAGTCCTTAGTTAATGGACCAACCTAAGTTTGCCAAATAGCTTGGCCTCAATACTGCTTTACAGGTCCTGCAGAACAACCTACCCGTGTACTGTGAACCAAAAGCCCATTTTGCATGTATTCTCTCCTTTAAAAGATCATGGTGGTGATAAACATAGTATTAGCTACAATTTTGACCAGATATCTCATATGCCTTAAGATTTGAGACCCTAATCCTCAAATCCAGTTTCAAAAGCAGGCCACAACAAGAGAGGCCATTGCCTTACAGGGCAGTAAAAAAGAAGGTCAGAGCTCCCTGTAAACTACACAAGCCAGGCAGCAGAGGAGGGACCATTGTCTGAACTGTGGGGCACCTCAGCTTATCCTCAAACTTTGGCCAGCATCTTCATTCACTCTCAGAACAGCCACTTCCACTTCCCCATCCATACGGCATGTATTTGTCCACGGGAGTTGCATCTTTCTCATTTTTCAATACCATGGAAATATCTAAGTATTTATATTTAAGTTCCCAGACTGGCCAGGGTACAGTAGCTTATTTTGGCTGCCCCACAGACCCTAGTTAGAAAGGCATACAATAGTAAGTTAGAGAGAACTTTAGCAAAAACCTGTTCTCACTCAACCAGAGATGAAAGCAGATTTAGACGAAGGCATGACCCTTAAAAAGGCAGTTCATGGGCATATGCAAAAAGCAGAGTCCCGTGCCATCAGCCCTTCCAAACCTCACACCTGTGGCAGCCTGGAGCCATACATGAAACCATGAGCACTTCCCAAATAGATGGGAATAAGGGAGAAAGAAATAACACTCTGCATTGTGTGGGTGATTGATGTGTGACTCCCAGATTAGTTGAATTAGTAAAACTGTGGCCTAATTAAACCTTCTCTCTTGCATCTTGTCAGAATTCCAGCATATCTGGGACACTGAATGGCACCAGTGAGCAGGGTGGAAGCTGCCAAGGATCACTTTGCTTGCCAGGCTTCATTTTTAACATTATTTTGCATAATATCAGGGTGCAATCAATTTTGTATTGTATCTGTACAAAAGCTGAGATTTTGATGATATCAACAGAGAATATAACATAGCCCAAAGATTTGTTAAAGCAATTATACAAGTCAAATTCTTAAACCAGGTATTACACGTGGAAACAAACTGTTCTGGGAATATATGTTCCCTAAACAGTTAATATCTCATTTTCCCACTGTTCAAAATTCAGGGCACATTCTGCTCAGCTTATAATATGGTATTACTTTACTTGATTTGCACTGATTTACATTACTATCCGTTTTTATGCAAAAAATGCAGAACTTAACGACCTCATTATCACCAGAAAATAATTATCTTGCAGATTTCCCCAAGAAGCCATGAGTTCATGCAATACAAACAAAACCAGTTCTGTCACAAGCAACAGACACCTGCATCTACCCCCCATTCAACAGGAGCGGTGTGTAACATGGAGATGGTGCTGCATGCAACATCCGTCTAGGTCATTTTGGAACTAGTAGATGTGTCTAAAAGCAGAGAAAGCTGTACGACATAAAAAGGTAACCAGAAAGCAAAGACAGACTGCATAAAGAGAGGTTTGCTGCCCATGATGTAACCAAGCTCCTGCATACAGTTCAAAAATGTCAGAAACAGCAAAGGCTACTGGCAAGGTTTTACTGAACTCCTCTATTTAAGATATTCAGCAATTCCACCTCTCCTGAGGTGGAATTACAAAATTCCCTATTACAAAATAAGTATTTAAATTTGGCCCATAATCAACAGCCAAACCCATCCAGAATGCCAAGACCATCATTGGCATTGAGCTTGTATATTTGTGGCAGACAGGACAGAGTGTGGACTCACCATCAGTCTCGTTATCCTGATGCATGCCTTTTGCATGGCACAATTTTCTTAGGTCTAAAAGCTATGCCAAATTTTCTGTTCCTCTGTATAATTACTGGGAAACATTTTTGTTTGAATTTGGAAGAGCTGGGGAAAAGAAAGATAAGGCTTACACCATGGTCGCACTAGTGCCCTGTCCATGAGGACTAACGACACTCTCCTGGAAGGGCCTGCTCACATCTTCCCTTATGGGCAAAAATTAAACACCAGCAAAGATGCATTCCTGGTGCAGGAAGAAAGCTTCTTCGTAATTTTAGGCTTTTCCCTGTCTGACGTTAATATATGCACAGTCGGAGTAGCTACAGTTGCTGCCATCAATATATTCCTGAAGCACTCTCCATGTCTGTCAATACTTCCCAATTCAACAGACTTGAGTAAGAGCATCACTCACGCTTTTGCTCTGGCTGGCAAAATGGGGCTACATTACCAGTCAGAAAATGTCTTTTGAAAAACACCAAGAAACAGTCATATCAGCACTTCTGTTAGGAACAGAAGTCGTCTCTTGACTTCCAAGAACTAAGTTTTGGCCACAAGCCTAAATCAGCAACTACTCCAGACAGAACATGTGACAAAAAATATGTCACAAGGGAGGAAAAAAAATAAGGAATGCCACAAAGTAAGTCTCTCCCTCTGCCTCGAGTGGAAAAAAAAAAAAAAAGAAAAAAAAAGAAAAAAAAACACTAAGAAATGCTCTGAGAGAATAGTCGTGCTACAGGTTTATAGATCAGTCCTTGAGTCATACTAAATACCACCAAAGCCACCAATGCTCTTACATCTACATTTGTTGCATTGCCTTGTCCTAAGATGTGCTCAAACTGAGACCTACATTGGCCTATTATATCAGCGACAGAGTGAGAAATCAGTTCATTAGTCCAGTATGGCTAAGATACAACCAGAGTTAAACCAAAAGCAGAACAAGGCTTATGAAAAATAATCCTTTAATGAACTAGCTTCGTTTGGTTTATCACTTCATGAAAAATACCGTTCAACTGAATGTATTCATTATGTAAATATATCAAAAATTCCCTTAATTTTTAAGCACACTGTGGACTGACAGTGAGTCACTTGCTATTGAGCATTCAAATACTTGATCTTTAAGAAGTCTGTGAAGTGAATGGAAAGATGTGGCAAGATAGAATTTCTTTCTGCCCTACAGGATAAGTGTAATACGGTCACTAGAAAGTTTTACATAAAGCCCTAAGGCTCTGAGTCTTACTGTGAAAGAACTAGCAATTTATGGTAAAGCAATAGATAAAGAGAATCACGAAAACTTTTTTTTTTTGCACCCTTCTTCCCCCTCCCCCAACTCCTTTTCTGGGCCCCTTGTGCTTTGCCTGAGGCATCATTCCAGGAAAAGTTAGGCTGTTGTAAGATTTATTGGATGGGACCAGAGTTTGAATGCAATTTTCTCTCGTCACATTCACACAAAGATATTGCATCCTCCTGCACTTCCTAGCTAAGAAAGGCATATTTAATTGCTTCTGTGCCCGGGTTCTGGTTGGGGGTTTTGGGAACTCGCTTCTATCACTGTGTCAAGTAATACCACGGCACTACATACAGTTCTGCTCCCAGTGTGCAGACTGAAGTGTGGAAACTTAAAATTTGTTTACTGGGAGCACTGATGTGCGCAAAATTTGATTGCTTCAATGTTCTCAGAAAGCAAAACAGAAGTTGGACAGTGTCTACAGTAACTTTGTTTTTAAAAATCAAGAAAGCAATCTAAGAACTAGGAAATTTTCTAACCCAGGTAAATCAAATCCAGTTCTATATGATATTTAAACTAAACTCAGTAAATAAGACCAACTATGTCCAAGAATGCACTAATCCCTGACAATGCATTAAACTGCAGCTGGATATCATAACAACTTAAAGTAGTTATATAAACATACCTATTTATCTACATAGAAATATAAAATGTCAACATTTATAAGGACATATTTCTTCCTTACCATTTGGAGCCTTCAGCTTTAACTGTGACTGGAACCTTCCCAGTTTTGTAAGAAGTGCTGGGCTGGCAGGCTAAGATCATAATTGACTGCAGTCACTGGCAGCCCAGGACAGAGTCCCATATTTCCCCCTGATCTACTCTTAGGTGATTTCTTTAGGAATGAGGGAAGAGCAGGGGGAAAAACCAAAAACAAACACCATACACCTTTGCTAGGTCTACGAAAAGCTATGGCAACATTTTCCCATCACCTGGACTATCAAAATACAATTCTTAGAGCGAACATTTGAGAGCTATCATCAGGTAGACTACTGAATGCCCAGGCTATCAGATGCCTGAAATAAATTACCTGAGGGAGTGCTGCAGACTTTGAGTACAAAACAGAATTTGGGGTGTGTGTGGTGGTTATTAAAATGGGCCTCTCCCTTCAAGCACCCTTTCAAGTTTCCCCACAGGCTGTAGATACCAGGTAGCAAGAAAGAAATTGAAGTTCTCCTTAGCAACCCAAACCAATCAACATTTGTAACACTTGCTGTTGATCAATACCTGAGGCACCTTGCCTTCTCCCTACATTTAGTACTATCCACCTAGAAAAAAGCATAAGCTAAAAACTGGCCAGAAAAAAAAAAAAAAAAAGATTTATAAGTTTCTTCTTCTATTTATCACATCTGACTGACAGGAATTAAAACATAAAAAATACATTATATCTAGAGCAAACACTTGACTACAAGGAAATTACATGATAGAATGAAGCAGTTTATGAATATTATGCCTAATCCTTCATTCTTCCTAATATCTCACTGTCATCCCTGACATGAACTAAACCAAAGCAACATCAACAAATCCTCAAGTAGCAATCCCAGTGATGTGTTATGAAATCTATTTTTCAAATGAAGCGGTATTATATCAGTAATTGTCCTCTGTGATGGGTGTTTAGGAGATTATTTTACTGATTGCTAATGAGATAACTATCCCTATATATTCTGATCTGAAAACACCTATGAGTTACTATTACTGCTGTTGTTCATACCTTGAAAATACCTGGCCTGTGACATCTTTGAATGCATTGCTTCAGAAGCCATAACTGAATGTTTGTTAATTTTAGCCTCAAACTGCATCTCTCTCTCTCTCATGTCGGAAGACCACATTTTTATGAGAGAAGAGACCACACTATGCAAAACCGCCCCCCTTAGCAACACTAGCACATGATTCACCACCAAGCTAAAGGCCACGTCTTTTTTTCCAGTGACACCTTCATGCTCTCAGTGCTTTAACTACTCCATGTCAAAAGGAGGCTTTGCCACTGGCTTAAGTGAAGCGTGGATTTTCCCTCAGAGGCTTTCTGAACAACAATTTCACTTATTAGCAAGATTTTGGTTGTGAATCTGAAATCAAGAAAAAAAACACTCAAAACTATAGACCTACATAGCCTATATTCATATCTTGAGGACAAGAACATTGGTTCCTGCAGCAGCAATTAAATATCCCTTTCTTAGCTAGACAATACGGTTCTCTGCAAATCTGCAGGGGAAGAAAATGAAATAACTATTTTATTATATTTTAATATTCATGGCATAACAAAAGAACAAGTAATATACTTTCATTTCCACATCCCTAAGTGGCCAACATATGAAATGCACCTTCTCATCTCCTAGGACTCAGTGATTTTAGACTAGAAGAGGTGGGAAAAAAGGCTTGGAAGATGATAATGTCACATTGTGCTCTTTCTGGCTACCTGTAAAGCAACAAAATCTCTGATCAGAGCAGCACAGGTAGAATTAAAAAAGTGAAAAAATGGACCTGAGTTAGTTCTTTTTTTAGGTACTACTGGGTGGCACAACCATAGGCCAAATATTACAGCATTGCCATATGAAAACACGTCATTATAGGTTCTCCTTCAGTAGCTGAGGAGCAGTATTTGCATAAATGCATTCAATCACCTTCAGATCCATGTGGGGTGAAGAATTACAGGCAATGACCATTGATACTCCCAAAGCACTGCTACGAACTCAGGAACTGTGCTGGGATTAAGCCCTGTATATAGTACTATATTACTATATTAAGCACCATCTAGAGCAAGCTGGACAAAGGGGACTGAACCCCCTGGTTTCTTCCCGATCCCCCCCCCACGTTTGTTGTTTTTTTTTTGAGGTAAAGCTGATGTCTGAGAACAGGAGATCGGGTACATTGCTGATAGCAGATTCCTCAGCAGAAGACAGCAGAGCCAGTTGTCTGAGAAGAGCCAGAAAGTAACTTGTTTAGAAAATATCATAAAGGAATTAGGATTTAACTGTTTTGATAGAGAGAAGTTGTCCTGTAAAATTCTACAGGATTAATTTCTATTTCAGTGTTGACACTGAGAGGACAAAAAACTATGACCATGTACTTTTCAGGGAAAACAGATAGGTCTTCATTTCACTAAATCATTAACCACATAATAATGAATGCTTTAGACTCGTTCCAGAGGTTAAAGTTTATTCCCATTTAAAATACAACACCTCTCCCACAAACTTCTTCATGAACACACCAAAAAACTAACAGGGTCTAGTTACACTGGAGTGTAGATGTACTGAAACATGAAATAGACAACTCATTTAACATGGAAAAATCTAATTGAGATGATGATGGAGGGGGGGGAGGAGGGGTGTGAATCTTAGCAAGAAGTATTGCATTCAGAAAAAAAAAAACCACAACCAAAACAAAACCACCAAGGAGACAAATCAAGATTGATTAAGCTATATTAAGGGAATAAGAGCTCCTAAAGTTGTTGTCTGAGGTAAGAAAATCAAAGACCATCTCCATCTCCCAAGGTGTTTGCAACTGAAGAATCTTGAATCTGACATTCAAAAAGAGTCATGGTCTTAATGGCAGGATATATAGTTTTAGCCTGATACAGTTCTTGTAACAGCACATTCACAAGACACATTTTCTATGAAATGTCAGCCTCCTGATTAACAAACCTGTGCAGTTAAGTTTAAATGCATATGGTAGTGAATAGTTTTTTAACCCCAAAACTATATAACTGGTGCAAACTAAAAGAGACAAATGTTAAAATAAAACTATAAAATTGACATTCAAGTTCACAAAGGAAAATATAGACTATTAGAGTGGTAGAAGTTTTTTTTCCCCCCTACAAAATAAGAAACATTTTGATGTAAAACAGCATTTTTTTTCCAGATAATATCATTCTAACTTCAGATTTATGATAGAGGCTCATGTAATTTATGCCTCAAGTTTATCATTCTCCTCACTTCCAAATATCCCAGGATATTTACTAAATTCAGTGATTACACTTTACAGTAGAGAAACCTTAGCCTAGGTTTCTTGCATTTTTATCAGTATGTTCTTTGCTAAGTTACTCAAACTCAGATGAAAGTTATAAAGTCTTCCTCTCATCCCTTCAGGGAAGGCCCAAATTGGGACCACTTTCACAATGTAACAAAGTAAACTAGGAAACATAAGAAGGGTTCATTATTTTTATAATCTTATTTATTGTTGATAATATATTACCTGCCAAATATAGTATTTTAATTTCTCTTAAATGAAGAATCAATTGAAATATAAAATTTACTCAATATTACTATTAATCTGACTTAGCAACTGAAAACAGATTTTACCCAATGAGTCTTAAGGTTTGGTGGTTTGTTTGTTTGTTTTTCTTTTTTTTTTGGCAAATTACATTCAAATGTTTTTTATATCTGTTCTTTAACAGATACAGCAATCACAAAGCTGTAATCCGGCTGGAAACATAACCATGACACCAGAAGGCAAACTGATTACATCTTACAAGATCTACACTTCCATCTAAATATGTTTCAGTAGCAAAACTCACTTCAGACGAGTTCTGAGCCTATTTTCCCTGTAATTTCTCAGCAGGAATCAACATAAGCAATACTTTGATGATCATATTTCTGTAGGATTACCTATAGGCAGTACCTTTCTTTGCCTCTAGACAAAATAAAATAAATTAACACATTCTCAGAAAGGCAATTCCAAAGGACTGAAATATGTCCTGTGCCTTTGTGGGAATGTATCCATTCCTATTTTTTTCATACATATATATTAGGCTGCTGTTTGTTTGTTTGTTTGTTTTTAAAAAAAAAACAACAAAAGGGTAGAAGAGTTTCCCTTCATTTCAACAACAATGGTCCTTTTGGGGTTTCTTTCCTGCATGTTTCTTTTACCGCCATCCTTTCATGACCAATCTTACAGTTATTTTCCTACCCCAAAACAATTTTAATAGCTCTCCTCCTCCCCGAGAAGAAATCCCATCTAGCGGAAGGCACCAAGAGCCTGCTGCACAGGAACTCCTGTATGCCAAGCACTGCTCCATGAATGAATTCCTCTAATTCTGCGGAAGTCACTCTGCTGATCTTACTCTGTCTGCCTGCTTGCATTTTGCATCGACTCAAATGCTGATTGCATCTGCTCACTCCACTTAAAAATCAGGATTTCACTCTTATGCCCAGCAGTAATATCTCAGAATGGATTAGTCATTTAAGATCAGCTATGCTGAAGTAGTGATGCACCTCTCCAAAACCAAGTGAAACTACAGCTAATATTGACTGCTCATTTCATGTCTCAATGAACTTAATTTGTACAATAACATTAAAATAAACATACCCTCATGGCTTCAATGTATATGGTAAAAGTCCCAACATCCCCAGCTCAACGCATTCCCTCCCACAGACCTCTTACACAGAAAGGAGGGGCACACATAGAGTTGGGCCACCTAAACCATAGGGCGGGTTTCCCACCGTCAAAGGCGATACCCAAATTCTTCCTCCAGTGGTGCTAGGGGACACAGGCTGTGCTCTGCTTAAGAAAGGGTATCATCAGCAGGCTCACACTGCACCCAGTAGCCCAGCATCTTCTATACTGCTTCGTGACAGCTTCTGCAAGTAGAAATACCTTACTCTACCACCTACAGGTTTTAGGGACTCATCTGATCCAATGTACAAACACTCCCTTAGAATTAAGTGACAAAGTTTGGCACCCAATCTGGCACAACACTGAGAATTTTGGACTTCCTGAAAAATCAGATGTCGTGGAGTTAAATTCAGTTCTGTGACATTAACATTTCTCAAATTAATTAAAATCGAATCTCAGAAAAATGATAACCCCCCCCCCCCCAACCCCTTCAGATGCACCTGTATAAACCCAGAACAATCCTTTGATTAAATTACTAGGAAAATTTGTTCTGTTGGACCAGGACATCTCCAAAACTAAAATTGATTTTAGCACCTCATTGACTGCATTTAAACAGACATTTAACATGATGACAATAAAAATCTCTCTTCCTATGTACATGCAGCTACACATAACTATTACCAATGATGTGTGTTCATTTCACTAGCATTATTTTGGAGTTTAAAATTATTTGTAACCAAAGCAATTTTGTATGGTTTGAGGGATCTTATGCAGGTCTTAATTGTCTAAGTTCCACAATGTCTAAAAACAGATGATAACCGGACTTCAAAATGAACGTGAGTTCTCAGGACTGATATGTGATAAACTCCTGAAGGCAATATATCATCAACATTCAAAAGGTATCTGTCTTCTCAACTTGCCTAATTATGTACTTTATTTAGCTGGAATTTTGAAACTTCAAATTCAGCAGAAGTCACATAGATTCATTAATTTTAAAGAAAGTCATATCTAGGAAAAAAATACTAATATAAATTCATATAATCCATGTCTTTGTTCCTTTGCATTGAACAACATAATGCAAACATTTGATGCTTTAGTTTCTAACTAGTCAATATATTATTTAATATGATATGATTCCAAACTGTAACTGCACAACACCGAATTGACATTCTAAATAGTCTTTGCTGTTGAGAGACAAGCTAAAAAAACTGAAAGTCTGAATTGTGAATGAAGCTACTTTCAGACATGATGCTGCTGGAGTTACAAGCTACTGTACAGATTTGGTAAAAAAAAAAAAAAAAAAAAAATTACCATCACCAAGGCTGCCACTAAACATGAGAAGTAATCATATACAGTTTTATTCCATTAGTCAAAGCATCTGTGAGTGGCTCGGAACACAAAGATTAGAGAGAGAGAAACACTATGGCATTTGGAAGAACAAAAACAGTCTTGACCAAAACCAACACGATGCATTTTCTATGTTGTCACTGTTTAGAAAGCAAATTGATGAATGAGTGATAAAACAGTGAGGCTTGTATTAATTTTCAGATGTGACAAATTAGGACAAGAAATACTAGTCAAAATTACTGCCAGTTCCATTACTAGAAAGACTTCTAGTAACACAGATTAGATATTTTCCCAGTATTGTAAGGTCCTTGATAGTGTCTACTTTGATTAGAAGCACAATGGAATTGGAGACAAATAATCTATTCTGTGATTTCCCCATGGCTAACACAGTAGGACTCTATTTTTTATTGACCTCTGGGTGCTCTCTTAATAGAAAATGACTGCAAGTAGTGAAACGATTAAAAAAAAAATAGCCCTACTTCTAAATATACCATCACAAACTTGTCAGAAGCTCAGGTCTGTATCTGAGTTTTGCTGCTTGAACCTCTAAATACAGAAAGAGAACAAATGCCTATGGCATAATTGAAACATCTAGCTAGAATTTTCGAGTTCTATTTGTAGAAACTGTAAATAGATTTGCTATGTTTTTAGAAAACGTTGTTCAGGGATACAGAATACCAGTTTTCTCAAATTGGCTTTTGCCTTTGAAAAGCTCATAGGTTTTATCTGCCAAATAAACATTAAAAATGAACAAAAACCTTACATGTTAAGATGCAAAGGTATATTCAGAAGAATTTTCAAGACAAGCAAATTGAAAACACTTAAGAATGCACTGGGTATTGTAAAGTATGTCTCATATCCATTTCAAACCATTCTCAATTTAAATAAAGCTTACCAAAATGGATGCTTATTTCCTTACTCTCACCAGGCTGATGTGAAACAGCTTTTCTCTTGTTCCCTCTTTGCTCTGATCCGAATGTTTAATGCTATATTTTATTTCTCCTTTTTTAATCTCCCCTTCAGATAATCCCTTGGACATACGTTAGCTGTCTCAAAGTTTTTCCCTCAGTTTTGCTACATTTCAGCTCTACAAGAACACACAGCTATTTGAGTCCTAAGGAAACAATATATAAAACAGTGGACCAAACCGTCCTGGTCAGTTAGCTAGTTACCACAGCAGAAAAGCAGTGAAGGTGGACACTAAGCCAAACTTTTTTTGAAGCCAGGATACGTTAAAAAAAAAAAAAAACAAACAAAAAACGCATTTCCATGGCAATAGTGTAGATAGCTTCAGGTTTCTGAAAGATTTCCCTGCTGGGCAGCTCATTAACAAGTCAGGGATATTGACTCAGGCAGATTCCCTGGTTTTAACAAGTGAACAGCGAAAGAGTGGTACAGACTGGAGATGGATGAGAGATTTAAATGTATTGACTATTAGGTCAGGTTTGAAGGACACAGCTGAATGAATGCTTGCTAATTTTGTAAGGTTCATCTCAGACTGGTCTTGGAAAGCACTTCAGAAAGTCCTTCAGCAGAAAGAAGGCAGCAGACAACATCCTTTACTGTGATCCACCACCACCTTTTACGTATTTTACCTACCTTACATATTCTTTACCCCTAATTAGAGTTAATACTTTATGAAACAAAGGACAGGGGCTCTTTGCTCTTTAACAAACTACCCACACTTTCAAGGGTCTTCCTTCCTTCTCCTGGTAGCTTCATTTCCATAAAAGCCTTTAAGACAACCCATCTGCCTTCTGGAAAACTTAGCTTAGCAAACTGTCTAACAGATCAATAGGTTTGCCCAGCACAAGTTCCCTTTAAAAAGACCACACTGACTCCTCTCTTGCCTACTGTATTTAGCCCTGTGTTCCCCCATTCACCATTTGCTATGGTTTCTGCTCATCTGTCCCATGAATTCTTCAGCCTGAACTGGTGATGGTTTCAGCTCTCACCTGGAGTAGCCCTGGTATCCGAAAGAGGTACAAAAGTTTTAAGTGAGAAGCTTCATGTCCCATCCCAATTAGTACCTTATCTAGGCTACTTCATATTTGAATTACCTAAAAACCCTTCAGTGATTAATATGTGATATTGGATATTTATTAACATTGATTTTGCCTGTTTATCTGTAATTTTTTCTACCAGCTCTTCAATCAGAACCTCTGATAACACCCTCAGAGGATTGTGTTAGCAACAAATATAAATTCACAGCTCAATTTACTTCCAAACTTCTTCAACCAAAGTTTTCTCCATTGGCATTTCTACACAGATTTAAACAATAGAGACAATTAAGAGATTTCCAACCCCCCTCTCTGAGTACACCTGATTGCCAGTCCATTAAGTTTCTAATTCTCCCTGATAAAACCAAAGCCTTATGGAAGACCATAGTAGACAACAAAATCCCTAAAAAAGGTTTCTTTGTGAGCTGTACTGCCATCTACTGAATGGCAACTCTAAACTTTGAGGTAATTCTTTGCTATACATCTAGCAGTATTTTGAAAATTTAAGTAATGCATTCATACCTCATAGTGCCATCTTGTCTTCCATCTTGGCCTGTGAATAGCTGACAGCAAGAAACACCATGCAAGCAAAACATGCAGGCGTTATGTGAGCATAGCTATCAGAAGTGGCTAGCAATTCTGGATGTTCAAGTTTAGAGGTCTCAAAAGGACTGCTTTTCAGATGGCAGGTGCTTAACTTCTTAAAGCCATTTTAAGACATCTTAAACTGACTTCTCAGACACTCAGACTTACCATTTACTTTTCAAAATGTCAGCCTCAGTACTGCAGATAGCTTAATGCCAAAAAAAGCCTTTTTGCTTTCTAAAGCAGCTTAGATTAAAGTTATGTAATATAGCAGATAACCACGAGCACTTCAGGAACAGAAAAGCTTTGTAATATTTCAATATACTGTGAATTTTGTTTACAATTGGCACAGTTCCTTTCACTGTGCGCAAATAATTGTTTTCTCCCGTACCGCAGTGAATCAAGGACATGGCAAATCAAGATATATAGCTTTATGGAAGCAAAGTTTTTGCTAGTATTGTGCCTGATACATTAGAAATTATCATCTAAATATCATGTATTGTTTTACATTCTTCTCAGTCTATTAAAAATAGAGAAATATAAGAAATCATATACCAACTGAGCAAGTACACGTTAGGCGTAATTGCTTTATATTGGAAGTCAGGGCATAGATAAATCATTAGATGCTACATTGAGAACTGGCCTGAATTTAAGATATTAACTGGAATTGGGATTGTTTTGAGTGACAAACAGAAAAAAAAGCAAATGCAAAAAAACTAAGAGAACTGGTCAACAGAAGTAGAGGTTTTCCTTTCTTTTTTCCTGCAAGAATTAAATGTATTGGAAAAACGAAGAGAAATCAAATTAGGTCAAACCACTGAGCTGAAAAGCCAAGTGGAGTTAACAGATTTCAAGAGTTTGTTTAGCAAGATAAATGACTATACCATCTTTTAACTCTGACCACTGAGATGTTCTGCAGCCAAAACTCTTTTTGTAAATCTATCATATTACAGTTTAAATACTCTACACCACTCCCAAAGACAAAGGAATTACAGGTTGAATAACCTGGAGGAAACCAACAGCTACCTACCTACCTCATGGGCCAAGACTGCTGTACAGAAAGATCGCAAAACTGTTTGCGTCTATAGGAAAAATGTGAAAGAACTCAAGGCTTCCAGGAAAACATCCCAAGAGCATCAAGCATCAGGTCCCTTTCCTGCAACAACAGAAATCTCATCCACACTGGAGCTTGCTTCCAGTATTGCATGAAGAGGGATGGGAAAAAGGATACTGAGTTCATGCTCCACCAAGTTCAGTCAGCTCCACTGACATTTGAGCTGATTCCTCAGAGTCCATCTAGGCTTACAACCTGATAAAAGCATATTCCTGGCAAGCAGCTCACACCTTAAAACTGAGAAAGCAACACTCTTTTACAACCAAGAAACAGCAGTCCTTTTAAGCCTCAGGTCTATAAAATTCAATCACTGTGGTATACTGCCATCTTAAATAAAAGGAATGTATAACCTCTGTTTTTATAGGAAATCATGTTACAGGATACGGTATTAATTATCCATACGAAAGTCTAGTAAGAAATGTAATCAAAAGATTATACACAGATCTGAAAAAGAACTAATTACAGTAAAACCTTGATATTTTTGCTAGTAGTCTCAGTCAGGGAAAATGGATATTCATCGTGAATGTATTCCTGGCAGGTTATTCAGACAGAAGAAATATTCACAAAAGAAGCCCTGAAATAATTAATACACGAAGGACCTTTTTGATGAAACATAAATACACTCTGCTTCAATGAGATGTTGCATTCATATTTAACTGTGGAATACAAGATGAATTTAATACAACCAGCAAAACCTTAGACCAGATACAGAAATGTGGTTGCATTTAACAGTAGCAAAAAATACTTACATACTTATATTACAGAATGAGATATAGGATGATCTCATTTTGATACATTGCATCAACATCAGTGATCATCAATCATTGCACGTATTTGTTATTTATTTGTTTGTTACGGACTTGGATTCAACTTAAGGACAACTTCATCTATGCTCTTAGCTGTAAACAGTTTTCAGAGGTCGATACATAGATCCTACACGTTTAACTCACATAGCTTCAAAAGTCATAGACAAAAGATGTAACAGGCAATTGTCCAACTTCTCCTCATCAAACAAGATAGACAACTTCCCTCCCCAAGTGGATTCAAATTACCCTGAGCAATTATCATAATACACATCCTGAAGTTAGCACCAATGATATCAGCTCAATTAAGCCTCGTGTACTGTTTTTGCAGTGCTCTAAAAACAGTTTCCCTTCAGGTTGCATACATACTGATCAATACATTGTCTTCTGGTGTGAGGAAATTGGGTTTCTTCTGATGTCCATGCTTCCAAGGACTCTGCTGTGACTGTTCAGGCTACAATACATTCATATCCTACAGACTGCTCTGTGCTATGTGGATTTCAGGGAACCACAAACACAGAAAGTGTAGAATACAAGCTATTGTTACTCATACCTAATTACAGCAAAGCTATTAAAAGTAGTTTGCCGGTGTCTTTTTGGTTTGTGGCTGAACTGTTACATCTAAAGCAAATCAAACAAGACTGGGACCACCCTTCCCTTCTGCCTGCTCTTCGGTACCACTCAAGGTATTAGAAAGCCTGCCTAAGTAGGGCACATGGTGATTCCCAAAAGAGTCCCTAAGGAGGATAGAAAAGGGTACTTCCGTCCTTAAACAACAACATAAGTTCTGTGCAATAAAAAAGTAGCTTTTGAAATAGAGGTTATACTCCTCTCCTCTTGGAGCTGTTGAGATAGGAAAGCAAAAAACATGGCTGGAGCTGGTATCTGTGTGCTCGTCAGCAGGCTGCAAGCAATGATCGAAGTCCAAACTCCGCTTGTCATTTTGTACTTTTGCCTACTGTGCACTCCAACAGTTGCTCCTCTCCAGAGCACAGACTTCCCTGGTGAGACCAAGGGGGAACCCTCTGGGGTCTGCTACAGCCAGAAGAGCCTGGGCAGACCGCAGCACCTCAGGCTAAAGCCACAGGCAAACACTGGGTTTGCAGGCAAAAGTGGCTTAATTCCCCTTCAATTTACCTGTTTTTCTAAATAATATGCATCCTCAACATACATACAGGTTCACAGGTTCATTACGTTCTTTCTATTGCATGGCACCACTTACAAATCTCTGATGATACTACTAGTACTAGAAAACCAAAAGGAGCCTTGGGTTGTTCCACTAGTAATTAACAGCATATTTATCTGATGAGTATCTAACTCGAGCATCAAATGCCACAATGGCAAAAGCTCGTTTCAGTACTGTCACAAGTGCCAAGCAATTTACTGCATAACTCTTCAACCGCTCGTAACAGCACTGCTGCACAGGTCACGTCCTCCCTGCAAAAAAAAATAATCCCCAATGAACACAAGCACCAGCCTCTGAGTAAAATCTCGCTAAAGTCTCGCTGGAGAAGAGTTTTAGTAGCATGCCCTCAGATGCAGCACACTAGATCAGTTCTTCGGCATTATTTCTTTCTTCCTCCCCTGAGATCCCAGCAAAAGCAGTGCTGACGGTCGAACGAGAAATCCTGTAAGCGGGGATAACACTTCCAGCAGCATACCGCAGAGAGCTGTTGTGTGCCTGAGTTAACTGCAGCTAAGCACTGCCAGCAAGGTAGTACAGATAGCTGTTGCCTACTATTTCTTCTCCCTCCTAGATTTTCCTAAAAAATAAAAATGAATGACTCTGTTGAAGTTGTAGAAAAACTATGCCAAATGAAGGCATATTGTCTGGAAAAAGCATTAAACTGACCCAATAACTTTTTTCTGTCTGCTGCTTGACAGCCAGAACATTACAACAACTGATTTGGGACTGTGCCCGATTTCATCCATTTGCAAGGAGCAAAAGAAAAAAAAAAAAAAAGGCATGCTTATTGGAGCATTTAGAACTTTCTTTACACTGAGCCAAGTGCATCATAAAGAGAAGAAAAATCTAATACCTACAGCAAAATAAAACAAAGATGGCTGTACATAAGCGTCGTTACACCCACCTCTCAAAATCACTGTAGTCTCATGCCAGCTCCTATGAAGCTTTTCTGATCTGATGCAGACTCTCATATTTTGATTGTTAAATGGAAACAAATTAAATCAAGTGATTTCACATGATAAAGCATTTACATGTCATTTTACAGCACAAACATTTCCTATAATTTTGATTTCTGTTTTGAAAAAGGGTGTGTAAAAAGGAAAGAGGACACTTCAGATTTTCCTGATTATCCCACTCATTTTCTTTATACTTGACTTCTAAATTAGGCAGCTGTTCATACCTCTAATCATAACCAAAATTTTATCTACAAATACAATCAAAGAATATTTCAAGATCCCCCCTGAAAAACCCCAAGACTTATTTGGTGCTTTGTATTTTTAAAATCATGCATTATATATCAAAGTAAAATAAATAAATAAATTAAAATCAATGTATGCAGTGTTCATCAATTATTAATGTGAAACAAGGCATATGAAATATATTTTGACTATATATTCTGATTCCACCTACCACTCATGGCACAAACGATTTTGCATTGTATTTATATATATATATATACACACATATGATACATAAGGACCTCCCAAAACAGGACAGTTAGGAAAAGTCTATGAAATCTTTTTTCAGCCTTTCCTTTATTATTCTGAAAAGAAACAAGTTATATTGACCTTGAAATCAAGATGTTAAAAATAATTGGCCTCTGTAGTACTTAACTACAAGCTAACTACTACTTTACTACAAGCTTTCCATGCTGTATTCATAGAAGAGATGTTTCAACTGATATTTTTCATAGCTGATCAAGTGTATTAATAACTAAGGTATACATAATATTCATCAGTTCTTTGCTGCAGTCAAATACTCTGTTTTAGTTTAATTGCACTCAAAAACATCAAAAAATCCTTGAAAAGCAAGAGAAAAAAAATCAAAATGACTGCTCTGTTTTTTTCCTTGTCCTCTTGTTCTTGTTAATCTTATTTAGTGTGCATCTGTAGAAAGGAGAACAGACACAACTGAAATAACAATTTGATCTGTATCTCAGCCAGCCAGAATCAAGAACAAGCATAAAAAGAATCAATTAGATCTTACATTTCGTTTGATCAATTAACAAGAAATATTTATCTATGATCTCCTTGATCTAAACAAGTATTAACCATCAGTTAAGACTTCAGCAATACCATACAGCTTGAAGTGAACACTGAAAACTAATTTTAGACATATCATAAATCCCTAAAATTATTACAACGCAACTATCCTTGAAAGTTCTTTACAAATTTCCTGTTGCTGCTTAGCTGCCTATTATGTATGGACTCTGTTCTGTTCTAGCCCGTACTGAATTCAGTGGAAAAAGTATTACACATAGAAGAGGCCACAGATAATCATCGGTTTGAGTTCCATTTGGACTACATCCATACTTTTGCCGCCACCTCCAACAGAGTCAAGGCACCACATTTAACACCCTCCTGTAGCTTTTCAAACAAGC
This sequence comes from Anser cygnoides, assembly GCF_040182565.1. Taxonomy (NCBI): domain Eukaryota; kingdom Metazoa; phylum Chordata; class Aves; order Anseriformes; family Anatidae; genus Anser; species Anser cygnoides. Next base: position 122,773,578 of record NC_089873.1, on the reverse strand, counting down.
TCAGCCAACTCAGACCCCCCCTAACCTTGCTTTTTGGTGAGGTGAATATTGACTATAAATGAAGATTACATAACTATATAACCACCATAAAAGACTATATAAATACAAATGAAGAAAAAGTTATTTGATGTTACATTCACAGCTATATGCCAATGTGTTTTCAATTCTCCTAGCGAATAAAAAGTCAGGTTAACATTTTCATCCTGTACGATGGTCTAGCTCAACGAATTACTTGTTGCTGCTTTTATTTTTTGCTCTCTCAGAGCTAAGAGCTATTGCCATTTCTGGTGAAGTAGGCCACCTCTCTGAAACTTGTAAGCATGCAATCATAATTTTTTTTTTGTTACTCTAGTCTTTTCTTTTTTTTCTAATCCATCATGATCCCATTTCCATGGGATTTTCAGTCTTGTTACTTAAAAAGAGTATATCATTCCCATCCCTTCTTTCCTGAAAAAGCACATTGCCGTCTTCTAAAGCAAACTTCTGTAATTTATTCTCTAAATACGGGATGAAGCAGCATACCCCATCCTTATGGAAAAACAGAGGAACTCCGTCACTGAGAAGCTGGAGGCAGAGATGCTATTCTCACCTAGCTTTAAGCATGGCATGCACTGGGGAGCACCGTGTGGCTTACAAACCCTCAGCCACCTATAAGCACCAGAAAGAAAAATATGGGGCAAAGTAAAAGTGTTGGAATATTTTGATGAGGTCAATTTTCTAAGAGAAGGAATCCTTAATTTTATGCACCCAAAAAAATTTAAATGCATTGGAAGAATTTTTTTCCTTTGTTTCCACAAGAACAGCCTTTAGCTATAATTATAGCCTGCACAGCCATGTTTATAGTTACTTTTCCAGCCCACTCTTCTGTTTCAAACCTAGTAATGTCATTGCACCTATACTGGAAATTTCATTTATCCAGCAATCTTCAGTTATCATGGGGCACTTAATACTGAACAAAAATGGGACATTATTAGAAAATAAGATACATGTTTCACTTCTAGTGTTTTATAAACATGTAGCTTGAAAGTATGCAAAAGTTTTTATGAAACAATGAGGACACCACCCATATTGCAACTTAAAATACTCTACATCTGTGCTTGTACCATACACATTTCAAATGGTTTTTGATGGTTGCCCAAGAGTATTGTATATGTTTGACAGTAACATATGCAGTAAATATAGCAAATAGTGTATTTGTCTGCAGTGTACCTTTCACAGAAGGTATCCTTTCAGCACTCTCCATTATTATGAATTTTGGCTCTTTTTACTTCCATCCAAGTTAGCAAGTTTTACTCATACCTTTAATGACCCACTCACATAGGGTCAATTTTACACTAACCATTTGTCAATACTTCAGAAATGGTTCCTGTACTGTATGTAATCTAGCATGGGTACACAAAATTAACTTTTCTGTGCTTTCCCTAGGTATGGTTTTGGGATGGAATTCAAATTCACACCAGCTCGTTTCAGCAGCAACACCTCTAATTATGATTTCCATTCTCTTCTCAAAGATATCCCCAAACACAGGAAAATGACAGCTCAGTTACATAAACTGCCATTTGTGTAATATAAATAAGCATTTGAAAGGTTTAATTAGCAAACAAAACAGAACATAAAAAAGCACTAACAATATATTGGAATATTGTGCTATTTATTAACAATATTTATTTGCTAATATAGAAAGAATACTTAAAGCAGCATACAATTGTGCTTAGAAATAACTTTCAGTTTGATTTTCTGAGACCTAAGATGTCAGCATTCGTATTATCTCCTGACTTCATCACAACTGAATAGTCTATCAGGTAATCCAAACTTCCCTATAACCATCCCTAAGAACAGGGATTCCCTTTCCTGGTAATCTAAGTAAATTCTAGCAAGGACCACATGCAGCTCCTTCATTAGACATAGGGTCAATTTGCTTTGATTTTTTATTTTATTTTAAGGAGCCCTGAAAATATTGTCTGTTCTCCTTCATTTATTCACAGTAGTTCATTAGTGAGATTTTGCAAAGAACAAGTTACTGGGATACAGGTCGTGGTTTAAAAAATAGCATCAATTAAACATGTTTAAATGTTATTCCCTTCCTTGCAAGAAGGAAAGGATCAGTATTAGCTGTGCTTTATGTTTCCTAAATTAATACAGTAGGCTTTCACCTTGAATAATGCATGACCATTTGAATTAAAACAAAAAGCATAGAGGTTTTCTATGTCTTATTATCCATTCAGAGTTTTATGAGGAAATCCCATTATGTTTTATCCGTCAAAAACTGAGATTAATGAAAAATCCCCATATACCTTAAATGCTGCAGCATTTACAGACCTTTCAAAGCAGACTGCATCACTGTTATTTGTGCTGCTGTACCAACAGGGTTAGAGGATCTGTACTGTATTCCACATGTTAAGAAACTTCTGTCAACTGAATTTGAGCACGTTTTCCCCCTCCCTGTTTCAGGTATAGTTTGCCTTTCAGATAGGCTTTTCACCCTGCCTGAAGTACAGGAAACTACCATTTTCTGGGACAGAAGTGTGGTTTAGGGCCTTGATGTACACATCTGCATTGAGAGCTGCACATCTGCATTGAGAGCTGGGGTGAGGGGGGCTGCAAATCCTCTTACATTAAGTATCTTCAGCATGAAAGAATCCAGTTTTCATTCATGGGAGGGACCAGACTAAGAGAGACAGGAATCCCTCTCTTCTCATGTAAGTCCTTCTAGACAGCGAGCATAAGCCCTGTGCATTCAAAGACACCTGGAAAAGCATTAACAGCGATGAAAAAGCAGTATTTTCCTCCTCTTGTGCATATTTTCTACGTGCAAATGCAGCAATGGTGGACAACTGAAAGAGTCTCTTAAATGAAACGCTCCACATATAAAGACAGGCTCCAGACAGATCTCCTGTGTTTCTCTGTTCTCACATTTCTTCATTACTTATTGTTGAAAGTTTAGAGGTGTCACGTACAGCAGTCTCATGTTTATGATATCCTGTGTGAGCTATTAGATTTCAGTGGAGCTTCCATAGCCCTGCAATTTTAAAGAAATGTCGCGTCAATCCGTGCACACTAGTGAAATTTCATAGGCACTTAGTATTGTTTAAGTTAGGGGAGCAAACTGCTATGAGAAAAGGTACAATCATACATTAAATAGGGCAAATGATTATTTTTTGAATCAAAACATTTAAGTAGACACATTCAACAGAAGGGCCGTGGTGATGAAGGCATGTTCTGTTCACAAGCACATAAATATATACGGTTCTCACGGCAGCCTTCAGTCACTACATACCACCACCACCCGACATACATGTCCCCTGGCCTAAGGCTTGTGGAAGAGCAGTCTGCTCCAAGCAGCTCCACAAAGCATATAACATAGCATGACTGAGAACATTAGGGGATAATATTCTGTACTTTCAGAGGAAACAGGTACACACTGTCGCATTTTCCAGACTTTTTTTTTTCTTCCTGCACATACACTCTAGTCTCTTAAAGCCTCATTTATATTACTGAATAGCAGGTTCAAATTATTGTCATGAATTCAGCAAGGTACCTGCAGCCTGATACATTCCTATCTACCCCAAAATTAGATGTGCATTCAATCATGCACTTTGTAAAACATATTTTATGCTTCTATGTAATTTGCACAACTTATTATCAGGTTTACTGTCAGAGACAAGAGAAAAACTGTTCAACTAAGAAAATAATTCATTTTTCCCTTTATTTTGTGAGGGAGGAACACAGAAAAATATGAAAAAGGTGATAAGCATGTATTACTGATTTTAAATATTACAGGAATTTATTCAAGGACTTTGAAACGTCACTGACACCAGTCTGAAATTATTATTTTGATACTCTATCCAGTAAAATCTAAAGGTGTATTAGTGCTGTATGATACTTCCCAAGCAATTGCTTCCCCACATTCTTTGTCAATTGGATTTTTTTCTCCTAAATATAATTTACAGCTTGCTTTCTTTTGTATATTTTAAATCTATTAGTAGTTATCTCATTGAATCTCCCCAACTCCATAATGATCAAATCTATTACATCTTGATTAAATGCATGCTTTCTTAAATGAATAACACTCTTGAAGAAAATAAGTTTTTATGCATTTCTATTTACTTCTCAAACTTTGCAGCTACAGGTAGGAAAATTAAATGTACGTAGAAAGTATTTTTTGAACACATACAGAACAACAGAAAGAAGTGGAAAACTCAAATATCAAAATGTAGATACTGTCTAAGGAAAAGTGCTTTCATTGGTCACAATGATGCTGTTTCAGAAGTTGTAAAAATAAGTCAGAAGAGTTAAAGATGAACAGGAAGTTCTAATTTTACTTGCAAGATCTGTCTTCATATCATAGGGAGGTGGCACAACAGAGAGAGTTTGAGCCAGTGGTGGTCTTAATGGCAGTTGCCAGGGGAGGTTCAGGTTGGAAATGAGGAGACATTTCTTCTCAGAAAGACCAGTCAGGCATTAAAACGGGTTGCCCAGGGAGGTGGTGGAGTCACTTTCCTTGGGCATGTTCAAGAAAGGGTTGGACCTGGTGCTTAGGGGCATGGTTTAGTGGGTGACATTGGTGGTAGGGTGATATTTGGACCAGATGATCTTGGAGGTCTTTTCCAACCTTAATGATTCTATGAAATCCACCACAAATACCAGCCGTGCTGTAGCTCCGCACCCCTCTGAGAACTGGTTCATGCCCGTCCATGGGAGCTGCGCAGTGAGGCTGGGGGCTCCCGAGGACCCAGCCTCATGCAGAAGGTTTGGCCCTGAGCAGGCCCACCTGAACCACCCAATGATCCCCTGAGAAGACCCATAAAAGTGATGATGCACAGCTCTGAGCATCTTTAATAACATAATGGCTCCATGCCCCAGTCTGTACCATCTTCTGGTTTCTGAGCTGCTGGGATATTTCAGCCCCGTGTTTGTTATGCCTGAGCTGTGATAAGGTGTTTCTTCAACATCTTGCTCTCCTATTTATGGGTTTAATTGAATAATATAGGGAAAAATTTAGATTTATGATAACCTTTGTAAACAGCATGTATGCTTTTATTGTGTAGTCATACAATTTATTGTGGAAGTGATTAATACATTCAATATGTGTTTCCTCCTAACGACTACTTAGCAATTGATTCGTAACGCTATCGTGGCATTTTCCAACAAAACACCAGTGGAATCGTGGGGAAATTGACTCTCACAACTGTGTGCTTTAACATGTAATCAGTTATAACTGCTTTGTGTTCCACTTAGGCAATAAGCAAATACAATATTGTGTAATAAGTCATGCCCGCTGTGTTGCTAGGTGCTATACTAATGACTATTCTTAACATATGTATAAATTATTATTACACCCTAACTCAGTTCCTGCAGTGCTGTTTTTACAATTTCCCTGCTTTTAAGTACAAGTGGAAAAATTCAAATTAAAGGAAATTCTTTATACAACAACATGAAGTTTGTTAGCAAGCAAAACCACTGAAAAAAAAATGCTACCACTGTTTAAATTTATATAAAATACAGAGAATGTAATAAAATAAGAATTCAAGAAGCTACAAGCAGCATTTAATAGCAGCTTCCAGGCTGGGACCCAAGTGTCCTAGACACAAGCAATGCATATAAGCCCTTACTGTTCCTACTCCAACATTTTTCACCCAGGAGATGATATTAAGATTAAAAATAATCCCCTACACATGCACTGAACAGAGTAGCAAATGCATATAAGATGGTTTTGGTTTCTCAGCTTGGATAAGTTACTTCTCCCACAGCTTAACCTGCCCACATCTCCCTGAAAGACAAACCAGAGAGGTGGAAAACAGCAGTTTAGGTCTAGCCGACGTTTTTTTAGGTTGAGAATAATCTGTTCGAGCATTCAGTGCTACATTAACAAAACCGTGGCCTGCCGCTGAAAACATCTCTTCTGTCTCAAGCTTTGATCTCTTCCATGCTCTAATTAATAAAACACGGGGTGCTGTTTTTTAATGTCTGTAACAACCATCTAGAAAAGTGAGACAACTGATGAAGACAGTGTGACCACAAAGAAGTAGACAAGATTTCACCACTCTTCCAAACAAAATACAACCAAATCAAGCCTTGCATTCAATCAGTGCAGGCATACAGAAGATTAAATTTTCATAGAGAAAAATCTACCTTGTCACTTTTATTAAAACAGGGTTTTGATGCCAAACAAACCTATGTTAAATGCCATGAAAACTAGGCCTAAGAGAATATGCGCCTGGGAGATCAATATGTGAATGAGCAACTGAGTCATGCACTGCATCCAAATGAGAAGGAACATCATGCATAATGCATCTGTTATCCTTCCACAAAAGCAGATGAAAAGTCCTCAGAAAACAGCAGGCTTTCTTCTTACATAGCAGGCAGGTAAACTGGTTCCGTTTATGACTAACGAGGTTTTCTGAAATACAGAAGACCAGTTGACTCTCCAAGTAGCGTGAAAGAACCAACTCCTGACATGAACCTCTCAACATAATCAGGTGAAACACCAAAAGGAAATCAGACAACCTCTTCCAGTTGACATCTACTGATTTTTATTTTTTTTTTGAAATAATTTCAAGTAGTAGGAACAACAAAACTGTGATCACTATTTCGTGGACTCAAGAGTACAGTTCTTCCCACGCTGAAAGCATGACCTCGCAGCACTCCAACAAAAGCCACTGGTTTCAGAGATCTGAGGCCACTCTGTTAGCAGCAGTTTTCTTTGTGCATGCAGCTGCTTTTAAAAGCCTTACACTGAGTTGATACATACTAGTTGCTACTGATATATTGCACAGGCCATTAAGACAGCCCATTTCTTTGAATCTTAACTCCAAACAACAATATAATTTCAGTTAAATGCACACAGCGAGATAACTATCACATATTATAGTAGTATGGAATCCTTTGAGAAACAGGGAAGAATACTAGAGCAATAAAGTGAATTATTGCTGCAAAGGAACAACAGCACAGTACATCTACTTGCTCAGTAAACAGCAAACAACACAAATTGAAGTGAGGTTGTTTCCAGCGATTTTGTCTCAGATGCATTATATTTAACTGCACAAATTTATGTGTTGTACCATGGAAGCTAAATTATGAAATAACTAAAAAACAAAATGAAGTTGAAAGTATACTCAAAATCTGAAAACAAAACAAACAAACAAAAAAAGACAAAGGAGTCATGAAGTAACAACAAAAAAAAATCCAGAAAAGACAATAATACAAACTGATAGGTAATACAATACAATAGATGAGGATTAACAAGACAATATGTTTTTAATTATAGTTCAGTAGAAGTGCTGCCTATTTCTCTTAATCTAGAAAGAAAGCATTTGTATTTACATGAAAAGAAAAAGTCTTTTAGTCAAACATGCAGCAAAACACCAGGAAGCAAAAGCTCTGCAGAACATCCATTTGTTGTAATACAGCAAACATTAGCTTCTGGGGGGGATCAGAAGAGAGGAATATGCACTACTTATGCACTAACACACAAAAGAACAGAGCAGCTATCCTTAAGATGGGAAGCACATGAATATGTCTGGTGATCATCAACAGATTTCTTTTAATGGAAGATCTCTAGGGAATGGCAAAAAGCAGAAGCTGGCTGATGAAATAGTCATCTTTAGTAGGTGGCTTACATGAAGCATAAAACAGCCTTCAATCTCTTGAAAACTAACTGTGACTAACAATAGCAATGAAAGACTTTTTTTCTGTTCTGATCCTGAAATTTGTTTACTAGTTTTTAGCAAACAAAAAATTTTGACAATACATAGATCACTAAATATCACTCCTGTAGGTATTTATCATTCTAAGTGCCTCTTAAAGCAAGATGGGCATCATAATAAACTGTCCTTGTGCTAAGCTCAGATATGTGCTCAAAATTTATGTACATGATTCTAACCACCCAATAACTAACTCTTCTGTTACTGTCAAGTGTTGTTTATTTTAAGATACAGGCTCTTATTTTACAGTGTAGTACATAGCCTTAATTTTTATCGAGTTCATCAGGCACTAAAGGTTCCCAATGACTTTGAAGATTAACTAGGTATTCCACAGGAAGTTATTTGCATATGCTTGCCTACACAACTCTAAGGGATTGCACCACAGTCCCCAATATGCTAAACAAACTCCTCCAGTACCGCATGCTTCACACCTTGTAAGATGCTTGCTGCCCACTTGCAAGAGCACTTCAACATGTTTTCACCGAAGTGTTTTTGTCACAGCATGGACAAGAAGCAAAAGAATCTAAGTATGTTCTCTACCATCAAAACTATTTAACAATTAAATACATAAATAAATAAAAGGAGGTAGATACTGCTTGCCTTTTTTTTTTTTTTTTATCCTGCTGGATATTTCTTAGAAAACCACCATGATATTTACATCCTTCTATTTCTTCCCTAGTCTCTTGCTAGTTCTGAAAGTGGAAACATATTTTTACTTTAAAAGTAAACTTTTTACTTTAAAAGCTTAGGAATAGACAGCCATCCTTTTGTTTCTCATTTTCAACTGCTGATTAAGCTTTTGCACTGGGGGCAATATTTTTCAGACAGAGCACTTTCAAAGTATGAACTTAACATATTTAGGATTTTTAGCTCTGAAACTACTGAAGTGGACATTGAGTTGTCAAATGGTATAAAGTAAGCTTTGCTACAACTGTGCCAGCTCACTGAGTAGGGCATCTGCCAGAAAATTACTTACCGATTTTTTGAAAGGATTCTCTGGAACTAAATCTTCCTGGCCATGGAGTTCACAGAAGGGAAAAGAGGGGCTCTCATCTTTCACTCTAAAACATTAGGTAAATGAGGCTCAGGTTTTCTTGGGAAGGACATTAAAAACCCTCTAATACAGCAAAGAAGATTTCCTCAGGACATATTTTTGAAATTCCACCAGAAGCATTGTTTCAGGTGGTTAGATCCATTGAAGTTAAATAAGAGGCCCACAAATAAATGCAACTGTTCCTACTTTGGATAAAGGAGGTGAAACAGCCAATGTGTTTGTCAAAGCAATATTTTTTTTTTATTTTTTTTTTTTTTTAGCTTTTTCCTAAATCTTGGACTGTGATGTCACTCTGCAAAGAAAAGGAAACCCTACAGAAATCAACCATACCACTGTAAAGCTGCTGATGCTGGAAGAAATTAATAGAAACTTATCTCTGGTATCCCTTTAGATTTTTCTGAAAAACTGGCAGGAAAATATGTAAAAAAAAAAAAAACCTCCAATAAAACATGCTATATTAGGCATCCAGCATTCTTTTTGCTACAGAGTATTTGTATGAAAAGAAACCATTATTTTATGTATCTGGTTAGTAGAAATAAGTATTATTAAAAAAAATACTTCCCCCTCCTCCCTTTACAAATATACAGATTATTTGGTCCAAAAACAGTCAAGAAATTCAGACACAGAGTCAAGAAGTTGACTCACATTAAGCTAAAGTCCTCAAAACACAGAGATAAAGGGACTTTGAAGAAGAAAGGCTACAGTATGAAACAGAACAAGGCTCCCTCCCTCACCATTAGCTTGACAGCTTTTCTTCCATTTCTGTGAAGGATTAAGAATAGCATTAACATTTAGACTTTGTAACAATTCTCTTATGATTTTAACTTCATCTCATTACCTTATTGAGTAATAATCATGAACCTGATACCTGAACTGAGAAAGTAGCAAGGTCCAAATATTTCAGAAGACTAAAAAAATTAAAGTCTCCAACTCTTTTGTTCATTATTTCAATTCAAATTTACTCCTGAATTTTTTGCCCAAATTGCCTTTTTTTTTTTTTTTTTTTAAACCACCTTAACTTCTAGGACATACTGACTGTCCAGAGAAATGAAAACTCACCAAGAGCTAGCCAAATTAATTGACTAATGTAAAATATCTGAAGCAACAGCAAATAAAGAAAAACATTAGAGTATCCTTAATTTCCATCAACTGCTACTAAATAACTGCTACAAAATAAGAAAAATCAAAGAAACTAAGCAAAAATTAGAATTGGCAACAGTTACAGCCTGGAGTTTATTAAAAAATGTGGTAACTCCAGCATAGTATGTGAAATACTATTTATGCAATCCTCTGAAAAAAAAGTTGAGACAGGTTGCAATTTAATAATAATAATAATAAAAAAAAATCAGCTATGAAGGCTGTAAATCACAGGCAATAAACCACAAAACCATTTTTTCTCCCCAGTAACAGACTGGTTCAAGCACCAGCCCCCCTGATCCCAGTGGCAGGGCTGGGTTTCACACAGAGCACTGGTTCAGCCATACCAACCAGGGGCCATACAAGCTTGCACTTACAGTACCTTGCAACAAGCATGTAGAAAGGTGGAAGAAGAGAAGAACAGAAGGACTCTTGAATTTCTGGCATCCTTGAATAATGCTGCTCCCTCACAGCAGAAACGGTGGCATGGTTAGCTTTGGTCAGGAGGTGCAGGAGCTTGCAACTGCACCTTGATATTATGGCAGAGCCAAAAGCACTAGGATAAAACAAAACCCCAGTGCTGCAGAGCACTGATTCCAATGATTCCAAACAGAAAGAGTACCTGTCCTGAAGAATTTTTATGTCCATGACCATGTATAGATAGAGATATAGGTAGACAGATACAGCATATGGAAGAGAGACAAGGAAAAACGAGGGCAAGGTGGAAGGACAAGAGATGACAGTAAAGAAACACTAAGTGCGTAGTTAGTACCAATGATGACTATTGGTCTGAACACCACTTCCAACAGTTGCTGTAATTATCATGATAAATCCTGTCACAGGTGGAGTACAACAAAGGGAATGATGAAGTCAGCATTACAATAAATATGTAAGGGTACTCTCATCTACAAGAGAAGGTAATTGGAAAGTTTTGCTATTTGGCCGTGCCCTGGGAGATGCTGACAGCTGCAGATGGGTGACACAAGGTGTGAAGTAGATCTGAACAGACCTTCCAGGAAATACAGGAATACCTCACGCAGCTTAGATAAGGAAGGGAGGTGGTTGAGTTGTTAGAGATGCAAATATGATCAGTAATGAAACTGGAAAATACCCATGAGATATGAATTACAGAACTGGCTGGGTTTTCTTTGTTTCTGTGAACTTTGCTAAATATTTAAGATGCAGTTTGATATAAAAATAAATGCATATGAGACTTCAAGAATGCAATCACAGAAAGACAGTCAGTAAATAGCAGTTAAGAAAAAAATAAAAGCATGTATAAAAACAGAGAAGTAAAGAGATTTTTTTTCTTTTAAATAATGGGAAAAGCATGTTTCAACTTTGCAAAATCCCCAAGCCTAAGAATTATCTACTCAGGAGTATGTACTTACAAGTTTCCCTCCCCAGACTTTAACAATTAAGTTTTTAAGCAATGCTAATCTTCCTATATGTTATCTCATTCCTAGTGACACAGGTGGGAGCTGCAGCCCAAAATACTTTCTAGAATGGACTAAGCATGAGATATCCAATGTTAAGAAAAGCAGCAAAAAATAAATAAATAAAATAAATAAATAAAATAAATAAATAAAATAAATAAATAAAATAAATAAATAAAATAAATAAATAAAATAAATAAATAAAATAAATAAATAAAATAAATAAATAAAACCCAACAACCCTAAAACCAACTGAAAGAATTAAAACGAAGTCCTTAACATTTTAAGGAAAACAAACAAACAAACAAAAACCACCACACACATTCATTTTACTTCATAACACTTTGAAAGTGTTATATTTTTATTAAAAGATCCATTAAATCATCATCGCTATTCATAATATTATTCTTAACAGATTTCTCATTTTTTTTTGCCATATACTATTACTACAGAAAGAGGTACTACAGTACAACACGGTCTACTCTCAAACCTACCAGCTCCTTTTAGGATCAAAAGAAGTTTTTGCCCCATTATTGACAGCTAACAGTGAAATCTGTGGTTCTGTGAATCTTGAGTCATTTACAGTAATCTTAAAGTCAACATTTTTTCTTGTTAATTCAGCAGCTGGAAAATCAATTTAACAATCAACAATTAAAACCCTATTACTTCACGTACTTATTCTGAGCAGTTATGTAAAAGGCGAGCCAAAAACTTGTTACTGCTAAATATCTCCCTGGACAGTTTATACTTCAAAGTACATTTCACAGTATAAAAGAATATATAATCTGCTTACAGTTTTTCAGATTTTGAATCCTTGCATGTGTTTCAAATAGCTGCATGGAGATTTTTACCCTCTTTTTATGCCACAAGCATTATAACCTGATTGTTATCAAGCACTGCTGTCCTGAACCAGTGAAATTTCCAGCCATCTGGCAGATATGCAATTGATTCTATTGACATTAACTAAAATAATTTCAATTGTCATGTAGAAAATGAATTCAGGATTCAATGCCTGTGAAGTACATAAAACAAGTTGCTGGAGATTTCAATCAATGTTAATACATTCTGTTAGAAACAAAGCTCAAGTAATAAACACTATGTACCACCTTAATATACTCAAAAGAAACAGAGAGCTGAATTAAAAGCACAGACATGAGCTCAGAATAAATCTGCTCAAGGTTAGAAATATTATGCAAGGCTTGGAGACCAAAAAGTAAGGAAGAACATCAGATCTGGCAAAGCTGGAGAAGGAAACCACTTACTCCAGATCCCAATTAGCCACAACAATCTTATTCTAATACACTTGATCATCCTGTTTCATAAAATTCACAGTGACTCTATACATTCTTCACACACACATTCATTCTGCCTCTAATGTTGTAATTTATATCTTGCTTCCAGCCGCAAGTACAAAACCTGTGAAAACCTTTGTCCATCGCAATATAACCTAAATACACATTTCTACTCCACTGTCACTGAGGAGCTACTAAGGAAAAATGCTCAAGGCAATGTCACTTTGGTTTTCTAATACACCTGGCATTTTGGAAATTCAACATGATAATGACAAATAATTAGCTTGTAAGCAAGTTGCACACTCCTCACATCTCACTGATAGAACAACACTCCTGTCACCAGCGGTTTCCACCTGGGAGCCCCATCCAGATACTTGCCAGATTTAACATGAAGACTTTTCCAAAGAGATATTTTAAATCAGTATCTTCAGTGACTATGATCTATCACAAAGTAATGAACTATTGCAGTGTAATATTACATGTGAAAAACCTTAATACTTCACAAAATATCCTTTGCTGAAAACAGTCTGCAAAATTTGGATGAATTAATGCTGAGAGGCAACAGAGGCTTTTTATGTAAGGAAAACAGATCACTAACTGTCAGTTAAAGATAATAACTCAGAAGTCTGCATTTGGTTGCTTCCTTATGAGATTTTAGTCAGCAACCCTCTTGGAAAGAAAGATCTGATAGGCTTAGTTCACAAGTAAAATCCAGGTGGAAGCTTAGAGAATGGTTTTACTTAGAAAACTTACAGGCAAGATGAGAAAAGACAATGCCACCCAAAGAATACCCCTAGTAAATGCAGCATTAACACAAAGTATTTCGGCAATCTGGTGAAATACTTCATGGACTGTGGCCATGCACACAGCTGTACATCGTAAAGTTTCAAGTCCATGAGGAACCACACCTAGGAAAAATTAAGAAACTTGGTACGAACTGCACATGCAGGACAGAACCTGCAGATTCTGTCCACGACCTCATTAGGATTTCATGGCACACTGAGAAAGTGACCTCTCCCTACTTCAGCCCTACTGCTGGTAACAGACCATACAAACAGCTATCTACTTTTCAGTGAGATTGAGATGCAAGAACTATTTATTAGTATTGGGAAGGAAGGTGGTCAGATCCGATAATCTGAAATGCTACTGAAATTCAAAATATTAACTCTCATTCCAAGTAACTTTACTGTTAGGATGAAAAAAGGAAAAAAAAAATGTGTACATCTATTCCACATAGTATCACAATAGCTTGTTACTCTGTGCATAACAAATAGCTTCCAAAAAAATAAAACGACATTCCACTTCAAACTTTATGACAGAAGAAATCCTTATAAACTAGCAAGGAGTAGGCACTGATATTTCTGCAACAGCAGTTTCCATTTATATCATAGTCAGTAACACATTCAATATTAAAAACAAACAAACCCAAGGAATCCAAAAACCCCTGAATTTCACGATCACTGTCATGCATGTTGACTAGCCATACTCTGAGAAGTAATGCAGGCAGTTGATTACATCTTAAGTGCTTTAACCACAGCAAAATTATCAATTCTTGCCAAATTGGCAAAGCAGTGATGTGCCACACGGATGTAAAAAGAAGTCTAATAAAAATTAATAATAAAAAAATGAAAAAAGCAGCACAGATACTCAACTGCATCCATATATTACAGTTGGTTATTATCCACCAGAGAGGCAAAAGAGGCCAAATGACACAAGCACTTACGGCATTCTCAGACAGCAGTCCCTGTGTTCTGGGACTAATACCTTTGATATTTATGACTGCTATGGTATTGTCCTTCCCACCCTTAAATTAACAACTGCATAAAACCAGTCCTAGAACAGCAGCTCAGAACATTTTTATTTTTTGCTCCTGAGAGCCTCTGGCACAACACCAGTCCTGCTGCAGGCTGCCCAGACACATAACGTGCTGGAACCACCTGGAATGGGTAAAGTAGTAGCACCAGAGGACCAGGTACATGGCCATCAGACCACAGTTACGGGGGAGCCACCTGTGCTTAATCAGTGATCAGAGGAGTACCTCCTGTGTTTCCTCCTCATGTTTCATTTCTACTGACATCAGTGAATTTTCAAAAGAGACTGCATAGCCTGCAGCTGCATCTTCAGCATCAAGCGCTCAGACAAAAGCAACAAGAAATAACCCCCTGCCCCATCTGTCGACACGACACTGCAAGTTTCAGGGTGTATTGCAGATTGAATCCACATATCTTCAGTTTCTGTCCAGCTTACATGAACAATATGCTTTAAAATGCACATTTTGCAAAATCTCAAACCATTTTCAGGAGAGATGGGGGTGTTATAGGGAGAACAGCACAGTTACGTGACATGGATTAAATTGCAGTTACCATATGCCCTAATTTACACGGAGCAGCTGGGGGATGAAGAGGCCAGCATGATCCATTCCCATATTCTTTCCCTGCCTGTGGAAAAGCACAATGGGTTCTCCATAGCTTGTAAGACTTGTTGCACAGCATGTAACGCACTAAATAAATATTAGGACATTTCAATGAAGGGAAAAATAAATCTCTCTTGCTTAGCGTATAGTCAGAAACATAGTTGCACACAAGATTTGAGGTTGGGGTAGGTATGGGAAAATATGTAGTTGTCAATAACAAGAGGGAAGAAGTCAATGACCTAAAGATCAATTTTAAGTTTTCATCTTCACTGATTTATCCATTCATCCTAACTACCTATTTAAATATCACTTGTTCAATGCTCTAACAGTGTCTAATCAAAGGTATTTCACCTTTTTATCAAAGCAAGGAAGACATAAGGAGAATGAGTCAGGACAGAATATTTATTTCTGCAAATAAACTTGAAAATGTTGGAAAAATTAAATCCACGTGAGGCAGCAAGTTTCCTCACCAAGCACAAGGGACTCCATCTCCTCCAAACCCCTGCTCTGCTGCTTTTTCTATGGTGAGAGGAGCTCCCAGAGGGATGAATCATGCCTCAGGGCACACAGAAGGCATCACATGCTGCTGCACAGGGTAGGCGTGTGAGCAGATAGGAGAATGCAGTTATTTCAGGCTACCACCAACCCAGGTTGAATGTGAAGAGAAGACAGAGGTTAAAAACAAAACAAAAAAACAGAAGTAGTCCCTTAAATGAGAACTTCTAGATAACTATACAGAGGATGAAATTATTAGAAGTTAAATAATAACATTATTTGCTATTAAGCCCAGTGTTTTGTTTGATTTTTGTTGGGTCGTGGTATTTTTTTTTTATTCATTTTTCTTTTTAACATACAAAGCGTGTTTGGGATTCAAGCCGCTGAGAAATCATACTGCTTCAGAGCCTCTGTCCTGCTCAGCAACACAGCCACTAAAAGTGTGCCAATATTCCTGCTCATCAACACGAATTTCTTAAAACACTTTGCTGAATCATGAACAGGGTACTCTTAAACCAGCAAGTCTTCTCTCCTGAAGTGTGAAGCCTCTTTCATGAAACAAGAATGTCAGGGTTCACTTAATGCAAATCAATACACAGCCATTAGCAGTACCAATTTTTTTTTATTTATTTATTTTACAATAAAGTATCCAGTTACTATTTCTCATTACCCAACGCACCTCTCTCTCTAAGTGAATTTACAGTCAAACTGGCTGTTTCACTTCACTCTTCCACCTTTTCAAAGAATATAACTATGTTCTCAGACAAGCCTGATATCTATGATTACGAATGTTTCAGAACTGTTTTAAAAAAAAACCCTGTAATTTACATCCTACATACCTATCTCTAAATATAAGCTTTCTTAAAATTTTATTTGGGAAAAAAAAGTCGTCTGCTGTCTGTTCTTGATAGCACTGAACTCAAAAATAAGATTCCCATTTTTCACTGTTTCTGTACCCAAACAGCCTTATGCACTACCATGCCAAGAAATTGCTTAGCTTCTTATTTCAGGTTTTGGGATCCATACAATTCAAGCCACATCTCCGTAGAGTCATTGCATATTAGATGCTGTGAAGTGTGAACTAAGTGCATGCCAGAGAAGCATGCACTACCTGCAAGATGCATCATTCTTCTTGCATAGGTTTCCTTCCCCCCAGGAGCTTGCAGATGACAGTGCACATCAGTGGATTTCGGGAGGCACAAGGGAGCCCAGGGACAAGAACAAGCAGTGAGAAGGATGAAGAAAGCTGAAGGGCATGAATTGCCCTGAGTGCTGAGTGACGAAAGGCAAGGACAAGAGACTGGAGTTATCAAGCTGGGCTCCTGGAAAGAAACACTTGCCACTTTGTTTTGATAACAAATTTAGGGCATTCTCAAACCATTTAGGGGACTGCTCACTGTCCTGCTCACCTTCGGTGCTTACATCTGTTGAGGAGTGTGAAGAAAGCCAATTCAAAAGCTGTTACGTATTTTTCATGGCATCACCAGACAAAGCGGTGATGTAGAATGAACATTGAGATAGCTATTTTCAGTATTTCTTGTGTTACAACAAATTTATTCCATGTTTACCTATAAACTAGGTAATGAGATTTGACTCATTTTTCTCCAACAATTCACCAACTAAGGGATTAAATAAAACAATCAAGTAGAGTACCAAGTCATGAATAAAACAGGATTTTTTGTTGTTGTTTAATTACATGGCACTGAATATTTTATTTCTTTATAATCTGAAATGCTGTGAGGGGTTACACAGGCTTTCTGTATCCTCTGGAGATAGCTCCTTTTGTTCTATATACATATATAAATTAAAATGATTTCATCAGAAAAAAAGAAACCCGTATGAAAGTGTAAGTGTGCTTGTGAATGAAATAAAATGCTCCAGTTTAAATGCAAATTTTTGATCTAATCACCTCCACATAACCTTATACATGTACTGCTGTTAAAAGGAAAACCTTGCTGGAGCATGGCAATTTAGCCCAGAGAAACTGTATCAGCAGAAACACCATTATGGAGAGCATAAATTTACAGCTAAAGTTAATGATGACCTTCCTGGAATATATCAAGAAACTAATATAAAGAAGGTAGCAATGTATTTTCGGTTACTCTTGGTAGCTTAAGTCTTTAAATCAATTCTTCACTTATTGCTAGGTACTACCTCTCCAAAACACTACACAAATAGAGCAAATTAACAATATAAATAATGGTTTAGCTAATTGACCTCAGAAAATCAGTCCCTCCAGACTATCTGGCAGACCAGTATCATGAGAAGTACGCTACTTCAGACCATTAGTGAAAGGTTCAAAAGTTCATTCCTGTTTGGAAACTGAATTTAGGAGTTTAAGTCTTTTCCATCAAAACTGGAAAGTTTTAAAAAACCCCTCCTTAGTGATTTAACAAAGATGCTAAGGCTGCAACACAGCTCTGCAGGTCTGAGCTGAGCGTGTTGCTCCACCAGTGTCCCACCTGCACGCTGAGGGACAGTTACGGAGGATTAATCCTGCCACCCTCCTACATCTTAGCTCCTACCTGGAGGTCTGCCATGGCCTCTGTCCCCAGGGAGGGGACCGCAGGCCTCTGGACAGCAGTGGCTGGGTGACACACCACCCTGGGGGTCCCTGCACCCCAGGGCTCCCCAAGCACAGAGGACCAGGGTGCCACAACCAAGAGAGGCTTCTGGTGCTCAGCTGCCCAAGAGGTGAGACTCTGCCTCCTCCTCTTTACTTTCACCACAGGTGAAATGAAAAAAGCCTCGTGACACCATTTTGATCCTTTCCTTCCTTATGATACTGGAACAAAGGGTCGAAGAATGAGATGAGAAACAGGAAATAACAGCTAAAACACGACTTGATCACAATTCAGCCTGCGTGCTGCTTTGTCCTCCCCCCAGCAATGAATACTATCACTTAACAGTTTCAAAAAAATATTGGAAAAAATACTGGTATGTTTGAGCAGAAGACCAGTTACACTTACAGGTTTTCAAGTAAGAGTAAATATACACATTTAATATTGCATATGCTTGCATTCAATTGTTGCATTAGAGTACATCAGCAAGAGTATAATAATTCTGGAAGTAATATTGATAGTTCAGCAAACACATGGGATGATGTGCTTAAAGTTTTTTTAGAAGTGAATGCAGGAAGGCTGATTCTATGAAATACCACAAAAGCATTCAGGACACTTAATACCTCAGAGGTCTGAGCACTAGCTTCCAAAGTGAAAGTTTGGCAGGTAATCCGTTAGCAACATTTGCAAATCTCATTGGGCATCTTCCCAAATTCTTTGTAAGATTTTGGCCAAGTGTGCCTATGGCCAGGAACCTTTGTTTGAGCACAGTATTTCTGGCACCTTCAAAAAGCATTTCACTACTGAGTGGAATCTAACAACAGCATCTAGAATCTATTTCCCATTGATTTCTGTAAGTGCTAAAGCATACCTCTAAAGTTTCATTGGCATTGCTTTGTTTTTGTTGTCCACAGATGCAAAATCAGGATCTTTTAAGATGATCCATCAGGACAACAGTGAGCAGTTCTATATCCTATTAAGTATAGTAATCAAAGCACATTGAATAATTATACATATACCTTTACTCTTTATTTCCCAATTAATAAATGCACAAGTTACATGAGTAAAGAGATAGCATAAATACCCCTGTGCTAAACAGCTTAAACATCATCTCTGCAGCAAAATCCATCCACAAAATTTCTCATTTAAGTCAATCTTACAGTGATGACATTTAAAAGACAAAAGGTTACACTCAGTCATGACCCAGACAGTGGGAGCAAAAGCATACCAATAAATGCTTGTGTAGCTTTTCGGAGAGAAGTCAAGAATGAAAGCACACTGAATATTTGTCTGTCTCAGTAGCACCCAATCATAGCTGTAGTCGCACCTGTCCACACCTTTGGTTTATATATCACAGAGCACTTTATCTGAAAGTGAACTAGAATCAACCAGATAAAAATAGACAAGGGTGGCTTCCGAGAGCACACCAAGGGTTTTCCATTACCAAATGAGCACTCAGGCCAGCCTAGAACTAAGTCCAAAGGAAGCCCCCCTTGACATGTTGCCCTAAAACATGAACACAAAGTCCTCAACACCCAGCGCCTTGCCTTACAGACCTGCTCCCGCAGGGCTGCATTTGTGCTAAGGTAGGCATTGTCTTACCGTCACTGTCATGGCAAAAGATAGTTCATCCATTTTAATGGGAAATCCATTGCTCTTGAAGCTTAAAGGACTTTAGCAATCTGTAACAAGCCTTTCATGAGGAAGCAGACTGTTCTGTCCATACCCCCAAAGAGAGCTAAAATGATGGCTACAGCAGTCTATTAATAGAAATTGGAGATGCCTATCTTTCCTGCTAAAATTAAAAAGCTTTATGCTTACTTCTAGTTCTATTATTTTCCACCTTAAACACTGTCTCTCTAATCCTGAATTGTTGTATCTCTCAGTATCCTAATAGTGGTTCCAATATTCTCTGCTACACATTTTCTCCTCAAGTTCCAGGATTTTCTTATCTGGTGCTTAAAACTGTTTAACCAATTTAACTACTTTTCATAGTAGCAGTACATCAATAAACTGAAGAATATTGTTTTTCGGGTTCCCACTGAGAAGATAAACTCAGCAGTCTCTTAATGCAGCAGAGATAAAATACGCAGTATCAGTCAGGTCTGACTGCTGCAGAGCAAAATTATATTTGATGTCCTTCACAAACTCAGAGAAGTTAATGCCCAAGGCCTGACACCTGCGAATCCACACACAGTCTCCATTTAGCAAGAGCACTGCTGGAAGACCATGGGTCAGCAGGAGGAGGCTGCTAGGAAGTCTGCAGTTAAAGGGGGAAGCATTAAGTATCATTGACTTTCTGCAAAGTGCCTGACATGTCATCATCTTCACCCAGATTATAGGTATAAGCAACTAGAGGAAGACAAAAAGATGAGGACTTGTGTTTTAGCCACAGTGGCAAGACAACCTAGCCCATAACGAAGGTCAAACTACAGTCAGGAAAAAGAAGTCTGCTTGGACAGTAATTCAACATATAAAATCACTTAAGAAGTGGAGAAAAAAGGGCCAGGAAGTTGTTCAGTGGATGATGATTACAGCCAGCTCCCCTGAGAAACTCAGGCAATTGTAATAGCAGCCAGACATTTCAGAGCAGCCATTTTAAAAAGGAAGAAGCCTATAAAGTTAACCTGGATTTATAGCAGACTCCCAGACTAAGATGATTTCATTTAACCAAGCCTATGGCAGTCTCTTACAGATTTATCTAGCCAGTTATTTTAAGTTTGAACGACACTTGTAAATATACTGCAAAGACTAACGTGGCAGTAAATCCTGCGTGATGCTATTCATTTAGGCCTCCATGATCCCACCCCAAGTAAGTAAACACCATTCAAACTCTACCATTTCAGACAGTGACACGAGAAGTACCTTTTTTCTGCCACAGCTTCTCCATTAGGGGTTATGATGTTAATTGCTGAACAAGCCACACTGACCATGAAATAGAAAGTGCTGTTTCCTAGAGGCTACCTGTTTCCCAGTAACCCAGAATTACTCAGACTGACAAAGCGAACTCCAGGGTGAATGAAAGGGAAGAGGATGGATGAGAGACTCACCAAGTCATCATGAAAATCTCAACTTAAAAAATGTGAGAAAAACATTGTTTGGGAAATTAGGGGGGGAAAGCTTTCATGAAAGGGAAGAACAATCCTTTGGCTTTTCTTTATTTAATAGAAAACTCTAGAGAACTGTTTTTTGATTTGTTTTTCTAAAGTCTGCAACTTACCGCCTTTCAGTTATTCCCATCAGATTGAGACCTTAAGAAATCAATATGCTTTACCTAATGTATCAGAAGAAATGAAGGCATTCCAGTCAAATGGAAACAGAATTAAAATAAAGCATGCACAATTAATAATAAATTTGTTTCAGGGTTTTATAGTCTTTTTTACGGAAATAAAAGCTGCATAACAGCAATAATTTTCAGACACGCAAAATAATGATGAAAACAGCAAGGAGGAAAAATTAGAAATTTATTTAATATTATTGTTTATCAAGCTAGTAACACTTATCTCCCTAGGGCACAATGAAGATGAGTTAATATTTATATAACTCATAGAAGCTGAAAGGTGGTGTTTAAAGCAGCAGGTATGGAAATATAGGTGTAGCTAATTCTTATTTTAATTTTCCACTTGCAAAGTAAATTTTTACACTTCTTATTCAAAAAGAAAACAACAACAACAACAAAAC
Source organism: Anser cygnoides (assembly GCF_040182565.1). Taxonomy (NCBI): domain Eukaryota; kingdom Metazoa; phylum Chordata; class Aves; order Anseriformes; family Anatidae; genus Anser; species Anser cygnoides. Next base: position 122,751,806 of record NC_089873.1, on the reverse strand, counting down.
TTGGAATTTGAATTAATGTGAAAGGAAGTTGTTTAAAAGCAAACAAAAATCCTACTGGCTATGCTCAGCTTGAATTGCCATACTGCTAAACTGACCTCTTCCACAAAAGGGGGCTGAATAAGCCAAGATATTTGTTCCCTGCTTGCTTACATAGAGTACAGCTGTGCCCTGCAGGTGTTCATTACTCTTTCATTCTGCTTCTAGATTTGGGGTTTTCATTTTTTCTTTTATATGTACATAAAATCCTAGGGGGAGGTTGTGAGTTGAGGGGCTAAGACAACCTCCTGGTAGAATACTCAAAATAATCTGGAACAGATTTGGGGGTGCTATTTTGTAGGGGCTGGGATGGAAGCCATCAATTTCAGCTGTAGGGAATATATGGCACAGAAAGGATTCATTCCTTCCACCTTATCCTTAGCACCAGGGAAGTCTGCAGAAGTTCTTGTTCTGTACAACTGTATTTGTGAAGTCTTACAGAAATTCTAACTGTTAATGGATCAGACAGGCACATGTATTTGGACAATGAACAAGCTAACATCATTTAATACCTCTGCATCTCATTTGCTGTTTTCCAAATTACCCTAACTAGTAATACACGCTCCCCCAAATGACAGTGTCATCCTGGTTCAGCTTCCCAGGTGACTTCATGAATCATGTAAATCTTCCCACCAAAGATGCCTCCTTAGCTTTGCACAACAAGGAGCTGTGTTAGAGTTCACTTCCTTAGTAAAGTTTCTAACAAAAACAAAAAAGCAAGATCTGCTCTTCCACCAGCCCTCCCAAAACAGCTCCTCACACGTTCCTACTACAGACAACCAGCTGCAGTTCCTCAGCTCAAGGCATCAAACTCAGTTTGTTATGAGCTGCCTTTGGAAAACTTTTGCACATTATCTTTTGTTTTATTTCCTTATCTTGAATTTGTCTTTCTGTCCAGATTTTTTTTTGTTTCATACTGCTACTGAGATGAGAGCAAGAGACCTGAAGAAGGCCATATCACTTTCTACCTTTACCTTTCCCCTTAAGTATGGTAACTCCATCTGCTAGTTCTCAGTCGTATTTCCCACACTAGATTAGCTCTAGTTCTTCTCACTTTGGCACAGCACATCATGAGATAAAACTTCCGGAAATGTCATCTGCTACTGCTGCCAAGCCAATGGGCACCACCACACTTCTCTCTAGGTTATAACAGGCCACTATGCCCGTCAGCTTTGACTCCTGTAGCAACCACTCATGGACACTAAGCAAGTAGCCTAAAAAGACTATGTTTAAGACTACTAAAGGCAATGCATAGACTGTGGGAGTTACTTCACAGATTGTCTTACAACCCCAAACATGAACTTAATACCCTTCCCTCACCAAAGCATGAATCTAGAGTCACCATTTTACAGCCACGTAAAACCAGCTTTACAACCGTGATCCATACGCCAAACAAATATTCAGAATCAAGTAATGATTCCCTTTATTCACCCAAACTAAAATCAAAACTGCCATGAAATTGGGTAACTTCCAGTTTTGAATAGACCATCTTAAACTGCAAAATGAAGATCTCACTTTAGAAAGTATTTCCAAGTTTCCTGGCCCAAACAAAAATTTTCCTATGCCAAGCACGTATGGACTGCAAGAAGATAGTAGAGAACCCGTTAATCTTTATTTCTACAAATGAAGTTCTAATTTTTAAGAGCTCTAAGAGTTAGTCAAACAATCGGTTATAAGTTCCATTATTAAAACTCTTTTGCCTTACAATGCCCATGAGGGCTGAAGGGAATTTAAGCTCCTAAAATAAAGCATCCTCAACACAGAAGTTGCTTTTCTTGTATTTATGATGGTGAAATATTAAGGCTTGTAAAAAAGAACTATGTTTTCCCATTTTACTTTTCATCTCAGTTTCCAGTATTAAATCACATTTTACAGTCTGGACACAGCAGTCCAAGATTGCAAAGAGACAAGATATTAAATCTGCCAGTTCAGCTCAGGACTAACAGTAGCTTAGTAGGTCCATTCAAACAGTGTAGGACTGAAAATACGGAAGCATCACAGGAGAATCTAGCAAAGAGCAAGAAAAGATACTGCCATGGTGCTAGTTTTAGAACATGCATATGAGTATGAGAAAAGCTGTCCACAATCCAGCTGTTTTTTTTTCCCCAAGTGAATCAATTGACATAATCACATTTACAACCTGAAACACAACCAACAGAAAGTGATTAAAAAAACACACACACACTCCTTCTGCTTCTGAGCAAACTAACATTTCTACACATACACTGAATAACCAGCAATACAAACAGATGCCTAACAATGGCAGTTGGGATTTTTATTTTTGTTCACAACATGAAACGTAGTTAACTAGTAAGTTATATAACCTATTATAGTTATCTATATTAAGCCTATTTAACTATAACAAGCCCAGTTAACCTTCTGCAGAGGATGAACCTGCAGAAATCATGAAAGTCTAGGAGAATTCAGGTCAAACAATGTTTACAACAGGAGCAAAATAATTTAAAGTACAATCAAAATTACAAAGGAAGCTGAGCTGCAGAAAGTACAAATATGTCCTGCAGTTTAGGAATGCTTTTTAACAGAGAATCAAAGTGGATGCAGGAGAGGATGGCGTTATGCTCTTTGAGGATGTAATAAAAAAGAGAAGTACAAAAAAACCCATTGGGAAACTCCGCACATTCAAAATTATTCTGCTTCAAGTCACAATGTGTACTACAGAGGTGCTTAGTTTGATAAAGGTGAAATCTTGTCTCTGAAACTCTGCATGTTCTTCAGACCCAATCTTATTTTAAAGTAATAGACTGAAACTTAATCTCTGGATTCAGTCATGTAGAAAATAAGTTTGGACTACTAAAATTAGCAGCAAGCCTGCCCAGAGCTTAACGGTTTAATATATTTTTAACAAAAGTTTTTGATATTACATCACAATGGACTGAGAGCTCAATAATATTGTCCAATTCTATTTTCTAATAACAACTGCAACGCTATTCTTATTCATAAAACGCTCAGATGTTTTAACACTGACGTATAAAACTGAAGGAGTAACTTATGGCTTACCCCTCTTGAAGCCATGATACACCACAGAGTATGAGTGGATTACTGTCCCCAAATGGGCTCATGTGACACCAGACAAAGCAAATGATGCTGTCTAGTAACAATAGTGTTTGCACCATAGCTTTTTTCTATGGAAATTTATTCTTTCCAGCTACTTAGGATGTCTTTACAGATCCTTCGTAAAGATGATAAAGCAACTTTTTATTTTTTTTTAATTAAGAGTATAATAACTAGGCTTAAAAAACAAACAAACAAACAACTCATCCTTGCCACTGGCACAAAAGCAAGAAATCAGAAGGTGGTTTAGTTCTTCTCCAGAGAGACACTATGTGTTTAGTTTGCAAAAGCTGGTGAACATTTTCTCTTTAAAAAACAGCTTTGATGTGTCTTAATTTAAAAAGAAAAAAAAAAAAAAAGGAAAGTAATACAATGAAGGTCTTATCAAAACAAAGGAAATGCGGAAGAGATTTTTCTGTTGTTTTGCTTCCAGAGTGAACTGCAGAAGCACCTGACCTTGCACAGGTATTTGATCAGAGCTCACCTCCAGCAACAAAGCTCCTCCCTAAGCATTGTTTTATGAAGCAGACTGAAGCCTAGTGAAACAAAGACTGTGCTCAGCACTTACGTGAACAGATCTTGCAGTCAGATTTCCAAAATCCATGGAAAATTGAGTCTAAATAAAAACTGCAGAACTAAATCAATTACTTGTAAAGTAATACCACATCTTTGGAGAAGACCAGAACACAGTTTCATGTCAAAGACTGAAACAAATGCACTTACTCAGCTTCAACCACTGACCAGGAGAAAAACAATTATTTGTGCTCTAATATATGCTATGCACTATTAAAATCTTCTGTATTATTATACCTGCATTTTTTTTTACAACAGAAATTGCTTGTAATTTTCAATACCACCGAAAGGTGGCATTTACAATATCACAGAAAAATACAATTTAATCATAATCTTCAAGTAATCAGAAGGTTTTTACTTAAGTACATGTATTTTAATTATATTTTACTGCTTACATACTGGAACTGACCTGGTCAAGTTGTCTAGCAACACGCAGATGACAACAGATAAATGGACAGAGTGCAACTGTACGTCATTAGAGAGTCTCAAAGACAACCATATATGAATTGATTACATAAAAGCAAATAAAATAATAATGGCTTAAGGAAGAGGTCATAAAGCAACTACACAGGCAATAAGCAGCTAGGAATAGTAACCAATAACCAGTTCATTATATATCAAAACAGTTTAAGACAAAAAAAAAGTCACATAGTAATTTTACTTTGCAAATTCCGAAGAGGTCTCTTACTCCTGCACTACATTCAAATATATGTTTTTCTTAAAGGCTAATTAAAAAAAAAAAGTGCGGAATTTTATTATTTTATTTTAAAATGCTTTAGCCATTTTTCCCCTCTGGTGAAGCATTTTACCCTTTTTTTTTTTTTTCCCTTGAGTCTGAGCTAATGGAATATAGTACGCAAGGTAACACTATCTGTATGGCTAATTTAAACCTCACATTAAATTTTTATTGTAGTTTGGTTTATTACATGATTTTATATCATTGAAAGCAACACCTGGTGTGAATGAGTAGAGGAAAGAAAGAGAACAGTTCCAGAACCTAAAATACGCACAGTTCTGTGAACATGCTCACCTATTATACCAGCATCCTCCAGAGACAGGTAACTCTGTATTATCTCTACTACACAGCAAGCAAGCACCAATGTCCAGTGACTTCTCCAAATATGCTCAATAAACAGGGAAAGACCAAACTAGAAGCGACAGCAATCTGTTTCACAGCATTACACACAGGCCTTGAGACTACCACATCCCTTCACTGCATTTTCCTAACAATCCCCTTAGAAATTCTGTTTATATATTTCCTCTGCATATAGTTTCCCCTACTCCATTTGCATATAGGTTTTGAAAATTGCAAATATTCAAGTCATTTATTGTCCTTCAGAATTATAGAACCTGATTAATCTCAGTTGTTGTGGGTATCCAAAAGCTTCCCATTTGTTCATCTATGTCTAGTTCTAAAGAAGTAGAAAAAAGATGGCTACAGCTGTTCCATTGACCAAGCTTGAAGCTTGTCAAAGAAGCTATTTTATTTCAGCTTAGGTGAGATCAATACAGATGTTAATATATTCTTCCCTAGAGAGGTCAAGAGAGGTGAGGAACAGCAGAAGCATGATCCCTCTGGCCACCTGCTTTGAAAGACAGAGATCACCCATTTCTAGTCATCTATTGTTGCTATTCAAATAAGAGACTTTTGAGATTATTATGGAATCTGTACTGTTAAAATGTAATGGGAGAATAGCACAGAATACAACTAGAATGAGAAATAAGCCTAAAAGAGAATCCCTCTCAATACTGGTCCCCAGATTAGAGCTGGGAGGCACTGCGGAGCACCCCAGCCAAGCAGCAGAACACAGCACTTATTTCTAAAGGAATGTCTAGAAACAACAGCATATCTTTCCTTATAGCGACTCTGTTTTGAGCAACAGCAGTAGAGATGAACAGATCATGTTCAAGGTATTTGTGATATGCTCTTCAAGCATATTATACCAAAGAATCAAAGCAGTCATTAATTTAGAAGAAATTATTTTAAAGAAATCTTAATAGTAATAAAGTACGACAGATTTTACAAGTTTTGATTATTTATTTTTTTAAAAAAATATATTCTACTGAAACTGAAGTTATTTCTAACTGCTCAGCTGGTGGCTTGCTAGGTCCACTCAGCTGAGTCATGAATCAGATTTTACAGGCAGCATTTAAATTCATCAAATCAGCGCACATTTTGATAAAAGTTGCAATTCTCAATCAGCACGAGACATCTTGAATAGGACTTAACACAGATTTCTAGCAAGGAGTTAAGGTAGGTCTTAAGCCGGTCTTTTTTACTTATATAAAAAGTAGGCCTAGAATATAATACCACATTAAATGAAAAAGTGTTAAATGGAAAACAGTGCATGCTAGGAGAAAAACAAAGCAACAAAAACCCTTAAGTTTCCAAGAAAGCTAAATGTAGTATTCAAATACAGTACAGGGGAAAAAAAACCTTCGTAAGTCTGTTCACAAAGATAAGCAAAACCCATGGTTTCTTCATTTCGTAACCATATCTTTGAGTTATTCTTCCTTCCTAAGGGTACGGTGCACTGCACTACACCCTTATTTACATGCAATGACATTGGAAGAGGGAGTAGCACTGAACAGTACTTACAATTTTGCCATTAAATTGTCACATTTGGAACCTAAACCTAGGTGAAAAAACCTGGTGGTGTTTGCCATAATTCATGTATTCAGTCACTCCAATGTTTTCAGCTTTGTTATGCCTCACTGCCTTCAAAACCAGCCAGCTTCCAGCACTCAAACATCATTTTAAGCTAAAGATTTACACAAAGCAGATATTGAACACCCCCCCCCCCTTACGAACCCTCCTGATTGATATGTGGTTAGACAAAAACAGGCAGCAAGGAGCAGGCCACCTAAGGTGCCAGTGAGACAGGCATGCAGGACCCTAAAGGGATTGCTCTAAAGTGGTGCTCTATAGCTCTTGCTCGTACCCAATGCTCTCGCCCTTCACAGCATAACAGAACCAGGACCAGCTCACAAAAGCCATCCATTATAAAGGGTGCTGAGAGTCACAGTACATTTGTAGAGAGCTCAGTCAAGCTCTGTCTACTTCGTCTTGCCCAATTTCATCTCAAATATGGGCCTGCCATTTCTGCCATGCTCTCCAAACAGTACATGAGACCAGTGCTGGTCCCACCAACCTCCCTGCTGAACAGCAGCACTGACTCAACACACAAGTTTTTGGACCCACTTTTGGGGTTCAAAGAGGATGCGGTCTCACTGAAGCAGCCACAGCAAGCCCTCCCTGCAGCCACCCAGAACTGCCTCGCTGTGATGCTGCCTCCCACCAGGGGACACACACCAGAGACTGTGCCTGCCAGGCACAGTTTTGCTGGGAGAAGGAACAAGATGACACAACAATGAAACAGATGATGGAAGATGGGATGAAAAACTGCACTAGGAAAGAAATACGAGCTGCTAAATTAGAAAATGCTCTCAGTGGAAAATTTTAAATTTACTTAGGCAGAGAGATGCGGCTCTAATCTAGGTGTAGTGAGAGAACAGTTAGCCGCTTTAAGATATTCCACAAATAATTTCTAAAGTGGTAGAAAGCGCATCCATAAGCTAATGCAAAAGGCAGAGACTTAAAAGGACAGATCTGAATATTCCATCTAAACAACCCCACTGCAGTGAGACATACAGTGAGTGTACTGGGTTTGTGTGGCAAGGCTGGGGCAGCAGGGGGCCACAGGGGTGCCTTCTGTGAGAAGAATCCAGAAGCTGCCCTATGTTGGATAAGGGGCCTGCCCCTAGCCAGAGCCGAGCCAATAAGCAATGTTACTTACACCTCTGTGAGAGCATATTTAAGAAAGGGGGAAGAAAAAAAAAAACAAAAAACTGCTGGGGAACAGCAGCTGGGAGAAAGAGGAGTGAGAGAGCCCTACAGCCCCCAAGGTAAGTGCAGCAGGAGGGCAGGAGGTGCTCCAGGCAGGCAGCAGCAGTTCCCCTGCGGGCTGTGCAGGGAGAGGCCCCCGGTGGAGCAGGCTGTCCCCCTGCAGCCCATGGGTCCCACACGGAGCAGATCTCCACGCTGCAGCCCGTGGAGGAGCCCACGTGGAGCAGGTGGATGTGGCCTGGAGGAGGCTGCGGCCCATGGAGAGCCCCCGCAGGAGCAGGCCCCGGGCCGGAGCTGCAGCCCGTGGAGAGGAGCCCACGCAGGAGCAGGGGGTCTGGGGGGAGCTGCCGCCCGCCCGTGGGGGACCCGTGCTGGAGCAGTTTGCTCCTGGGGGATGGATGGACCCCGTGGTACGGAGCCGTGTGGGAGCAGTGCTGGAAGAGCTGCTGCCTGTGGGCAGCCCCCGCAGGCTCAGTTCGGGAAGGATGGCATCCCGTGGGAGGGACCCCGCGTGGAGCAGGGGCAGAGAGTGAATGAGAAGGAGCAGGAGAGATCAAGTGCTATAGACTGACCGCAACCCCCATGCCACCATTCCACTTGGGGGGAGGATGTGGAAGAGGGTGGATAGGACAGAAGATGTTTTTGGTTTCTTTCCTTTGCTTCTCATTTCTCTAGCTTGTTAGTAATAGGCAATAAATTTTACTATTTACCTACTCTGAGTCTGTTTTGTCTGTGACAATAATTGAGTGATGTCCCTGTCCTTGTCTCAACTCTTGAGTCCTTTTCATCATATTTTCTCCCCCTTTCCCTTTGAGGAAGGAAAGTGAGAGAGCAGTTGTAATGGAGCTCGGCTGCCCACCTGAGCAAAGCCACAGCAGTGAGAAACTGAGAAAAACCTCAACCTGCTTTCAAACTTCCCAAATTTCAGATATTCAGATATCTAATTTCAAAAGATGAGCTTCCAGTTCTACTTATAGTGATATTTAACATTTGTAATTGTTTCAGTGGTATCAAAGTCACATTGACAGACTATCGCAATTTCTAGGCAGGTGCCTGACAAAATGCTAGTGCTAAAGGAATGATTCAATGGCTTTGGCACCAGCTTTTAGCAGTAACGTAATTAAAAAGAGATTGAGGGTTGCTCAGTATCAAATCTACATTCCCTGTGAATCTCTTTGTTTTGTTTTTATTAGAAAGTCATCTTCCACTTATGGGAAATTATGAATTAGATAATCTATTAAGTCCCACACAGACATTTTTGTCAAAGACTTTTGTTGTCAGCTGCTTATGTTGAATCTAACATATTTGACACAGCCTTCAGTAAGAGTCAGACTGGAATTCACAGAAAACTTTATATAGGAAAGAACCCAAACTTATTTTTGATAGACTTGTGACACAGCCAAGATTTTACGCAATTTTTATTTATGCACGCTAAGTGTTCTGCAGACTATAACATTTCTCAATATAATAAAATAAGGCATTAATTGGATGAGATCATTTCTAAGTTCCTCAAAGACAATTCTGTTAAGTTGTATTCTGAGGAAATTTAAGATGGAGTCAAACTTGTACTTCTAAATTTTTACAGGCAAAGAAGTGTTTGCCATAATTCATGTATTCAGTCACTCCAATGTTTTCAGCTTCGTTATGCCTCACTGCCTTCAAAGCCAGCCAGCTTCCAGCACTCAAACATCATTTTAAGCTAAAGATTTACACAAAGCAGATATTAACACCCCCCCTCCCCCCCATTATGAACTCTCCTGATTGGTATGATCCAGCAAACGTGCCTTTCCAAGTCAGTTAAAATACATAACCAACAATCATGGGCTTTTACAAGGCCAAAAAACACTTTCAAAGTGATCAATTTTTTATTTTATTTTTTGTCCCTCCCTTCCCCCCCCCCCCCCCCCAATCAAGCTGTCTTTAGCATTATACTCATTCTTTTCCAGGGCCTGATCCAAGGCTCACTGAATTGAAAGGAAAGACTCATTGGCTTCAATAGCATGGGAGCAGACTTGCAGCACACCATATGCCAAGCATGAAAGTATCCATCTGTCACTGATCCATATCTTGTTATTGTTATGTGCATTGCATCAATGAATTAGTTTGGTTTTATTTCCTTTTTTTTTTTTTTAAAAAAAAGAGATGAAGCTTGTAAAGGAGCTGCTGGAGGAAGCTGATGAGTAGTTCGTTGTAAGCCAGTGTCAAGCACAAGTCAGCATGACCTGTGCCTGCGGGGACACGGGACTTTGAGCAGAGCCGTATGGCAGCAGCCAGGGTCCCATCACAAGTCGCCAGCCTCAGTCTCACAGAGACATCAATCCTGCTGTAAAGTGCCATTGAATCATCTGCCCTTATTTCACCTGAGCAATAGGGAGTAACACACAGGGAATGTGACAGCACAAGTTGCTTTTAAAAGTATGCAAAAGTATACAAGTTCTCCAGCAATTAAGGATCTTGTTTGTTTGGTTAATTACCCTTTTCAACATTTCCCTACATTTTGGCAAACATGCACAGCCCTCAAAACATAAGAACAGAAGGTGGGCACTAATCTGCAGATCCCTCATTATCTCTTTTCTCTCCAAGATGAATCAGTTGCATTTGAGAGCCTGCTAAAAACTTATTTGCTAAAAACTTGTTTTGCAGACCCATCCCTTTCACTCACAAGGTGTGATATGCAGAAGCAATGCTGCTCTGAAAGCTGTGGTCATGATGAGTGGGCTCCTATACTTAGGCACTCACTTGATTCACAGTGATCCCCAATTAATCCCTCATCAGCCTCTTGTCCCACAAACTCACTGCCTCCTATCCTTCTCCCAAAGCAGCTGGTGGCCAGCTGACCCCAGTGCCTCCTACACACAGCCAGAGCTGCCAGCCAGCCTCCTGTGCCATCTCTTCACTCCATCCACCTGCCATCCCACACTTCCCACAAGGTCTCCTCCCACAAGGTTTCATGCTGGCCACCCTCCACACTCCTCCCTGCCTACAACTCCTGAGCATCCCCTTGTTACCACAGTCACTCAAACCCCCACACATCTCTTCTCGATGTTTATTTCCTAGGTTTAATTCTACCTAGCCTTTGCTAAATTCTGATTGCTGCCTCAAAGCATGTACATGCAAAACCTAGAACTCTTTGCTAGCACAAGCAGCCATCAAAGATTAAAGAAATTTTTCTGACCAGGAGAGCCTTCATTGCAATGGAGCTTGCCTGCGCACACTGCTCACAGCTTATCACACTCTATAGATACCTTAAAGGAGGCTGTAGTGAGGTAGGGGTTGGTCTGTTCTCCCACGTGCCTGGTGATAGGACAAGGGGGAAAGGGCTAAAGTTGCACTGAGGGGGGGGGGGTGGTTTAGGTTGGATATTAGGAAGAACTTCTTTACTGAAAGGGTTGTTAGGCATTGGAACAGGCTGCCCAGGGAAGTGGTTGAGTCACCATCCCTGGAGATTTTAAAAGACATTTAGATGTAGAGCTTAGTGATATGGCTTAGTGGAAGTCCTGTTAGTGTTAGGTCAGAGGTTGGACTAGATGATCTTGGAGGTCTCTTCCAACCTAGATGATTCTGTGCACTTGACTTCAGCACCTCAAAACATGTGGAGCTTGGTTCCAGTTTTATTTGAAAGTGTTCTGTATTTCACCTTGGCAAAGCTTGCAGGCTCATATGTCATCAGTTAAACCACCAGACAAGAATTCATATTTGAAGTTGCATCTTCTCCCAACCCTAATAGGTGTGGAAAGGGGCTGTTAGGGGCTGTTATGATTTGAGCTATTACAAGCCTTAGGTCAACATTCTTCCCAAAGTTCTTGTCAAAGGCCAAGGAAGCTATCTAATTCTTACCGAAGGTTAGTATATCAAGAGTCACTTCAGATTGAAGCTGAGCAGAACCTTGTGTTAGTGTATACTGATGTCAGTTTGGTTTAGTTTAAGACAGAGCAACAGCTTAGACTTAAGTTGTAGCAGACAATTGAGGTATTTCATTTAAACTATTAATATACAGCCCCTCAACATACATGCTGGATATGGTCAAAAATATGACCTTTTTTATAAAAATTTATTATCACCCATAGCAGCTAACACCAAAAATACCTTGCAATTTTTTCTGTGAGTACTGCAAACAGAAAATCCACAGCATTACACACCTGTCATATTGTGAATGGGGTATTAGGAACAAAGAAGGAATTTGAATGACTAAGCAGGAATTTAAGCACTATGCAGGTCACAGATATGCATGATAAAGTAAAATAGAGTAACGTGATAACCTTACAAAGAAGAATAAAACTAAAGAGCCCATCCCTGCATTGCACAATCTCACTTTATTTCCAAAAGAATTCTCCTAAGAGACCAAGAAAATTCTCAGTATATTTTCCTAACTGTTCTGCTTGTCATTGTAAAACAGACAATCCTGTAGCATCTCTGTCCCTAGAGAATAGGGAGCAACGTGTGCTTGTCCATATCATGTTACCCTTCTCTTCATCTACCAGCTTATGAACTTGAAACAAACATCACACACAACACTAATGCAGTCTTCATCCAGTGTCTTAAAATTGAATGGAAATGCTTGTTGTTGCTGTAAGCATATAGTGATGTGAGCCTGTCAGTTCAAATTTAAGTTCCTTGAAATCCAAATTTAAGTTCCTTGAAATCACAGTGATGGTTAGTTTCAGTAGTAATTAATAGGGTGGGTTCCCCCCACACACACTTCATTTCTCAGAACAAGAATGGGCTTTACAATAAACTAAAAATAAGATCCATATTAATTTCTTGGCCCACAGTTAGATTAATTCCTTCATCATTTAGTTGTACAGGCTAACAGAGCATGCTACTGGCCCACATTTAGAGTATTGATATTGCCACCCATTCTTCTGAAAATTTTTTTCTTTCTTATGCAAACATTCACTTGAAATTATATTTATGACCTTTGTAGTTCTGAGAGGGGGCAAAGCTGGCTGTACCCTCACTGGAGAGTCCTGAAAAAGGACAGGGAAACTGAATCTGAAAAATAGGACCAGTTTGAATGCTACAGCCTGTCTTTAAATAAAACACCCTCCTCACCTAAAAATACAAAAGAGCTTCCACAAGAATTGAGGATCTGTCAAAGAAGAGCCTCACAGCCGTCATTTTTCTAAAATTTTCACAATTTAAAAAATTTTAAAGTTTGTCATTACTGAATAATTAAGCCTGCTGAAGTCACAGACCTGAATGGTGACATTATTGCACCATAGAGATGCCAGTGTTTCCCACAGATGGCACCAAATACATTAATGTTTCATCACTAGACTGAATTTCCGTTCTTACATCACAAGCACAGTGCCATTAGAATTGATAATGTATGTTTAATTATATCTTCCGTCTGCTTACTTGCAATGGGTGGCAGTGATCTGCATGGACAGTGTGGACTTCATTGCTAAAATAGTGCCATGAATATCTAGTCAATATCAAACAAAGTAAAAAATAGTGCTTGCTTGTGCTTCCAAACACAGATGACAAAAATCCCAATTTTTCAACTTGTATGTATATAACAGAATAGATATTACATCACTGGTATGTTGCATTGATTTCCCCCCACACACCCACCCCCTTGGGAGGCGGGGGTGGGGGGACAGTTTGGAAGCATATTTTATCAGAACTACATCTATTATTCATATGGAAGATCTGGCTCAGGCCTCTTTGTGCTAGGCTTTCACAAAACAGATAAAGATGGTTCCGGATCACATAATTTAAAGGCTACATGACAGATAAACGATGAATATAAAGAAGCCTGCATTGAGAAACACAAATGCTTAGCATACCAGAAACTGTCTCAGTGCAGTGATTGCTGAAGAGGTTACACCAGTCCTGATGCTCATTTTGGCTCAGGTTTTATTGGGAGCACTGGTAAGTGCCACATTTTTCCACAAAGAGCAGATTTCTTGAACTATACCTGAGATGCACCCATCTCCTATGAAACTCCCCAAATTCAGTAGCATAAGCTGCTAATTAGCCTTTAAAAAGAAGTTATTGCAGTCACTTCCTAGCCCATTTATATTTGAATTGGTGACAGAGGAGAGGTGACAGAGGAGAAAAGGAAGTGTAAGTGGTAAGTTGTTATACTATTTATATGACAAATTACCTAGAAATGCTGATCCCCCCCAAAAAGAAACACACTTGGAAGCTCCCAGCAGAGCTTTACATGTGAAGTTATTACTGGATGAGTGCCTTGTGTATGTCATTTTGCTTTCTGTTCAGTTTCTGCTAATTTTATGGATGGGAACCAATACTACTAGTTAACCTATTTCATTATTTTCTACCATTTCTATTTGAATCCATTAAAAAAATATGGTTAAATGTATTTCTTCTTCCCTGCCTTCATGCTCTAACATCAGAAAACTATGATAAATCCAGGGGAAGCAATTATATCATTGAAGTTACATATTAAGCCTTCATTGCAAATATATGATTGACATGCAAAAAAATCATTTGAACTCATGACTGTACTACTCCTTTTCTCTTTCTCCTTTTACTTCAGAAGGAAAGTATTTGCAATGGATTAAACACCTTATTTAAAATATGAAATCAGTAGCACTATTGAGATTTTATTTCTTCAGCATTTTAAAATTCAACATTCCGATGACCTATCTGTCTGGTTAGTACTATACCAGAACAGTTTCAGTTCTGGGGTTTCACACAAGGGTATGAGAAGAGTGCCACTGCTCAGGTACCCATCCTCCATGAAAGGAAGTTCATGTCCTCCATTCATACATCCATCCCTATTTTCTTCAGCATCCTTTTTCAAGGATAAAGATGCCAATAACATTCTTTTTCACCAAATCCTTCTCCAGGAGAAAATAGCTACTACATATCTACAGTTTTATTATGACACGCTCCCCTGGGTAGTGTTTACCTTTGGAACTGGGTAAATGTGATATGGGGAAGCTTCATGACTGCATCCTTAAGAAAAACACTCTTGAAAACACCTTTTGGCATTTTGGAGAAAGCGTGGTCTCCACTACTGTAGATTGCTTAGAAATACGCTTTAGTACCACTTCCTATCATACTTTTTAAAGTTCTGATAATATAACCAAATATATGCTATTCTAAAAATAGAACAACTTTTTCATAATTGAGACTTAATGAAGTGTTTCATACATAATTAAAAATGGTTAAAGGAACAGCAACATTCACTTTCACAAAGACTTCTAGTTGGAAATCAAGGGGATAATTCTCCCTGCTCCCAAAAATACTCTTCAGACAAAACGCACAATCTTGCTATACTAACATTATCTGTCCGTACCTCCCTGGCAGTAAAAGCCATCCCAGATAGCTCACAACATCGAGACATATCTGAAATGATGAGTGAAAACGCCTTTTTCCTATTTAAATACCAATATAAACTGAGAATACAAATAAGGCCATGATATAAGTTCTAACATTATAGTGCTCCTTTTCTACAGAAACATGAAGAAGCAAATTGTTTACCTTAAACACCAATAATTATTTGAGTTCAACTTCAGTAGTTTTGAAAGAGTCATTTCTTAGTTCTTGTTCACTTCTCTAACAGAAACTTACTCAAACAAGCATATTTTCCATGAGTTACATCAATTTTAAAATATGCAAGACTTTTAGAGATGAAAACAGCAGTGTTCTGGCATACAGGATTTTACTTGTTTGCTTCTTTCTGTAAAGAGAAGCATTTGCATTTCAGCTAGCTTTGTTTCCAGTACAAGAGTAATATACCTTGGTAAGTTTAGAACTAGACTGAAAGATGTCCCCCCCACCTCCATTTGATGAAGCCTAGCTTTAAGATGCTTATAAAAGATGTCATTTTAACATTTAAAGAATGCTTATCCACCTTCCAATGGTGGTGTTGTTACAATGAAGAGCCAACTTCTACATCATTAAAAATATTCTAAAATCCAAACACATCTATGCTTTTTTTTTTTTGAAGTCATTCACACTTTATTAAACTGAACACATAACAATCCACTTTATCACTCCTCTGTAAATCAGATACCTTGTTGCAGGCACAGTTGCTTAGATACAGAGTAATCAGGGTAAGTGAATAAATCAAATTATCAATAACATACACAATTGCATCCTATTATCAAAATATTATCAAAACAGGCAATAGGGATAAATTTTTGGTTAGTTACAAGATAGACATTTAAAACTTGTTGGGTATTATGAGATGCCAAATAACTTAATTAAATGAGCATTAGTACACATTCTAGGATTTGTTCACTGCAGATAAATTAGAAACACCATTGTTTTCTATGACAATAATTGCATGAACTACTCATGTGAAGCATCTCTACAGTCAGCTTGAAGTAAACACTCAACGAAATACTTCATAAAACGTTATTCTTGATGCAAAGTAGACCCATACAAAAACTTCCAATGTGACCATCTGAAATCACTTTGTACTTGCATTGATTTTACTGCCTGCAACAACTTGAGTCTGAAAAGACTGGGATGGTTCACTCTGGAGAAGACATGATTAATAAAAGACAGAATAGAGGTGCGCAAAATAACATATGGCAAGGAGAAGGCAAATTAGGCACTTCTAATTGCTGTGCCTCCTAATGCGAGAGCAAAGGCCAATCAATGGAACTGAGAAGGAGACATTTTAAATTGATGAAGGAAATCTTTTTATACAAGCTATAATTAATCTGTGAAAATCACTTCCACAAACTAGAAAGCCTCACAGCTTACAAAAATATGGATAATGGAAGCATCTATTTACATCTAAGAGGATAAGTAAAATGAACTGACCATAAGCAAAATGAACTGATGGGAGCTATAAGGGGGGTTAAAGTTGTGGGTTTTTTTTGTTTTTAAAGAGCAACTTATTCCATCCTCGTTAAGCAAAATAATTGTTACATTCCTCTTGTAGCACTCTTACTAGTTATCACTGAGAAATAGCTACTTGACTACATAGGTAATTGTTCTGAGTTGAACTAACACTTCAGTGCACTTGTGCACAAAAATGACAGTGCCAGACTCTTCTTGGTAGTGTCCAGTGACAAGGTAAGAGGTATAAACTGAAATACAGAAGATTCAACAAACTTCAGAATTTTCTTTTTTTTTTTAAACAGTGAAGATAATCAAACACTGGAGCAGGTTGCCCAGAGAAGCTGTGAAGTGTCTGCATTTGGAGAGATTCCAAACCTGACTGGACACAGCCCTGAGCAAACCGACCTTGCTCCAAGCAAGGGGTTCAACCAGACGGTCTCCAGAGGTCTGTGATTGATTTAATTATAACAGAGCACACGGAGCCATTCAAGGGTATTAAAGCAATACTAGAAGTTGCTGTATGCTATAAAAAAGGAGAAAAGCATGAGTCTTCTAACTGGGTAGGAGCCCAAATCAGAAGGAATCATATGTTTCCCCTCTAAAAAGGGAATCTTGCTTTGCAGGTCCTGAGAACCTCCACATTTACCTCATCTGTGACTCAGGTGTAAGTTGAGGGGTTGATTTAAGTAGATTTTCCATAAGTGAAAAGGAAATAAATAAAGCAATTAAAACTTCATTAAAATTTCAGAAGAGTTTTTTAATCCATACTTATATGTATCTAGTAGTTGGATAATCAGTCCTAAGTCAGACTGCTTTGATTTCAGGTCAGGATACATTGATTAAAGCTCTCTAGGGCAAGAGCAAAGATTTTCATCTCTTGAGCTCCACAGATGACTACCTGCTTTATTGCAAAACAAACCAGTGAATTGCCTTTTGCTTTTCTGTATTTCTGGTTGCCCCAGCATAGGGGAGAGACCAAACATCTTTCTGCCATGTACCATGGAGCTCAGGAACTTAACTCAGGAACTTAACTCTTAACTCCACTTAACTCTTCCCAGATCACAGCTGACCACATAGCAAACACAATAGGAAAAAAAACATTAATTTGACATGTCTTCTCCAAACAAATTAGTGTGTTTTTAAACTAAATAAATCATGCTTTGCTGATGTTGTTAGAAAAGGCCTTAGCTGTAGGCACTGGAACTAATTCCAGTCAGATCACTAATACTACTGAAGATTAAGGTCTTACTCAAGTCTTTGCAGAAGTACAGCTACAAAAAAATAACAGAACACTAGGTCCTACTAACACTTAAATACTCTGAGAATTAAGATGCATACATTTAAAAAATACTACTACTTCATTTTGAAATTACAATAGCTACTTTCTGAACCATGATTTAATTAAGCATTTTAAAAGCAATTTGTTTCACTAGATATTTTGAAGCAAGTAGGTAACGTTGTTTTGTTTTGATATCTTTCTACTACATTTCTTTACATTAAGGTATCTTATCACAGCTCCCTATAATTAAGGAAAATAGGAAACAGCACAATAAAAACTACTTTCTCCTCACTCATGTCACCACTAATCAAAATATAAACTTATTTTTCCTTAACTTTATTTCCTTGCCCAAATATAAGTAAAAGTGATTTGGGGAATTCCTAGGACTTTGAGAGATTTCCAGAATATCCTTGGCAGGCAAGATCAATTCTAGATTCAAAGAGGAGAAAGTAGTCTTTTTTTTGTTTGTTTTTTACTGAAAAAAGAGAAAGCCAAATTTCAAAAACTATATTTGAGAAAATGGCAGGAATGCATTTGCCAGGCTTTCAGCACCTTCAGACTTTGGCTTTAAAGTGGTCTGGCTCAAGACCATTACAACAACAGCATTCTTAAAGCAGTGCTTAATTGATTAGGATACACAGGCGAATAAAGGCAAACAATCAGATCAATTTAAACACCTAGCTAAAACTTTGTTACTGTAACAGGCTGAACATTAATGCATCACCAGTGCTATGAGGTGAGAGTATATGACCGATATGTGACTCAACCACAGGAAATCCATTAGGTATGTTTCCCTCACTGAAATATAATCTCTTGAGAAAAAGAGCAAGTCACTCAAGTTCAAGCTTCAATGATTTCAGATTTCCTTTTCACACCAGTCAAGGTAATCTACCAACAAAATCCTAGGTCTAGTTCTGAGAAACTATTCTTTTGACCTTTGTATTTAGCTAGTACTTCAGCTATTTCCTTACCTGCCAGGCAGGGGATCTAGGCACAGAGATAGATGACTCTAGAAATATTTGCCAATACCTTACTGAATGTCCTGCCATTCAGCTCCACATCTTCATACAAAATAGAAGAAATTAAGAGAAGGAGTAAGCAAATGCCTGTCCAGATTTTCCTGTGGAAGTGATGGCTATATACTCAGGGAGATTGTTGGACACATGGGAGAATTAACAGGGTGGTGGGTTGATATTTAAGTTTACCCATATGATCAAAAAACAAATGACCCCTGCCCCAACCCAACAGAATGCATATCTAGGAAGCTATTTCTCTTATATTTCTTTATGTAACTTCTGCTGTACAATCACATAACTAAAAAATGATAAAATTGGAAAGTATACTTAAATTCAAACATGTTTGTAAGTGATGGGATATTCTAGGATATTGCTGCCTTGATCTGTGGGCTACTTTTCGAATGCTGTCCTTCTTATCCTTCCATGCATAGTCAGGCAACACACTAAATTCCTCACTCAGGATGAAGGGACATTAAAAAAAATCAAGCTAACAGTTATCACAGAAAGGACTTCGAAATGAGTTCCAAAGGAATTTACTACCAAACACTTTCATTGGAGTGAAAAGAATTTAAATATTTCACTGTTAGCAGCTTCACTAACAGCAGCTATTCCCCCAATTCACAGAAACAGCTGTCTCATTTAACCATAAAGAACATTATAGAATCATCCAGGTTGATGACCTCAAAGGTATCTTCCAAGTCCAACCACCAACCTTACCTACCAAGTCCCATCACTAAATCATGTCCCTTAGTGCCATGTCCACACATCATTTAAATAACTCCAAGGATGGGGACTCCACCACTTTCCTAGGTAGCCTGCTCCAATGTTTCACAACCTTCTCTTTAAATAAAGATGATAAATAAAAGCTTTCTGATCTCCAGTCTAAACCTCTCCTGGCACAACTTGAGGCTGTTTCCTTATGTTTTCCTCATGTCTTATCGCTTGTCACCTGAGAGACCCTCCTTGCTGACACTTCCTTTCAGGTAGCTGTAGAGCAATGAGGTCTGCTCAGGCTTCTTTACTCTGAAGGAAACAACCCCAGTTCCCCCAAGCACTCCTCATATGTTTTGTTTTCTAGCCCCTCCATCAGCTTCAGTGCTCTTCTCTAAAGATATTCTAGCAACTCAATACCCTTCTTGTATTGAGGAGCGTAAAATGAAACAGTATTCTAGATGTAGTCTTACCAGTGCTGCATACAAGAGGACAATCCCTTTCCTACTCCCGCTGGCCACACTATTTCTGATGCCAGCCAGGATGCCACTGGCCATCTTGGCCACCTGAACACACTGCTGGCTTATGTTCAGCCAGCTGTCGACCAGCACCCCCAGATCCTTTTCTGGGGGACAACTTTCCATCTGCTCTTCCCCAAGCCTATACCAATGACTCTTCCTCTTTATCCACCTCCATTTAAAGCAAAGAAGTTGGGTGCACAGTTCAAATAGAAAAAGCATGCAGAATGAAGCTAAAGACCTTGTTGGGTATTGCAGTTTAACAGCAGCAACACCCACAATTGCACCCCAGACTATTACATCAGTCATTTATAACCAGACATTAAAACTATTTGCTTTTCCATGTGTTGTGCTTTCCTTTCCTAGTGGCCACAAAAAGAAAGCAGTACTCCAGAACAGCTTGCTAAGATGACTGGGAAAGGAAGGTTGATACCTTCTTTTAATGCTATTCTCCTTCCCTCTTAAAGAAAGGGAGTCATCATGAAAGATTATGTCAGGTTATGTATTTTTAATGTTAGAAGCAGTATGAATTCCCTTAATTTTATAGGCAATATGGCAATACTCTAAGCTGTAAGACTGTCAGACAAATGTGTTCCCATATTATACAACTAAAATTAAAGGGAATGTGTCTTTCAACAGCAGTGAAGTTACTTATTAAGAAGAAAAGTGCCAACTGAAGTATCACTTTCTCCATCCAAGCAAGAAACAGTATGTTAACTTCCTTGGATAACAACATTGATAATTGACTTTAGAAAAAAAGCATTAATTTTTCAATAGCAATTTAATGTGAGGCCTTGAGAATGAGCAAAAACTTTGTTACTTTGAAGAGCATTTTCAGGAGGGTGTAGCTGTGTTTTTTTATGCTATTTTGGGACAACAGCTAGAGTTGCTTCAATTCAGTTTTTCTACATATAGTTTTGAGCAGTAGTTTAACGGTTCGCTCCCCAGAGATTCTTTGCCAAGTTTTCAGAAAACTGAAAGGAACAATACATAGATTTAATAGATTTAAATATTACTTTATTATAACTTTGAGGAAGAAAGGATGAAGCACTGGGACAGAGAAGCAGCATCATATTTCTAGAGTAAGCCATTCAATATTTGTCAGTATAACAAGTGAGGAATGAGTAAAAGTGAATCCTTAAGACCATAAAGCCTTATCTAAATTGCATAAATATTGAAGTAAAAGGATAGTATATTTCTCATGCCCCTTTTTCAAAATATAAAATCAGCATCACCATTTTTAGTTAGAGCTCAGATTTGAGAGTGACACAATGCTTATCAGTCTCATTTGCATTTTGTCAATGTATTTCACCACCCTAGATTCAAGGATACCGATGAAGTGACTTCATCAGTAGTGACAGGATTTGACAGGCGGCCACATTTCTTCCAGATGACCCCTTTTTGCTGTTCAAAAAAATACAATTTATCACTGCTTTCACCTATTTACATAATTTTATTTTGACCTGATTTTTAAGTAAGAGCTAGATTATTTTGGAGTTTGAGCTATTAACTATTAGAATTTGTTCTGCATAGCTGTACTCAACTTTAAGTGCCCAGGTTAATGTTTAAGTTGCATTTGGTATTGCTTAACAATAAAGACATTCTCTTCTCATACCACACTAAACTCGAGGACAAGGCAGAGCATCCTAAAAAGCATGTACTTCTGCCAAACAATCACTTTTACCAAATGAATGAAACCTGATATGCAGGATAATCAGTTATTCTTATGGGACAATGCTAGCCAGACATAACAGAACAAGAAGCAACACACTTCTCAATTTGCAATCTGTTACCATAATATGGATGCATTATGAATGGGCTATAGCTTTACAAGATTGCATATTACTTATTCATTAGACCAAAGGGGATATTCATAAAAGCCGTCAATGCTCTGTGAAAGCTGCTTTTCTTTTTGCGCTATCATGCTAAATAGAAAAAAAAAGCAAGTGTCAGTTCATGGCAAATTCAGCTAGTTAACACTTGCTTTTTAAAAGAAGTTTCATACTATGCAGTGCTACTAATTTTGCTGTAGAATTTCAAAGAGCCCAAGTTTAATTTTATTTTTCTAGTTTTTGTCATTTCTAATTAGGTAAAATGCCTTATGCTAACAAGATTGTTAAAAATGGGTCCCAAGAAGTGGGACTTATGCCCTAAAACATGCCACAGGAACAAAGACTTGTAGCTAGCCATCCTTTATGCAGTTACCATCTCAGAGGCACTTAAGCCAAGAAATCTACAGCTCAGAGTTGCTCTAAGCTTTCGTTCCTTTCCCACAGAACAGCATTTAGATGCTTTTGCTTAATGAATTGCTTTAGGTTGGAAAAGACAGAGTGGATTATGTTATTTATTGTACTTTCCTATGTACTTTCCTATGCAGAATATACTTACTGATCATACAAATCTTAGCATTCATCTCCAAGGCATTTCTTAGTGTTCTTTGCACATTCCAGAACACATTTTCCTAGGTCCTTGTGCTAAATTATATCAACGAATTATTTTTGTCAGAGGGTCTATTTTATTTTCCCAAATGCACAGAAGTTGAGCGCATGAGTTTGGTGACTAGGAAAAGTACAATCCCTCCAGAATTACACTTGACATTTCCAAAATACATAAAACATGCTGGAATAGGCTATCATATTAAACTCTACTACAGCATTAACAGTATAAGTTACTTTCAAGTTAAAAAAAGCTTTTGTAAGCAACAGTAATCAGGTTTGTTACCGGAAACAATCATTTTATTGTGCTGTATGTTCATAGAAGCCTCAACCTTTGTTTTTAAAGGTCATAACACTTTAGCATGAAGAACAGAGCAGCACATTTTCAATGTACAAGTTTTGTAGACCCACCACAGAGCCAAAACATATTGGAAGTCATGACCGGCTGTACAAGGCTATCAGTTTATCTTAGACAAGAATTACAGATCATTGTGAAACAGTTTTACAAAAGAACTTCTGGCAAAGTTATTAATTGAAACATTTAGATGTTAGATTGATCTCTATAAAGCTGTTAGCAATAGATTCCAAAATAATACTTATTCATTCAACTTGTCGGACAGCTCTGAAGTCATTTCCTTAATTTCAGCAAAAAACAAGCAAAGCCCCTAGCACATTGTACAGAAAAGCTGAAAACCAAATGCACCAGTGCTCAGGATGGAAGAATCAGGACATGCAATTACCAAACTATATAAGTTGTTGCATAGTTCTGTATCTGTGTTAATGCTACAATACAAGCACCAAATAGAGAGTAGGATACTACAGGGATAATAGTTAAAAAAAATAAGCATTTCCAAGTTCTACACATTCCATCTGAAAAACACTAACTAAAGTCTGTCACCAGGAACCTTAAAAGCATCAAAGCATTTTCTGTAATAACCACTACACACTAGAAATCTTCAGAAGAAAAAGAATATTCTTTAAGTAAAAGTAAGGAAAGGAAGCATGTTAAAAGAAATCAAAATTCTGTTCGTGCAAACTGAAGAGGTTGGACAAGTGCTGTTTCACATTATACAAGCCTTCTCCAGGCTCAGCTTGCTAATTACATTAGACTGAGCATGTCTAATATACTGAGAGAATTAGGATTTGGACACAGGAAAAAAAACTTGTATTTCCCTTCTCTTCAAATGTGCATCATACTGCAGGCTTTGCTACAAAACCTTATGGAAGGAATAGAAAGCCTCAGCTGCCTCCTTCCCACACCGGACCAACCTCCACCTCCCACCACACAGGATACTGCAAACATTTACCATCCTCCTGCATAGCAGCCATACCATCCCTAGGAAGGACAAGCTTCATCTGGGATAGGAGGTGAGCAATTAAAAAAAGAACAAATCAATAGGTAAAAACAAGGGTATTAATACATAGAGCACAGCTGTTCTGGGTAAGAACTCCCCTCCCTCCCAGGAGGGTGTAAACATTTGACATTAAGCACACAGATCAGGATTAGAATTCCATTGTTGTACAGGTAAGTATGAAATATCCTTGAAATGCAATAGGTAACAAATCACAACATCACAAGTGCAGGTACCCTCTGCTAGAAAACATGCAAAACCCTCCCCTGTTCTTCTGTCTGGTTCCACCTACCCTCACACTTGTCAACATGAAAGTTTTTAAATATAAGCAGTATATTTTAAAGAAGGAACTAATCCAACATGATGTCAAAAGATATAATTAAGGAAAGGAAAAGCAGGCAGTGTTGCTAGACACAATTAAGGAAACTAATCAACAGGCTATTCTTGAGTTCCTTTCCCGTACTTCACATTATTCAAATTATAATGTTTCTCCATTTGCATTAGAAGCTGTAATACCCAATATAACAGATCTAGCCAGTTTCATTTAGTTGTTTTGTTGTTGTTTTTAAACTGAGTTGTTTTCTGCTACTTAGTTTCACCTCATGCTTCCGGTTTCACTTCAGTAAAATCAAGATCTGCATTTAAAAAAGTGAAACAAGCCAAGCAATTGAAGTATTACAGAAAGGGAAACAAGCCATGGGCCCAAATATGAAGAACCATCTAAACCAATGCATGGTTAGGAGCACATTCCCCAAATGACTCTGGGTTCCTCTCCCCCAAAGTCACTAGTGAGGAACAGAAGAACACAGAGCATGCAAGCACCTGGTTCATTAACTCAGGGTAAAAGCACAGGTCTCATTCAACATGAAACCTGTAACTCCCATCCTTTTATAAATGCCAGAGAATATCTACAAACATTTCATTGCAGGTTCCTTTATCAACAGTTACATCTGTAATAGCTTGTATTACTGGTACCGATGAAAATAGATTTTTTTTTCCAGGTAAGACTATGGAAGTAAAAGTTAGTCTCATGACAAATAAAACAATCCACTTTATGGAAAAAATCAATTTGCTTTGATATAAAACTGAATATACAACATTACTTTGGAGATTTCATTGAGGAATTCAAGGATAATTTTAATCCTTCCAGATGCTGCACCACATTCTCAAATCTATGTACACTGTAGTACTGACATGAGCTTTTACTTTTTTTTCCTCTTCCCTTCATACATTCCTTAGTCTAAGATGCTCTGAAATTAAGTTCATGCAATAAGTCTTATTTCAAGGTTTCATAGCAGAAACACAGAATATTTTGTCAAAAATGGTGGGCTTTTTTTTTTGCTTAAATATGAAGAGAAAGGTTTGAGACATGAGTCAGCCAAACAACTGTTCAACTAAAAAAAATCTGGCCTACCAGAAGTAAAATGGTACACTTTTAGAACATAATCAAACAGATTTGTAAGATGATTGCTATTTTGGGATGCAAAGTCAGTTTTAATTAGAGTGCCCTAAATTTAGGACCTCAAATTACAGACAGTTTTGTGGTCCTCTTCCCAATAGATTTTCAGCACTTGTCTCTTTTCAAATACACTAATATCTGTGCCCTGTAACGTACATGGAAATTTAGCTGACCTCTTTTTAAATTGTGATGAAATTGCCTCATCAAGATTGAAAGAGCCCTCACCTCTTCTAAAGCAGTTTAGTCACTAAATATAGCTTTTGAACCTTAATTCCTCCATTTTAAATTAAATCTGCTAAATTAACACAGCATGTCTATGCAAACACTTCGGTAATGATGGTGTGGAAGAGATGTGTTGACTTTCAATTCAAAAGTCATCCCAAGCAGACTCCCTGAACTACAGGGTATCCATGGATACCCGAGCCCACCATCTCCCTCCCTCCTTAAGCAAACTCTTGAAAGTTGCATCTTGCTTGATTAACAAAGCCTCACAAGCCATATTACCGTGACAGAGGAAAACTTGCAACTAAGACTTGAAATTTAAGTTATGGGCACACTGCACTGCAAGCTGTCTTTGCTGCTTAAAGCAGCAATGAATTGCTGGTTTAAGTGCAGGAAAAGCTAGTTTTGAAGGTAGATAAAGGTGGCTTGCAAATACACTTGTCTCCAGAATTAATGATAAGAACTGTAGTAACAGATGAGAATCAAAGGAAGCAATGGTAAAGCAAAGACTACTGGTGTCCTTCAGCATAACAGCTGCATTACACTTCAGAAGAAAGAGGCAGGAATATACTATCAGCTTGAGAACAGTTTTCCATATGGAGACAGTAGAACTTTGCATGTGATACCTTAAAGGATCACAATTTGGGAAGAGACTGATTTTAAAGAATTAAATCTTGACAGATACAAATGCATCTCAGTTCAGAAGAACAAAAATGAATAATTTTAATAAAAATAGAATGCCTCTTAACAGAAGTAAAATCGGTCCTGTCATTAACTGCACAAGTAAACCGCAAATCCAAGTTGCATTCGGCATTACTTTTTCTACCATGAAAATTGACAGGAAATTTCTCCAAGCCTTGACTGACAATTTGAATAGTTCTATTTTTGTCAGCCTCTGACTCATCTCAAATGTTCTCCTAGGAAGAGTCACTAAGTTGAAAGTAACCACTCCAGCTTAGAAATAGATCATGAGATAACTCTTACAAAAGTCTCTAGAGCAGTATTATGCATAACAGCTCTATAACGCCTGGATCTAAACTTGAGTATAGATTAGGTTAAAGATGAAGAAACTCTGTAGATTACCTATTGTTGTGGTTTAACCCGGCTGGCAGCTAAACACCACACAGCCGTTCGCTCACCCTCCCCCCTCCCTCTCTGGGATGGGGGAGAGAAACGGGAAAGTGAAGCCGGTGAGTTGAGATAAAGACAGTTTATTAAGACAGGAATATAATAATAACAATAATAGTAATAATAGTGATAATGATAATAGTATTAATAATAATAATGTGTAAGAAAACAAGTGATGCACAATGCAATTGCTCACCACCCGCTGACCGATGCCCAGCCTATCCCCGAGCAGCCCCAGCCCCCCACCCCGGCCAGCCACCCCTATATATTGTTTAGCATGACGCCAGATGGTATGGAATACCCCTTTGGCCAGTTTGGGTCAGCTGTCCTGGGTCTGTCCCCTCCCAGCTCCTGCTGCACCCCCAGCCTGCTCGCTGGCAGGACAGAGCAAGAAGCCGAAAAGTCCTTGGCCTGGTGTAAGCACTGCTCTGCAACAATTAAAACATCAGCATGTTATCAGTGCTCTTCTCATCCTAATCCAGAACATAGCACCCTACCAGCTACTATGAGGGAAAATTAACTCTGTCCTAACTGGAACCAGGACACCTATATTCACCACTCAGAGGTAACTTTATTTGCTCTCCTTGAGAATGCCTACTCACTAACTACAATACCAGTTCAAGCTTGGGATATACTTGTGAATGCACAAGTATATGAATGCACATTCACTTCTCATTATGGTGATCTCCTAGCAACTGAATCATTGAAGCCTTAACAAATCCAACATACTTCTTTTTACCTTGTCACATTAGGAAGACTTCTCTCCTGCTGATTTCCAAGGTACCTAAAAAGAAACAGCTCTTGGGAATCAGTCTTTGAATTAATACCTTCAGTCAGGTTAACAGAGGTAGCACCACCCTCCCCTTTTGGGTTTCTATTGCTAAGAGGATTAATGTCCTGCCAGGTAAAGACTCTACCATACAACATACATGGTGTATTCTCACCCCAGGGAGAACAGAATGCTACTCCCAACCCTCTACATATGCAAAAAAAAATCAAGGGTGTTTTGGGTTACTTTCTTTAAAATCAGAACAACCAAGTCATGAGATTTGTGATTTGTAAGGACAAGTATTTTAGGATTACAAGTATTTTAGGATTACAACCAGTGACAGCTCCCATACTACAGTTATGAGATCCCATGAATACTGGATAACATATATTAAATATATTACTTACAATATATTACATATATTACCTGAAGACAGACCGTGCATATCAGCTGATTCACACAGATGGTTTTCCATTGATACTGATTACTATCCTTGTGATTAGTAGTCTAGTAAGAACATAGCTTTTCCCTGTGTTTGAAGATATACAACAGACTTTCAAATATAGCAAGAAAAATATTTGAGTTTAGAAGTTCTGGAATAAGCAATTAATGTTTTCTCTTAAAACTTGTAACTAGACTGTTTTACTGCTCCAGTAAAAGACTGAAGATAGCAAAATATCATTAGGAAAATAAATGGACTAAAATTCATGTAATAATGGAAAAAATAAATGCATTGTACTTGCTATCATTATTACAGTTTTCTACAATATTCTCAGTCAGGCAAAAATATTACATTAAATTACATTACGAAATCTTTCAGATTTTCTATTTGGATTATGAAGAGAAAATTTAAATATTTAAAGCCTATTAAAAAAACAAACATACGTAATGTAACTAGTTCATTTTGGACTCCCCGCATTTTAGACAGCACTGGTAGAGTTACTGCTGTTGATTTAGAAGAATGCAGCCAAAGCAAACAGCTCTACCAGGACAAACAGCGACTGAGACTGATAAAACCAAAAAGCTGCACTCTGCTGGGACTGCTTTTTATGTCTTCAAGAACTCCTGGCAGAGGATCAGTGCTTTTTTCTTCCTGACTTTCCTAGATTTAATGAGAATGACCAGGACTGCATTTTGTTGTTGGTTTTTTTTTTTTTTGGTCTGTTTTTAAATTGACCAAAACTATGAATTAAACACAAGTTCGCTGTTACGGGTTCAGTGCACCAGTACAGAGATACTTGCGCTAGGCATACATGCAATCCTATTTGAAGGCTACACAAACACTGAACCTTATGAATAAGTGTCTCGCTGTTCTAGAACAAATGCATAAATTGACTACAAAGATTTTTTTCCCCCTCCTTGTGTACAGAGAATAAAGTTTTTTTTATTTATTTATAAGAAGCTTAGGGTAACATATTCCATTCCTGGTGTTAGTATTGATTTGAGAAAAGAGACTTAGCCACATTATTTGTAATCAGATGAACATCCAACAGTTAAGGAATACAATCCCAGTGCACTAAGTACTTTGCAAATATTTAGCAAGGAACATTGTTTACAGCCGAATGGGGCAAACTGAAAGATAGAAGGGGGCTAATGCATACTTTGTGGGGATACACTTCTCTTAAGTGCTCAGGTGGGTCTAAGCACTTAAGTCCTGATAACATGTAGGCCTCAGAGCCCAGAAAGAGATAGTATACCACTTAGGTCCAGAGGAGCTGCAAGGAATCCTTAAGACACCAGATACATTTCCTGATGTGCTAAGGGCATGCAGGCTTTGTTTTCTCATTTGTCACCACTGAACAGTTGGATATTAGCTGCAGCTGCTACTGGCTTTTTACTATGGGAGGGAGACACGAGGGAGATGCAGTGATGTAGTGGTTTTGCATTTTTTTTTTCCTCCCCCCTCCACAACTCCCCACCATTGCTGCCACTCATCTCTCTCAAGGTCAGAGAGGATGTCTGTTTGATTAAGAGCATGAAATTATAGAAAGTTTGTGATTTCACAGTATAGGGTGATTAACTATTTTTTCCCTTGAAAACATTAACAAAGTACATGAAGCCTGCATGGTGGGCAGAGCCCTGAGAATAAAGCTGCCGATGTTAAGAGCCAGCTTACCACATTGTACTTCACCTATGATTTTCACAGATACTAGGCAAAGTTTTAGAGAGAGTAGTGGGGTTTGGGGAGTATTACTGTTTTAAAGCAAAGAGCATGTTCCCCCTTCTCTAAAGGGGGTAACGTTTTTGAAATTTAGGCAACTGAGGTATAGGGAGAAGACCGCAAACAAGAGCAAGGGAAAAGAAGGAATTCTGTAGGAACTGGGCACAGAAATGGAGAGTAGAAAATACACAGACTCTGGATTTGCTCTGGTAGTAACAAGCAACAACTGTCCTGGCCATCTGAGAGGATAAGACAGCCACTCATAAGCAACTTCTTGCTCTCCCCATTGCTTCCATTATTCCCTCTGCTTCCCAGTCTCCCCCAGCAAAGCTTCGTAAGTCTCTGGAAACAGTGGAGCCATCTCTCTACCTTTTCCATAGCCAACCCTGCCCACAAGTGCTTATTCTTGCACACACTTCTGCGAGAACTCTTGCTGCAGTTAAAATAAAAAAGGTGCCAAATATAAAAATACAAATGGGAGTTTTAGCTAGACACCACAGTTGATAGCAGGGATTCTCACAAAAGTGGGAGAAATGAGAGGAAAGAGTGGAAGAAGCTGGACTAAAATAAGGAAAAAAGAGGAAATCCATCTCAGCTGCCAGCCAGCTACATACTACAAGATGAACTCTGGCATTTCTGGATATACCGCAAGGCACTTCCTTTGAAAGTAAATTGGTTCC
Organism: Anser cygnoides; assembly: GCF_040182565.1. Taxonomy (NCBI): domain Eukaryota; kingdom Metazoa; phylum Chordata; class Aves; order Anseriformes; family Anatidae; genus Anser; species Anser cygnoides. The sequence goes on along the minus strand of NC_089873.1, from coordinate 122,721,779 downwards.
AAAATCCTGAAAATCCCACTGCTGTTATGAACAGATGAGGTAACTTTTAAGCTACACCTGTAATACAGTTGTGTTTGTAACCATAAACAAACAGGCTCAAACAGGGATAAATAAAGATGCTGAATTTCAGCACAGCACACTGTGGACAAATAGAAGAAAGCTGAAAGAAACACATATAAGGATAAAGCAATACAGCAAAAGCTACAGAAAGGAAATTGAAATTGTTCAGAGATAAATTCAACTATGCCTCTGGCAAGTATTCTAGCAAAGGAGGTAGTAACACTGGGAAAAGTCCAACGTAGATAAACAGATAAGTGCAGAAAATCAAATATAAGGCACAGACATAAGCATGGCATAACAATAATGGGTATACAAGAAAAATACACAATAAAGAGACTGAAAAGCAACAGCTGAGAAGGTAGATCACAAAAGTACTTTGCAAAAGTACTTTGAAAATCTGTTCTGAAGACATGTTGGGCAAAGTACTTGAAGTACAGCAAGTTGGTAAGAGGATGCACGAATGGAAGGTTTGAGATGACAAACACAGCTTTGGCAGAAGAGGTAGAAACAGTTATTCCCCCTCTTGAAAAGGATGACTGCAGCATCTACTTGGGTCTTCATACTCCTTGTATCTCTATCCATCCGAGTTTCACTGGGGCGTGTAGATTGAGGAGTATGAAATATTCCAACACAACTCACTTCTAGAGGCTTCCTTTCAATTCATTACATTGTGAGAGTACACACACCCCTTACTGAATGACAAGCTCCAATAATCAAAATGTTGAACCGTATTTTCGACATTTACCAGAAGTATTTTTGGACTATTTCTGGAAAGGACAATATAATTAGTTCTGGACATAATTTAATCCTGCCCAGATAATGATAATGTCATGGTAATGACCTTCAGAGTCATAGCTGTCGGCTCTCCAGCGATATCACTGCTTTGCCACTGGCTTGCCCTCCCCCACTTTCACTTTCAGTGAAATCCACCTCTAGAGCTGCATATATTGTCCTAGAGACATGATACTGCATGCAGTTACTGGGCTTGCTTTTTATTGTATTATTCCATTGCTTATTTGGGCCAAAATCTTTGAAGTTTTCTTTAGAAGTGATGCTTCCAATAGTCCAAACAAGTCACTTCAAGTAAACATATGTTAGTACCATTTTTATAAATCTCAGATTACAAAAGCAAAAGAGGAGAGACAGCACATTTAGGTTAAAACCTATAATAAAATTAAAGTTGTACATCTCTGTAAACATTCCGTTTTCTTCAGATCAATGTGATGCTTACCAGGGTGACTCACGGTATTCCCCTCGACCTCAGCATTAGCAACAGAGGATTAGCAGCATGTTTTGAAGAATCCGATACATGGCATCCACCAAGGGCAAAAGGGAGAACATTTATTTGGTGGCAAGTGACTCTGAGAATTACATGTGGCAGAACAATTGCTGAGCAGCACACTGGGTATATCCTAATTTCCTGAAGATACTAAATAGTTTATTTGAAGATCACTGCTTCCTTTCCATCTTTGTAAGTATTCTGAAACATACAATTCAGCTGCCTGAAAACCCAGAGCTTGTATCTCCAAGTTAAAAACTGCTAACACCCAGGGCCTTGCAAAGATTTGGATCTGTATTCGAAGGCATGCCATAGGAAGGCTTCTGAATCTTAACAGTTTCTTTAGCTCCGAAGAAAAGTAATATCTGAACTAACATACAAAATTCAATTTCAAATCTTCCTGAAACACTCACTCTCTGTTCAGGCAGGCAGCTTTGAAATCTACTTGTTGGAGCATCTATTGAAAAACAGTTGTAGACAAGCAACACACATGACATTAAAGCTAGTATTTGAAATTCTCCCTCCCTCCCCCAAAGTTGGCTAGGTGCTCTGTGTGCCTGTTAATGCTCTAGCCTGCCTGTCTTAACAGGCAGACTAGGATGGGTGGCTTTCATTGCTGTCCAAAATAATTAGGAAAGCGCATATTCTGCCCTGTCCCAGATAGCTGACATTTCCTTTGAGCTGTCACCACTCCAGTGCTTCTTAAAAGCTTACTGCTGTATGCCTCCATGGCAGATGCTCATAACATGGAAGTTGCTATTATTTTTGAAAAGCTGTCTATAGGCAATAAGCAGCATGGCTCTATTATTACCCTCCCCTTTTTAGCCTGCCATAAGAAGCAGTGTAGCTGCTGAAGAGCCTTACTCTTTCTCTACAGCAGCAGCACCTTCCCCAAATCAAACATGGAAGGAGACCCCACCTACCATCTCCATTTGAGGCAACAAATACCATTTTCATTGAAAATTAATCCTGGAATAATTTGAAAGAACTGCTGATAATTCATTTTTTGGCTTTCCAACAAATTTCTTTACTCCAACCCTGCTGAATCAGAAGCTGGGCATCTAAGAGCAAGTGAAGCTATTTGAAAGCCCCCTGGCTTATGCATAGGGCACCCTCTAATGAATTTGTGTTCTGGTGCAGCAGAGTAGGGTCCTGGCTGTATCTTACAGTCTGCTTCAGCATGTACTCAGCATGATTTAATGCTGGTTATCCACACAGTTTATACCTTTAGTGTTTTATCTGTAGGATGTTCTAATGGGTTTAGCTTTGTTGTCACACTGCCTAGAAAGCTCAGACTATAAACTTAATTAAATTGTTATTTACCAATGTGATCCTCTCTTGGGTTCACTAACAAAAGCATCTACCTATGAGAAGCTGATTAAAAAAAGCCAGAAAGCTAGATTTTGTTCCTACTTTTAAAGGAGAGGAGTTATCTAAAATGACAGTTCAGAAAGGCAGCAGGAAAGCAAGTACTCATCAGGAACTGATCCAAACCATTAAAGCCAATGAACTATATGCACAGATTTCAGAGGCATTTGCTTATGCTCAGAAATACATTAATACATGCCTCAAATGGAAATCAAGTATTCCAGAAGACAAGCAGAAAAAATAATGAAAATGCAGAGATACACTGAAGGGGACCACCCTTGGACAAGTCCTAGAGAGTTATGCACCATTCCTGGCAAGTATTCTCTTCTCCCAGAGGAAAGGGAGCTGGCTAAGAAAAGTTTCTACACATCCAGGAGAAGCAGGCAATGAGCTCACTTAGTGTTCATAAGATAGGATGCATCTCAGTGGTATTTAATAAAGGGGTAAAGCAGAAAACTGCAAGAAACACAAACAAAATGGAAATGAAAGCAGCTGGGGACAGGGTGTGTCAGCCTAAGCATCAGCAGCTCTGGCATCACACCCCCTCTGATCCACCCATCCAGGTGAACCAGCTCTCAGACAGCTCAGAGGTAATCAGTGACTTTTGTCTCTCCTGCTAGTTTTGTTGTTCTCAACCTCAATTTATACATTATGATTTTATAGTTCTATTAAAACAGTTCCCCCCCGCCCCTTTAACCTTTATACCACAAGCTGCCTGTCAGGTACATAGACATCCCTAGAACCAGTTAGTCCCAACTACAAGGGACTCCAGACTAGAGAATATGACTGTCACCATACAGGAAGACTTGCGTCTTCTCCACCCTAGAGAGTCCTCTGACATCCATTCCAGTAACAATTTACGTACATCATCCCTAAATTTGAGCACAGATTTCTCGTCTTCCGAGTTAAGCTTGAGAATCTTAAAGGTCTAAAGCAGGACCCAGCACTCTTTGAGCTGAACCCAAACTCAACATTTTATATCTTTAACCTATGATTTCTGGCATATTGCACAAAATATAGGTTAGTTTATGATGATGAAATACTTAAACTGAACAAATAATTACAAAGTGATGAGGAACAGGAACTCAGAAGGTAAGAACTGGGACAGATTTAAATTCAATATGTTGATTTAAGAGCAACATTCAAAAGTATTGAAAAAGTTACTAGAATTTCTAGTTATGAAATACAGGCAGTTTGGCAATATGCAGCAAGAGGTAGTCAACCATTATTATGCCAATCTTCCCACAAAATGAGTTCTCAAAGCAACAGACTAACCAGGCTCCAGATAACTTTTCATTCACAAGCAGGTACCTGCAGAGGTACTGTCAGCTTCAATTGCCCAGCTGGAAAGTTTTTCCTTTTAAATCCCTCCTGTTCCAGTTTAAGTAGTAGTCTGGAATCCCATCCAGGTCTTAAATGCAATTTAGATCTTTTATCATATGGATCTATTTCTGACCTAGATGGAAATAATAAGTTAATGGATTTTTAATCAGCTGCTGACAATCAGAAAATAAGAACCAGAATACAGTTGATTTTCTTTCCTTCCTACTCATCTTTCTTATTTCCCCAGCCTCAAAGCAGAAGATTATTTGTCTTAGAATTTCTTCAGATCCAGCGACTCAGACTCTGAAGTCTGCGACAGCACTAAGAAGAAAAAAGTGAAAGTATCAGGTCCTATGGTGCTTCAATTCACACACCTCAGAGAATCATTCCAGACATCTGAAAGCTTGCTCTGTACTGTTCTGGTCATCATACTATTAAAAAGGGATATTATGGAAACCATGACACTGCAATAGAAGACAATCAAGCCAATACAAAGACCGAACAATCACATCTAAAGTTTTCAGAAAGAATAAGTCCATTCTCTGAAAGAGCACAAATTGAAAGCAGCGTTTGTTCCATTCTGCCTCTGATAGGAATAAAGAATAAGAGTAGTGAAAAGGCAGGAATGAAGCCAATGATGGTTTGAGACATTAATCTTTAAGTGTTTTTATTTTTCATAGTCAAGTTCACATAACTACAAGCTTAAAACAACCACCAAGACAAAAACTCAAAAGCTAACAAACACACATGAATACTTAGTTATGTGGGAATAAGCCCTGATTAATCTACATTGTTTGATTATTAAATACGGGGGGCATGGGGAAGAACGTTGTCAAAAGGGAGATGAAAATAAGAGTCCTTGTTTTCCCCCAGAATTCATCTGGAAAAAAAATTATGAATAAGCCACAAAAGTTAATTCTCTAGCCTTACAGATGACTAGTTTCCCCACACCCCCAAATTTTTGTCTCATTTCCTTATGTGGGAAAGGCCTAAAGCCAAGAAACAGAAGCCACCACACTACCAGGTGTGACAAACTACAACCACCAGCAGCTAAACGTTTGACCCAAACACACACACACACTCCCTTAGCTCTGCTGCTCTTCCCAAGACACAGGAATGCACAAAACAATCAGGCTTGCTCCTGGCACTGCTGCTGCTGGGGAGCTGGAGACTGTGAAACATCAGCTGAGAGAAGGAGAGATGCACCTCTCCCTTCCCTGGGAGCAACTCATGCAACATCAACCCTTTCTCCAGCTCTACTCAACTCTTTCTCAGTTGTTTATCATCCAAGCAGCAACATTCAGTTTTGCCCAAACAGCCCTGAAACTTGGGGAGGTCTCTCAGAGGGCAGTGACACAGGGATTGCAGAATTAGAAGCTATGAAAGTTACTGCTGTAGTGTTGATGCTGCACTGACTCCCCACCTAATAACAGCTTAGCTATATAAGAGCACAAAGCTCTGAAAGAAGCTTGTTAAATGCTGGAACAGATGGCTCACTCATCAGCAACCCTCAGCTCTGCTCCCCCTCAAGAGGAGTGGGTACCAGTAGGGCTAGCAAGTGTTTCTGGCTACGATGACTGCAGGATAGCATCAGCAGGCCGGTGGCAGCACTGTATCCTGTTGTGCATGATGAATAAATATGGTGAAGGAAACAGAAGAAGTCAGCATGCCTTCTGTGCTTCTGACCTCCATTCATCACCAGTCATGATTCAGATTCCAACACTGACCCACTGTAGGACTTTTAGAGTTAAAAGAGAAAGGGAACCGTCTAGACTCTATTACTCCACTAAATCTCGCATCTGCTGTCACTGACCAGTTGTACCAGGTGTCAATTCTTTGAGATATTTATCTCAGACCTATTACCTGGCTTGTCTTTGATCCAGAGAAAGAGATCTGTAGAAGTCGTTAGGAATGCTAAGAATAATTCAACAAGCTATTAAATAAAATATTACCAAAACATAAATAAATAAGCACTCTAAAATTAAAGGCAAGGCCTAGAAATCATTCCTACTCATATCACAGCTGGGAGAGTCATTATGAGGCAGCTGGTGGCTGAGAGGCATGCCAACATCAATCTATCAATCTCCGTTTTGCTGTATTAATATGTCACAGGTCTTGTGATCTGGATTTCCTATACCCAAAAAAAAGGGGTTTCAAACTGCCTGACATTTAGCAAATTGGCAACCTACTGCCTTTACTTACATTATATACTGCCTTCTCAGGGTCCATGCCAACAACAATTGTGTTTTGATGGCCATTGAAAAATCAGCTGTGACATTTCATTACACTGGGTGAGAATGCTAGCAAGCAGGGCTTTGGACCCAAGGGGCAGCAAAGCCATGCCATGTCACGTGCCAAACAAAGCAATTCACGACTTGCTACTGTTATGAGCAGCAAGGGAAAAGCAGCTACCCTAAAGTGGTCACTACAACAATCTAAAATACCCAAGAGCTGAGACACCTATAAGCATCCCAGTCTAAGACACGCACAGTGGCAACTGTGTCTTTCTGCTCAAGAAAGCTCGCTAGCACCAAGCTGTGTTTATTCCTGCTTCTTGATCATCAGTTTTGTAGCGTAAAAAATCGTACAAGTCTTTGCTAGATAATCAAGAGAAATCAAAGTAAATCGAAGAAAACTACCATATATGTGCTTTGGTGCCTACTTATTCTTGTTGAGGATTTAATCTGTAGCTTTTATAAATGTCATTAATAGCAACAGGAAGAGCACTGGGAAAGCTGAAAAGCAAGCTGCATTAAAAGCAATGCGGTTAGCAAATGATTCTTATCTACAGCACTCCTTAACATTTAATGCAGGCAGTAGATCCTGGACAATGCTGTTTTAATGACAAATGCAAGGCTGTATTGATGCAAGCACTGTACTGTAAGAAGCCTTCTACTTTTGTGTTTGCCAACATAACTATGTGGTGCACATTAGGCACTCTAAAACACTGCAAAGCTATGCTTTCCTAACAGAATACAATTATAAAGTACTTAATGGGAAGACACATCAATAATATATCATTACAGACATAATATTTCTCAGGATGTCTCATTTTCGGACTGCTGATGTCCCATGTCTGCTGCAGTAGTATGAGAAAGACCAGTTTTCAAAAATAGCAGTCTGATACTTTTCGAGAAAGATTCACATTTCAGGTCCTGTCCCTCCATGAAATGTTCCTGTTTATAACACCTATGTGAGGGTTGCAAGTGACCAAACACTGACCCAACAGGCCAAAAACACACTCTTAAAGATGATAACATTTACTTTCAAATTAATTGAGAAATACATACAAGGCATACTTTCTCTCTGCTGATTAGACTTTTCTATGTGCATCTGTCGAAGCCCAGCAACACAAATACTACAAGTCAGTTCCCACTCTTGTGAACTCTTGTAGGTGAAATACTTGAAAACATCTTATTTTGTAAGTCCAGTGCCACAGGAAGACTATTTGAAACAGAATGAAAGAAGACAGTTACAGGAACAAGCTGGCTTCACCACTGGCACAGGACCTACTATCTCTGCCTCCAGCTCATTCAACATTAAGCAAAAATCAGTTGGCAGACAGTCAGATGGCACAGTTGAGGCATTAATTTACTAATAGAAACAAACTGTTTTCAGTGCTTTCTTGCAGTTGCTTTCATGCGATAATTGCACCAGAAAAGTTACTTGTATTTGCATTACTCTTTAATGGTTCCAGTTCTGACCAATATTATGTTTCCAATATTCTTGCTATTATGTCTAAAGCAAAAAGGTATTACTGTGCAGGTAAAAGGATCCTTTGATGGATCCATGTTATATTTCCAGTTTCCTCAGAGACTGTGCGTGGCCTTTGGCAAGTCAATTTACTTTCTCATCTACAAGGTAAGGTAGTAATAGAACAGTGGCTCCCAAAAGTGTTCTGTGTTTCCTATCTTCGGAATAAAAAGTACTTCATAAATATTAATATCATCCAACAGAAATACATAAAATACCAGCACCTAATGATGCAAGCAGATCTTATTTCAGGATCTGGAGGATAAGACCTCTGCTCCTGCAGAAAGCCAGGCACAGGTGCCAGGAATCAACCTGTTGGTCTGAGCAGGGTCCTGAGCCCCCATGAGTGGGAGCAACACTTTGTGCCTCTCAGGAGCAGGTACACAACAGCCTAGGTGACATGGATGCTCTCTGAAGAGAAGCAAGAGGGTGTGACTACCTTCAACATGAGACAGCAGAGTTGGGGTTTTGCTGTTAACTGGACAGTTACACTTTAACTACACCGGACAGAGAGACTGATTATGAAATTTAACACAAGGCTGAGCTTGACTGCCCTGGCTGGTGGTTCTCAGGTGAATTTTAAGTGACCATTGAGTAAAAAACAAAACCTGGTTCCCCAGGCCTCAGCAAAACAGTATGATGGTGATGAGCAAAGCTGAATAACTACAAGTGTTTCAACAGAGACATAGTACTGTGATATGAAAACCCCACTTGAGGTGTGGTGCTTAATGAAGGGTAACTATTGACTAGAGGTTTCCACACTTACCTTCACAGACTGACAGCTGTCAAGCAGTCATGGCTTGCTTCCTCTTTCTCAAAGACAGTAACCACATGACAATTACAGAGCATCTCTTGATCTAGCTGAGGATATCGGATCTACATAGTATGCTATATCCTAGATATTTTGCTTAAAATTATTTAAATATTTATAGATCTGCAGGGTTGTTTCATTTTTATGGTTCCTTTTAAGCCCAACTCTTTTCTGACCACTGCAGTCTAGTGATTTTGTTCAGGGCTAACTAGACACCACAGCCAGAACTAAGCAAGATTATTGCACAAGAGGAAAAAATACTCAGTTTTTAAGGCAACAGAGGTGCTTTTGACATCATGCAAAGCATACAGGAGAAACCAAATTTATCATTTTGCAAGGACAATGCGTGCTGCCAAAACCATATTCATCACTGATGTATCATCTTAATAATGATGCTCATTGTCAGTGGCACAGACTTGGGGGCAGTCTATTTTATGTCATTCCCAGTGATTAGTAATTATGTAGTAACAGTAGAACATTCCTCAAAAAAATCTAATTTAAGTAAAGCTACTTCAATAGGAACAGTGACGCAATGATTTCCTCCCACCCCACCCAAACCCCCAAACTCACACACATCTTCCAGTTACATCTCAAGCTACTGTGATTTGATTCTGTATATTTTCAAGTTCTTAAATGTGTGGATTTGTTTACCGTTATATTAGAATTGTATAACTTCTATAAAATAATAAAACAAAGCTAGAGAGCAAACACAGTAAGGAGGCTTGCTAAACCAGCAGCCCCACCTGTACCACAGAATCGGTCAATTCAATATTTATTTGGCAATAACCAATTAGATTACTCACTATATTTTGAATTCCATGCTTAAAAGGAATCATACTTTAGGTATTATCTAGGAATTCCTGAGAAAAACTTTAAGAGATGGTACCAAAGGTAGAATTCATAGAAAGTTCTTCCGGTTTAAAAAAGCAGAAGATTGTTATTCTGAGACGTTCCAAGAACTAACAGATCTTTCAAGCACAGAAATCAAAGAAAAAACTATTTTAAAGGCTCATTCCATTATCAGGATTTTATCTGACATCAATCCCATCTGTATTTTACAGAAGGCAACACTATACTACTACTTATTGCAAGGGAGGCAAGGGGGAAAGAAATCATAAATAGGTGTGAAATCCATCTTAAAAAAAGCAGAGAACTCAAAAGAGTACATTTCATTAAAGGCAGTGTGGATGGGCAAGGGGTGGGGATGGGTAGAGCAAGCAAAAAAGCTTACAATGCCTATTCCAGCCTCTGGTGTCACAGGGCTGTTGATTGCTGAATGACTGCCCAGACTTGCTATTCAATTCTTCAAGACATTCTCCATCATTTACAAAAAAGACCAGTTATACAGTTAACAGATAAGAGCATTAACTCCAGTACAGAACTTTATTTCACCCCTCTCAATCATTTTCTCCGTAGCTGAGATTGGACTCCAGTAGTGCAGCAATTGGTAATTAGGAGGGAGGGGGTACAAAACAGCTTTGACAGTAAAAATCTGATAACCGAGGCATCATAAGATGCAGCTGCCTACAGCGTCACAGCTTTCTGTTCCACCTAGATTTTGCTCCCAAATGTAACTGATTCAGAGGGAGTAACAGACTTGAGCAACGAAGTATTTTCTAAAAGAAAAGCCAACTGCACCAAATCTTATGTCATTTTGAGCCTTACAACAGTCACTAAAGGAGCAGAAACTGGATCAGTCTAGTGGAAAACAAGTCTCAGATTTTTAAGACCAGGAAGGATCATTCCCAAAATAATCTGAAGTAAGATTGGACAGGAGCAGCTTTTGGGACTTCCACAGTATGGTATTTCCCTTTAGCAGTATTTTCAACCCTTCTCCTGTTCACCCTGCTTCCCAGATTCCATACTGGCTATGCAAAAAAGCTGGAAACAGAGACATAACCCTGTAGTTGTGGTCAGAAGAGTCTCATGGATTCTTCTGACCATGCATCTCAAACCAGAATTATGTAACCTAGCAGTCAAAGAAGCCTGAGAACAAGCATCACCACTCAGGGCAAGCAGCATGGGAACAAGCTACCACATATGAAGTGCACTATAGGTAGCATTAAAGAAAAGGGGGAGCAAGCAGTTCATGGACAAGCACTTATGAGAAGAATTTGGAGACAGATGAGGAACTAAAAGGGATCCTTGGTTGTCTCCTGCAAGTCAGAGAAAGGAACATTTGAAAAAGCAGATTTACAGAAAGTAATACATACAGGACATAGAACTTGAGAAAATAGCCACTTACCAAAATTTATAGCCTAGAGAATTTCAGTATAAGTTACATTCCTCATGAGAGATTCAATTGCACACATACACATGTAAGATTGAGAGCCATGATGAAAATATATTCTTGTGTATGTACACTAACTTACATTTGCTCCATTTAGTGTGAAGATTTTGAAATACTCAGCTACAAAGCTTATAAAGTCTACAATCCCATTAGTTCTTCTGAAAGAATTTGCAAGCTAGAAGCTTACATATCTATTTGCCAATCATATTGTACAATACATCTCCTGTTCCTTAGATAAGCACCTTCCAATCCTGCCATCATGTTATAGAATATATGCATCTCCTTTGAATAGATATTTAATGAAGGTATTCCTTGTAAAAGAACCTGTTTGTTTATGCTGCATTAAATATTTAAGCAACTTGTTACGGAAGAGCACTTAAAAGAAATCTTTCTGAAGACAAACAAGTTTTTCCATATCTTCTCTAAACCTCTTCCAGCAAGAGCTATTAAAATTAAACTGCTTACACTGCTATGCCAGAGCACACATCTTTAAGGCAATGCAGATAGGTGGATCACAGCTAAAAAAAATCAAAAACTAAAACAAAGCCAAAACTGGGAATTTCTCCTTCCTACACTATTACTCCTTAAGCCTATGCTAGCTCCAGACAAAGACCATACCTGGCTATGAGTTACAATCTGAATTGCACTCCATCACAACCAAAACTACATGGGTTTAGTACAACTAGCTCTCTGGGTTTCAATTTATGGTACAAAGTGATGTGAATGAAGACCTAGTTAAAACAGCCAACAACAAAAATAACACTATGCAAGACTGAGCAAATCTCCTTTCCTTACCAAGATAGAGTCCTGCTGCATCCCAGTCCTCACTGGTGTAGGAGCAGAACTTAACGTGAAGTGTTGGGATCTAACTTTAACAACTTCCATCAGAGAATGAGCAAGTACATGAGAAGCTGAAGATCACTTCTAACAATTTGGAATAGAACTTGGATCAGGGGGAGGGGGGTGATTTTTTGTCCATTTCGAAGTTGCTTGATAGAGCTTGTTGACTAGTTCAAGTCTTAATGTTCAGTTGGAATATACTGAAATGCTGTAGAACACAAAGGGTCAGAAGCTCCAGTACATGCCCTAAAACACACTAAGGCTTTAATAAGCACATGTAAGCCATCTGATGATACAAGAATCTCAAATCTTTAAGAAATGGGCTTAAAAGCCTCATTTACAGCATGCTGATATTTTAATATTTACTCTACAAATCTCTACAGAAGGATATGAGTAAACAAGCCTTAAAAAGCTTTACCCTCTAAGCAAATCACTTCCAAACAAATTAAGATAATGTCAATTACTGAAGCAACATTCACAAACTATCACCCCTTTATTGCGTCAAAAAGACTAGTTATCCCTCAAAAAGAAGACTACATGCAACCTACATTGCTTATTTCTAAAATAACGAAACTCAATTTACCATTATCCATATAGGATTTTCCCCCTGCAAAACTTATTTCTTTAATGTCACTGCAGAATTACTACCAGAAGTGTATTGAGTCTTCCCAGAAGAAAACCATCTTGTGAAGCAATGGGGATCCAATCTTCCACGCCATGCAGGCTTTTTTTGTATTTAACATTTTTGAATTTATGTAGTTATAGTTAGACAACGCATTAATACAGAGATTTCATACTTCAAAATTACAAGATGACATGCAGAGGAAAGTGACCAAATTTCTAATCCACATCCTTTACCATGCAACCCTCTCCCTATACAACACAGGTCTTGAATACTAAACACTTTGAAGGCTACAGTGAGCTGATAACACCTACCACTAATTAGTTACATAACCATTTAAGTAGAATTTGTATCATAATCTTCTGTGGAACTTGACAGCAGGAGATGTGGTTCTGCAAATAAAGTATTCATTTACAGAGACATCTTTGAACTAAGGTGGTTTACATTCTTCAGACTTTTTATATAATTTAATTACAACTCCATACTCCCCTGTCAAACACTGGGACAATTCAGGCTAATATCCATTGCTTTAGTACCATGCGCACAACTCCTCCTCCCCCCGCTTTCTTGAGCGGTCTGATCCAGGACACTAGAGTTTTCTGTATTTTTCATACAGAAGAGCAATCCATAATGCTGCATGCCACATAGTACATATATCCTGCAGATTTTTTCAAGGTGATTTCCAACTTTTTTTGATCGCTTGCATAAAATCCGCTCCTACTCTTCTCTTGGAAGGTTTTCATTTCTTCTGCTCCTGTGAACTACATATACCACAGCTCTCACTCAATCTCTTCATATAACCATGTAAAAAATCATGAAGACGTTACCTGATGGACCCATGCAGTTCTGCACATAACCAGACAGGATACAGGCTTCTCTGCACAACCACTTGTCTCTCTCTTCAACAGGGATCGCTCTTTTCAGTCCATTTCCCACACCCAAAAGGAGTTACTACTGTTCACATTTGCTGTTTTCACATGCTGCATTCATAAGTTAACATGTCACTTTACCCCTAAAATTATTACAACAATTGCACAGGGCTTAACTTAAGAATGTGGAGCCTCCCTTGTCAATCCGTAACATTAAAGTAAGACAAACCCCCTAGTACAGAGGTTTGCCTATAAACAGAAGGCAAAATAACTATATATATATAGTTAACTATATATAAAATGATCAGGCCTGCCTGATAGATTTCTACTTCTTCAGCTCCACCAGTGTATAAGATTGAGATTCTTTTTTGTTCTTTACAAAAAGAACCAGGTATTCAGTATAGCCAAATTATTTCAGGGACTCAGGGAAAGTGATAAAAGGAAAAAAAAAATCTCACAAGAATAATGGTTTACCTTCCTGAAAGAAAGGAGGGCATTTTCTACACTACCTTTTCCATGTTTCAGAACATCTCGTTTCCTCTACAGCCTACCAGCTAGCTACTTTACTACAAAATGCAATGGAACTTAATACGCATCTGATGTGTTTTTCCCTACCAGTACATCTTAACATTTTCCTGAAACACTACCCTGAAGTATTTTTTTCCATTTCATAAAGAGGGAAAACAGACCACAAGGCTTGCCCAATCCCTACTATCAGACTAGAACCAATCTATGAAGCAAACAGTAGCTCCCCACATCCATTTGACCACTGTTACCAACATACTTTGTCCCAGTGTATTCTTTCCAGTACAAAAATTTATGCATGCACAGGGAAAATGCTGCTGAAAAGCCTTGGACCTGTTTCTCCCCCCATTCCACCCTGTGCTTAGTCTTCATTGCCACAGCACACATCAAGGGTATGCTGCTAGATGTTTTTTCCCAGTCTTGGTTTCTGTACTGACTGGCATGCAGAATCCAGAAGGTAGGAAGACCACAGGAGCACACACCTCTTGGGAACCTTGGGGCTATGACCTTCAACTTTGTGTATCTTTACAATAACAACACACTTTTTGTAAATAAATTATGGCTAAATTCAGGAAGCATTTATAATGCAGTCTCCTATTCTGAGAGAAATTTTAACATAAGTCCATTTTTCCTGTGATTAACAAAGGAGTTACGATTCCATGCAAAACTGAAAAACTGTCAGGATGGAAAAAAATCAGTATTCTACACGTTCTGATCAAACACTATTGACAGAGGGCAACTTGCATCTTGTGTCAGTACTCTCACCTTCAACTCCACTGGCACCTTTTTGTTAAGGCTGGATAAAGGAGAAGATAGACAAGCTGAACTGTTACTCTTCTGTGAGTGTTACTCTTGCATTTTTTTCCTTTGAACTGTGATTTCATTATAGCTGTATCATATTTTTGATAAAAGCATTCAAGGACATAAGCCATCTCAATTCTACAAAGCAAAGAAGCATGGTCCATTGCTCTATCAGGTAATTGGTATTCTAGAATTCAAGATGTGTTAATGGACCAAAGAACACAGTTAAAATGTGACCCTGATTAGAGGAAGAAGCTACTCTGTATTGTTTTATTTTTAATACCTTAGAGGAAAATCAATTATTATGCCTGAACTAGTATACACTCCTTAGTCTTCAAAACACCAGATTATCACTTCTAATTAAGACGCATTTGTATCAAAGAAAGCTATGGGTATTAAATATTATAAGGTACTAATTTTCTCCTAACATAAGAAAATCAAGTTCTCTTAACCAGGCATCTACTGTTTATTGCTTTGGAACATAAACCTGAACAACAGCATTACATTAAGCCATAAATCACTGTATTTTATTCCTTCCAAAAAATAAATCTTACATAGACACTGATCAGTGGAGTCAGTAAAAATGCATTCTTTCCACAGAACACTGGACTTTGGAACCCTGCTCCAAGGATCATAAGCAAGATTGTGTGTAGGAAGTACTGTACACTGTGAGTGTACACTAAGTTAACCCATAAGCATTACTTAAGTGCAAGTGATGTACTTTAGAAGTGAGGGATTCTACACTACCAGTAAACTTTCATGAGTTGAGATAGAAACTCAACATTGAAATAACACAAGTGTCAAATACAAAACTCTTGACAAAATAAATTTGAGCTTTTTTTTTTACATAGGAAAGAATCTTGTTGTTTATACATAGTTACATTTTATACACCTGCATTTTCATTTGCTTTGGATAATTGACTCTTAAGTCTTATGGTTCATGCTTGAATAGTCTGTTTTTGAACAGTCATATGCATTGAGGCAACTGTTAAATTTAGTTTCCTTAAGTTTTTATGAACAACAATAAGTGGATAAACCTGTCATCAGGGATAGGGGGAGTAACAGATCAAATCCCACACATAATTGTGCCTAGATAACTCACAGGTTTTGTTGCCTTTAAATGTATTCAGGTTTATGTACTTTGTTCACTTCATTAAACAAGCTGCATACACACTGAATTTGTGGCTCAGAACAAACCTGTATAGGGATATGCTCATTTCAGTCACACTCACACCTGCATGAAACACCCATGAAGTTAGTTTCTACACAAGTAAACTCTTAATCAAAAAAAAGTTACAGGTTTACTTCCAGTGTCAGTTTTATGATCTGATTGGATTTAAATAATTTGGCACTTGAAGTTCTGAAAACAAAATATGCCAAGTTGCTCTTTACTTTGACAAGTGTTCTGTAAACTGCTGCCAACAACATCCTAATTGAATTACATGAAAATATTTAATAAGGAATTTGAAATTAAATTAGACTTTCCCCTACCCCTCAGAGTATATCTCTATGAGTATATCTCTATGCATAATCACACGTGCATACCTGAGACATGAGGATTACAGATTCCTGCCCATCCAGTCACTCAGTTTAGATTTTAGCATACTGCACGTTTCTCAAATAGTACTCTACATGTTTTGTACTCATCTAGGTAGAAGCACATAGGATATACTTGTTTGAGTTGTATTTAGCAGAACATTTAACTAATGCAGCACTCCAACAATAGCACTGCCCACCACACATTTATGGTGTTATATACAGGGAATACATTTGTCTATTTTAAGGCATCAACCCTCCTTTATTAACAGTGCTCTGGCAAGGAACCACAGGCAGAACATTTGCAGCAAACAAACCAGCCTTCCCAGCTAGAAAGCCACCACGTGCTCACTGAAATACCCAGCCACCCACTGCTTTCAATCACTCGGGTGCTACTACAGCCGTATTTTGTTCTGGAATACGTTACTGTTCACATGCTATTCTGTTTTCAGAAGTGCCAACAGCTATCACACGCTTCCTGGGACGTGGTCTAGTGACTAGGGTTGACATGTTATGCATCCAACCTACGGTTCGAGCCACTCAAGAACAGACAGTGCTTGAGTTGCAGCTTCACTTTTAAGCATTGTTACCAGTTTTATGTGAATTACATCAAGGCCTGATGAGACCTTCAGCTCCATAGGATGGGATAGAGCTATAAATCAAGATCTGAGGTACATGGCCAGGGCACATCCACCCTTGAAGCAGGTGCACCTGCTGATGCATCCTCTGAAGTTAGAGGAAACCCTACTGAAGATTAGGCTGTGTGAATGTAAGATAAAGCTGGGTGCAATCAGAGAACAGTCATCCACAATTTAAGTATGTGGCAGACATTCATCTTGCTCCATTACAAGTAGATTTAACTGCAGTTAACACCACAAAGCCAGAACTGCAACACGTCATACCTCTGTGGCCAGGAAACAATTTGCCCATCCAGCAGTGTGGGAATCAAAGCAGCTGTCTGGGGTTTTAGACTGAGAACCTGAAGGTTTTCAGGTATTTTATATTCTATCATACATGTCTGTATTGAGAAGAAGATACACCATCAGACTCTGTTATGGGATATACTAGCAAGTAATCCCAAGCTTTGTTGAAGCTGGGCTCCCTGATGTGTGGCCTGCAATTCATGGTGAGCTTCGCTTTTTTTTTTTAGTAAAAGAGAACATTTGTTAAGAATTGTTTCAATTTCATGTAGAATGAAGAATCCTTTTGGCCAGCTGTGAAAGCATTACTCATGAAAGACAAAGCATGAATTTTAAATACCATTTCCCTGTTGTTTCAAGTATAGTCTTACCTATTTAGGATGCTAGAAGGTATAACATCTTGGAAGAAGGAGAATTAGGCTCATCTCTCATAAGAAAGTTGAGATTTCAGTGTTCATACAGATTCATACCACAAAGACATCCCCTTCTTATTACTGTAACCAGTGCTATGAAGAATTTCACAGAGTTGATAGTCTTTAAACTCAGAAGTATTTTTTTAAATTACAACAGCTACAAGAGATGAAATACACTGTTAATATCAATTAAACCAAAATACTTTTAAAAACCAATACACAAAAATAGTGCTTTTACAAGACTTAAGCACTGGAATTTTAAGAACTATTCTAGATTTGTAGAAGCTTTAAAGTCTTTTGGCTAAGTGCTTATGTTTAGAATATGAACATTGTTTGACTGCAGAAGTCATTTTTCTATACACTGTACCTTCTATTCCTTCCCATGAAGGATGACTGTAATCCTGACATATTGGATCACTAAGAACTTTCCAGCAGAATATTTTACATAAGTCTAAATGAGTCAGGCAAGGGATTATTTTAGAGCCAGTTTCTAAGGGGGATCTACTGTAGCTGATTTTCCTCTGAAATATCCTGAGGGAGATTATATGAAGAGTTTAAAGAATGGGATTGACATTGGTATTCCATTCTCGGTTGCTAATTTATTATCTGGAGGAAGGCACATTAACCATGAAGGAAATCTTGATGAGAAGGGATCTATAGTTCAGGTGTATGGGGTTTAACTGACTTCTCAGTCTTACAAGAATGGATTAGTAGTATCTATGCCTCTGTTTAACCATCAGGCAAATGGCAACCAGAGCAACAAAGTAGTTTTCTACATTGCTATGCAAATTAGCACCACTCCTTTTGGGGATTCATTTCTCCAAATAACCGAACACTTGGTGGAAACCCAGAGGAGTGCAATTCTAGAGAAGATCACCTGGGACTGCTCAGCAGGAAGGGAGACGACTGCCTAAGGGCCATCACATTTCCCCATCTGTTTATATTTAAAAGAACAGATCCTTGGAAAGGTTTTTCCAAGAGCTGGGGGGCATGGAAGAAGTTAAGCAACTTTTACTCTAGGACATTAGAACCCAATTAGTACACAGTGTTTCCTTTAATTATCTCTAACAAGCCAAGTTCTCCAATTACTTTTGGCATCTAGGAGGGGAAGAAGCCTGCCTCAGCAGAAGCAGTATCTGGTTATGTCCACATTGCACAGCTCTGAGGAAGCCAGCATGCAGATGCTTAGCAGCATGTTTCAGTGCATTAGTGCTGGGCTTCCACCTGTAATTCTGTTCTGCACTACTGACCACCTCTACAGCTACTGAAAACCAGCAGAGAACTCGGCAGTTACTCCAGAGACCAGGGCGTATTCCAGCATTATGACCACTGTTGCTGAGACCGTCAAACAAGAGAAATATGACTGCACCAACATACGTTCAACAAATCCAATAGGGACTGGTAAGCAGACCAGAAGTTTCTTCATGCACAATTGTTCTTCACCTCTGTGTTGGATGCAGGAAAGCATGAGCAAAGGATCCCAAAGCAGCAGCAAATCCACTTCAGACTAGATCAAGTCCAGCATTAGCACTGAGATCCTTCTACAAATTTGTATTTAAATATATGAGATCCTTCTGAGTGTGAAGCTAGCGTTCAGCTGAGGAACTTTATTTTGAAAAGCACTTTTCCAATCCTTGGCTATTTCCCCCCTAGCATTCAGCAAAATATTACGCTTGAGATAAATGGAGAAAGATCCCAAAAACCTAACTGAATTTGCCTAGTTATTGGGGTATGAGGAGGTTGACAAAAAAAATTAAAGACTTAATTTTTTTCAGTTTCCAACCTTACCATGCTTACTGTGATGTTAGACAGTCTAAAGCAAAGATGTCCCTTGAATTATATAGTGCACTTGGGACTGAAAAAATAGGTTTTGGTCACAGGTACAACAGATTTACTCTTCACAGTTTTAAGTGTGGCCTGCAAGGCTGAAAACACTTGGTGAAGATGGTTCTCAGCAGACATGGACCATCAAGACAAAAAAATTTCTATTGAACATAAATTGATTATAAAACTTCATTATGCTTGCCTGCTCCTACTGATCTTACAGCTTGAAGCTCAAACATATTAATCCATTGTAGCCAGTCTGATAAACTCCAAATATCAAAATACCAAGTTTATCTAGGTATTAGAGAATGAGAAGGGCAGACTCCATCTAACAAAACATGTCAAAACCATGCAGTACCAGCTAACAGTTTGGCTTGTTAATACACTGCCTCTAGATATAAAAAAATGTTTTGCCTTTTGAATAAAGTAGTGCCAGCCTTTTCATCAAGCTGATTTGGAGCTACAGCTCATCCAGAAGTTTTCACTAACTGGCATTCTTCATAGCTGTTCTCCTCTTTCCCCATTGCTATCTTAAAATTAGGTACAACACTAGGTTTAAGAGTGTCTCTTTTACTTTTTTCCTCTTTCTCCACCTACAAAGTAGAAATGAAAACTGCAACACTACAGTCTCTACAGTCTTGAGTGTTTGCCAGTGTGCTCTTTGGATAGTTGGGCTGTTTGCCAAGCACTGCATACTGAGCAACAGGTACAAACAGCTTTTACAAGCTATGAACAAAATAAACTTGTGGTACTTAATGTACATTTCTTTACAATTCAATCATCCTTCTAAACAAGCAAATAAGGTAGCTAACCAGTGTATTATTTGCCTAGTAAACAGAGCAGTATTTTAAAATTATGTTCTAAACTGCAGCTTCCACATCCAAGCCAAAGTGCACTTTAGAAGCAGCCCAGCAACCACTTCCAAGACTTTATGTAGATAATACTATTTATGGTATCTGATTGCATGCTGCAGCATAACTCAATCACATCATACTCTTGATATCAATCATACAGAATAATAAGGACAGCGGAAAACTAACCTTGAAATTCAGTACAATACTTTTGCCAGATTACACAAAACAATAGATTGCTCATCAAGCTCTAGAAATATGAGGTAGGGTGTTTTTTTTTTTTTAAATAAATCACAGATTCAACAATGGATGGAGCATTACACAGCAAAACATTTGTACATGGTGGGAAATAGGTTTGCTTTCACAAGGAAATAGTATTCATACTTCAAAGTTAATACCAGTTCCCCCACCACTGCCAATAGCCACTAACAAATCATCACTTGATTCAAGTCAGTGATGATTCCTACCTTAAGGCGGCAGAGACACAGGAGAACTGTTGAACTGAGTTCTCTCAACTTGGAATCCAAATTACAGAAGACTCCTTTAATGAAAATAATTACATTACCTTTAATGTCCAGCAGGACATAAGGTTAATCACAAGATGTGGGTACTTATTCACAGGACACAATCAGCTGTTAGATGCGCTGCTCCTTTGGCAAGAATGAAACCATAATGTTAACTGTTTACGAGTGCTCTGTTTCTAAATCTAGCTTAAGAAACCTGGCTATAGTGTTTCTTTCAATTTATATTTGAAATCTCAGAACTTCTTAGAGTACAAAAATATTGTTGCCAAGACAACAGTATACAGAAGGCAAGCAATTCACAAAAAATACAGATATTTAAAGAGCAAAATGTAAAATTAATATATTAATCTAAATTGCTGTTCAGATGACCTTTGAAGTTGCTCAAGAGTAAGCATTTCTTCTTCCAGAGAGACTACTACTGACAGGAATTAACTTTTGAGACATTTGGTAATGCTTTTAGGAGTGATTTCCCACCTCCCATTTGTATTCAGATTGAGATGACAGTACTGACAGAAGCTGCAAGCAAACAGCACTTCTGAACATAGCAGACCCCGTGGTTTTTAAATGCATAATGTTTACACTGAATAGATAGGAAAAAAATCTGCTTGAATATCCAAAAGCCAGTTTTACAGCCATCAGAGTAAGGTATCCTCTACACCAAGATAAGGAGCTTGTACTGTGCATGGTCAGATTCTCTTTCTGATAAAGAGAAAGCAAGCCTGTCGAGTGTAATGGAAATAACAGACATACCTTGAAATAAGAAAAACAAGCCAGCCTGAAAACTTAATTCCAAGAGAGAAACAAATATTTAAATCTAGTTTTATGGGGGGGATTGATTTGAATATAACAGTACACAGCATAGGATGAAGTAATGAATTTAGCAAAATCCTTTTGTTTTTACTGAAGAATCTTTTACACATCTAAACCAGAGAGTTAAAAATGACCTACAACACCTTAAAAGACACCTTTACAGCTTGTGATTGTAAACATTACCAAAAGGCTCAAGTTGCAAGACCTTAGGATTCAGACTATAATCAGCACTCCACTGTTTGCAAGACCCAGCAATGTCCTGCCTTGACACAAGAAGTGGGATAAACAAGAGCACAAGGATATTGCTACTTCATCACTATCAGCTTTTGTTCTACAGTTGCTGTGCATGCCATAAGTGTCCCACAGAAATATAGCTGAACAGGTAAGGCCAAGAACTAGCATGCAAATAGTTTATATCCATATTTGTTTCATTCAGAGTTGTCAGCAGTTTTCTTTTTTGATATGCAACTACATCTATCCAAACTCAGACTTCAAAATATATAATAAATATTCATTTTAACACACACACAAGCTTTATAACCATGGATCTCACAGTTTGCCTCATAGGGTAGCTTGGCTCAGCCCCTAGAGCCATTTTGGACAAGATCCACAGTTCTTCCCACACACCGCACGTTCAGGAATAGAGATAGCACGTACATGTCTCCCTTCCCTGCTGAGCACTAGCTGTGATTCATCAAAACCAAATCCCCACCCTCAGCAGCCGCAAAGATATTCCTTTTATTTTTGAAGGAGATCCAGCTCCTTGCAGCTGGGGCAGCAATGCCATGCAAGCACGCCACAAAATCTCAAACAGATTCAGATGAGAAATTACTTAAAATTCCTGCCCAGAAGAATTCCTTAAGTGCCCTTTCAACACCCTCAGACAGCAAGTGGTATGCACACCCAGGCACAGTGAACGCTCTGTCCCAGCCCTCCGGCACGCTCACATCAAAGCACTGTGAGGGCACACGAGGCTTCCCTCGTCAGGAAAAGCCTCAAAAACAGCATATATGGTCTGTGGAACAGAACCATTTGTTGATTCATTTGATTTCCACCAGACATACCACTAATGTTCAACAGGCATCATCATCTAGAGCTGGACATGTACTGCAGCCAAGCAAGCTGAGCACAGCCCTGTGCTGCTTCTCTGTACCCATGAGAGGAGGTCTCCAAGTGCTGGCAGAAGAAAAGCACGCACTCAGGCTACCCCATCTGGGACAGGTACTCAGAGCTTGAGTCACCTGGAGTTCCCACACTGATAAAGCTGGGGGGGAGAATGGGGGGAAAGAACAACCATATGTAACTACTAGTATAACTTCTCTATACTGCATCTATACCTTTTTATGGCATAAAGTACAACAGGAAACCAAGTGTCCAGAATATGTACTTGTTTAACACTGCTTAGCTAATTCCTGTTCAACAATTGTTTTTCTGTGTATCACAACCAGTTGTCTTCCAGTCAAAACCTCAAGTCACAGCAACTTCACACTGGGAATGCAAGACTGGCGAGGGTCACATCCTTACTTACAAGCCCTGAACCACACCAAATCATTCCTCTACGCAAAGTCAGCATGCCAGAACAGCAGCTCGCTCTGCATCCACATAAATTTTGATAGAATTTAAGAACAAATGACATCTTAAGCCCTTTTTCTATAAGCTCTGTATGAAACGGTGAAGAAATTAGAGGGCTTTCTGTTGCTAATCATGACTACAGTTACTAAGCTCTGCAACAGTAATAATGAAATCTCCATTTAATGAAGATTTAGAAAGTATTTACTGCATGTATGTTTTTATTACAGATAAACACTCTGCTTTGAATTGTATTTACATTATTTTTAAAAATTCTTCCAAATGCACTTTTCATATAATGAGCATCTAAATACATTCTAGACATGATCATGATACTTGACGGGAAGCCAGGAAAAATTCTATGGCAATGGAAACAGCATGTTCTTCTCAGAAATTAAATCAAAGATAGGTTTTATTCTCTGTAACTTCCTGGTGCATTAACTAGCATGGTGTCCATGTGTTCAATAATCATGACATCAACTATGATATATCAAAGATCCACACTTCGACTGGCTCACTTAAACATTTGGGAAACGAATGCAACTTGTTACATGTTTGTACTTGCACTTCACTGTCTTTTTTCTAATAGTAACTTAACATCTATCTGGATCTATCTTAGTCCACTCATTTTGAGACCCAGATGGGTTCTGTTTTTTAGTAGCTTTATCTTAAGCATTACAAACGCACACACACAGGACAAAGGGAGGACTCAACAAAAGCTTCACACCAGTAAGGAGCTAGGTGGTCAGCCAGGTCTGGGGACAGCCCAGTTCTGCAGCAAGCATTAAGCTAGAAGCTCTATATAAAATATCCTTTTATTAACAGAAGATTCACAAGTGAATACAGTTATGGCCAGAAGGGACCATAAGACAGATGGCTGGACTGACGATTTATGACAGGCTCTTAAGTATGGAGCCCAGTAACTCATACTTGGATAAAACTTACCTTGGAAATAAGTACGAACTGCTGGGATGAATACCTCTAGAGATAGAAGATCTAGTCCCAGATGTTAACCATCTTCACTACTCAAGATCCTGCATGCTTTGAATTTGTTAGCTTTTAGTTTTTCATCCTTCCTACACCTTTCCTTGCTAGGCCTTCAGGATTTTCTTCCCATGAATGTAATCATTCAAAGAAATAAAGTCACTTCCCTAGCTTGCAAAAAAAAAAGTAAAAGAACTACTAGCTGAGTTCCACAGACATTTTCCTTACTTCTCAGTTTTTGTGGATCTTCTCCATATTCTTTTTTGAATAGCCTCCTAAGGAAACGTCAGAATTTCTGGTATTAGTCAGCCATGCCATGTACACAAGTTAAAAATAACTTTCCTACACCTATATCATGTCTCTACATTACAAGCACATGCTGAACCCACAATGACCACTGATTTTTTTCCAATGCCATCACTCACTCCAGAGGCACAGCTTGCATTCCTCATTCCTACGCTTCATATTTGCATGAATCTTCTCTGAACACCCAGGCAACCCAAACCATCCTGTGTGAGTGCAAGTGAAAAATGATGAGTTAGTGTTGGAACTAGTGATTATCCCTGCAGAGAGATACAACAGGGATAACCCAATTCCATTACAACTCCCCGATGGCAACTTTTGTAGTACAACAGTTTTGTGGAATTTAAACAATTTACTAGGCATTTTATTGCTAGTAATAATTTTTTTGTCTCAGTATACTGAGACAAATTCTTTTATCCAGAAAATTTATTAGCAGAATAAATATTTGACAGAGCCTACTTTCCATTAAATTTTGCTAACAACCTTTGATTTTAACATTTTCACTGTTTCTTTACATGAAGCAAATCCTCATAATTTTTCCAATTATTTTACCCAGAATTGACAGCAGGATGCCCAGAATAATGCCATCCACATCAGCCCATATTAAAACACTGGTGCTCTAAGCTTTTGAATAAGACCTCAAAGAACAGGAATGTTGGAGATTTCATTATGGCTAGTGCATCAAAATTTTCTGTTCTGTCTTTTCCTCTAGCTCAATGAAAAGGCAAACCCTGCACCTACCAGAGGTCTTGTTTTATATTCAGGAGGGCAAAAAATTCCTCCACACCATTTTAGAAAGCAGCAGACCCCTGAAGCATGAAATTAATATAAACAGAATGAAAAACAAGTGGGATACAAGCTCTTAAAACTACTTCAGTATCCAATGCCCTAACTCTCCAAGGACTTTCTGTGCTAGCTTCATTTCCAATCACTGAGAGCTTCCCTGCTGGATCACAAAATCCTTTCTGCAGACCTCTGAAGAGCCACCTGGGAACAGTTTAGCATCCTTATCATTATGATCTGGTTAAAGAGGCTGTGCCAGCATTTCACTCACAAGAAGCCCTCTTATAACTTTAAATTCAAAACTGTTTAAGGTGAATGCATGTCTAAACAAATGGAGCATCACAACTGGACAAATGCCTTACCTAGGTAACAGGTTACAGAAAGCCCTAAAATAAAATGAGCCTATCCCCAGGCTTACAAATTCAAGCTCTTCTCAGCATCCTTCTGCAAAAGCCTACACTGATTTATGATTACTATTCATCCTCAAATGTGTAGCCATATTTTAAGAAGCATATTTCAAAATTAGATGATAACAATGAAAGATAAGAACAAATGAAAGATCACTGGGGGGGGGGAACAGCTTGGGGTAAAAAGAAAAAAAGAAAAAAGAATATATATACCCTTGCAATGAAAATCGCCATGGAAATTGATTTTTCTCATCTCTTTGGGCTTATAAACATCTGGGACAGTTCTATGATCCTTAAACTGATCCTGTTTCTGATTCATCATCCAGAATAGACATGGGAATTGTGTCCAATTAAGAAACACAAATGTTTGCTCTCTCTCTACTGCTAACATCTAAATTCTAATATTACTCTATAGCAGAAAACTAGAGAAATATTTTAGAGTCATTTGAGATCTTACATTTATTACAATATGCAACTAACATATTGCCACCAAAGTCTATTTGGAAACAAACTTTCAAAGCAAAACAGAGAATATAAGAAATAATTGGGAAACATAGGTAAAAATACACTTTTCAGAGGCTGTCTGATCTCAATTACAGATTTTTAAAGTGGGAAAGCAAACAATGATGCAATCAGTTGCTAGCTATAGGGAAAATAAAAAGAAAGGTGGGAGGAAGTGCTGCTAAGTCAGAGCCATAATCATCTAACAGTAAAGTTACTAACTACACAGACCTGAAACATTTTTTTGCAATCCTTCAAGTTTTCTCATCTCCAACCAGTAACAGTTGCATGCTAACAGGTCAACCTTTTAAATTAAGGGGGCTTTGCTTTGTGCCATACTCGCCTTGCATTCCATATCCCCCGAGCTATAGAATGAGCTAAGTATGGAACTGGGATCATGCACCGCTGTAAAGGTCAGCACGCCCAGCTTCACCAGGAATGACTACTGAGGCAGCTCACCACTTTTTCCCTTTCATGTTCTCCTCATGCTACAGAAATATAGACAAAAGGACATAGCCTGGGAGCCAGAAGCAGGACTTGAGGAAAAAAACAACATCATAGCAGCCACCCAACCCCTACCAGGGCAACGCGCTTCCTTCAAGATGCTTACCACCACCCCAACGCTTTTAGAGCTAAAGATCCCACAGCAGCTCTAGTTATCCCGTTAAACATGACAACTATTTCGTTGATAGTGCTGTTTCTTAACACAACTTAAAGAATTGGCCTGTTTTACAAGTTATTCAAGCACACGAGGCCACCATTATTTTAAGGCTCGCTTATTGGGCAAGCACACAGAGCTTCAAGAGGAATTACTTTAATTTGTAGCTCCCCGTGCACTTGTGCTGCAAACGAGCTGAATGGTCTATAAATACCTTTACTACCACGGATTTGGTTTCTTTCCAGGGCTAAGCAAAAAGAGCCCAGGCACCTGAAACTCTATCTTAGCCCTCTGGGGGGTACGGAAGGGGGAACCTCACAGCTGCCGCCGATCGCGGATTTAGCGACGGGTCCCGCTGCCCGGCCGGGGGGGGACCCTCCTCGGGCAGCGTGGGGCCGCCAGCATCGCTCCGGCCGCAGCGAGAACCGCTTGTCGGCGGGCGAGCTCCTTCCGTGCTCAACAAAAGTTAAGCTAATTAAAGACATCATAAGAAGGGAAACACAAATAAATAAAAGCTGACCGACGCCCCCACGGCGCAGATCCCAGCCCCGACCCCCGCCGGGATGGGACGGGACGGGATGTAGGGGGCGCGGGCGCCTACCGGAGCGGCTGCGGATGATGTCTCGGAACTCGTCGGCGGCTGGGTCCCCCCCGGCGGCGGCACCGGCTCCGGGGAACCCCGCGTCAGCCATGTGCGGAGCTGGGCAAGGAGGGAAGGAGGCAGGCGGGGGAGCGCCGCGGGGCTCAGGGCGGTGGGCGGCAGAGACGGGACGGGACTGAACGGGACGGGACGGGACGGGACAGGTGCGCGGCGGCGCCGCCCGCCCTGAAATAGAGCCGGGGCCGCGGCGGCTGCGCCCCCCGCCCCCGCCCGATCGATGCGCGAGGAGCAATTAGCGAGCTAATGGGGCCCCGGAGGCGCCGCGGGGCAGGAGCGAGCGGGCGGCCCCCGCCTGCACCCCCGGCCTGTGCGGTAGCGCAGTTGCGCGCTAATTGCGCACAGCCCCGCTGTGGGGAGCCCCCCGAGGCACTGGTCCGGCGATGAGGGTGGGGAAGGGGATCGGGATTTTCTTGGGGTTTTCTCCCCACCCCACCCCCGCAGACCTGGTGGCCCGGCGAGTCACGGACCCGAGGGTCCCTCAGCCATAGCCTGGTGGCACCTGCGGGCTCGTCAGGCCTGCTTCAGTGAGAGGACACAGAATAAACGTTTACCCACGTGTTTGATACAAAAAAAGGGGAGGCTTAGTCCCCTGTTGTCCCACTCAAGGGCCAACATGCTGCCTGCTGGCCTCATCGCCTCGCACCCTTCCGCGAAATGTCAGCTAGGCTGACAGCCTCTGGCCCCCTTGCATCCCTTTCTTTCCCCTCAGTTTTCTTTTCACGCTGGCATTCAGGCTGTGCCTTTCATGCCCAGTTTCCCTCACGGGACCAGGCCCCAAAAAGCTGGCATCACCCCACAGGGAAAGCAGCCAGGCCCAGAAGGTAGATGTGGTGAAATGAAGTGCCTGCTCTCCCTCTGACGGAAACGGAGCTCTTAGCTGTGCATTGAAATATGGACACTAAGAAGATGCATAATCCCCTATTCATGTTTGCTAGTTTGTAAAACAACAACATGGTGTATTCAATACAAAAAGCTGATCAGCTTTAACACCAATTCATAGACAATCCATAAGCAGATACTGAAGGACAGGAAATTAAGGATAATCTATAGAAGGGAAGTATGTTTTCACTTGTACTTTGCATAGATAAAGGACTTGAATCTCTTCAAGTACACAGTAGTATGTCAGAACAAATTTACTTGTCTGAAAATAACAGTTAAATAGAATAAAACAGAATAAAACTATGTAAGAAAACCAGGTCAGGCACAGTGAAAAGAGCAGTTGTAGGAAGACTTTTTGTAGGCACATGCATGGTGTTAGGTGCTGAAGAAGGGGGCTTGGCCCCGTTTGAAGCAGTGGGGCATACTCTCCATCCAGGTATTGTCTCATGGCTCAGTTCTACCTTCCTGTTTTTCATAAAGACTGTTATGAGATGGAGTAGGTGGGAAGTTTTGCACAATGATATTTCAAAAATATTTTTCAGCTTTGTATTTTGATGATCAGTGTTTATTACTTTAACAAAGTGAGTAGGAAAATGAAGTATTGCCAGCCTTAAATAATGAAAAAGCATTAGTCAGACTCAGAAAAGGCATGAAATTGTCCTCGGATTATTCAGGGGGGAGAGATCATATTTCTTTGTATTCTCTTTTTGGATTCCCACTGGCCACCCCTGGTGCATGCCAACTCTCACAAACTTCCAGTGATGCAATTTTGGCTCCCACCACAGGAGTTCTTGCTAGAAAATTTGGCTGAGATCAAGTTGCAGACTGGGTTACAGCACTACAGCTAATAAGGAGACTGTAGATTCTCCTCTGCTATCGCGAGTCTGTTTAATACCCTGTTATCACCACACCCCCCCTCCAAGTTTGTCCCATTCTATGAACTAGATTCATTCAGTCCTATATCAATCCAGCCTTTCAGTAATGCGTGTCTGTTTCCCTACCTCTTGTTTTCTCAAACTCTGCTTCTCCTTTTTTATGTGGATTTTATTTTTTGCGTTCTAGTGCCTTAGGGAAGGTCACAGTTTGTACATGCCTTCCTCTCTCTGATAATAGGCATAGCATTGCAGAATTTAAAATGGGACTCATCCGCTCCTCAACAGCTGATCCACAGCCTCACACGTGTTATCTGCTCTGTCTTTAACACCCAGATGGGGAGCTTGTATAGCTGCTTCCTTCTTCTTATTCCATCTCACTTTCTGTCTCTTCCCAGGGACAAAACGGAGGGAAGATAATTTTGCCTCTTTATGGCCAAGTTCTGATCACTATTCTTCTGTTAGAGAAACTTAGAAGGAAGCCAATCAAGACAGAGACGAAAATTGCATGACTGACACTTCTGTCACTCCAGACTGCCTGTATCAGTAGCCAAAATCTCATTACTGTAATTTGACAACGGAGCACTATCTTAACTAAATGCTAAATCTGTTCCATATAGTTTTACAGACCTAGCAAGATTGTCTGCAATACTTCAATGCTAGAAGTCTCAACATGTTTAGTTAACTTTATGAACAGGTCCCTTAGTGTGCTGTACCTGAGTTTTTTGGGCTAAGTAAAATATCTGCATCCTATTTCTGTAAGCACCGGCTGATACACCCCAGATATATATATATATATATATATATATGTTTATGGGGCTGCTGTTAATTAAGTTCTGAGAATCTCATGTATTCTCAAGAATTCTATGCTTTTGGCAATACTTCACATGACTTTTGTTTTTATTGTCTTTTTTTTTTTCCCCCACAAACAGAATCTTAATTTGAGACAGAATAGGTGTCTAGGCAGCTCATCTAATTACAGATCTTTCTTGAACATGTAAACCTCTGAAGTCCAAATCAAGGTAAGGTTTAAGAGCAACAAGAGTAACTGGTAGCTCCTGTTAGTCTGTGTTGTTCTGGAAAGCAAGTTTCACTTATAGTCGCCCAAGGAAAACATCTTACGCTGTGTTTGTAATTTATACTATTAAAACTATTTGATTAGTTGTTTGTCAAAACTTGGGGCTGGTTATTTCAAATGTTGCAGCAGGCCTTCAGTTAGACGTAATGTTTTAGGATGAAAAATGTAATTTAATGACATATTTGTACATTATTAAAAGCCCATTTCAGAAAACAATTGGTTTTATAATAGAATCTAAAAGATGCTCAGAGTCTGAGGTTAGGAATTCTGGATGACAGATTATCTATCCCTAAAGGCATATCTATGCTTTGATTCCCCTTAAATATACTTTTCTTTTTCAGTTGCACGTTCAAGGACAGACTTGGGGCTAGTCATGTCGAGTCTGCTGCTTAATGTTAGCTATGAGTTAGAACAAGTATTTACTTGTTCAAAAGTAGACCTTATCCACTATTTTTCTTAATTTACACAACATAATAAATATTAAAATATGACCAAAAAAAAAAAGTTCTGACTTTCAAAACAGTAATTGTACTCCTTGTGAAGAAAGATCCAAAAATTTAGAAGAAAATTAACTTTTTTTTTTTTTTTTTTTTTTAAATCCTACAAAATCAGGCACGTATTTTCCAATGGTTCATGTTACATTCTGGTTTTGTTGGTCCATTTAGGATATTTCAGAACTTTTTCCACAGTTTGATTAAGCTAGGTAATGGAGTTGTTGGTAAAAGTCCAATTCAATCTAGAGTAGTACTCTCTCCCTTGGAAAAAAAAAAAAAAAGTTGTTATTATTTATTCTGCCCACAATGCATGACCCATCCCATATTAAAAACAGTTCTTTGGCTATCTAGGATTCTGATACTCACATTATCTTTTAATTATTTTATAAATCAAAATGAATAAACAATCAGTCAGAGAAAAATACATAAAAGCTTTCCTTGTGGTAATTCATGCTTTAAAATGATTGCTTTGAAGCAAAAAGGATTTGTGACTGTATTACAGACTTCATCTGATACTAACTAATTTATGGCAACTCCCTCAGCTAACAGGAATCACATGGTGTAAATGGAAAATGAGACTCCACTGGTATTGAAAATAAAGAGGTAATTTCTTTCCGTCTTTCATAACTGCTTTTCGAGGCTGCATATATATATATATTTGTCAGAACTGATTAAAAAGCTTGTTTTTCATCTTAGAATTAGTTTTATAATCTATTCAAGCAAAACAAAGTCAGCAGTCTAAACACACTAAAAAACCCACAAGATTATTTACTGATTAGTACTTACCAAGTTGGTGACCTGCTTATCCCCTGGGAACACAAATACTGGTGCAAACTGCACAAAATCTTGTCCCAGGCTTCATCATGAAACTGTGCTTGTGATGGATAGTGTTTTGTTATACACATTTTTGCTGCTATGATGTTTGTAAAGTTGAAGATTTATTAGAACGCTATACGTATAAAGCAGTGCAGTGAAATGCTCGCTTTAGGTTTGATTTTTGGTGTACTTAATTCTGGAGAAAAGTGTATGTTGAATCTTTAATAAGAAGGCCTTTAAGTAACTGAAACTAAATAAAAACAAATGCCAAAAAGAATTATTTATTGCACAATGACATATCCTGTATTAAAACCCTTGTACTAAAAAGTTACAAAATAACCTCTCAGTTACAGCAGTCATAACCATATTTACAAAGGCAATCAGCATTGCCTCATGCATAGACTTGAGCACTCTCTGTGAAGTAGTGCCTAATTACATTTTCATAGCTATCATTAGGCATCTTTTGGCTTCTACTGTCATATGCAGTAAATGCTTAAATATTTAGGTCCCTATCCTCAAAGATATTTAGGTGTCTAGTTCTCATTTCTAATTTATAAGAATTAGGGACCAAGTGCCTTTTTCCAAAGCCAGATTATTTGAAATTTTCTCTCTTGGAAAGCTTGTTAGAAGCTTCTGTGGAGAAAGCCAAATTGTCACAATAATCTGAATTCAACGCTGCTGTTTCTACAGTACACACCTCAATAAAGTAGTCTGTTCATGGGACATTTTTGAAGTATTCTTCACCAGATTTTTATGTGATTTTGATTAATGTTATAATCCATTACAAATTACCTAGTATAAATATACCTACACTTGGAAAAAAACTGCCCATCAAGTGAAAGGAATGTTTAATTCGGACATGAAGTGTTTTACTTCCAGAGAGCCCTGATCATTACCGAAAGTAGGATATCACAGAACTCCAGCAATGTTTTCTTCTCCCATATTCCAGTCTTTTCAATAACATTTTAGTAGTTGACTAAAACACCAAACAGGGCTTTTTTTTTTTTTTTTTTCTTTTTTCTTTTTTTTCCCCTGGTGTAGCAATGTTGCTCTTACTGTTACAAACTTTCCTGAGTCCCCTTGTCCCCTTAAAGTTTACAACAAAAGTCTTATTCACTTTAATGTGAGCTGGATTTGATCATGTTTTAAATCCATCCTTCATTATTGTTTGAGCACATCTTCTAAGGCTATAATTTACAGACATACAGTTAAAGAAATATCACTGTGTGGCATATGCATTATTATTTCTACAGTTTATAGACACATGGAAGAATGTCTTTTACACCTAGAACAATGTCTTTTTTTTTTTTTTTCCCAATCCAAACACACAAACACCACCACCACAAAAAAAAAGGGGGGGGGGGGAGGGGCTAATACACTGAGTTTCTGATCTGAATATCCTTCACAAGTTTGTTTCACTTTACATGTTATTAGTCTTGCAAATTTGTAAATGCACTTGTTTAACTCCAAGAATGTGAGTAGAAATAGAAAAAAATATATATATGCAAATGTAGTGCTGTAATAAACTCAATATTGAATGTATTTGAACATTTGAACACAAATGAAAATACAACACCTTCATCTGAGCATTGTACATGAAGCAAAAAATTTACAAGCATTCATCAAAATGACTTCATCAAGCACTGTGTTAACTATAGTACCAATTTTTAGATAAATTGTTAAAAGGGTTTAAAAAAAAAGTGATCAAGCATTTCTGTTTTACTATGTCCTTGCCAGTAAAATTCCACTTGGTTTACTTTTATAAGCAGTGTTGCCTAAGAAGGAAAATGTCATTCTGTGGAGCAACGTTAATGAATTTGAGCCTTTGGGACTTGGAAAATAGTTGTTAAAGAAGCATAAAGATTGGAGCTGAATAAAAGGATAAGATTATGTATGGGCTGCTGTTTGAGAATACAGCATAAAATGTAAATGGTATTTTCTTAAATAGTTAAACCTCTGAAGAGGAGAAGGGGTAGAGGAACTGCATTAGTCTAATTATCATTGTTGTTAAAATTGTAGTTGTCATCTCAGTTTTGTATGAATTTACAGATAGGCCCTTTTAATGTGAGGTTAATTAGCAAGGCTTCTCAGAGACTTTTCAGATCTCTTCTGCAAATCTAGCCTAGATCAGCAGCAGCTGATAATCATTACCAGTACATGACTGTTCACTTGTCTTTCTGAAATCAGTGTGCGGCCACAATCCAATTCAAGTAAGTCATGTTTGCACATTACTGAATATTTGCACGTTACTAAATGGGAACTAATTAACCCTCATATTGGTTCTCAGCAAAAACCAAGGTCTGCTATGTATCTATGGAGACCATATACCTGTCTCATTTAAGACTAGTGTTGCACCAAAATTAGCAAGGCTCTACTTGGGATTTTTGCTATCAAGTGCTTCTTGATAGGAAAAAAAAAAAGAAAGAAAAAAGAAAAAAAAAGTCAGACTTCATCTTCCTGGACTTACAGTGGTTTTCAGCAAGCACTAAATTCACATTCAAAATGCATGCAACAAAACCCTATTTGTGAATGACATTTTGTCAAGGGCTTTATAATTATTATCATCCTCAAGTGTATCTATAGATTGACCTGTCAACTGTGAAGCAACCACTCTGATAAATCATTGTGATTGTAAAGGAATTTTTACAAAAATGTTTTAAATAATTGCATTGAGATTGAAGATCTAATGACTAAAAAGGATTGGGGAAGTTAGAAGCATCTGAATCTTTCCTTTCAATACAAAGGAAGGAAAAATGCAGTAAGAGGTCATTCTTTTCTAGTGACATTCTTCAATTACCTGCAGAGTTAAAGGCAGCTTTTAGTCAGATCCATTCATGAGTAGAGCATATTAGCAAGCCTGGCTATCTTATATATTAACTCAATTATATATTTTTTCATTCCTAACACTATAAACTATGTTTTGCACTTTCAAATATTTGTAAGGAAAATATGTGCCTGGTACATTGAATTCAATTTCTTATATTTGAAATATTAAGGGAAAGACACACACAGCTGTATCTCTGCAAAGCACTGATGTGTTCTGCTGGCCAGCTGAATACACGCAGTCAGAAATCACTTTACATTTCAATCACTCGGTGTGGCCATGATCCTTCAGCACTTTGGGACATTCCTAGTTTTGTCCACTCAGTTGACCATTCTCACACATCTCAGGGAACAGCAAAAGCAGGGAAGTTCCTTTGGGGCCGGGGACCATGGGGGCTCCCTGTGCGGTTGGTCAGGACAGGGTTTGGCAGCCAGGGCCCATTCCACTGCCCCACCAGGATCTGGGCAGCCAGGGGACAACATGGCAGCCCTAGCCCCATCCCTGGGCACCTCCCTGGGGATCGACTGAGGTTGGGCTGTGATGTGGGCCCATGGGTGGACCTGGTTAGACAGAGTCGGTGGCTGGGCAGGGTGAGGCTTTGGGGAGCTGGACCCTGGGCCTGTTGAGGCCTTGCTGGAACAGGGGCTTGTGGCCCTGAGGCTGACATGGGGGCCTGGGCCCAGGGCAGGCTGGAGGTCTGCCGAGGAGGCATTCAGGGCTGGAAGTGCCCTCAGGGCCCTGACAGAATGGAGATGGAGGACCATGTTAAAGATGCCTTTTTTTTTTTTTTTTTTTTTGGACTAAGCTACTACACACATGGTAATATATAGCTGCATACAAAGTTTCAGAAAAAATCTAACAAGGTCATCTTACGGGTGATAAGTGTCTACATCCTCTCTTAAAAACTGCTTATCTGTCACTCTCTACTGTGTAGTGGATACTTTACGTTTCAGCAGCAATTTGAAATTAGGAGCAGTGGCCAAATGAAAGGACAGAGAATGAAAAATGCTCAACCAGTGCCGGCCTGCAGCCAACCTCCTCCTAACCCCTCTGTGCCATTACACTTGTGAGAGGCACTGTCCCAACTGACCTTGTCCTACTGCTGTGCCCTTGCCAAAAACATGTGGTTCTGATCCTTCAAAGGCAAACCATCTGTACCCAGCAGATGTGCAAACTTGCTATTGGCACACCTGCAGTCAGGCAGAGTACACCCTCCAGCTTCACTGAGAGCAAGGGCTGTGTTTCACAGGAACCCTGCAACCTCATGCTGTTATTCTGTTGGATAAGTGGCCAGAAAGGTCTTGCCCTGCCCAGAGCAAGGCTTCTTCCTCTCCAGGAAATCTATTTTGCCCTATATTTTTCAATGGGCTGTGAAAAAAAGACTGTGTGGGTTTGTAAGTGCATTTCTCTGATGATGGAGTAAGCGTCATGCCCTGGAGGCTGATGTCTACGCTGAAAAAGGTCTAACAAAGTAATGTTGATATGACCTGTTTGGGAAGCAGCTTCTGCAATATGATCATATTTTCAGAGCTAGCACCACAAATAAAATTCTCTGTACCAGAAGGCTTCAAGCTAATATCATGTGAGGCTCAGTCTGCTGTCAGATGCATTATGCACATGCAAGTGTAAGCAGACTTTCAAAGAAAGAGCAATGAGTAACTTGGGTAACCAATCTGTAACATTCTGATCTCCCCTACTGCAAATATCAATTTGCTTTTCAAACAGGAAATAAAACCAAATTGCTTATTTCCACACGTTTATTATCCCACTATGAGGTAAACACAGAACACATGCACGTTGAGGGATAAGATGATCTCAGAATACACCTGGCATATATATGCTGGTATTTTTCTTCATTCTTGCTATTAATTGTTGATAGAACATATGAAGTTGTCATCAAGCTGGACATTAAAATGTCTCTGAATGTCCTCTTACAGTTTTATATGGAAAAGATTGGTACTAAACCACCATTTTCCCACCTTGGTTTTTTTGCAGAGTCTGCCAAGGAGTTAAGAAATGAAATCTGACATCTACTTTCTATTATCATTATATGTACATCTATTGTTTTCCTTAATATACAGATGCTTTTCTTTTTGAATGTTAATGAAATGAGTGAAATACAGTTGTGGACACTGCATGTGTAACTCAGGAGCGGTGACAAGCAGATAATACCTGGATAGCATTCTGCAGTTTTACTTGCCTCCCAGTGCATGGCGGGATGGTAATGTGGGTATGTATGTAGTGGTATGTTGTACCTATTCATCTTTTATGTCTCATGTAGTTCAACCTTTCAGCTTCAACTCCTGTTTTTCTTCATAAAAGATGCAAAAACAAATACCATAGAAATGGGTCTGATGAAAATAAAATTATTAATATAAAGATCACCCTTTCCAAGGGTAACAGTTACACCATTTCAATACAGCTGGGTGAAGGGGGATAGATATTGACAAGGAGTCAATGCAACTTCCCAAACAACTGCACTGTGAGAGTTCTCATTTCACCTTGTTGCTACCATTACATCAGCTCTACAGTGTTTTATTTATCATCCAATATCCCTTCTGCTATCAACTGTTATATTTTAACAGATTTCCATATTTCTGGTGAGGAAATTAGCAAATAGGTTCCCACTCTGAAAATGTGTTCATGCATGGAGTCAGCTTTAGCAAATGTAGATCCCAGTTCTATTTTCTGAACTAGTCTTAGGCAAGAGTACAGTGCTAATCAGAAGATTGGCTGAAGACGAATATACACTACACTGATAGGGGTTTACAATCATCTCAGTATTCATGAGGTGACTAACTCCGGTTTACAATCATCTCAGTATTCATGAGGTGACTAACTCCCTACTACATCTCTGCTCACCTCTGACACAGAAGGTCCCTGAAATTGGCAATGGTGTTAAATAATTGTGTCATTTGATTTGCTTTACCCCTCTGAGAACAATGTTTGTGAAAAAGCAAATCTTTGTAGGATCCACTCCAGAATAATGACAAAACAACAACAACAACAAACTAAATCCACTCAAATGTTGCTTTATTTGAATTAATTTTAAATTAATTTTAAATAATTTAAAACATTAATTTTAAATGCTTTTTTGGGTATGACGTGAAATTCTGAAATTACTGTTTTAGTCCCAAACTATGCTAAAAAATATAACTCTTTAATTGTTTCATGCAGTGGAAAGTTTAAAAGGTGTTTATATGAAACCACTGCAGTGACATTACCAAAATGTTTTTTGTAGCTACCATTCAGATATATTTCATAGTGACAAAACATTACAATACAATATACCAAAGGAAACATTTTAGCAATACCAGAATGAAATATTTTGACATTGCTAGAATGAAAAGAGAAAGTTTCAAATGAGAAAGTCAAAAATAATTGCTCTGAAACTCATAAAATCAGAAAATCTGCTCTGACAAACCATTTTCATTTAGACAAAACAATATTTTCTGTCATGATATTGTTCTCTTGACTTTTTTCAATAAGCCCTAGGAATTATTTGCTTATTTTTTAAAAGTAATGAAAATCATATAAGTGGGTCTGAAAGCTCTGAGCTTTGAAGTTAAGGTGAATGTCTGTTTCCAAAGAATACAAATAAAATCATACAACTCTTCCTCTCTTTCCCCCCACACCCATACTTTCACAGACTCATGCTTAGCTTATTTTATGGCCCATTATCTCCGTACCCCAATGGCCACAATCTTATCCACAACCAAAGGAATGCCAGTGACAAATGTCATCCCACAGACCTCTTGTTTGCTCTATGGACTACTTTGATGTGCCAGGGCAGGCACCAGGTACATTCTCCACTGCACCTGACACTTGGTACCTCAGCACCCCACACACCTCCAGTAAGCCACCCTCAGCAAGGAAAGAGGCAGGGGCAGAACCACCAGGTAGAAGGATTGCACAGTCTTCGTGTTAGTATGTCAAGATTACTCATAAGTTGACTACATGTAAGCAAGGAGCCCTCAGGAACCCAGGGAGTCATTTAGAGAATCATTGTCTGGAAGATCATTTTGGTTCATAATGTGGGCTTAAGCCTTCAGACTTCTTTTTCCAACAAAGAACAAAATCAACCAAAGAAAAAACTTCACTTTTCTTACATTCAGGTCAATGTATTTTTAGAAACATAAATGTTTTAAAATGCACCAGTCTCACATGTCAATTAATGTCATCCTCTTTGACAATAATTAAAATAAACTAACAAACATTGTTCCCCCAGGAAAAGAACAAGAAAATACAAGGAATATATGAAGACAAAAGTGAAGATTAGCAGATATTTCTGTGCAAAACTTAAGGCATGCAGCTCTCTCAAATAATCAACCATGTGTCCAGGTCCATGAAATTAAAGGCATTAGTATTAAAGGCAGATGTTTCACAGGTGGAGATGGTAAATCACTTCAATGTAGCAATATAAATTTGTAGTAATAGAGGATATGTCTCAACATAAGTAAACTAAACAGGTTCCTAAATCTTTGCAGGGCTGAGATTCAATGTTGCAACACTATTAATATGGTTTTCTATGCTCTTCCTTTTTACCCTGTCAGTGGAAGGATGAAAGCCATCTACAACAGTGGAAACAGAAGAGATGAACTTAATTTGCATGTCCTTTTCATCAGAAATGTGTCCCTTACTGATGTTCATCTGGACAGTTTTTATTCAGACAACTTGCAACATTGAGTTGGATGCAACTTCTGCCTGGATAGCGGTGACTTTTGTTAATCTCATAGCACAAACTGTAATGCAAAGCTAGAGCAGGATG
This sequence comes from Anser cygnoides, assembly GCF_040182565.1. Taxonomy (NCBI): domain Eukaryota; kingdom Metazoa; phylum Chordata; class Aves; order Anseriformes; family Anatidae; genus Anser; species Anser cygnoides. The sequence goes on along the minus strand of NC_089873.1, from coordinate 122,682,763 downwards.
GAGCCCTCTTGAACGCATTTTCAGTGTCCACATCTGCAGGGATGCAAGAAAGAAACTGTACCAGGGGCGAAGTGGCTTGTAATCCATACAGTCATAGAATCATGGAATGTCTCAAGTTGGAAGGGATCTTAAAGACTATCTAGTTCCAAGCTCCCTGTGATAGGCAAGAACGCCACCCACTAGATCAGGTTTCTCAGGGCCTCATCTAACCTGGCCTTGAAAAACTCCAGGGATGGGGCATCCACAACTTTTCTGGGCAAAGTCTTCCAGTGCCTCACCACCCTCTGAGTGAAGAATTTTCTCCTAACCTCTAATCTAAATCTCCCCTCTTTTAGTTTAAAACCATTCCCCTTGGCCTGTCATTATCTGACTGAGTCACTCTCCATCTTTTTTGTAAGTCCTCTTTAAGTACTGAAAAGCCACTGTGAGGTCACCCAGGAGATTTCTCTTCTCCAGGCTGAACAGCCTCAGCTCTCTCAGCCTTTCTTCATAGGAGAGGTGCTCCAGCCCCTTGATCATCTTTGTGGCCCTCCTCTGGACCTGCTTGAACAGCTCCACATTGTTCTTGTGCTGGGGGCTCCAGAAATGGACACAGTACTCCAAGTGGGGCCTCACCAGGACTGACTAGAGGGAGACAATCACCTCCCTAGACCTGCTGTTCAATTCTTCTTCTGATGCAGCCCAGGATGCAATTGGCCTTCTGGGCCGTGTTTATGCCCGACTGATGTTCATGCATTGGCATTTGAAGAACTATCGCCCTAATATGCATAAATGTTTTACTTCAGTTTCACAACAGAAAAAAAAAAAAAAGATTTACAATAAAAGAAAAAATAATGTTAATTCTTGAGGAATGAAGTGCATTTCCTGTGTTTTTAGCATATCAGTCTCACATTTGGCTTGATTCTGAAGCATTTTGCTCAAGTTGAAATAATTAAAAACAAAGAGTTATTGTTTCCTGTCTTTTGTGGCAGAATGAGCATCATTGCTGCAAAGTATCTTTTTTTAATTTTCAAGATAATAACAATGCAAATATTTATATATATAAAAATGACAGTACCTCTGTAAGATTTTCAGATCAAATATAAACCCAGAAGGTAGACCTTCTGCACAGAGAAAGTCTATATTTCTCCATATGTAGACCTGGCTTAAAACTAACCATACCTTTCCTAGCCCTGGAGAGGTGCCGAGGGAGCCACATTGCCTACATTTTGCTATCCAAATCCTTTAAAGCTAGTGCTGCACTTTAACAGATTTTCCCTTACAAACTATCTCAGTTGAGTCAGCTGGAAAAGTTACCGGGTGGAAAAGGTACGGTTCTTCTCTAACATATTTTGTTTGTATCACAGCCACATAGAATTAACAGGAGAATCAGAGGTATCTGAATATATATATATATATATAAAACTCAGTAAAATTGCTCTTTTAAACACAACCCTTTTTTCTTCTAGTCTGATTGTTGCTGCAATCCTGCAGTGAATGCTGAGTAGATGGAGTCAGTTGGCCAGTTGGAATCAAGAGGGATGGAAGGGAAGAGAGAGCTGCACCAAAATGCAGTTTATTAGCTCCTTTGCTATTTTTGGTTGACCTCATTAGAATTTCTGCTTCATTCATTAAGGCTTTGCTTCAGCAAAGTGTGCAGGGCCATAGTAACAATAAACATTTATCTCAATGAATAAATTATATTGTAGTTAAATATGTGCCTTACTGTTTTCCTCAATGGGTGTTTTAACACTTTATTTTTTTTCTAATTAAAAGAAAAGAATGTAAGAGAGGAAAATGCAGTCATGTAATTCCACAATTACTATGTTGCACAACTCCAACAATAAAGCTTAATTTAATCTTATCTACTACACTAAATAACTTGCAGAAGCTTCTAGTGACCTAGTCAATAAATCTTAAAATTGTAGAGAAATACCTGTTACAGATGTTCAAAACTAATTAATGATGAATAAACATTTCATTTACATAATTTACTTTCAATTCATATAATTCTTTCTCTATAGTATCTATTAATGTAAAAAATGTAAAGTTCAGCTCATTTGAATTATCTGTTAGAAAGAGAAAGGGGCAGAGAGAAAAAGAGAAAGAAGGAGAGAAATGGAGAGAGAAAGAAAAGAGTATACATTTTTGTTCTCAGTTTATTCAAATATAACCAAAGAACTTAATTTACAGTTTGGAAAAATACCATTTACACTGAAATGAACTAGGGCATGTTTAATACTGAAGTGGATTTTTAAAACAAACATGAGGGAATAATTACAGATCTGTGGTGAGATTCATCTTGCAGCTTTAAATAAAGAGTATTTAATATAGTTACTGGGGAAAAAACAGGACGTTCTTGCACTCCCTTTAAGTCTCAAAACTTATTTTTTGACATTAGAATACCTCAGTGTGGCATTGCTAGCTTGGAAAAGGACAGAGAGCTTGGCTTCAGCTCCTAGCAAGTGAGAAATTCGCAGTAATAGTAGGTTCATAGAAATGGCCTTACTGGCTCAGAACTTCATACACCTTTGCAGCATCCTGTCTCCAGCAATGACCAGGAATCAATTTTTAGAAACAGGGCAAACACACAGCAATCTTCCTCCTTATATCAGACCAAAAATCCATGGTTTGTGAACACCCAGTGTTAGAATTCAGATTCTATTTTTAGTATTTTATGATGGGTTTATCATCCAGTAATCTGTCTAATTTCACTTGGAAGCTACCAGGTAAGATCTCCACAGCTTCACGTGGCATTATACTCCAGAGCTTCATCTGTGTACCCTCATTTGTTTATTTGGTCTGTAGCTTTTCTTCTGAGTCCTCTTAATTCTTGAATGATGAGAAACAGCAATCAGTTTCCTCTCTACCTTCTCAGTTTCACTCATGATTTTATAGTTCTGTCAAAAAAAAAAAAAAAAGTGTCTCTTCTCCAGGCCGAAGTGTCCTTGTCTGTCTAATCTTTTCTCTGGGAGCTGTTCTGTACCTTTTTTCATCAGAGTTACTCTTTTCTGTACTTTTTCTGTACTTTTTCTGTTATGTCCTTGTAGAGGCAGGCAGACAGGATTGCCAACAATATTCAAGATCCATCTACATAAAGTAAGTGCCATTATGTTTTTCAGCTTTGTTTTCACTTCCGTTCCTAATAATTCCTAAACATTGTTTTCTCTTTTGACCATGGTTGATTACTGAGCTAACACATTCACCAGTCTAGTTATAAGACTTCTGATATGCCTTTCCTCAGGGGAATTGGGTAGTTTAGAACCCTTCACTGCAAATGTAAATTACCTTTACATGGATATCATATCTTTTGCCTTTATTCACAGGTGTACTCATCTATACTACTGAGTTTTAACACACCCAGTAACTCAGTATTGACAGTTTGTTGAGAGTTGTATGAAGAACTTTTTCAGCCTTTGAAGTTTCAGTACCGAAAGGAAGGGGGAGGGGGAGGGGGAGGGGGAGGGGGAGGGGGAGGGGGAGGGGGAGGGGGAGGGGGAGGGGGAGTGGAGTGGAGTGGAAGGCAAGGCAAGGCAAGGCAAGGCAAGGCAAGGCAAAGCAAGGCAAGGCAAGGCAAGGAAAGAAGAAACCACTGTGATTTCACTTTCCAGTCTTTCTCTAGATGATTTATGTGCATATTAAAAAATGCGTGGCCTAACAACAATATTTATGGGGCTTCAAGAGTGATTTCCCTGTACTGATAAAGCTGACTATTTATACCTAGCCTTTCTGTCATGTTTTTTGAGTGTTTATTTGCTCATGAGAGAGTCTTAGAAAGAAACAATGACTGGATTTCCTTGATGAGCTGTTGAAAGTTTTTCGAAATACAAACATACAGTATCAACTGATTATTGATGCTTTAAAGGAATCCTAATAGATGAGCAAGGCCAAGCTTCTCTCTACAAAATTCACATTGATTTTTCTCAGTGATACCATATTTTTCCATGTACTTACTGATTGTCTTCTGCATTGTATATTTTACTAATTTGTCTGATTGGTAGTTCTCAGATCACCATGGGAACCTTTTCCAAAATTTAGTGTGGTGTTTTTTGCCTTTTTCTTTGGTACCCAGACCATTTAAAGAGAAAGTTAAGAAAACATTGTTAGTGGCGTGCTATTTTTAAGTAGCTTGATGCCCTATAGAGCTTTGAAAATTTGTTCCTATGATATTAGCTTTTCCTGCTTTTATTCTATAAGATAGAGCCTCCAAAATGTGTCCCATTAAGTTTTTATCGTGTTCTTCTCAAAGAACAAAAATGCAAAGAACTGATTCTTCTTCACTCAGCTTTTACATGGTTTCTTTCACCAGTAGCTCTCAAGCTACTTTTCAAAAGGGATAAGTGCCATTTCTATTGTACAGAGGAGGAAGAAAAAAAAAATAAAAAAATAAAAATTGAGAGATGAAGGACTACATTCCATAAAGGACTGACAGCAGAACCAAGTGCATAAATACCTCATCTCCTCTGATCTCAGCCTGAGGTTGTTTAGTACAGGCCAACTTTGATATGAATGTCCAGAAACTGTTTAACATGTCACTGAGCCTGAGTTGATGCACACTCCATTACTGGAGGTAGAACCCATCATCTGGCTCCCTGTCTTAATACCATGATTAGTAGGTTTTACCTCCACCACGTCTGAGCCTATCTTAAAGGGCTCTTTTAGAATAATTATATACAAAAACAGGATTTACTTGTGTTTACCACAGACTAAAAGAGATAGCTGAAAAGAAGTCCAAGACAAAAGCAATTCTAATATATGCAGCTATTATTTCATAAATAATTGTAATCCAGAATTGGTCCATGCATATCATGAGACTTAAATGTGTTTCATGACTCCTGAAATAACTTCGCAGGTCACATAACAAGTGCGACCTGCTGTGCATGCAGCTGAGGTCAACTACAGAGCATCTTTTGTTATATCATCCTAATGGCTATGCCTTGTGCTTCATCTTCACATTTGTACACTAAGTAATGAGCACACACCCCATCATAAATAAATACTTCCTTGTCTTGTATAAATAGACTCCAGTAATTCTGTAACTGGCAAGCAAGGAAGACAAGTGAGGCTAACCAGGATTAGCAAAATACCAATGCATCCTCTTTAATTACATGCTACAATGTGACAATGTGTTCATTTATTTTCTTTTTCTTTTTTTTTTGTTTTGTTTTGGTTGTTTTTTGTTGTTGTTATTGTTTGTTTTCAGGTGTTTTTTTTTTTTTTTCCATTCATGCCTGATTGATCACATAAAGAGGGAGCTGAGAACTAGGACAGTCCATTCATTATCTTAAAGGTTATTATAGCTGGTGCTCTTATTAATCAGATCTTAACAGGAGAGATGTAAGATCATCCACTGTTGTTCAGAAAACCAGCGCTCAAGGAGATTACCTAGGCAAGTGCAGTTCACACTGCAAGGTCAGTTTTCTGGCTGGTAATAGTCCTATTAACTTGGAAGTGAATATTAACAGCCTGCAGTACTGGGTCATCTTCATTCCATCCTTATTATACAGAGTTTAACAAGTGTGTAACATTAATAAGAGAATTAAATGGAAGCATGTAAATTGGAAAGATATGTTTATTTTTAAGTGTTTACAGGAAAGAAAAAAAAAAAAAAAAAAGGTATTTTAGTTCCAGATATCATTTAACAAAGACTGCATATAAGCACCTGAAAAAAAATGCTTGAATGCAAGGTAATGATTTTGAAGTAGAAATTAAAAATTATCATTTAACTTCAAAAATAGGAAAGTAGAAATATTAATTGAATTTCCTTTGTCAGGAGTCCCTGTGAGTCTTGCTTAACTACATTAGTTAAACAGTGCCTCTTTGAACTATGTCCAGGTCATTGTGAATATCCTGAATAGATTGTGGCAAGTGCAAGCAATTTTCTGAGATGTTGAGTTTCTTAGTCTCATGGGCTTAGGCAACGGATAGTTGCTCGGTCATTCTGTGCAGATAACCTCTCTAGAAATGCTCAGAGCAGAACTTTGGGCACTTAATAAACTTTATAGCTGAAAACTGAAGAGCTCTTAGCCCTCTGCTACCCAAGCAGTTTCTTCAGATTGCTGTCATAGACCTTGGTGTATAAATTCTTCCTGTGTTGTTCTTCAAGTATCGCTCTGTAAGATTTTTTTCTTTGGAGTCATAGAAGATGCTCTGCTATATTTTATGGTCTATGTAATGTGTTAATAAAAATGTTAAGCAGAGCTGACATCAGCCATGGGTGCAGTCCATGAGAGAACTTGTGGTCAAGGGAGCTCATATTTATTTATTTATTTTGTGGCTTAAAGTTTCTAGTATGTTATGTCCAGAGTAGTTTTTACACATTTTCAAACAAATGGGTGTGATTCGTCACAGCTGGGTTTATCCTACTGATTGCACAGCTTGGAAAAGTTCTGTCTGGGTGGGGGTAAAATGAGTCATAGTTTCCCAAAATCATTTGTCACTGTTGTAAAACTAAAGGACAATTGGTCCTGATTGGCAATTTCTGCTCAAAAAAGACATTTGCTTTGAAGGAGCAGGACTGCTGCAGATAAAAATGTTAGGGTCCATCTAAGAATTGCTTTATTTGAAGAAGCTAGGTCTATATTTTAGTAAATGGGAAATCTCTGTCTATTCCCCCAAAACCAAAATGGTTGTCTCTTCAGGTGATCCTGTAGGACCTGTGGAATAGTTCTGTGGAACTATTCCAGTGCCAGAGAATAAACACTGGAAAAAAATATTCAAGAGGTAACATTTTTACAGTAATACTTGGATTTGGCCAAAATATCTTCTTTGTCTTCATGAATAAAAGAGTACAGTAACAAAAATTTATTGAAGAGAAGGAAAGAAACACTCTGTATGTCTAGACTTACACCTCTGAATTCATACAATTTGTGCAAATCTTACCTGATACCTTCCTACCACAGCTGAACTTTGTCTGCTCTTGGATTGGTACCTTGGGGCGAAAGTTGAAATGTGCAAAGAAACCAAGTGCACGTGACCTATCTGAAGAGAACTAGACCATACTTAAGACTAGTCAGAATGGAGTTACGGTAGGAGACACCCATGGACTAAATTCCACTCCCTGCTGTTTCTTCAGAGGTTGAGTCAGGCTCCTATTGAGACCAAACAGAAAGGAAAAATCTCCTGCATAGATGGCCATTGTTAGGAAGCTCCTGCTCTACAGAAGTTGCTACTTGCAATGCAAGTTTCTTCTTCTTAATCCAGAATAAATTTTGCTGCACTTCCTCTACAGTTGTTCACTATTTCTCCTTAGGAAACTACAGCTACAGTTGAGTCCTCCCCTTATAAATTAAAATTATGGTGTTACATAAATTTTTAAAAATAAGTAAGTCTGGTAATGGTTTGACATCAGCTTTTCTGTCAAATAACTAATGACCCCTCTTAAGGTTCCCCTCCTTCACTCTGAAGAGGCTGGCCACCCATGTCTTTTTCATGTGGCATCCTAACAGTAAGATGTGACTCATGAATATTATTCTGAAATCAGAGTATTAATATAACACTGCTTGCAAGACAGATTCTACTTTCTCCTGCACTGCAGAACCTTGAAGAAGGGTATCATTACTGTGCATTGCTCTGTTTTTATACTTCAGTAGATTCTTGCTCAGACAGTTATGTTTGGTTGCTTTAAAATACAAGATTTATTATTTGATCAAGGAATCTATAGAAACCAGGATTTCATATGCATAAATTCATGATTTTTTTTCAGCTGTAACGCATCAGCATCTCCACATCAAAAGCTGAACCACGCTGCACTTCTTACCAAAGGGAAAGAAAGTCTACTGATTTGTTTATGCAACAAATCCACATCTTTCCATTATTGTCTTGATTAAAAGAGCACCAGTACTTTAGGCTTAATTTAAGACTTAGTCTTAAAGATCCTGGTAAATGATATTGGTCTAGAGCATTCCACTGTGTAAACTGTGATCAAATCAAAATGAGGAAAAGTAATGTTGGTTTTCTGAAACTAGTGTTTTGAGGGTTTTTGTTTGATTGGGTTGATTTTTTTCTCCATTAAAATAGTGACACCCATCCTCAAATCTAGGATCTACGTTCATACAAGTCCATATAGTCCATGTGAGGTTTAGGGCCATTTTAAATATATTCTGGCAGATAGCAGCAGAACAACCACCCCATCCCACTCTGTCCCCCCAGGACATCCTGGGCCCAGCATCCTCTCGTCAATGCTATTCTGGACTTGTATTGCTAAGGGCATTTAAAGCTGTAGTTGCTTATAATGGCCTTGGTCACATGGGATCTATTCAAAAAATAATTCAGGCCTTAACTATATTATGTTTTTTCCAGATAATATTAGGATAATTTGCAGTAGAGAAAAAAAAAAAAGATTTAATGTTCTCAGATCCCCATTAAGTCACACACCCTTGCTCTCACATGGATCTCAATTTTCACAGGATGCAAAATGTGTTAGAGAAAAGTCACAGAAGTTTTCATGTGTATGTCTTTTGGGGTTGATATGAGCCATTATTATGATTTATTTGTTATTTGTTGTGCGCTGACAGGATGTTTGACTTTTTGCAAACAAGATGGATGATGTTACCATTGTGTGACCTTGCAACCTACGCTAGTAGGTTAACACAAGGAACCAGGGACTCCAGCTTAATGATATGCTTGCAGACTTGGGATGCCTCTGAATTGTTTGTGTTATTGCTCAAAGTCAATAGGTAGTTTTGTGATTAGTACTAATCAGTTTCCAATTAGTACCAATTATAACCTCAGCTAACGTGGAGGTGGTACTGTCAAATTGCTAAAATGCTTCTCACAATTACTTCCTGGGGCAAGCTCCTACCTGAGAAGGATTTAGATTTTGCAGAGATTTTCTATCACTAAGTCAAGAAACTTCTAATCTAGCTAGCATGTTAACTCAATTATATTGTATTTTAAACTACATATATATTTAACATATCATTTTAGCAGATTTTCTTTTTCTATAGGATGTAAACATGCATAGCTTATCACCATGCAGGGTTCGGTATCCTTGCTGTGAGAAGAAAGGTCCAAACTGGTAATCACTTCCCTTGCAATAGACCTGTAATGCTCAAATAACCTGGAAGTGATATTACTGGAGCTCTGGAAGTAGCCTCAGTCCTTGTGGATGGTATGAAAGGGTAAAGACCACAGAGATGAAATATCATGATATACCCTTTTATCATTCCACATCTTCTTATAGAACAGGAGACCAATGATCGTTCATAAGGTCTTAGGTACAAGCCTAAAATGAAACATAAAGAAGTTCCCAATACATCTGAAATATATAAATGAACATAAAAGAGTTTAAAATATCTCTTTTATATGATGTGATATATGATTGACTACTGAAACTATGGTCACTCCGTTTCTTGCTGTCCTTACAAAAGCAAGCCTATTACTTCTTTCAGTATATATATTAAAAAAAAAAAAGTTAAGTAAAATAAGATATTTCTATGGTGAATGTTGTATCCTAGTATTCACAGAACAATACAAGGTATAGTTTAAACTTTCTTTGCACTGATGTAGCCCACTGAAACTAATGATTGTGCCAGAGAGCAATGAGGTCAAAATGTGATCAATAGATAATAAGAAACTACTGTGCTCCACTTAAAGCAGTATTTCTCTGCTAGTTTCTCTTCTGTTTAAGGTTGAGCATAGTTTCTCCCATTACAGATAAGCTGCAGAAATGGGAACAAATGCAGTTATGATTTAGTATCATTTCGATGTTTACTTTCCTAGTCTTGATATAACTTTGTGCAATATCTTCATAACACATACCTTATGTGGTTTCTTTTTCCAACAAAATGACCCTTCAAATTACCATTTCTCTGGAAGAAGAATTCATCAGGAGCCAGAGTAACATGTTCCCTACATGAAGGTCCAAGTCTTTACATTTGGAAGCTTGATAGCGCAGTGTTGATTTATTCAATAAATGCCTCTTTATATTAAACTCAGCTGACAGCTTCCTATACTATCAATATCAAATAGATGCGTATAGTTTCAGAGTTTTCAATAGTTTAATCAAATTAAAAAAAAAAAAAAAAAGGTTGTTAGATGGAGGCAATGACATGCATAGTGGAGTACCTTAATATATATAAACTTGTGCATTTCCAGCTAATCAATTACACAGTTCTTCTTCCTTTTTTTTCTCTGTTAATGACTGCCATATTAAATAAAGTCTTAAATAGCTTGCTAGGATGCTCACTGGTCTCTAGCAGGCAGACTGAGTGTCTGCCAGCTCCTTTGCTATTACATCTTAAGGTCTTTAGCTGTCTGAACAGCTGGATGATTGCATATAGCACTGGCAAGCAGCCATTATCCCCTCCAAACCCCAATTAAAACCGCTGTCACAGAGCTAAGAAAGCACAGGCTGCTGCTTTATTTTATGCAAAGATCGATGGCAGTCATTTAAAAAAAAAAAAAGATATAGCACTATGGCATGCCTGAACAAATATTTTTCTGTTTGCAACTGGTTAACAGACAGCCAGCAGTACTCCCCAATGCCTTTGTCATTTGATATTTTGCCAGATAACTGACATAAACACTTTTCAGTCCACAGACTGTGCAGCAGTTTCTTGCACATAGCTGATGTTTGGAATTTCAGGTACGTTTATTGGCTGGAATTGGAAAAAGAGTCCACGTGTTGGTTCTTTGTTTGTTTGTTTGTTTTGTTTCTTGGTAGGAAAAGTATAGCTCTCAGGAGGTAAAGAGGCATCTTTAGGGTATGATTCACCAAGCCTATATTAGTATGGGATGAATCACCCTCTGAAAGTGCCTATTGACTACAGAAGGAGCCCAAATGGTTGACTAATCTAGACACAGATTTCAAACAGTTAGACTAAGGTGATTCCTTCTTTTAAGATATACTTCTGACAGACAATTATATACAACTGTTAACGGTTATCACAGACACACCATAATATTGCATAACACTGTACACCTTTTATCAGGGCCGAAGTTTAACTCAAAATGTCATTAATCCTGTTTCAATCAATAAAAGTAATATATGAAAACATATCTAAATTTGATGAACAGCAAATATGTATATGTTCTTTTGCTTTAACCTTGTCTTTATTTTTCATAAGCTCTACTTTCTTATCTGTCCTTGACAGTGCATGAGTCATATCCTAACCCGTTAAAAAAGTTTTATTCTGTGGAAAAGTGCTACAGTCTGCATTGTCATTCTTCTTTTGATTGTATCATAATATTTGTATGTCTCTATGTCTAAACCACTTCCTTTGGCTCCTTTGATGCTGCCAAAACTTTAAAGGACCTTAATGTTGTTTAATCCAAAGAATCTTCCTTTTACCTAAGCCATTAAGATGACATCCTTCAAAAGAATTCAAATAAATCAAAGATTAGTTGTTTCAGAATGCATGTTCTCTTTCTTTTCTGAATAGGTAGAACAACTATTTACACAACTTAAAATCCTTCCCATTGCCTTTTACAGGAGCACATACATTCGCCTATGACATGCTACTTATCAGAAGGTCTTTAAAATCTTCAGCCTCACTGTTTTCTAGCAACACCATGAATAACTACTGCAGTAATTGTTGCACTGTGATGATGGCCATAATAGGGTCTTCCATTTTGAGTCTGCTGTAACTCAACATAAACAGAATCAAGCAAGTGGTAGAGGAAGTTATTTTCTATAACATCACTAGTGTGACGTCATCACACCCTGTTGTGAGGTGACTGTGTCATGGCCCGGGTCAAGAGACAAGAGTAGCCATTTTGTGGGCATTCTAGTATCTGACAGTAACCCAGAACTACCTCCACAATTTTTTCCAATATCCCACAGTAACACAAATTACCTCCATGAGTAATATAGACATATCTATCATTAAACAAACAAACAAACAAAACATGTATATTTTTAGTTCTGCTCCATTGTATTATCACCATTTTGTCTCATAAAGCACCAGAATAAGCAATAAAACATGTCTGTGAAGAAAATAACAACAACAACAAAAAAGCATGCCTCTTACTTGTATGTGGACCACGAACACTATGAACGTGGCACTGTTTCTGCTTCTCAACAGGAGGTCAGTCTGATTCATTGAATCTGACTTTTACCCCTTGGAGAGGCCTCATTTTTATTGTCTGCTGTACTTGTCCGAGAAAAGATCCTCTAATGGTTTCCACTGACTTTTATATTCCGTTTCTTATCCTGTCTGTCTGGTATGGTACTTAATCTCATCTGCTATATCTTTTATAGTTGTCTGTGTCCTATGAGAAAGGTAAGTTACTTGCCTTTTAGTTTTTTTCTTTTAATGCTTTTATTGAGAAACATGTCCTATGAATAAAGTAATCAATGATGCAGTCTTTTGAGATTAGTTATAAACACCTTATATCACCATGCATTTTCATATAATTAACTTTGTAGCCAAACCTTCTCCCCAAAATACTTCAAAGCAATTTTCCATGCTTCATGTGTGACAAGAGAATGACCCTTTGGAAGTGAAAAGTTTAGCCAAGAACATTATCTGTTTTTCAGTATTAACATGTTAGGAGATACTTAATTAGAGTGATGAAATGAGAAGAAACAGTACAGCTAGACTATCATGTGAACAGACTTCAGTGAAGCATCTTTTCTATGTTCCAAAAAATAGTTTGTGTTACTAGCAAGAAAGAGAAAAAAATCACATTTTTCATTTTATGGAGAAGTTTTATCTTTTCAAATGTCTTTAAGTGCTAAATTGGAACAAAAACAAACAAACAAACAAAAAACAATGTTAAAAGATTCTTATGGCAAAAACAGTAAAAACTAGTATGATAATATTAGTTATTATAACATTAATTTAGTTTGTTATTCGTTTATATAAATATATTTTTTCTCTGTATTTTCAGTATAAATAAGAGTATATAATGGCATATAATGAAATAAGGGTATATTTCCATGCCAAAACACGCTTATTTGTGTCTGTTTAGCATTGATACTGCTTCTGTGCAGAGCAGCATTTCCCAACCTAGGATCTTATTCTGGGAAGGAAATGTGGGAATGAAATTCCACAAGACCAGGCCTTTAGGGCAGCTTTCTGTTCCTCTTGTTTTTATTCAGACTGAAACCACTATCAGAAGCAGAAGGGGTAATTCAGACCTTCATCGACAGATAAAAAGATAAGAGTTGAGAAAATAAGAGAAAATATGAAAAAAAGTATACAAGTTCTTTCAAATCTCAGGAGAGGGGCATATTTTGGACAAATGTTTCAAGAGTGGGTGTGGGATGCTGAGCTGAAATGCTTTCTGTTAACCATCTCTAATTTCATTTCCTACCTCACATTGTGATCCAGGAAGTCTGTTTTTCAGCATGAGTCATTTTGTCACATTCCAGATCTGAAATGAATAAAGCTATTAACATTTATGATGTGTTGCAGTTTTGCCATATCTTGCAAATGTCTATTTTTCGTAATTGTTGTCATTGTCAGAAGTAACAGCTGACAGTGTAAGAATATACGTCTGTTCTCAGTATAGAGAAAAATAATAGTACCCTTTACCCCCTTCATAATAAGAGCTCTTTCCAGTTTAATATTGGTTAAAATATAATTTAATCAAAGCAGGGGCTCAGGAAGAGTGTTTTATTATCACTACTGCAGTGGTGATGAGCTGCCTATGTTAGCAGAGACATTCCATAAAGGTTTATGGATGAAATTTACTTTATGGGGTTTTGGCTGGATCTAAGCATCAGAATATCACATGTTTTTTTGGATACAACCTGTAGGAAAGCTTAGTCCAAGAAGGTATTACAACTAGTGCAAGAAGACACGAACTAAGCTAACCTAGCTTCTCAGAAGAAATTATCTTGGAAGGATGCGATCTTAGAAGTAGAAAGCTACATGAAAAGACAATGCCAAACACAGTCATTTATGATTAAAATTAACCTTCCCCAAAATTTCATACTTATATGCATACACAGTTATCTGCATACTTATATGCAGTCATCTTTTTAACAGTGTTAATTTTTAACAGTATAATCATGATACTATGAATGCTTGAATATTACAAAGCTTGAAGCTTTGGTGATATCAGCTCAAGTATATTCCTATATCTACATGAGAAGATCTGCCATAACCAGCCCTCCCTCCACAACACCCACCCGCCGCCGCCGCCCCCCCCCCAAAAACAAATGATAAAAAAAAAATATATATATATATACATATATACAAATCAGACAATCAAACCTCCTCTCCCAACCCCCCACTTGTATCTACAGTTTTGTTTATAAAATCTTCAACCAGTATAACTGGAGGCATGCAAGCAAACATGATTTAGATTGGCATACTCATACCTATCAACTGTTCATAACCAGCTGGCACCAATTGTCTTGATGCCTTCTATAACTTTTTGTATCACAGATATCATTTAATTAAAAAAAAATTACATTATTGTATTTCTTAGCCAGTTAGAATACTTCTTCATTACAAGCATTCATTTCTCACATAGGGTTGACTACAAGTGTGCATTATTTTTTATTTATTTTTTAAATACATCACAGAAAGATGCTGTACGTGGCCAAATGATAATGTCAGGCCTCTTTTTTTTTTTTTTTTTTAACCTCCCTTCATTCCCACCTCCACCCCTATGCCTCCCCCTCCCCCTTGGAGAAGGGTCCACAGACGTGAAAGATGTGATTGACTAGTTGGAAAATTAATTACACAAGAAAGTGAAGGTAATGTCACTTCTTCACAGCAGTCAAAAGTCAAATAGCTCATACAACATTTAATCATTTCAAAAGCAAGCTGAATACAATTCCTGCTCTCAAATTGTAGAAAAGGTAGATCAAGTTGTTGATATTAAGATATAACAAGTTTTTTTCAATGCTAATGGATTAATTGATTTTTGTTGTTGTTTTTTTCATTTGTTTGGTTTTTGCAGAGTTTCTTACTAGCAAGAACATGTAAGGTTATGTAGAAGAGAGAAAAGGAGATGAAGATTTTAAGCTGAAGTTAAAAGCTTGTTGACCAGAGAAAATGGAGGAATCACTAAAAGATGAAATAATGATTAGATTAAGAAGAAAGTAACTTCAGTTTTCATGATGGTAGGACTGAGAGGAGTTGAGAATACAAAGGAGAAATTCCATTTTTATGTCAAAGAGAAGGTCTGTACAAGCCTAAACTGAAAAGAAGAGGAATCTGCTGCCATGGTGGGTGACAGGTGAAGACATTGCACCACAAGCAGATGTCCACAGGAGGAGAGCAGAGGCAAAGCACAGTGTTCCACACATTTAATAAACACTTATGTTATTCCTAGGAGTCTCTTAGTGCTGTGTTCACACATTCTGAGCCTTCCTCTGCTCTGTAGTCTCTTCTGGTAATACTAGATTGATTTGAGTGACACAGATGTTTCATTAACTTTCAAAAGTTCATCTTACCCTAAGGCACTAATGTACATCATTCAGATCTTGCTATAAAACACTAGTCCTTAATTGCATAATAAATATAGTACTCAAAGCTGTAAGTACCTGCATCAGCAAGATTAATATTAGAATATTTTGTTTATACTTTAAAGTATCGTTTCCATGCTTTTTGGACATAAGAATAGCTTTTAACTCAATAGAATGTTTGCAAAGAGAGCCTAATATACTGCCAGATGACAAGAGTACAATGAACCTGATACACACCTAAAGTGCACCTATATTACAGAGATACAAATGGTCATAGCAAATGCAAGATAGCAGATCATCTGGAGTGCACCATTATAAGTTAATGAATTTTAACGAGTGGTTTTGTTTACAGGGTCAATAAATTACTAGTTTACTTCAGTAATTTTGTATTCTTTTAAGATCAATACAAAACATTGTTTCTTTACTTGCCACTTTATAGGTAATCATGTTAAATACTATTATTGGTGAATGATTCTTAATGAAGTATGATTACTTCCTACACCTGTAAATGAATAATAGATAGGATATCTTACCTCTGTGCACTTTGCCAAGCCACCTATGGTCAGTGAATTAACTGATAGAGGGTAATTGGTGCTAGTACTTTCACAGGGATGCCACTCTGTGTTATATCTGCTTGTCAATCACAATGCCATGGATGTGGCAAGTGAAAACACAACTTGCATCTTCTCTGCTGATTTGTCTGAGACCCTCCTATGGGTCTCATGCTGAATAACCTCATCATCCAAATAGAACAGATGGGGTCTTTTCATCACTGCTGACCTCTCTTAGGTGGCCTATCTGTTCCCAGAAGTCTATTACAACTAGTGTGCTATTAAGATAGATTAAGCCTTTACCTTACTGTTACCAAACTGTAAATCTCTACTCCTAACTACTTTACTTTTTAAGCTGTCCTCTGTGGTCTGCTAAATAGAAAACTTCATAAAATGCAAAGCTAATAAGATAGATGAAATGCCTTCTGGGGATTTTTGTGATCTGTCAAAATTCAGCATATGTAGAGGACAGATGATAAATAAAAATCTGTAAAAGGGTTTGAAGAAGAAGAGAGGTCTATTTATTTAGCAAAGATGGAAATGTTAATAAATTTTGCTGCATGGGAGCATTATCTACCATGGATAGTTAGGGCTCAGGCTTGCACAACTAAGAGTGATAAATGAGATTCAGCTACAAAATAATTGTTAGGTTATGAAAATCCCTAGAATTCATGTATGGGTTCGACAATATTAAATCTATCTCAATTTCTTATTAAATCATGTATATACATGAGAAGAGAAAGCACAAGCCCTCACAAAAGTCTTTGAATAAAAGCTATTTCTCTTTGCAATCAATGTCAATGAACTCATTGCTGTAACAGTAGTATTCTTAAACTCCACTAGCAGTGTTACGTTCTGAGACAACTTTCCTCATTCATTCTAAACCTAGGATTTTCCGCATTTTCCTTAATAATCCTTCAGTTGAAGTGGAAGCAGCAAACAACTATCTATCTGCCCTGTAAGGCCACACAGGGATTTTTATCTCTGTTTCTCCCAGATCTAGAGCCACCAATCACCAAGTGGGATTAACCAAATACTACTGAACACCAACAACTAGATATAATAGGGGAGATGTAAATATCTACCAATGCTGTATTAGTTACTTTATCCCAATTAGTACTGTAGGCATTGAATATTCATTAGGTAAGTGTTCAAAATTGCCAGGGTTTTGAAATCTGAGTTTTCTTTAAATGATCCATATGTGCTATTGGGAGTGTCCCAGTTTGTACTTTAAAAAATTAAAGAATTCCCCAATACTTATTGACATTCTTAAGGCTATGTTATCATTTTATCATTTATCTGGTTTAGAAATAAATGCTTGAACTTCATTTTTCAACTCATGAGGGGAATGTGGCCATCATTAACGATATTCTTTTTCTAGTCTAAATATAAATCTTTTTCTGGTGCAGCTTGGTCTAGTTTTAAAATATTATGCTTTTTCACGTACTCTCTTACTAGTGCTTGTTAGTACTGCTAGAGTTGGAGAAGCCCTCATCCTTGAGGGGTTAAACTGACAGGAAGCATAATGTGTGCTAATACCACCTCCGAGACTGCAATTTATAATTTTTATGTCTGACTTAACTTGCTAGACTAGGAAAAGGATCCAAGTCAAGTGGTAAATGTAAGTTGGAGAGCCAAGACAGCCTGGATCTCTTTAGAAACATTATATTTCCTGGCTTCAAGATGCAATAGGAACTTTGAAGACATGGCATCTGTAGAAAGCTTTCAAAGATTTAAATGTATGTGTTTCATCCTGCAGGGAGTGAGCTATTTTGTGGTTAATGAAAGCCCATTGGCAGAGAACTGACATTGTAGTCTGTTTGCTATAGAATATCACTTTGGCAAATAAAATCCCTTCACAGGACAGTCTCCTAGTCAGCCAACTCCATCTTAGAAATCAGTTACTTAATGATCTCTCCCAACTACTGATTTTTAAGATTAAGGGCTTCCACTACTTTTTTAGTGACAGCTGACATGTTTTATATGAAGTTTTTATGTGTTTAGCATTTCTAACCTCAATCCATTGTGCTAATAGAGTCAAATTTACCAATAATTTGTTATTAAACAGCTGTGCTATGGTTCTCTCAAGCTCCATTAAGTGAAAGCACATCCATTTGTCAGAACTGGGACTGAGTAAATTAAAAGAAAAAGCATAAACAGTTTGCAGCTGAGAACAGAAAAACTTCAGTCTTTTCTATGATGGTTTCATGATGTTTAACATAGTCACGTTTTCTTATGGACTCTAAAAGTGCTTCATCTTCACCTTTCTGTCACGATGACCTGGAGGCAATGGAAACCAGCATCTTAACCTTTTCATGTTTAAAATTCTTATCACATGCTGGAACATTTTTGCTTCCCAGTTAATGAACAATGGGACAGAAAATCTGAGAGACTGTAAGCATTGTGACTAACAATGGAAGTAACAGAAATATATATATATATTTATATATATATATAACAACTTGGAAAACAGAAAGTACTTTTTTTTTTTTGCATTTTGCAGTTGAATTTCAATCCCATTTCCCCAATTCTCTAAATAAATAGATTGGTTTGGATCATTATCCGCTCGGGAGAAAGTAATAAAAATACACTGCTACTTGACTTATAGAAAGGAAAATATTACAAATTATAAACTGAGCACAGCTGGGCAATATCCTGGTGGGAGCAATTATTTCAGCATTATGAAAGACAGAAGACTACAAATTCTGAAGGGAAGGAAAGCAATAACCTTTCTTCACTAGAAAAGTCTTGCTCAGTAAGTCTTGCCTGAGAAATGGGTGGTAACACAGATTGATATATCAAGCTGCAAACACCATAATTAATGTGAATGACATATCTCTAGACTTCAGGGAATCAGCTGCCGTTAAAGGTATTTTGTCCTGTAGGAGATGGTAACTGAGGTTGGGGCTTTGAATGAATACTTTGCTCAAGGCATTCAATATCACCTTGGTAAGTACAATTCCCTTGCCATACAGCCGTTCACACAAGCTCCTTTATGCTTCCAATCATAGCCATCAGAAACTAGAAGTGGTACTGAGGGGAATATATCGTATTAATTCAGAGTCTCATCATCTAATGTCTCACTATACATTTAAATGGGGTCCTGATATTTAGCAACACAGCCTTGCTATTGTGAATATATATATATATTTTTCATATTTATTTTTTAAATGGTTAGGGAGAATACAAAAAATGCAGTAAGGAAAACATCATAGACAGTGATATTATTAATCTAGCTAAATTAGTATTACTACAAAATTACCATATCAAAAGCCAAGGTTTACCTCATACAGTACTGGCATTTTCTTTCTGTAGTATGTGCTTCCGTTGAGTAATAAAGTATTTCAGATTGCCTCAGTAGATGTATTCCAGTAAAATTAAAAAGATATCTGAGTACTTAGGCTATCTGCAGTCTTTCTCATTTATTTTATTTTATTTTTTTATAACCTCTACTGTGACATAGCTTGTATACGAACTAATTCACTCCTAAGTATATTACATAAAATGAATATACACCTGTAGAAACACTCCTGGAAATTAATGTTTTAAAATGGAAAAGAAAACTATAATCAAGGGAAAAGAAAGTACTTTCTCTGATTCATAGATACATAAAAATCTCAAATAACTAGAATCTTAAGCAGTATTCTGTATGTAACATACATTCCTCACAGTCCTGCTAGATGATGTGTTTGGACCCTACACAAAAGTCTAATCTACCTGTATTTTGTCTTTGCCTAGAAACATGAATGTCAAAACATAGTACATCTGACTGCTCCTTGGATAACCATCCATGTCAAGTGTCACTTGTTTTGATACAGGTAATCATTTCTTAGCTAGCTATGCACTATAATTCAGACATAGATCAACATAAAGTACTACAAAATCTTCACAGAATCTTGAAAAGTTAGTCATGCTGAAGAGAGATACTACTTATATTTTGTGTGTGTGTGTGTGTAATAATCTAATGATATGAACAAGCAAGCAAGTGAAATAATTGATTTATGGGCCCTTTTCAACCTGAGAATGTCCATAACAAGTGAAGTATGGAATATGTAGAATATGTTTCTGTGACTGCTGTAGGGTTTTCATACTTAAAACATAAAATCAGTGATACTGTATATCACCTTTCTTAGAGTATTTTATTGTTGTTGTTGACTGCTGCTGCTACCAAAGTAGATGTTTAAGTAGAAATTTTTGACAATGTTTTGCCTTTAATTCCTGCTTCCATGTTCAGTCTTTCTTCATCACAACCTGCTTGTAGCCAGTTCTCAGGAAGTCGATTGAAGCAGCCAGTTAAGCTGCAACTAGGGAGGGATTTCCTATATTCATTCTCCAATAACAAGTTAACATTGAGAATATAAGAAATATAGGAAATAACAGTCACCAAAAACTTTCAGCACAGGGCACAGCATTTGATGCTGAGATGTGGGAAACCCAATTTGCATCAGTGGCCTTCATTCAGCTAGTTCCTCCTTCCAGGATAGTTTGTTTATCCACTATCAGAAGCTTTCACATTCTTGGTCACAGAACTTGAAATTCCAGCTCTCCAGTGAGATTCAGGCTTCCTCCTATTTGTCTTCTATCCCATGAAACCTGTCATAACAGTGACAGCCTAAATGTCAGTGTAAAATGTGTCCTTCTGTCTCCTCCTTCAAGGACCTTCAGTCTTTTGATACGTGTGTTTAAGCCTCAGGTGAGGAGTAACTACTACTCCTAGGGTAGGAGGCTGTTCTTACATACAACTTTACAAAAGGACTGCACCATATCTTTTGGTTGCTTTTCTTTGGAAGACAGATAAACGGACTAGAGCTTACTAGCATTCCTTGTGGTTTTCCTGGATACTTAGGAACTTTGTAGGGATAGGATACTGGCTGTCAAGGTTAGTATGGACTAGCATTGCCTGTTGCCTCAGGGAATTAAATTTATTCTGTTTCTGATGTCAACTGCAGGTGGAGTTGAGGGACGACTGGTGGAGGAATGGGAACTGGTAGAGGAAGAGACACAGTAGCTTCTACTAGTCCTTTCCATGTTGTCTCATGCGGTAGGGTCACTCTTCACAGCTGGATTGTGAAAAAATGTCTTTTGGCTTTACTTTTCAAGTGTGAGGGGAAAAATGTAGCTGATAGACCTGGTTCATCTGTCACATTCTTTTTTATTCCTTAATTCCACCCTGCTGGAAGAAGGATTAGAGTAAGAAACAGCTGGGACCATACATTCACTTCCATCCTGTGTTTTGGCATGGCAGAAAACAAAACAGAACAAACAAACAAAAAAACACCTTGCTCTTCATCTAGGTTTCAGATTTTATGAGTGCCTTTTGCAATCACCAACTTCAACCCTGAAGGCCAGAACAAAATCTGCAATGACTTCCAACTTTCATTCTTGAAGGTGCTCTCAGATCATGAAGGCACCCTTTGAAGGTGCCCACAGCTGTTCATCCTGCACTGGAGGAATAGAGGAATACTGTAGAAGGAAGAAGGAAGGAAACTATTGAATAGAAAAGGGGGAAGAAAGATCTAAAGTGAGTTCAACCCAACTCAAGGGAGAGAAATATATTTCTAACTTAAGTGCACTGAATCTGTCTGAGCTACATGGAGCTTTGTATTTGGCTCCACTGTCTATAAGCTTACTTTGGAAAGACTGAATTATTTCTTATGTTTCTTAATAATTCAGTGCCTAACATATATATTATTTCACTAAGATAAACACACTGGATCCCACTCTTTCTTATTGGTAACTTCTATAAATTCTATGGATCTTATTCATGTTTACATCATGACAATGAACTGAAACAAATTATGACTACAACAGTGACTGCTTGTGTGCTCCAGAAGACTGAGTATGGTAGGTTACTGAAGGTTTTGAAGTTGACTTAAATTTCTCTCTTAATACCATGAAAAGAACACCTTCATCTTCTGCCAACAGATATGGCAGTGGTTAGTTGGCTGCCTGACCAGAAGTATTGCAATCTAGATTTTTTATTGTATCTTGTGTATTTCGTCTTCCTTTCTTCCTCTCTGCAAAATTTGTAAAGAAGAAACTGCAAAGAAAAACATGACTGTTTAAAACAACAACAACAAAACACAATATTATTTTACCTACTGTTATGTTTCTTGTTTTTGCTTGTTTGTGTGTTAGCTTGGTTTTCCTCTTATTTGCTGATTAGTCCACTTTATTTTCAATTCTGCTAACTGAAGGTGAATGCCTGGAAGAGGCAATGTATGCTGTTTCTTTTTCTTGGTGTGGAGACCAGCCACAGAGCTGCTTCATAATAACATATGAAAAGTCCTCTAAATCACCTATGGTAACCCAGCAAGCATTAAAAGCAGCAATTTTTCCATTGATCTAATATTATGTTGTTTCCAGAAATTCTTTATACTGGAAATCAGAGGCCAGATGGAATCTAATGGCAGAACTGGCTTCTGTAGAGCAGGGAAGCACTGAATTCCCAGCTCTGCACTGGGCAAACCTGATTACCCATAATCTGTTCATGCCGGGCACCGCTGACACAAGACAACACTATAGGAAGATAGGAGCTGAAGGAAGGAAATCACTTCCCCGAAGTTGTATGAATCCTAATGAGCAGCTGTATACTTAAAGTTAAGTCTGTCTGGTGGGCAGGTAAGGAGCAAAGGCAACATTATCCTAACATACTCTTCATTATTTTGTGAGAGCTTCTTGCATGCTTTCAACTTAGTAATGTGTCTGCCTGGATCTGAACTTCAGTTAGGAGACTTGAATTTCTCTTGGGTAATCATGGGGAAGATATTATAGATGCTGTGGTAATATGTGTACACTTCAGTGGGTTAAAGACTGCTGAATTACTATTTAAACATTAGCTGGGCTCTTTCTCCATTTCCGAACCATGCTACAGAACAGAGTGTAGGAACTGAATGGAAGGAGCACTTCAGGGGGAAAAAAGAGAGGGAAGGAGATTAAGATAATAATGGTTGTGGAAATGAACCTGAATAGCAGAATCCTCAAGTAGCACATATTGAAAATACTGTTGATGGCAATGAAACTAAGAGTAGAAATGTCAGCAAGGAAAATGAGCAAAACCGAAGAGGTAAGAAGGGAAGTTGGCTGAAGAAGCATCTGTGAAAGAACTGCAAAACCATTGATTAGTAAATTCACTATCTGTTGGACATTGGTGATTGGTGGGTGCGGAAATTACTAATGAAATTGCTTTTTTTTTCTTTTGATTGTGTTTTTTTTTTCATGCTGAAATGAATTACAATCACAAAGCCATTACTACTTTATTTAATGTGGATGTAACATGTTACTTTCCTGTTAACTCCACTGAAATCAGCAGGGATCCAAATCAAAAAAAAAAAAAAAAGGATTAACGGTCTTAACTTAATTTGTTGCTTACATGTCAGTGATTTTTTTTTGTTTATTTGTTTGTTTCCACTGAACAGTGGATGTCACAGCTTTTCACGTGTTCATGCTAATTGCATTACAATCTACACTGGAGAAAGTTGCTTACAAATCTCGTCCATGATGCATTTTTCTGTCAGTGAGACTTAGGTAAGCTCTGTCTCCTCCCCTAGCCCCCAAGCCAGATAGTTATGCAGATGATCTGAAAGATTTATGCAGAAATCATCTGTACATTGGCCTTTTTTTCCCTCAAAACTTCCAGAGGGATATAGTCCAGGGAAGTGGACTATAAAATACAAAAAAAGAGACTGACAGCAAAAGCCGAGCCAGTAACACAAGAGGGAAAGAAAGCTTATCTAATTTCTTGCAGTTCTGGATTAGTCTTAATAAAGTTACTGAGATATGAAATCATTTTACTGGTATCTGACTATACTTCCTCCTGGTTTCTCTCATTTTCCAGCTCTTTTCAGGACTTTGTAAGAGGACATTTTATGTTTGTACAAGACTCACAATTGGGTTTCAGATCCTGAGCGTGGGCTCCTAGAGGGTGTTGAAAATTTGAATTAAAAATTATCATTGATGATGATGATAATAATAATGGTATTAATGAATAATGTTCCAATGTTAGAACACTTAAAGAAATAATCAGAATGTATTTAAAAGGTACAAAACACTCATATAT
This sequence comes from Anser cygnoides, assembly GCF_040182565.1. Classification (NCBI taxonomy): domain Eukaryota; kingdom Metazoa; phylum Chordata; class Aves; order Anseriformes; family Anatidae; genus Anser; species Anser cygnoides. The sequence continues at coordinate 122,658,807 of NC_089873.1, read as the reverse complement.
TACATACCTGTCTTTTTAGCAGACCAGCATCCCTAGATGAGATCAGGTTAGACATGAGCACCTTCCCTCTTTCATCATTCTAGAAACTTCTAAACACAAAAACCTTCTGAACACACAAAAAACCAAACCCTTAAACAGCACAGCTGTAACCTAGCTCTCACATAAATATATATCTATCTGGTGTATGTAAATATACGCCAAATTATTTCTACAGCAGTATCTCTACCATTGTATGCAATCAAGTTTGTGAACTAGCTTCCAAGGGTTCTTGAGTGTGCTTTACTAAATAGAACCTAGTGAATATGTGGGCAGGGGTATCTTAAATAAACAAACCTGGAATAGCTAAACTTATTTAAACAGTGCTACTTAATGCCAGAGACCTCACTTGTAAGCTGTGTAGAAAGTTGGTGATCCAGTAACTGGAAAATAAGTAAGTTTATCAATGAAAAACACTGTGAAGCCCATTCTCTGAGAACGTTAAAAGTGTTTTCAATTTAGAGAAAATGAAGCTACAATCAGGTGACACTACATGGAGGAATTAGGATGTCCACATTTTTAAAGTGTAAATCCAGACAGTGTCCCTAGATTGTTTCAAGGACTAACACAAAACCCATTTTTCAAGAAGAAAAGAAAGCTATTGTTTTCTTTTTTTGTGTCAATCATTTGATCTTCTTGTAAGTAGATAAATCCCTTAGTCAGTAGCATTGGCCCATGCATCACAGAAACACATTAACAGTAAACAGTACCTTCCAGCTCTTCAATCTGGACACCAGTGAAGACTGTGATATATAGTACGTAAAGAAAGACACGAAAAATTAAACAAAGAGAGATGGCCAATCCTTCTTATGACTGATGTTTTACAGCTTCTATTTCATTTCTCTGCTTGCCCTGTGATCTCTCTTTTAAAGTTTCTCTCTCTACACTAAACAAAACCATAATTCATAAACTGTATGAAAGACAGTGCCTTGACTTCAGATACCTAAAAGTCCACTTACATGTCTGAGATCAGTTAAAATGGACTTTTAATTTCTATTTTATTTGTTAAAGTCCTAGACCATATTTTCAAATTAATCTACATTAATGGCTCACCAGATTCATATATAGTATGCATTTACAGTATGGAAACAATACAGTGACAGCTTTTTATAAAGACTGATTTTGTTGGATCTCGATAAATACTTGCTATTATGATTTTGATTTTATCCAGTACAATGACTGATAATCTTAATTAGTTATAAACTTCAAAACTGAGTGTGTAGTTTCACTTTTTTTCTCAGTGATGTTTATATCCATTTCCATGTCCTTTCTCTACTTTTTTCCAGAAGAAGTAGTGGCCTTTTCTTCCAGGCCAGAAAGCCATCCAGATTCACAACATGCTCTAAAAACACGCTAATTCCATATCAAAGGCTAACATACTTTAGACTAAATATAGTCCTTCATAGAGCAGAAGGATGTAAGTTCCAGCATCTCTGCTACAGTCACTGTGGTGGAACTGCCCTTCCAAATCACAAGATTTCAAAAGACCTAAATTTGATTTTCAAATATCTTGTATAGTTTTAATTATGGTAGATATTCCCGGCATCTTTCAACATTATCATTAAGGCATTAACATTCTTGCTTCACCTAACATAACTCAGTATTAGTCTGTACTATGAGCAACACGTTTCACTTACACTTTATTTTATTTTATTTTATTTTATTTTATTTTATTTTATTTTATTTTATTTTATTTTATTTTATTTTAATCATGCAGGCTTGAGCAGGACAGACTAGGAAATCATTAATTATTTCTTCCTTACTTTCACCTGTGAATAATCAAGATTCAGAATTCCTTCTGCTTTTTCTCACACTTGTAACATTTTTTTTCCTCCCTCTTAGTTTAGTGTAGTTCCTTCAGTGAAAAGGTATAGAGGTATATATTTTTATGGAACCTGTTTTCCTGAGGCACTCACCATTTACAGTCTGTGCTTAGTAGCCCATACTGCAGGTTTTTCATATATAAGTAACATGAATATGTACTTTTTTCCCTACCTGGTCATTCATTTTCACAAAACTTTTAGAACTTAATATATCTGAGATCACCAGATTTGGTAGGAACTGGTTAATGAATTCAACTAGTAACACAAACCTAATAGAGTGAATGTGTAAGTTTCTTTCCTCAGGAAATATATTAGCAAATACAAATGTATGTTGGCCTCAAGACTAGGTGATTCTCACTTTTCAAGTAACAAAAGTAAAAATATTGCCTTCCCTTACCTAGCAAGCCTGAAGCTGTGCAGCCCAATCCTGTTTCATTTTGTACCACATCAGCTGGACCCTCTGGAGCTAAATGCTACTCAAAGGACCTCCACCTAGAAGCAGCAGGGTGTTCTCAGCTCAGATACTGTGCCCACCTTGGGGTAACAGCTGACTGGTTGGCTTATTTGCTGAAAAAATTGATTATTCTTTTTATTCTTTGAAAAGACAGTGGGGAACTTTAGGTTTGGGCCATTATATTATTTTTAGCTTGGTTTCCTAAGAACACAAAGACCACAGTGCCTTTCAGTTCCTTGATAATGGCTCTATAGTCCATCTCCAGAGTGGTACTAGTCTAGGGACCCGTCTCTTTCAGCAGATTGTATTAATCAAACACTATGAACATAAAGCTGACTTTAACTCCCATATTTATAACTTTTTCCCCCACTGTGCTCTGATTGCTTCATTTTTTTGGCATAACTCAGCATGACCTGACAGATGGCTTCCTCACAAAGAGAATTTCCTCTATATCTCCAGTCAGCTTCTGAGATTTTTCCCACGACGACCATGTTGTACTTCTGAATATTTCTGGGCCTTTCCTGTTAACTTCCTATATGCAAAAAAAAATCCCACTGCTAAAACATACATCTCTTCTTAATTCCTCCACCCCCAAGACAAAACACAATGCAATATTTTACATCATTCAGGTTACATAAGCAAATTGCACAGTGGTCTCTTTAGCAGCCAGTCTGTATGTGCTTCCTTTTTAAAAACATTAGCAACTAAGGGCTGATAACACTTCGCTTTCCCCTAAACTTGTTTCTTCAGAGAAATAAAATATTTTTTTTTCTAGAAAACTTAAGATTTTTTTTGACTTCTGCCAGGATTTCTGCCTGCATTTTCTTAGAACTCACTTCCCTCTAAAGATTCTTTCTCATTTACTTCTTTTTGAAAAGAGAAATACTGTCCTTTAGGTCTATAGATATTTTTTCATGATTGGAAAACTATGTTTGCAGTTTCATATTAATAGTCTTCTGGGCCACTGGAGAAGTATTTGGAAAGTGGTTGCTCTGCAGGTTTGAGTTCAGTCTCAAAATATGGCTTTTGAAGGTTTTAATATTCTTCATATATATATATATAGTATATATAATATAATATAATAATATAATTATTTAGTATAGGTTATACATGCAACCTTATCATGTTTTTCTCAAATTCAGTCTTCAAATGTACACACACAATCAATATAGAACTGGGAGCAAGTTATTAAGAAAACAACTGGAACAAGCAAGAGAGAATCCTGTCAAGCATCTTAAACTTGAGTTTCCATTCAAAGCTGCACTTTTATTTTATTTTATTTTTTTTTTGAGGGGGGGGTGGGGTATAAACTAAATCAGTCTGCTCAGAAACCTTGGAAAGAGACAAGCAGTTTCTAGAAGACAGGTTTGGAGTCCTTTGCTTCTTTGATGTGCCCATAAAATTGCTGGAGCTCAATGAGCTCTTCTAACATTTCAAATTTGCAAGTGGCTATCTTGTAAGCATATCTTTACTCATTTTCAAATTGGTACTGTGCAATAGATTTCATTGATCTTTCAGAAAATTCACATTTTATTTTGTTAGGTACTCGTTCTTTCTAGAAGAGACAGCACAAAATATTGGGGGAGGGGAGGGATTGAAAACATAATTAATACTTAAATTCTACGGCTCAACAGCACTGTCTGAATTATCTTCATTGATGCAATAATAATAATAATAATAATAATTAATCTCTAATGACAAATCTATCTAGCAAAAATTGAAGTGGAAATTACTCTTTTTAAAAAAGTAGTAATAATGTCTTCCAGTCATAAAGGAGGCTCAAAGACACAAAGTCAGAATGATCTCTTAGTCTTTAACTATTGAAGGGCTACTATACACTGTACGATTCCCTATAACATTTGAAAAAATGTTCATTTTTTACTTTATCAAACTACCATTTTACCTACATGACCTCACCTTTCAAATTGAATACTTAAGGAGGAGAGGGAGGGAAATTACACCTTAGGCATTATAAATTACAATTATGGATATTCCATTTAAAAATGGTTGCTGCTTTCCAATATCTTGCTTGGTCCAGGAAGAAGCAAACAGATGTCATAACAAAGACTTTCAAACACAGACTGGTTTTACCTGCAGGCTGTAAAGTCTGTTCTACACCTATTCTAACTTTTGAGCTCTCATCCATGGGGTTTCTTGTTTCACAAACATGTCTGGAGGCAGTAGTAAATAATAGGAGACTTACCTTGCTTTAGGATGTCCACTGGGAACATAAAGCCTTTGCTTGAGGAACCATGAATGGTTTCAGTGGTGTAAAGGACAATCTTTTTTCTTTCCTCTCTTGCAGGTACAAAACTACTTGGCCTTTCCAAGGCCTGATGCATCCCTGGAAAGAAACCTGGAGGCTTTATTTATTTGCAGGCCATACGTCATCTTTCAATAGGAAAAATAGTAAATTTGGGATTTAATAGTCCAAACAGTGACATATAAAATAAAAAAATCAGGATAATTTTGTCCACTCAATTCAGAATATATATATATTTTTTCTATATAACATTTAGTTTAGAAACTAATTTTCCAGAATAAAGAAAAACAACAGCTGAGAGCAGTAAATATATGCAGAAGAAAAAAAAAAAGTTAGAAAGGCTGAAAACGATAGAATTAACTGTTGTTTTTCATACCTGAAATGTGCATTGTAAAGATTTGTTCCCTTCCCCTGTTCTTACAACTGTTCTTAATGTAGATATAGGTTGTGTACACAAATACCCAAATACATATGCACACAAAATTCATTTGCAGTACAGGTATTAAAGAAAAAAAAAAAAAAGAGTCATTCTCCCTGACCAGTTTTGAAAATTCTGAATAGAGTCTGAACTAAAAAGGAGCATACAGAAATGGTTATGTCTGCATAAGCTTTGCAAACACATTTTTCTGATCTAAAGAAACTCCACACATTAAAATATGATCCATCATAGAAGCATAGAAAGAAATTATACATATGGCTGCTCTCTGTGTGAATACCCATATTTGCATGCACAAAAGATCAGTCATCTGCTAACAAGAGTGCTTGTCATTTGTCATTAATCTGTCCAAAAAGCTTGTATATTTCTAGTATGAAAAGCAACCCTTATCTTGTAAGTTTGGGGACCAACCCTACATGAATAAGATTAAGTTTGTCTCAAAATTAGGTATAAACCTCTTCTGCCTGAGCTCTGAGATGAACAGAACCTGGATAGCCAATTTATTGCAGACCCAACCTTGAAATAATATGTTCTGCTTCTCAGACTTCACAAGCTCCAAATGTTAACTTTGATTCCAAGCTTGTTTGAAAGATATGCAAGCTGACTTCCTGTCCTCCTGCAAAAGACCTGGGCAATGATGTCAGATTGTGTAGTATATACACAATACTAACAGCTCTTCTTTGGATCTTTTTCACTGAATATAATTTAACACAAGTCTGTGTGTGTGTGTGTGTGTGTGTTTAGTATGCCAAATAAAGTTCACCAACACATTAAGCAATAGCATCAGAATTGCCACTTGTCTTTGGTGAGTACCTAAGATAATGTTAGTTCTTCTAATAGCAGCATGACAGGTTTCAGTTGCTATGCTGGGCTAATTTATTGAAGGTGTCCTCCAGTTATACACCTAGCAAGCTTATAGAAGAATTTCTGAACATTAATAATCAATCCAGTGTATGACTTTGTTTTTAGCTAGAACACTTCATTTCTGTTGCTCCAGTATGCAAGGTAATGGTATTGTTTCTTATTTTGCATCACTAGTATTTTTAATAACTAAATAATTATTTTTATCGTTATCAATCAAAAGATGAAGTGTGATCAGACCAATAATTGCTGCTTAAGGAATTTAATTAGTGACCATTTTCAACACTAATATTTATTTATTTATTTATTTTAGCATAACTCTTAGTTTTCCATTGTAGGTATCACTAACACTATGTCAAATGCATTTTTTACCAAATATTATTCATAACCTTTTCTAGTAGCTAAGGAGAAGCCTTTTCTCCTTCATCTGGAAATAAAAACACTGCTGCACCCAGATAACACCGACCCAAGTGTATCAAATATGTTTGCATGACCAGTACTGGGAGGTAGTGGTGGTGATGCTGGTGTTAGTTAATGTTTGGATGATACATAAACCTCATCAGTAAAAAAAACAACAATAACGAAACCCTTCCACCCCATCTAAGAGTGTGATGACTAGAGCCCATATGAAAGAACACTCTAAAAATGGAACTATTCCAATTTTATTTTTGCGATACCTCATAAATTTGAATCACAAGGGTCAATTTGTTACCTGCACAGTCACAAATAAGACAAGATAAAAAAATCTTTTTAGAAAAAGATCAGTGTTTTCCAATATTCTTTATTCAAATATGACATATCATTGCCTGACTCCTTGCAAAAATTCACAAATCATTATTATTGCTCTTACAGTAATCAATTCTAAGAAAGTGGCACTGAAAAAAAAAAAAGAAAAAAGTGAGAGGCTTAGTTATAGCTGGAACAAGGGCGAATAAAGTTTCCCCTTGTAGATTTGTTATTGTGCTTTACCTTTAATCATGTCTCATATTATTTCTCTTCCTGGCTTCTCCCAAGTTCAGAGAAACAAATCACCACAGACCTATATTTGAGGCTGTCTAACAGATTTTTCTTGTGCTTTAAGGAAAATCTGGAGTTCAGTATTTAATAAATAAATAAATAAATAAATAAATAAATAAAGTTATATATTAATCTATTTTGCTGGCAAGTCCAATTGCAGGCCTAAACTTGTGTCAGTGTTGAATATGTCACTCAGAATCCACATAGCTTATCTATTAACATAATATATTGCCATTTCAGGAGAGAAACATGCCAACTGACCTAGCCACCAATATGTATAGCATGTAAATGCAAATATTTTGTTCCTCCATCTTATGACTGCACCAAGCTGTCCTGTGAATAAACGTAAACTGATTTCTCTTACAGCTTAATCCTTTCTTGGACTCACTTCATTGACCTTTTCTATAAATTGATCATCTTTTCACCTCTTTCTGCCCACTATGTCCAGAAAACAAAACCCTATAGAAGTACTAGTTATAGCTTTTTAATTAAGACCAAATTGAGGATTTAGCCTCATTGTTATGTATGAAAAGACAGCATGTGTGTTGCTGAGTGCGGAATGAATTTTCTGAACATTTCTATGTAAATCTGTTTATTAGTTTATGAGTGAAAATAATTAAAAATATCACCTTTAAGAAATTTAACACCTGCTGTACTTATATCAGCATCACAAAAGAGATTCTTCAGCATTTCCTTCTTATTAAGTCTCACTAAAATTGTACATGAATTCCTTTCAATCAAGTAATTTGTTTTCTTCCTGTTAATCCCCTTTGACTGTTGGTTTACTTGATCTAGCCAGCTACATAAGATGTCTTTTCACCACTGCTGATGGTATCATAGTGAAATCCTTTCCCCCTTTCAAAGAACAGGGAGTGTTGTCTTCCCTGATGACCACTGAGCACCACAATTTTGGGGAATGACAGAAAGTTGCAGGTTTCTGGAAATCACATTTGGGAAGCAGTTTGGGGAGAAGTCAGTGCTGCCTGAGTTTTCCCCATGGAGGGTGCTTTATCCCATTAGAAACACAGAGTATCACTTAACAGAAAGTAATAAGCAGCAAAATGTGACCACCAAAATATAAACCACTTAGTTTCAAAACTTGTGACAGCTGAACCATGCAACAGGAAGGCCAGAGTGGAGAGTGAGGATCTGTTATCTCTTTTGGGGTTGTGTTGAGAATAGAAAAGTGAACCAATATACATCACTGGGGGCAGGCAGGAAGGAGATGCAAGAGGAACTGGAAATTCACATAAAATGCAAAACAAGTGTTCAGCCTGAGCTGTATGGAAAAAGTTAAGCTGATGGCACCTAATGATTCTCCTTCACAGGAAATTATAGATTTTAAACTACCTATCTTTTTATTGAAGACCAAAGTTGGCTCTGTGTCTTTTCTTCTGAATGATGAGGCACAAGTTTCATGCCTTCATCTCTTTTAAGTATTCATAAAGTAGCTTAAAGCCCAACTGGCCAGGGTGCAGCGAGGGCCAGCAGCAGGGCAGGGACCTCCTCCGGCAGCCCAATCTCATTGTGCTCAGAGGTGGTAAGCAGAGCTGGGACAGGGATAATGACCAGGGTTCACTGCAGACCGAGGACCGCTGGGTATGGCCTCAGGGATGGGTTTACTCCAAGTCTGGTGCAGGTGTCCCACTGGCAGGGCCAGGGATGGGCCTCATGGAGGTTTCCCAATGCTTTTCCTCTCCACCATGCTGCTTTCCCTGCTGCCAGTCCATCACAGAGCTGGCCCTGGGCAGAGACTTCTGAGCCCCAGGGCACCCCAGCTCTGTCACAATTTTCCACCTCTTCAAGTGTGCGCAGGTTTTGTTAATACATGGATTTTGATCACCATGTACTTCATCTGGCCTGACCACCTTTACAGAGTAGATGTATGAAGGCAGCTATAGTCAGCTGGGTGAGGAAAGAGCAAATAACAAAGGAAAGTTTTAGAAAAAAAATAAAAATAAAAAAAAATTCAAGGTATTTACTGCTACATAATATTGACAAAGACCCACTGGGATGCTAAATCTGCCAATCAAACTAATTGGATTTAGCAGCAAATGATGGATTGAAGATGTATGAAAATAACCATTAGTGTGACTGAAAAATGAAATGCCAAATAAATTTACAATAGCAGTTGTATCTAGCATATCAGCCTTCTGTCTGCCTAACCTGTGGCAGTAGAGCATAAATTATGAATTTTGGGCTCTACTGCCAAGATGGAAACAACAACCACATACAATCTTCAGGTCCTATTTTGAATAAAAGTAATTGCTGACTTAATTTTTGGTAAAAGCTGCAAAATTGCGTATGCCAGAATTAGGTTTGTAGCCAATATTTGTCCTTGTCACAGAAAACATGTCACATACAATTACATTAAAGTGTTTTGTCAATCAAATAGCCTGTTTTTGTGATAGTTCAGAATTTTTGGGGTTTTCTTTTCTCCCTCACCATGCTGCTGTGTATTTTAATGTATTCAGAGAAAAGGAATTTCTTAGTATCATTATGAAGCTAATTTTATTTTAAAAATGGTAATTATCAATTTTAATGTGACAACCATTACGCATTTTTATGTTGAGTTTCTTGTAGAGGTTCATTAGAGCAATCCTAATTATTACACTCTCTTCACATTTTCATCAGAAAACTGAAATGAGAGATGTAATTGTTTCTTTACGAGAAAAACTGTAGGCCAACAATTGTTGAAGTGTTAGTCTAAAACAACACTTTTGGTTCATTCTCTCTGTCTACAAGCCAGTAGGCCCTTAGTAACAAATTCAGATCAATATAGGTATTCTAACTAATTTTTACTGAGTTTCCAACACAATGTTATTTTCAATGTCTTCAGTCTTATGACTAATCTACCTTTTATTACCTATTTTTCCCATTAGCATTATTTGATTTTTGACAGCACAAGAAGGCTTTTCAGAGCTTGACTTAATTAACCATGTACAACTAAAGATTCAAGTGAGAATTCCAGGCATATATTTACTAGAAAAACCTCTGAAAGTCCCAGTTTCCATTGTTATTTTTTTTTAACTTTCTTTTTTTCAAGACCTTTTGTGTTCCATTGAAGCTTTTTTCTTTTTTCTTTCCCTAAAGAAACTTATAAAATGGCTGGAAGAACACTAAGGTGTTCATACTACAAAATGTTTCTGAATAAAAATGTTGTTTCTTACTGGAGAAGTCTTAAAATTGACTTTCACTTTTCTCCTAAAAATCCAACACATTAATTTTCACTAAATTTAATCTATTTTTTTCAGTGTTTACAGACCGTTTAGCAATTCAAAGTTGCAGATGTTCTTATTCCTTTCTAAAATATTATCCTTGTTAATATGTTCACGTACCTTTTGTTATATGTATCTCATATATATGTATATATGTCATGTTTTCTCATGGAAGTAGAACCAAGCGTCATGTATATTGCCATGTATTCAAAGTTAGAACTATTTGGATACTATATAGTCCAAATATTTATTTACTATGCATATTATATATATGTACATATGTTGATATGCTGTATAATACAAATATTCATACAATACATAGTATACAGTGTATGTATATAATGTATATGTAGTATATATACACTAGTGTATTACTAGGTATGTACATACTACATATATTTTATGCATGTATGCACATTTTACTTGAATAACCATTTATGTTTAATTTGTTTCCTGAGATTAGGAAGAGATAGAAACAACCAAATGTAACCAAACCATCAGCAAACACAACAGCAGTAAACCATACCTAGAGTCAAGAGGTGCTGAATAACTCCAGTTTGGAATTTCATGCATGGCTTTGCACTTACAAAGCAACAGCAATGTAGATGACATGTAATTGTTTTGTCTGGGATAGAGTTAGTTTTCTTCATAGTAGCTGGTATGGTAATATGTTTGGGATTTGTGATGAAAAGAGTGTTGGTAACACATCAATGTTTAGTTGTTGCTGAGCAGTGTTTGCATAGAGCCAGAGGACTTTTCTGTTTCTCATGCTGCCCTGCCAACAAGGAGGATGGGTATGCACAAGAAGCTGGGAGGGGTCACAGCCAGGACAGCTGATCCAAATAGACCAAAGGGATATCCCGTACCATATGGCATCATGCTCAGCAGTAAAAGCAGAAGGAAAAAGATGAAGAAGGAAGGATATTCAGAGTTACAGTGTTTGTTTCCCTAATAAACCATTTCTTGGGAAGTGGTCATGGCACTGAGCCTGACAGAGTTTAAGAAGAGTTTAGACAATGCTCTCAGACATGTGGTTTGATTTTTGGGTGGTCCTGTGAGGACCCAGGAACTGTACTTGAAGATCCTTGTGTGTTCCTTCCAACTCAGGATATTCTGTTTTTGTGATTACATGTGATGGAGCCTTGCTTTCCTCGAAATGGCTGAACATCTGCCTACTGATGGGAAGTACTGAATGAATTCCTCATTTTGCTTTGTGCACACAACTTCTGCTTTCCCTATTAAACCACCTATTTCACAACCTATGAGTTTTCTCACTTTTATCTTTCCAATTCTCTCCTCCCCTTCAACCCTGGGTGCAGAGCAGGGCATGAGTGAATGGCTGTATGGTGCTTAGCTGCCTACCAGGGTTAAACCACAATAAGATGATATTGTGAAGGTAGTCATGTATTTACTAATTATAATGTGTACATAGTATTTGAATGTCACAATATATATAGTAGTTACTGACCACATCAACAATTGACAGCAAATGAAATGCTACAAAAAAAAAAAAAAAAAAAGAGAGAGAGAGAAAAATAGCCAAGATACTTCTCTTGGATTAGTTCCTCATGGTGCTGTATCAGGTCTAATGACACCTGAATGGTGAACAGTGATTGCTTGTGTCAGACCTATAGTTCACTTAATGGATATGAAAGCAGCAATGACAGTAATGAATGCTTCAAGAAAATAATTCTAGGCCACAGGCTATGTTGTCACTAAAATTACTGCCAGATCAGCTGCTGCTGTGTAAGGTGTCAGGATAGTCAAATGTCAAAGGCAGCCATAAAGGAGCAGCTATTCTTGCACTTGTCTCTGCTCTTCTGCTTCTCCACTTGCTCTGAAAGAATTTAAGAACATGTTCTACTCATCTTGGAATGGGTTCATCTAAATTTTTCTTGTCATGCATCAGACAATTTTTCCTCTTCTTGAATGGTCAGATTTTGGAACTGCAATGAGATCAGAAAGAGAGGCAGTAAACCACAGGCAAATGTGCTTTATATTTAGTGAGACAGATGGTCTCAATTACCATATCTTGTTTCTTGTGCACTATATTCTACACTTACCCTTTTAGACACTTTGTATATTTCTAGTGAGAAAATTGGATAGATTTCTTTTTCAAAATGAATAAATAAATAAATATTTATTTAAATAAAGAATTTCAAATGATTTTGTTGGCAGAAATCCAACATGGAACAAAAGTGGTTTCCCAGACAAGAGATGGAAAATACATCAGGGAAGCAATCCAGTACGTTACTGTTACTGAATAAAGTTTAAATATTAATTTAAACAGATTCTGGTAGTTCTATAATCAAACCACTTGAGATTTTGACTAACACCTTGTTGTAGCAAGGTATGATCCTGGTAAGATATTTTATTTTCCTCTAGACACTTTAAAGTTTTGTAGGGATTGGGAGACTCTAATAGATTGCGGAACAACTTCACTAATAACTTCACTAATAGCTTCAGAAAAGACATTTCTGAGCTTCGTCTGTGTGTGTGTCTGAATTTTTTATAACACTGTTTTTGCCAAAATATTTTGAGTCTAGCCCACAACGAATTATATTAGAATTGCACTTATTAGCATTAGATTTTAAGTCTTTAATATAAAAGTTCAAAACAATAGTATCGGTTCCTGGCTATGGTGAGGCTCTACTCCTTTTTGAACACAGGTGAGATTTGCAAGTACATATGTAGTCTCATGGTTCTTCCTGTTCTAATTCACTCAACATTATCTTATTTAGAAAAATAAAATGTTTTGTATATTCACTTATATAGAGAGATATTACTATAGGATTGTAATTTTCAAATACAGGATATGTAGGTGATCATAAAGTGATCTATTTAGGGAAGTTTATTATCAGAAAAAAAGAATTATGCAATAGTCATTAAAGATCTCAGCTCCGGGGTCCCCAGCACAAGAAGGGCATGGAAGTATTAGAATGAGTCCAGAAGAGGGCCACAAAGGTGATCAAGGGACTGGAGCACCTCTCCTATAAAGACAGGCTGGGGGAGTTGGGGTTATTCAGCCTGGAGAAGAGAAGGCTCAGGGGAGACCTTATAGATGCCTTCCAATGCCTAAATGGGGCCTAGAGGAAAGCTGGGGAGGGACTCTGTCAGGGAGTGTGGTGATGGGACAAGGAGTAATGGCTTTAAACATTTTTCTGGCTTTCTTCTTTTCTTCTTTCAATGTAATTCAGCAAATGCAAAATACCACAAATCTATTTATTAGTATTATTATTATTGTGGTAGCAATTAATATTTTATCTTTCAGTTTTCTTCTTGTATTTTTGTTTTCAATCTGAACAATGATGTGCCTAACTTCTTCAAAGGGAACAGAAAGTAAAATATTTCTACTTGTTAATTTTACAACAGAAAAATTGTGCTAGGATGTGAAAGGGATCTATTACTGAAAAGTAAATATATCAGAAGTCTTCAATGCCAAAAACTCACACTAAATGTTCATAAAAATATTTGCAGGGTTCCATTATTAATAATCACATCTTATTTATTTATTTATTTATTTATTTATTTATTTATTTATTTATTTATTAAGTCTTGAAATCCCCTATCTCTTTTCTTCTTTGTATCATTAGAGGTTGAATGCTGTGGTATTTCCCAGTGTGCCAGATGGCTGGAGAAATGAAGATGTAACCACTTCTTCTAAAATTTACATAAAAATGAATGCACAAGCTGAAATCAAATTAGAACCAAAGAAAAACAAACCAAAACAAAACAACCGTATGACCTTGATGAACATGGAAAAATGAGAAGTGAAAGAGGTGGTAAAAAGAAAAAGCAAGTGATATAAGGGGAACTGTAAAAAGTCTACTGTTTAGATTACGACAATTCAAGAATTCTTGTATTCTTATTTGGGTTGTTGTGAAATCTGGTGTCCCTTGTGGAGGTATAAAACACAACCTGAGATATAAATTTGGGTTTATTCATTAGATACAGTCCTCTAGTTTAAAAATAAAAAATAAATGAAGAAAACAGGTATTCTTCTGCCTTTCCTTCTATTTGTTATTGATTAGTTATAAGCTATGGTTCTGACCTTCCTCACATTTATTGTAATACATGTTTTACAGAACTTGTCTTCATTTGAATTAATTGAATAGAACAATTTGGAAGGATTCCAGGCACCTAACCAGAGCTCTGCTCTATTATAGTTTAGGAGTATTCAATATTTAATAGCTTCTGCTTTTCAGAAGTTTTCTTCAGAGGATGAAGATGAGAGCTCAGGGAATCAAATAGAATATAGAAGCTCTCGGCTTCAAACCACACAGTCAGAAAAATCCACTAACTGTTATTATTAGTAGTCACTATTGCTGAACATTTAAGGACTCTTCATGAGATGAACAGAATAATAACTAAAGGCCAAATCTGAGCAAACACCTATTATTACTTATTGCATAACTAAACATAGAAAATATGGCTGGTTGTGTACAACTCAAAATACTATTTGAGTATAGAAGACATAATTTGAAGTAACTCTTTCTCAGTTCTCGTCATTTTATTGATGATCAAATGATCAAATGATCGTTATCCTTTAAAAAGTTTAGTTTAACAGCAGCAAAATTTCACTTGCAATAGGGCATTTTGTACCACCATGTAGAAAAATCATAGCAACTGTTGAAAACAATAAGAAAATTTCTTGTAATTTTAAAACTTCAGATTCTTTTGAGAGCTTTTGACTTCAGTTTGTTCTCTCTCCCTCCTTCTCTTTCTCTTTCTCTTTCTCTTTCTCTTTCTCTCTTTCTCTTTCTCTTTCTCTTTCTCTTTCTCTTTCTCTTTCTCTTTCTCTTTCTCTTTCTCTTTCTCTTTCTCTTTCTCTTTCTCTTTCTCTTTCTCTTTCTCTTTCTCTTTCTCTTTCTCTTTCTCTTTCTCTTTCTCTTTCTCTTTCTCTTTCTCTTTCTCTTTCTCTTTCTCTTTCTCTTTCTCTTTCTCTTTCTCTTTCTCTTTCTCTTTCTCTTTCTCTTTCTCTTCTCTCTCTTTCTCTTTCTCTTTCTCTTTCTCTTTCTCTTTCTCTTTCTCTTTCTCTTTCTCTTTCTCTTTCTCTTTCTCTTTCTCTTTCTCTTTCTCTCTCTCTCTCTTTCTCTCTCTTTCTCTTTCTCTCTCTCTCTCTCTCTCTTTCTCTTTCTCTCTCTCTTTCTCTCTCTCTCTCTTTCTCTTTCTCTCTCTCTAAACAACACTGAATTCACTGAGAGGTTCTAGATCTGACACTTACTCATTGCATAGCTCTTCTTCAATTATGTGTTTGGTAATTGCTCATGCTCAGCCTTGGAAGTGTAGGACATTTAGTGAGAGCAAATAAATGTAACCTAAGATATGAAGGTTATCCTTTATGACTTTTAAAATACACATAATGGAATCTCTATCTTCCCACTGGACAGAGAACATCTCATTCAGAGGAAAAAACTTCCCCAAACACTACATTTGAAACATCATCTAAGGGAAGTAGAAATGGGACTTACAGCAGTTAACTGGTGGTTCATCAAGTCTGAATATGACTTTTAGAAAGGTTAGCATACATGTTTCAGAAGAATGACTTATGGCAAGAGTGCCAAAGGGAATAATTTTTAATGTATTTATCACAGTTCTTTTTCATCAGTTTCTGAGGTAGGTTTGTGTCCAGAAGCTTGATGTGTATCTACCTTCAAATTAAGGTCATTGGCTAATAAAAGGAATAATTTGCTAGTCATATAAATGTCCGATATATGTTTTCCATACAGAGAACTACATAGTCTGTAATTTGTGAGAATTAATGGACATAATATACGAAAGGATTACATTTTATTATTTCTATAAGTGCCATCTTCAGTGTAATTAAATCTTCCTCACCTTTTTACCTTAGAAAGGAAAAAGTAAGTAAAATAAAATGAACCTTTAATTACTAATGATCATAATATACTCAAATCATCATCTCCAGCAACAGATCCGTCCAACTTTGACATTCTGGAGAAAGTCATTTTTCCTGAGGTCTTTCTAAGTTAAAAGGAAAAAGTGATGGAGTTTGAGGATAAATCTGGCATGAAGATAACACCCTGGTAAATGTTATGAAGCAGGCACCTAACAGAAAAATAAACAATATGCCTGCAAAATAAGAAAGGAAAATTTCCAAAGGATAATCATGTATAGCCTGCACTAACACATGCTAACACATGAAGAAGTTATAACTTGCTTATAACTCAGTTGATTTATACCTCAGGTGATTTATAATTCAGTTATAACTCAGGTGATTTTTTATTTTTTTTTCAGCTGAGCCTGAGAACAGCTGAGACTCCTGCTCTACTCTGCACTGGTGCGGCCTCACCTCAAGTACTGTGTGCAGTTTTGGGCACCACAGTACAAAAAGAATGTGAAACTATTGGAGAACGTCCAGAGAAGGGCTACTAAGATGGTGAAGGGCCCAGAGGGGAAGACGTACAAGGAGCAGCTGAGGTCACGTGGTCTGTTCAACCTGAAGAGGAGGAGACTCATTGAGGGTCTCAATGAGGGAGACCTCATTGCGGTCTACAGCTTCCTCATGAGGGGGAGTGGAGGGGCAGGCACCTATCTATTCTCTCTGGTGACTGGCGATAGGACCAGAGGGAATGGTGTGTCAGGCTATGACAGGAGAGGTTCAGGCTGGATATCAGGAAAAGGTTCTTCACCGGGAGGGTGGTCACGCACTGGAACAGGCTCCCCAGGGACGTAGTCACGGCACCAAGCCTGTTGGAGTTTAAGAAGTGTTTGGACTATGCTCTTAGTCATATGGTCTGAATTTTTGGGTAGACCTATGTGGAGCCAGGAGCTGGACTCGATGATCCTTGCGGGCCCCTTCCAACTCATGATATTCTATGACTCTATGATTCTATCAAACTGTTTTCTCACCTTCTTAGTAGCAGCTTCATAGGCCAGCTTAGCATCTACCTACTATTACAGACTACAGCTTTTTCCAGGAGCAAGGGCAAGGAAGGTGATAAGTACACCTTACCAGGTTGCCCAGGAGGTGGGAAGTTCCTATGCATGGAAAGGAGGACAGAGAGCTGGGTAAAGTGATATTTTCCCAACAAGGATCCCTGAAGGACATGTTTTAGACACCCAGGCAGTAACAACTGCATGGGTAAGGGCAGTAAGTATTGATAGAAATAAAGAACATTTCTGTCTGCCTAAAGCAGCACCAGCCTTCCTTCATGATTTGTCACTTGGGAATGGAAATGTGGGGCTGGCTATGTAGATGTTGCTTGAGAGCATCCAATGCAGACATATCAAGCTAAAGAAATGTTTGTAGCTTTTTTTTTTTTTTTTTTTTTTTTTTTGACTTTCTTGGCATATCAAACTAGACCTCTGGCTCAACAGTGTTAACAGCTACAAAAGTGGTTTAACCAATGGATATCAGCTAGGAATGAATTAATCCTAGACATATCCTCATCACACCTGGAGGTCCTGCTGTGAGCCGTAAGGGAAGCCTAGAGCTATAGTTCATCAGACTTATCCAAGTCTGTCATAATCCCTTTCCCTATGATTTTTCTTATATATTAGAATTAGCTTACTAGTCTGTTATCTTTCTAGCTAAGCTGTTTCAATACAATTTTATTGATTTGTTGAAGGTCATTGTCATTATCGCTCAATTTATCTTTAAAACAAATTCTATTTTTGAGCGTGCTTGAATTCTTTAATTGATCTTGTGCTCTTCTTCTTGATTTCTTTTCATGCCCAATGGTGTGACCATGTGAAATTTTTTCTTCTGAGAGTTATTTCACAATTTGTGAGGAGGCAAAAGGTAAGCAGTCGAATGACTGTTTGACATGTGATCTCAAATGCTAAATCCCTTGCTATCTGTTGTAAGCGGTTAGGCTCACAAGTTAGTCAGGAGTGCAGTTAAACAGGATTCCAGCCAACTGTGTGGAATTGCTTATTGAAGTAGTTACTCAGATAGATGAATAAGGATCAAACGCTGTCCCATAATGAAGAGTATCAGGATACATTTCTGACTGGATAATAAGCTTTCAGAAGTGATTTATGCTTTCTCAATGGACTTTTATATATTTTACTGCCTGGTCTGATGAATAAAAAGGAAAAAAAAGGAAAGTGGAAGGATATGATCTCAGTTGCTTTTGATCACTTCTTAAAGGGTACTGAAATGCATATTCATAATGAGGAAGTTAATTCCTCTAGAAACTGTAAAATGTCTATCTATGCTCTTAAAAATAAATAATTAAAAAAAAAAAAAGTGTGTTCAGTAGCTGGTACAATCAAGAACACTGTGAAAAAGAAGTTGAGAAACATCAATTATCCATGCATACCTGAGCTTCCCTATATTTAACATTGACATAACCCACAACAGTAACACACGAGAATAAAATACAAATTAACAGCTGGAAATTCCTTCTTCATTTTTTCCCACCTTTTTACTTCATGATATACATTTGTTTTGAGACAGTCACAATCAAATAGCCCTTTTAATTCTCAAGATGGACCTGTGTTCCTATGTATTCTTCTCTTTTACTTCCCCTGGTTCAAACTACCACCTTGTTTTTATTCTGCTTTAAATTTTTCCCCAACAATTTAGCTTTTCTTTTTCTGCCTCTTAATATACTGTTATTTTCCTGATCAACAAATTATTATGCAACTACCCCTGCTTCACCTTGTTTTTCATCCTCTTTTCCATCATGAAATATATTGAATACATTACCAGTTTACTTTCCTGAACTTTCTGTTCTGGATGCTTTACCAGTCTGTTTTTCCTGGAATTTGACTCCCAGCCCCCAGTAACACTATTCACATTAAGGCTATTCTCTCTTCTATCTTTGCTATCCTTGATTGTTCTAGCTTATACAGATCCTCTCTCTAAGTCTTTTGCCGATGTGGAACATATGATCCTGCACTCATTTGCTGTTTTTGATACAATGAAATTATGACTTTGTTGTATCACTGGCTAGTAGTTCTTCAGAGTTTCTCTTCTGATGTGTATGCCACAGTTTTACCTCCAGTAACTCAAATTTAGTCTCCTGTCTTCAATGCAATGAAATCATCTACAAGGTACTGTATATTCTGGGGGGGAAATAGGATCTGCTTTGTTTTATTTCCACTGAAATAATTACCTTCATTAAAGACGTGCATATTTATAAAATATTTTTCCTGAATTTTGAAGGAAAAAAACAACCTTTAAACAGAGGCTTAATAACAGAAAATTTCAGGTAATACTACTTCATTGGTTCTGGTTGGCATGGAGTTAATTTTCTTCATAGCAGCCTGCATGTTGCTGTGTTTTAGATCTGTGACCAAAACAGTGTTGAAACACCAATGTTTTAGTCAAAGCTGAACAGTGCTTTCACAATGTCAAGGACTTCTCTGTTTTTTACTCTGCTCCCCCAGAGGGTAGGCAGGGCAAGAGGTTGGAAGGGGACATAGCAAAGACAGATGACCTGAGCTGACCAAAGAGATATTGCATAGCGTATAAAACCATGTTCAGCAGTAAAACAGTGAGGGGGGTAGAGGGAGTTTTTCCAAGGTAGCGGTTGCCTGGAGACTGGCCGGGCATCAGTCTGCTGGTGGGAGGTGATGAGTGATTGCCTCTGCATCATTTGATATTTATTTATTTATATTTTTTCCTTTTTAATTCCTGAACTGTTTTTATCTTGACCCATGAATTTTTCTAGCTTTTGTTCTTCTGATTTTCTCCCCCAACCTGGAGTGAACAAATGACCAGATGGGGGCTTAGCTTCTGAAAAAGGTCAACCCATCACAGTCCTTTTTTGGCACCCAACATAGGTCATTGGGGGTTCAAGATAACAATAGATAACAAACAGGTGAAAATCAAATTCTTGAAAGGAAGTTGTTGGCTAGTACCTTCTATATTAAGAGATTTTTGTTTCACCAGCACGTCATGACGTAGCAGTGGTGTTACTTCATTTCCATTTAGTCTATCCCAAACTTTTCCTGGTATGTTGATCTGTCAACAAACTGGGTCCAGAACCAAACATTTGTTTTGCTTGTGGATTACTATGTAGATAAAATTTGTCATATATAAAGTAACAAAAATAATTCCATACAAAATTAGCACTGCTAATGAGTATGGCATTGAAAATATATTGAGGAATTAAAAAAAAAAAAAAGTAATTAAGAATGACCACGGACATTTCAAAATAAATGCTTCAGTTTGGGTCAAATCAACCTTCTTCTTGCCTAATATATGTATTTCTGGATTTTTTGTTGTGTGTGTGTCCACCCTGTAAGAATTTCTTTCCAATTAAATTGACTTGGTAATTTATCTGTTTTGGTCTGATGTGGTGTTACAATCTTCAGCATAGTAGGAGGTACATAATTCCCCAGAGAAAGTCCTAAGAAAGGCCATTAATGCATTTTTTAAAGCAGTACAATATAGATTTTTTTTTCCTTGTGGAATTAAACAAAGTATTTTTGGCTGCAAATCAATTAATGAGATACAAACTTTTTCTTATTTTCCTGATACAGTTTCTTTAAATCAGTAGAATTGATTTTTCCAACATTTGTTAAATGCTGGAAATAGCATTGATAGTGAAAAGGTATACCAATGAAAAACTCTAAGCAAACTTTTATTCAGATCCTTGACCTGAATCATGGGGCAAATTTTAATACTTTAAATAATCAAACTGTTCATATTTTTAGATTTTTATTTAGCCTTACATTACTAAATTAGGTTATATTGTTATGATTTTCAATTATACTTTACACTCCTGTATCAACATGTGCAAACATTTTCTTTAGATTGGAATAAAGTTCAGGAATAGTGACGTTCACTAATAGAACCACATCATATTAGGTGATGTTATTGCTTATATGACAAAATTTTATGTCAAAAGAGAAATGTTAGCAAATATTTCATCACAGAATTCACATCCTTGTTATGGGGGTTAAACACAACAGAATTTTACTGCTTTCAGTTAGACATATAGACATATAGAATATCTGAGTTGGAAGGGACCCACAAGGATCATCAAGTCTAACTCCAAATTCCCAAAGGACCACTCCCCC
Organism: Anser cygnoides; assembly: GCF_040182565.1. Lineage (NCBI taxonomy): Eukaryota > Metazoa > Chordata > Aves > Anseriformes > Anatidae > Anser > Anser cygnoides. The sequence goes on along the minus strand of NC_089873.1, from coordinate 122,637,704 downwards.
CCTAAAAAAAAAAAAAATCAGATCATATGTCTGAGAGTGTTGTCCAAATGCTTGAACTCCAGCAGTCTCAGTGTTGTGACCACTTCCCCAGGGAGCATATTCCAGTGCTCAACTACCCTCTCAGTGAAGAACCTCTTCCTGATATCCAGTCTGAACCTTCCCTGTCACAGCTTCAAGCCATTCCTATCACCGGTCACCAAAGAGATGAGATCAACGCCTGCCCCCCTGCTCCTCTTGAGGAAGCTGTAGACTGTGATGAGGTCTCCCCTAAGTCTCCTCTTCTCCCGGTTGAACAATCCAAGTGACTTCAGCCACTCCTCAGACGTCTTCCCCTCTAGACCCTTTACCATCTTTGTTGCCCTCCTTCGGATGCTCTCTAACAGTTTTATAACTTTCTTATACTGTGGAGCCCAAAACTGCGCATAGTGCTCAAGGTGAGGTCGCACCAGTGCAGAGTAGAGGACAATCACTTCCCTTGACTGGCTGGCAATGCCGATGCAATCCAGGATATGGTTGGCCCTCCTGGCTACCAAGGCACACTGCTGGCTCATTTTCAGCTTGCTGTCGAACAAAACCCCCAGATACATTTCTGCAGGACGGCTCTCCAGCATATTGTACCTTAATCTGTACATAGAGACAGGATTGCCCCTTCCCAGTTAGGTTTTGCGGACAGAATGTAGTAGCTTTTGTGACATTGTTGTATCAGTTTCTGTGATTTCTCCATCTATAATAAAAGCTAACAATAAAATAGGAGAGTGTTTCTTTCTCATTTTCATTTTGCTTCTAATCTGTACTTGAATTCATTGGGGTACTCTTTGATCAGTTGTCTGTGCTTTTTACAATAGTAGCATCTGGACTCCTTTGGTCTTGCCAAATTGTTTTTATTTTTTATAGCACTCTTTAAAGATACAATTAAAAAACAGAAGCAGATTGTACATCCTTAAAAAAAAGTTATTCCTGAACAATGATAGCAAGAATTACCTGTGACTTCCTCCCTGATATACAATGATAGTGTTTTATGCAAGATTTCTTACCCCATCTTGTTAAGAAAGTTTAGCTATGCTTTTCTTCTATTTATTTATTTATTTATTTATTTATTTTACAAACAACCTCAAAGACATTTCCAAAAGGCCCATGGCTGCCTCCAAGCTCCCTTTTGAAGAAACTGTATTTTGAACAGGATTGTTATCACAAGCTAGGACCCTCCATTCAGAATCATTCACATTTGTTTAATGTGTAAGTTATCATAGCCTGTTATTTGAAAATTCTATGAAGAGCCCTTTCACCTTGGAAAAGCCCAGTCATAGAAAATCAGACTGGAGTATCATGACAAAAATTTGTTGACAGAAGAACAGTAACTGTAGTTAAGGTGCTGCCTGGGCTGCTAGTATCTCTTGAGCTGTAATGCTGGCAGATTTGTCACTTGTTAGTACTGCTTATTCTCTGAATGCCTAAAGCACACAGGAAAGTTGGTCCCTTGTTGATACTGGGGGCATAATCTGAAGCCAAAGAGAACATTTTAAATTACAGACAACATCTCAAATTTTATAGGCAAAACAGTTATTTTCAAATTTGCTCCACATAGAGAGTATATAGTTATTCATATGACTTTTACTTCCAGAAGATTCAGAAATATATTTTATGCTCACTATCATTCTCTTACAATCCCTGTCTACATGTTATACATGCATAACTACTATACAATTTGTGTTTTCATTTGCTCTAGCTGAACAGTGTCTGTTACAGTTTGCTTCCTTTCTTTGGCAATGATGGACTTTACAGCTAAGAGGGAAATTAACAACAGCTACAAGGTTATTTAGAAACTATGTGGAATCCATTTTTTTTTTCCTTTACATGGTAGAAGGAACATTTTCTTCTTCAATCCTCTTTCATTATTCTGCTAACATAGTTTGAAATACTTGCTCCTCTTAAACAATTTAATCTTGGATTTCTCAGCATCCTAGCATGCAAGAAAGCTGTTCTTAAATATTTTTTTCCAAAACTACAATAAAAGCAAAATGGACAGCAGTTTGGAGGCTTAAACTATACTCTACAGGCTTAAGATACTCATCAGTAGACAAATTCTAATTTATTTATTATTTTTTTTTAAAAGGACAACTTTATAAGTTTTCATGACTGGAAATCCTAATTATCCAAAAACATAGGATATGTTATTTGGTTTTAAATGTGTTTCCTGAAACCATCGTTGCTTCAAACTGAGTACAGTACCAGAGCATGCCTGAGCAATTCCAGTAACTCATTCAGAAAAGAAATGTGAGAATTCCAGTAACTTATTCAGAAAAGAAATGTAAGAATTATCAAGAAAACTGTGGACCTTATTTATCTGCAGCATTTAGGGGTTGTCCTATAACACAAAGAAAACTCATTATAACTGCAGGGGGCGAAAGAAGCAATGTCTGAAAAGTTGTGGCTGGAATCTAGAATTTACTAGACTCTAATGATGTTTATTCTACCTCATTATTTCTACAGGGCACTTTCTAAGATATATATTTTTTAATTTTTACAGGCTTTTTGCAAACAGCAAGAGACACTGTACAGCTTAAGTATTTTCTCACTTAAATTGATAACAAAAGCAACAAAGACAATGATTTTACTAAATTCACAGAACAAACCAGAGCAGTGAACAGAGCCTTTCTTCTCCAGCTGCCCTATAAGTTTGAGACATCACATATAATTTTATTTAAACATTTTTTGCGGGGTTTTCTTTTTGGAAGAAACTTTATCATTTTTTAATTTGGTGAGACAGAACAAACAGGTTGGCCTGTGAGAAGCAGTTGCAAATATATTGACTCTATTCTTCCTTGCTATAAAATGGATGAAATGAGGAAACATCGGAGGCCATGATTTAGCCTAGGAAACATCATAAAACTGCCTAGGCAATTCTCCTCGTAAGAGGAATACAGCTTCTATTCTAGCACATCTCCATCAAATAAATCAGATCTGTCTTCAGGCATAGGGTAAATCAAAGCTAAAGGTTTCCTAACCACAGTGTTTTGAACATTCAAAGTACTCTTGTAGGTAAGACAAAGGGAGGCTTGATGGCAGATGTAGCAACATTACCCACATCCTGGGATTTCTGTGTGTGGCCTTTTATGTCCGTTCCATGGAGAAACTCCAGATATGGAGTTACTGTCCTTCAGCAATACCTGCTTCTTATACTTGTGTAAAATAAAGTGTGTAGATGAACGCTACCAATAGCGTGACCTTCACTTCCAGCTAAGGATATAGGAGCTGAGCTAAAGGCTCAAGAACCCTTGGGGTTGTAAGGTAGATTGCCTTAAATGAGTGAAGTGAAGGAAGGTCTCACAGTTGTGCTGAGAGGCTACAGAATAGAGTTTAAACATGGATGGGCAAAGAAAACAGCCTGAATTAGAAATCCAAAAGTGGAAAACATAAATTAGAATATACTGAGCTGGGCAACAACAAATCAGAAGAGATGAATTAGATCCGATGCATACAGATGACAAATGACTGAGAAAAGTACAATCACTATGACTTTCCCAGTTCTGCTCCACATAGAGAATGAAAAATTCTGAAAGCTATTACCTGGCTTTCTTGAGTGGTATGGTCTTCAGATTTCCAGATGACCTGTGTAGAAGACGAGAAAATGTCACAATTAAGTTTTTGTTTGCTTGCTTTTACCAGACTTAGTAAATAATACACGTACACACACAAACACAAATATACATGCACACCCTCAGGTGAGTCCAAAGAAAATTAATACCGTTGCAAAGGAAATTATTCCAAAGATCTAAATTCAAAAAAAACAAGGAAATGCTGGAATAAATATGCAAATACTGTACAAATTTCATTCACACTGTCTACATGCAAACAGCAATAAATAGTGTACAATCATGAAATTAAATGTTGTATTATAATATTAAATTAATCATAAGAGAAAATAATTAAAGGTTCATGGGCATCCTTTCAGACATATCAACACAGAATACTTTGTCATTACAGTCTGCATAATTTATATTTTTGTTCAGTATTATAGCATGTATTAGTTGATTAAATTTTTGTTCAGTAGTGCAACACATATTAGTAAGGCAACTGCAGCATAAAGCTCTTTTGTTAAAACTGTTTATATGATTTACATTGAAAAAAATCATTTGCATCTTTGATTTCCCAACAGCATGATTTTTAAAGTTACTTTCATTTTTTTCTTTTTAATTTTTCTTCTTTTTTAAACAATGTATCTTTTTTGGAATAAGACACAAATGCCGGAGGAAAATTGCAAACCAATTTCATGTTACAGCATATTTTGGATATGACAGTGTCAAAACTGTCAGCATATTCTGCTGATAATAGTAAGCAAGCATAATAAAAGTACATGTTGCTGTTCAGACATATCTGTTGACCAGAACCTTGTATCCACTTAGAAACCTATTAGAAGCTCTACAACGTCTCAAATATGTAATTCCTGAGTTTCCATGTGTTGAACTAATATTTTTTAAGTAAAGTAACAAAACTACCTGTCTTGCAGGGTACATGCTGTATTTGAATTCAAGTCCACCTTCTTATACTTTTTCCATCACTTCTCTTTCTCCCCACCTGACAAAAAGATAGCATTTGGCTCTCCCTGTACCTTTGCTGCTCCATTATTACATTTTCCAAACTTCTGAAATGGCATTTGAAGCAGCTTACTGTTTTCTTGTTTTTTGACAAGTTCAGTGACAAAACTAAAACTTACCTCAACAGTGGCAAGAAAAGTAATTACTTCCACACAAAATTAAATTAAATTTTGTTTCTCATTTCAGAATTATAATCTTTTGCTGTTTGTTGCCATTTTTCTCCACTGATGGATGAGTATGGATTTTTTCACTACCCAGTTAGCTATCTTTAAGTTTAGATCATGCTGGGTTGTAAAAAGGAGAATTAATGTAAATTTTCTTTAGAAATAAATAGAGGTCTAACATGACCTAATGGTAATGCTAACTGCAATTTTTCTTATAGTTAATATAGCTCATCTGCCCAGTCAGACTGTAGCAGTCCATGGTAATATGGTTAGTCTTTCATAGGCCCCAAACTATATATAATGGTAAAACATATTCATTATCAATCAAGCATGCAGAAATTAAGGTACAGGAAGCCAGGTTTCACAGTTTTGTCAGCAGGACAATTTAATTGGGAACAGGGAATAAATTAAGACCAAGGCAACTAAAAGCCAAAAATTCAGTTCATACTAAAAGCTTCAGACTGATGTTTCCTGATATACTTAAGTACCATATTCTCCCTTGGTGCCTGCTATTATTATTGGAGCACAGATGGTGAAAACATGTACTGTTCAAATTTACTATGTTCATTCACAAGGGTGTTACATGAGAAAATAGTGTTAGTCTAAACATTATAGCTTCATTTATTCTCTTTTTCACTGTTTTTTCTTTTCATTAGTAGGCTAAATAAAACTGAATTTGCATTTACCAGAATGTTCCATATACTTTCCAATGATGGGAAGTGCATGATGGCTGGTTTGCAGACATTACAGTCTATTACGGAACAAGCTAATTAAAATTACAAACTTTAAAAACATGTAATTTGCTCAATGATTCTTAATGCCCTCTCTAGAGTCATTACCACCATTGTGTAAGCATGCTATTATAGGGATATTAGATGTGATCTTTACTTGATCATCTCAAATTACTCTTCACTGACATGTCGAGTTTGATCTTGCAAAGTTCCCTAACTGAAAACGTTTGGTGACTCACTGATTTCACAGATGTTAATAGATACAAAAGAGGCTTGGGGTCCAAGATAAAAATAGGAGTACGGTATCTTTTTATCAATCATATAGGAGGTGCATAAGTGATATATTAATAAATATTTCAGGTGACATTAAATGATTGACCTAAAAAGACAAGCCAAAAGTAGTAAAACACAACTATATCTTATTTTTATAAAAATAGACTAGAACAGCTTGACACAAAGTCAAACAACATTCCATAACAACAACAGCCAAGGTTCCTGAAGCAAGGCTTTTAAACTTACAGTTAGCATACCATGGTGTCATAGTTTAACCCTGGAGGGGGCATAAGTACCACACAACCAAAGCCATGACACATGGACAAATTTTCTTAAGGGTTTTGTACCAACAGAAGGCATTATTTGTATTCAAATGTGAACTGGAAATTAATTGAAGGTACATGTATTTGAAATCCTCATTACAATAAACTTTTTTCTCAGTTTATATTACACTAGGTAGAAGGCAAGTTTTCAACCCCTATTATATTCTGCTGAACTTAATATCTCATTCTCTCCCTGTTTTGTGTGTGTGTATATGTGTGTGAGGGTATATCCTAATCAGTTCTTTCTTCTCCTGCCTGCTCCTCATTTTCATCTCATTCAAAGTTATAAGCTATTAATTGGGAAGCATTGGCTTAGGTTTGAATTCAATTATAGTCTTTCTATTTCTATGCTAAATACTGACAAATACTTTGACACCAATTCAACTTTTGCCTTCCTCTTCTGAAATTTCACTTTTTTTTTTCTCTCTCAAACTGAATAAGGTGATTTTTTAAAATCAGATCTTGTCTGCTTTTCTCCTAACATTTTCTTGTTATATGCTGTCTAATTTACATATCTCCTATTGAATTTTTGCAGCCTTTTACAAGCCTTTTACAGTATATAAAGACTTCATAGAGATTTTCTAATCAAAATGAGACAAGTTCATAAGAAAAAAGTAATGGAGACTGATTTCACATTTAACCATTGCTATCAGTTGTACCATCTACTTTCCCTCAGATGCTTACTTTACCATACTGTCAACATACTGAAATCCTGTCCTGGGAGTAGGCTAGCTGTCTGTAAAAAACTAATTACACACAATTCATCTTGAAGTAGAATCAGTTTGCCTATTGCATTCCTTCTCCAGTATTTGGAAAATAATGTTCTTCTATAAGCCAGTCCTTAAACACAAGGATGTGTGGTGCATCTAGTCCAGTACCCCATCCCCAGCAGAGGCCAGTAAGAGTAACTGATCTAGGATTACAGAACAAAGCAAACATACTGTTATACTTTCCTGGTGTATTCTCCTAGCTTGCAGCTTGTAGCTGAGCTAGCTGCGGTAGCTTTGTGTTTATGAGCATCCCTCTTCTGAGAATTTTTTTCAAAGGTAGTTTTACTACACAAATCTTGACATTCATAACATCCTCAGCAAGGTGTTCTACAGTTTACTTATGCGTAATGCTTAAAATTTCTTTTGTCTTTAGTGAATCACGAACATCATTCAGTTTACTTTTCCAGTTTCAGAATTATAAAAATAGTTTGCATTAAATATGCAACAGTTTCATAACTGCTTTCTTCCAATCACTACTGTTTTTATAACTCTCCTTTGTATCTCTCACAAACATCATTCTCCAAATTGTAGAGTTCTTAACTACAAAGTTGTCTTTTGCTCCTTCTCTTTAGCCCTTCTCTACACATTTTCTGATTCTGTTATATGTAGTTTCTTGTATACCAGAAGCAGGCATGTCACAGGTCTTTGCAAAAGCCTAATGGTATTTTTATTTTGTTCCTCAAAGCTTTCTTAAAAATCTTAGATGTTCTTAAAATAGAGAAAATTAATGTAGGCCAAGTTTAGATTTGCTGTAAACCAAATGGAACTCTGAATTTGACTTACTACATGTCTAAAATATAGCATAGTCTAATTTGTAATATATAACAGAATACTTCTTTCAGGAAATGACATTTTGAATTTCAGGCAAAAACTATACATCATAGGTACTGACTACTTTCATGTTTCTCCTTTCTTAATTGAAAATGTCCACTTACCTTCTTCCATCTTTCAGACTACTTCAGATATTCTGGAAAATAAAATGGCAAACCCATGAGGTGCGGAGAAGCACACCTGCAGTAACAGACAGATACTGATTAATCATGTGGAACGGATCAGTGAGGAGTTAGCATGCACTCATGGACATTTGTTACAGCAGAATTCAGTTTTACTTGAGTTACTTGGCAAATCAGCTCAGTTTTGGAAAAAGTGTATAAATAAATCCATTACAGCAAAAGTGCTGACTCACAGATATTGCACACCATATTATGGGAACACCATCAACACTGTATTTGTCATTGTTTCCCACATTCTTCTGTAATGGACATCCTATTCATTTGGAAGCACAAGCAAGAGGAGCTGCTAAATTATATTTGCAACTTTTACTATAGTTTATCAATAGGGAGACTCTGAGACCATGGAAAGCTCCACAGATTTTCCTTCAGAAGCACTAGGCTTTGTAGCTAGAACACAGCTTTATCATTCCAATAACTCTGAGGTGTTTTTTTTGTTTGTTTGTTTTTTTTGATAAATAGAAACTTTGTTCTGTATTGTCTGTGGCTTGTATCCTTCCTTTTTCAGTCTCATGAGCAGCAGCTGAGAGAATAGAGGTCACTGAAGCCCCTTAATTACAGAGCCAGAACTGCACCACTTTCATACTTCCAAAATAACAAGGCTTACATAAAAACATTAGCAGCATGAAATTACTGAATATTGGAAACAACAAAGATTCACTAAAGGTAAACAAAAACTACATTTAGATAACTTTACACATACACAAAGCCTTAGTCTGCAGACAATTCTGTAATTAACAGCAGAAATAATCCCTCTCTTAATGGTAATGTTGGCCCAAAATCTAATCTTTTGGGAACAAACCATCTTGAAAAAACATGGATTACTGTTACTTGCACTGTACTAGTGCTGCTCATTCTTACTGTACCAAAAATGTTCCTCTGTGGAGCTTCTCATCTCTCATGGAAAGCCAGAGCAGCACAATTCTTTGCTAAATCAGACCTTAGCAATGTTGGACTTGAAAGAACTAAAGCCACAAAAACAACAAAACCTTAAGAAGAAGTACCCTTTTTATCTTTGTTTTTTAGGTCAGAGAAACCTAAACCTTTATAAGTTTCAAATCAACCCTGTAGCACAACATCACAGCAAATCCATGAAGAACACAAAATTTCTTAATCTGATGACATTGAACACAAGCTGAAATCAATATGAGTTGGGTATACTTTTGAATATAAAATGAATACAAACTAGATGAGTTTTGCTTTTAAACTGTGATAAAAGAAACCAACAGAATTGAACTTTTCCATGCTAAAGAGTAGATCACAATGGAGAACTTGGGTGTTGAGACACCCTTGTGATTAACTTCTGAACATCTGTCTTGGCACAGTGTTAACAGGAACTGTTCAGCTGCAGTTGTTGCTGTTGTAAAAGAGGAAGTGGAGATCCTAGATACTGTGGTAATTAGAAATCCTACGGCACTTATTAAAAGTATAGGAGCATTAACATCAGAGCTCCATTCAAATTCACATTTAGATGATTATCATTAGCTCAGTTTTGACCTTTTACTGTTTTAGTTGGCTGTCATACTCCTCTTTTAACCTTCCTGAAGACTACCAGGATCATTCCTGTTCTGATCCAGTCCCTGGTTAGGTGCTGCAGGCATAAAACTTGCAAAAGACATTGGTGCATCTTTTAGTAGGAAAGGTTGGGTCAGGATTTTCAAAGTCTTCACTTCTTAAAGTTTTTATCTTCAAGCTTCCTTGGGATTGTCCTCTGGAAAGCTAAGTGTTTAACACTGATAGCCTGGCTGGTGTCTCACAGTTCCCAAACCCTGCACCAGGACGTGCCTGCAGCACAGCAATGCAGCTGCCTTCTGTCCCTGTGTGCAACTGTTGAGGGAGGAGCTCAATGTGGTGGCTTCCCTGTATCCTGTGACTTGGTAGTGCTGCCATCTGATATCAAATACATCTGACTGTGGCTGCACCCCAACACGCAGGGTATGTGCCATCTCCCCACCAGTGAGCTGTGTGTGTTGCATGCCTGCCACTGCTGCAGCACTGAAGCAACCAAGCACAGAGTGCGCTTAGCAGTATCAGTTACATTTTAAAGATATGAAGAAAATATCCCAGGCATCCAAGAAAATAAACCCCACCCTGCTACCATGTATCAGCCAAACTACCCTGGTTTCAGCTGACATAAAGTTAACTTTCTTCATAGTGGCTGGTATGGTGTTGTCTTCTGGATTTAGGAGAAAAATAATGCTGATAATAAACTGAGGTTTTAGTTGTTGCAGAGAAGTGCTTACACAGAGCCAAGGACCCTTCTGCTTCTCACGCTGCCCTGCCAGTGAGGAGGCTGGGGGTGCCCAAGGAGCTGGGAGGGGACACAGCCAGGACAGCTGGCCCAGGATGGCCAAAGGGATGTTTCATCCCATGTGGCATCAGACTGGGGGGAGATGGCCAGGAAGTGCGGCTGCTGCTCGATGACCAGCTGGGTATCAGTTGGCGGGTGGTGAGCAATTGTATTGTGCATCACTTGGTTTGTATATTATTTTTATATTTTGTTGTTGTTGCTATTATTATTTCAGTTCCTTTTCTGTCCTATTAAACTGTCTTAACCTGTGAGCTTTACCCTTTTTATGATTCTCTCCCTCATCCCACAGGGAGTAGTGAGCGAATGGCTGTGTGGTGCTTAGCTGCCTGCCATGTTAAAACACAATGTGGGGCAAGAAGGGTTGAGATAATGACAGATCTGATCAGAGTGTGTTAAAGAAGTTTTATTATAAGCATTATATGAATTTAATAGTTGCTGGCCACAATGCTGATTTATTCATTTACATTGTGAATTTATTCATTCACAATGCTCTCTTATATGATTTTAGGGTTGTTTTTCTTGATTCCTTTCTTGTTGTTTATCACCTCTGGGGACTGGCCTAAGTTTGCTTATGGTTTTGCCAGTTTGTATATAGCATGTGTTCAATTACACTGACTGTGAACTTAATCTGATATTTGTACTTAGTATGGTGATCTTTCTCGCACTTCAGGAACCTTACCATGGAAACTATTAGCAAGTACATTCTTTACTACAGGCGACTTAAAATAGTTTTTGAAAACTTTGAATATTCTTGAGATGTTCAAACTAGCAAGATCCTATTGCTATGTTTCCTACATGTGTTTTGAGTTTGTTTATTGTTAGACAGCTACGTAATAGTACTATCCAGAGATCTGCCCTGAGGCAGGATGGTTATCAATGGCAAGGTGTGTGGCAGGATGTGGTATCTATCATGTCACCTCCAATGGTTTTGGAATTCACCCCTAAACAAATGAAGAATCCTAAAAAGCTGGCAGAATGTTTTGAAAAGGTATGCCTCAGTCCTGGCAGAGCCTGAGATTTGCAGCTCACGGCACTCTGCTGGGGTCTGGTCTTCACTTATCAAACAATATTCAACACTATTCGGCACCTTTGAGAAAATGCGTCTGGATCTGATCCAACTCTGGTGACAGGCACTGCAGCTCATCCAACCCCATGACAGGCACTGCAGCTGAACTAGAGAACCAACCTGCAATTACATTGTGCATCACTTGTTCTGTATGTATTATTATTATTATTTTATTATTATTATTTTCCCTTTTTTTTCTGTCATATTAAACTGTCTTTGTCTCAACCCATGAGCTTTACCTTTTTTCCGATTCTCTTTCCCATCCCGCTGAGGGTAGAGAAGGGGGTGGGGGAAGTGCGTGAACAGCTGTGTGGTGCTTAGCTGCCTGCCGGGTTAAACCACAACACAAACATAGATAAAAACTACCCTTTCCTGGGCTTCAAGTGCAGCTGGCAGTTACTGGCACTGTCTCCTCAGAGGATGCAGTCTGATCCTGTACATTGACTTGCACAAATAATCAGGATCTTCTAAAAGTGAGATCAGCAATAACAATTAAAAAAAAGTCACAAAAAAAGTTTGCTGTTTATCAGCAAAGAAGTCGCAAAATCATCCCTAGGCTATTGTTGTCTTGAATACAAGAAGTGCAGCTAGCTGCATTTTCAGGTTTTGAATACTACATACTTCTGTCATCATCTCAAGGAAACAATTTCTCTATTTTGTTGAAACAGAAGGAGCTGAAGGCATTTCCCATCATACAAAGAACTGCAATATAGCTTTGGGGTAGCCTTCAAGTTGCTGCAGTTCTGCTTCAAGCTGAGAGTGCCAAGCTACATGTGACTCATTGCAGAAGCTGAAGAAAAGAAAAATGTCAGTGCTGTGTCTCAGCTTCTTCAGAGACAGACATCTGCTTTGGAGAATCAGTTAAAAATTGGGATTTATACAATGAGAAAACTATTCCATCCTCCCTCCAAGGCAGCAAGAAGCTCCTCTCTCTTTTGTCTCAATATACTGTTGTTTTTTCCAAGAGGTATCCTTCAGCAAATTCTTTATTCTTGGCTGCGGAAAAGCTTTCTTAGGTTTGCTATTTTACACTGAAGTAAGGAGCTCTGTTAAAACACAAAATATTCCATTTATGACCATGAAATCAAGGTCCACATTTTCCCAGAAGCTGCAACCCTGATTTGTCATTCTCAGATTGTTAAATATTATTCCACACAGAGCATGCAAAATGTCAAAGGTGTGGAGGACACATTAGCTACCTAAAGAGATAAAATAACATTAGCTTGATTCTGTCTGGGGTATCTCTGAGAGACTGCCAGCCAGCACTATCTTTCTAGAGGTTTGTGAAGATTTTACTTAAAAGAGTAATTCTAGGTCTCTTGATGTGTTTAGATGAATATGTAGTACATTTTTGTAAGAAATACTTTATCAAATACAAGTAATTAGGTTTAATGGAGAAGAAAGTGAATGAACTGTAATAGTCTGTAATACAGAGGAAATCAGCCCACATCATCTCATGTACACTCTATCCCTTAACCAAACTGTAAGCAGTTACCTGAAAAGTAAAAGTTACCTGAAAGATACAGTTCCACTCCTGACCAGCCTCAACACAAACATGCTACCTGACTGCAGGCAGGTAATCATCAAAGTGTAACCCTCTGACAGAAATATGGCCCCACATGAGGATCAACAGGGATGTAGGACCTTCCTGAACAAGGCTCAGGGGAAGGAGACCACAGAAGTGATCGGTTACCATCTAGTCAGAGTCTAAACCTGAACAGGGTTTTGAGGGTGTCAATAGGACATTTGGAAAGGCTCCCTGGGTCAGAGCAGGATCCAGTTTGTGAGGTTACATCAGGTGGTAGAGAACATTTTTTTAACTCTTCTTGGATGGCCAAGATAAAACTAGGCCTGGATTCCTCCCAGCACTTGGGAATATTTAACTTATTATTTTTCTATTTTTAACAAATATTACAGGACAAAGAGGGTGGGAACATCACACATCCTTCAGACATGGCGTGGCTAGAAGTCTGCATGATAGAAAATAGTTTTTGACAAGTACCACATGAATCAAATTGTAGTGACTGTTTTATATAGTGCAATACACAGTCCACTATAAGGCAAAAAGCACATGGCTGATGGAAGGGCAAAGGAATTTAGTTGTGGGATCTCTGGACAGTATTTGACCTCAGGCACCATGCAGGTCTCTAGATGTACTTCACATTCTGTAGCATCGGGTGATGAATATCAGGGATATATGGGCTACATGATATTTCTTAATTTCTTTAACTGAAACATAATGTGAAGAAATTGTTTTGGTAACAGCCATTTACCCAAATTACATAAATTTATAAAATTGGGTATGATATTATATACAGGCAGATACCTGTAGATGCATTTGTGAGCCAAGATTAAATGCATAAGGAAATAATCTTTGTTACAACACTGCACCTCTCTGTTGTGTATTTTTTGATACTGCTTTGGTAATTAAAAACTTTATGAGCAGTTCATTGCAGAATAGTAAAAATGTGTTAAAATCCATTAGCACAGATTGAATATATTCATGAAATGTTTCTTTGGTGCAATAATGAAACTCAGTTCACTATTTTTCCCCTTATTTTAGTAAGAAATGATTGCATTGGAAAGACAAAATAAATTGAGTAAATTGCGAATAAAATAGAGTATAAATAAACAGTTATTTTAAACCAAGTCATGCAAGCTTTTTATTTATGCAACAACTTTCATCTATTAAAAACACTGTGCCATTCTTAACTTTAAGGGAAAAATCCCAGCAATATAGTAGATGTGAATTAGATAAACTTATGTTCCCACAGAAGTATCTGGGAAGAAGCTATTCTAAATCTTAGTGTCATTAAAAAGATCTAATTTGGGGAAATAAGGAATCTACACAATGGAATTCAATGACTTTTTTTTTAATGTATTTCACTTCTTTCACTACTGATTTCATGCACGTTTTATAAGTCAACTTCTTTTTCTCTTGCTTATGAGTAGGCCAGAATACACAGATAAGAAAGTGCTCTTCAGAGAGTGATTACTAAATATAAAATATGGCGATTCCTAGCAGGAACACAAAAATACGGACCTAGAAAGGAGGGAAGGTCACTGGGATGAAGACATTGCTATTTGTACTCTGAATGTTTGGAAATTTTCCTCAAATTTTAGTAAGTAGCCATGGTCTTCTTAGAATCAGTGCCAATTGCTGGATACATTAGAACCAAAAGATACATAAAATTAAGCTATGAAAGCCAAATAAAAATATTAAATGTCAACTGCTTTGTTTTCCTTGGAACTCAGGATCATGCGTAAAGCAATCTTGAAATTATGCTGACAAATTCTTTTGGAAATATTTTCCAGCAATCTGCAATGCCATATTTGTTTTTCATTATATGTTACATGGCGATTAAAATGAAAATTAGAAGCCTAAAGGGCAAAATAATCTATCATGGCAATTTGGTATATGATATTTGAAACCAAATGAGCACAGACCAACAGTACTATAAATATGTTATTACTAAGGTCAATTATAATTGATATGAAAACCAGGTGAATAAAGGAATAATCTTTCCATCTACTGAGGGCATAGATAGCTTTTCTTATTAAAATAAAATTCATTAACTATGTAATTTTGTTTTTCTTCCTGGGTTCCTCTCTGTCTCCAAATTAGTTCTGAGGGACTCCACACATTTACCTTACACATTAATTTATAGCCTTCCTTCTAAGTGTTTCAGAAGGGCTTCTTCCTTCCCCGTCATGACATCTTTCCTAGTTGGGGCAGTGTGTCTCTAGGTACAGGTTGTATCTATTGGTCTGCATATGATACACAAAGTTAGACTTAGAAAGTGTGAGTATATCTGTATGGAGATTTGTCACCTCAGGTCTAGCTGTTCTGTATCTTTCTTTCCATGATGCCAAACATCTGGAAGCATTCAGTGTTCACAGCTCTCATTTACTGATGGGCTGTACCTGATTCCTGGCCTGACTATGCAATATAGTAGGAAAAAATTAAAACAGGGTTGGAAGTGGAAGACCAAGAGGTAGTACTGTATCTAGAGGTGACTTCCCTCTTTGAATATCTATATCATTTGGGAATAAGTTACAGTTTTGAGTATGGGTCTTCAAACACCTTGTGCAGTGGGAGCAACACTGGAAGGCAAGAGGCTTCCTCCAGTTCCAGGAGCTCAGCTGGAGCTACCTGGGGCAGGGAGGCTCATGAATGTGTTCAGCCCCCACCATGGTGGCATGTGTTCAGCCTCCTCTTTGCTTCAGGTAACAGAAATCATCCCACATTCCTTTATCCTGCCTCTTGCACTGGCCACTAAGAAGCAGGTGTAACATGTATGGACAAGATTAACAAATGAGTACTTTTCCACATTTTATATAAGAACATTTATGATAAATAAATTAATGTATACTTATACAATAAGTATATTGTAAAAGGCAGACTAAAACATTTTGTTTCTTAAAAAAAATAAATCTTCTGTGCCTTGCTGCAGTCTCTGAAACAATGCAAACATTACACAGAAAGAAGAAGATTTAAAACCAGGAGTTTCCAGTTGATCATTGCATATTGGTACACATCAGTGTGGATTAGAATTGCTAATAAGATGAAATCTTTGGAGAAATTACCATGGCAAATATTTAATTAAATTGTTTTGCTTTACTGAAATAGTTAAACAGTAGATCTGATATTGCCTTATATAAATAAATGAAGCCAAAAGTTGCCCCTCAGAGTTCTTTAAATCTTCTATGTTTATCTGGAATGATTAAGCTACAGAATCAAATAGCTTTGTTTCAAAAGCTATTCATGAAATCTCACTTGTTGCACAAAATATAAGAAATATGCAAATCACCTTTTGCTTTGGATAAAATCATACCTATTATAATTTTAAAAGACAGAATTGGCCAGCTGAATTCTGGAAGTCATGGTAGCAGGAACACTGAGATGCTACAGAACAGTTAGAATTAATTTTACTGGAAGAGTGATGCCAGAAATTAACAGTGTTCTGCAGTACCATGACTTAGAAGTATAAGCTTTACGAATACGAATTATAAATCTTTTTTTTTTTTTAGCAAATCATCCAACCACCCATGAATCAATATTTATTATTCATGAGAATTTGCTGAATGCAAAGGAAAAGCAATTTATTAGTTCTTTAAAATCAGTGTGTTTATTCTTTGCTATTAGAGTTGTTTGGTTGCTCATCTATAGTGTTTTTTTTGTTTGTTTGGTTGGTTTTTTTGTTGATGATATATTTGTCAACTATTTAATCATGCACTTCTAATAGGAGTCTCTGGTGGTTAAACATCAGACTAAAATTGATCTTAGAAAGACTACTTGTTGGTTTTCAGACTGCTGACAGAGAGCTCTGTGGTTCCATGAACTATATTTAGTCTTTCAAAGGTAACTAAAGAGAAAATCTTTTTTTTTTTTTTGGGGGGGGGTGGGTAAATTTAAATTTACCATTAGAAAATTGCTAGGTATCCACAAATTTTATTTTTATTTTTTTTTATTTTAGTGGAAGAAAACTTATGGCCAAAATGTAGTATGGCAACTCAATCCATAATTAACAGATCTCAATTCTTAACTTAAGTAATGGAAAAGTTTGAAAAGCGGGTTATAGATTTCCTTCATTTAGCTGTTAAATTTTCCCTCATTGATAGATGCAATATATTTGAACTTGTTTTAACATTTTCAAGTGACTTTTTGCATACCTAATGTGCCTAAAATACATTTTCAAAAGATTCTTATTTCCTGAAATGAAAATATTCTTCTTTAAGAAGACCTTTCCCTTTCTATTATGCCTGAACCTGAGGCTTACTATCTTTTCCCAGCATAAGGTGGTAACTTTTATTTGTTCATTTACAAAAGCAGTCAGTCATGTAGATAACGGCAATGAAAAGTACTTTAGTAAGTCAGTGCCATTAAGGATTCTGAAAAGTTTTCATTAACAATATGTTTATTGTATTGTGTGAACAAAAGAAAAGCACACAAGGATCAGTAAAGCACTAAATATAGTTAATCTGCCAAATGAAAAGTATTATATGGAAGAGTGAATTCCACAGTAGTAACTTAACAGTTATCCACACATTTTTTCCACAGTTTCAGCAATAATGAATTTAATCAAATATACCTAAAGAAGATTATTGGTAAGAATAGATTGAAATTTTAGAGGTTATTAGTCATTTGTTTTCTGCAAATATACATATCGATAGGATGATAGGAAGCTGACTTAGCCAAGTATTGATTTAGTAACTTGTTTCTGTAAAAGAAAAAAACTTTGAAATATCGGTTATAGTCATAAGAATATCACCTTGAATAGCTAATGAAAGGAGGTAGTTATACAGATAGACAGCATGGTTTCCTGTCTCAAAATCCACAAAGAAAGTTGTGACTGAACCCAGGAGGGAAGGAAAAACTGAGCTGAAGAGAATAAAAGGTGTGTGTCATTGTAGAAATATGTCCTAGCTCTGTAAGAGAATTCAATTAAATAGGGCCTTCAAGAAATCTATTCGTGGACTTGATAACCAAACTGCACAGGAATAACTTTTGCGATCAGAATTTTAGGTATGGAAAGAAAGCACTGAATATACAATGCTGAGAAAACCGTTCTGCAGCTGAGAGTAGAAGTCTCTGGTTATGAACGGGAAAACTCCTGTGCAGGGTTACTCTGCTGTACGTCTTTAAAAGCCATGAAATTGCAGATCGAACAAATGTTTTGTGTGCGTATGTGTCTTTTTCTTCAGCTTTCAAATCTATTATCTCAAGACTTCTGCCTGAGGAGTTACTTGTTGACCTTCTCTGGACATGCTGGGTTGTTGACCTTCTCTGGACATGCTCCAGCACCTCAGTGTCCTTCTTGCAGTGAGGGACCCAAAACTGAACATGGGATTCATGTTGCAGCCTCACCAGAGCTGAGTACAGAGGAACAATCACTTCCCTAGTCCTGCTGGCCATGCTATTTCTGATACAAGACAGGATCCTGTTGGCCCCCTTGGCCACCTGAGCACACTGCTGGCTCATATTCAGCTGGCTATTGACCAATACGCCCAGGTCCCTTTCTGCTGGCCCGCTTCCAGCCACTCTTCCCCCAGAATGTAGCACTGTATGGGGTTGCTGTGCCCCAAGTGCAGGACATAGCCTTGTTGAACCTCATACAGGTGTCCTTGTCCCATCTGTCTAGCCTATCCAGATCCCTCTGTAGAGCCTTCCTACCCTTGCACAGATCAACATTTGCGCCTAACTTGGTGTTGTCTGCAAACTTACTGAGGGCGTACTCGATTCCCCTGGTCCAGATCGATAAAGTTATTGAAGAGAACTGGCCCTGCTACTGAGCCCTGGGGGGTACCACTAGTGAGTGGCCTCCAGATGGATTTAACTCCATTCACCAAAACTCTTTGGGCCTAGCCACTCAGCCATTTTTTAATCCAATGAAGCGAATACCTGTCCAAGCCATGAGCAGCCAGTTTCTTCAGGAGAATGCTGTGGGAACTGGTGTCAAAACCCTTTCCGAAGTCTAGGTAGACTACATCCACAGCCTTTTCCTTGTCCACTGAGCATGTCACCTTGTCATAGAAGAGATGAGGTTCATCAGGCAGGACCTGCCTTTCATAAACCCATGCTGACTGGGCCTGATCACCTGGTTGTCCTGTAAGTGCTGTGTGATGGCACTCGAGATAATTTGCTCCATAGCATAACGAGTTTCCACGGCACTGAGGTCAGAGTGACAGGCCTGTAGTTTCCTGGATCCTCCTTTTGGGCCTTCTTGTAGAGGGGTGTTACATTGGCTAGCTGCCCATCTTAGAGCATAGTTTAGAAAATGTGTTGTTTGCACTTAATCCTTCCCTCAGTAAGCATGGTTGTCTTACTGAAAGACTCCTAAAGTCATGGCAGTGTTTTCTAATTTGAAAAATGCTGAAGTACAGTTAGTTCTACACAATGATCCAAACTTTCTCAGAAGTAACACAGATTATCAACTCACTAGTTTCAGATACGTTTTCTTTCTTATTACAGAGCAAGCTTCTTTAATCCTAAAATGGACTTCTTACAGAAACATTTTCTCATTAAGGAAGTTCTGTATAACTGAACTTCGTGTGGCTAAACACATGGCTGTTGCCAGTACTCCAGGAAAAAGACAATCACTGGGGTACACTCTGGATGTGTTGCTCTTGTTGCTCTGAGCAACTCTGCCCAGAAGTATTCAGCAGTGTGGAGGCTGACATTCTGTGCACTCACAGCTCCTTACCTCCTTACTTAGAAAGCGATTTAAAAAAACCTGTACTTATGCAGTTTTTTTTTGTTGTTTTTTTTTGTCTGTTTGCGAGTGTTCATCATCTGATTTTAGCTGTTGTTTTGTTTTAGCCCTCCAACATCTTGTACATCCATAAATATTGTTCTTGCATTTTTTGGACCTGTGTTTTTTTCCAGACAGTTGCAATTTGTTCTAGAGATTCCATGATTCTTCTGCTTTTTCAGTTTTGGGAGTTTGTGTTTCTTTCCTTTTACTGGATATATGTGCTGATTTGAAATGCATCATGTGTCATCTGTCCTCAATATTTTTTGAAGTAGTTCCAGGACACCAATACCATAGTAGCATCAGCAAGTAATTTGTCTTCATAGGAAGACGCTGAGATAGAGGGAGAAGTACAATAAGACAGAAAATGTAGATTTTTTTTCAGGCTTAATTTTGAGAGGGAATTAAGTTAAATGTCTGGAATTCTGCTTAAATTTCTCATAGCCGCATCCAACTGTTCATGACCAACTTGGAAAAATCTCATGATCCTGCTGACCTTATGCTACCAATGAAACTTGTTTTAGGCATCATTCAAATCCTGAAAACTTTTAGTCTTCACCAAGTATTCCTGAACCACCAGCAAAGTTGTGTCACAAGGTTCCATTTTTTTAATGGTTCAGTAGTAACCTTTGAGCAAATAGAAATAATTAAAAACAAACAAGCAAACAAAAAACACAAATCTTATTCTTGCATCTTTCATAAAATTCACTATGCCAGTTCTCTACAACATGGTGAAACTGTACCCTTTCATCTTGCAGAAATTACTGCTGCCAGAATGCAGTCTTTGATGAGGAAACAAAAATATTTACCTTGCATACATTTTGCTATTTGATTTCAAAAAAAGAAACACAATCAAGTTACTGAAAATCCAGATTTTGAAAACAAATGGCATGCTATCACATTTGCAGACTCTGTTTTAAAGCAAACATTAATTTACTTGTAACAAGGAGTAAATGATATAAAGCTGCCTACATATCACTGTATGTTACCTGAGATCTAAATCCTTTCAACTTTACTGTACAATGACATAGTAGACTCAAGGTAATGCTGACCAAAGTAAATGCCACTCTAGTAGAAGAAACTGAACAGTAGACAGGGTTATTCTTGAAGTCTGCAAGGTCTGTGAAATAAAAAAAATCCCCTTTTTTAGGATGTATTATTCCTTCCTCCAAGCATCCAGTTACCGAGCCGCTCACAAACCTCAAATCAATTTTTATAACAGAAGACAGGACACAGAAAAAGGAATTTAAAGTAAGCAGTCAATAAAAGGTATGAAGCAACCTTGAAGTGAAATAAAAACCCAAAAGAATGTTAGAACTTCAAAACAAAATGAGCCTCCTCTTCAATGTGTGTAAGTGAAAAGGACATTTGATCCTTTCTACATCCTTGAAGTACCAAGGCTGAAAGTAATGCTTTGCAATGTAGTGCTTCATTAGTTCAAAGCACTGTGTAAACATTAGCTAATGAAATTTCATAGTATCTCTGAAAGGCAAGCTCTATTTCTCTTATATGGCAGGCACGAAAATGGAGATGCATTTTTTTGTCCAAGGACACACTACAAGACATATACTGCACTGGAACCCTTATTTTCTAGCCTGTGATCATTTCTTTTACCCTACAGTGGGTTTTAGTCTTCTTGAAGTACATATTAAGAATGCTTGGACTGTCTACAGATTACAGGCAGGAAAAAAAAGAAGGAGAGAAAAAAAAAAAGAAACTTTCCCCCACTACAAATTAATGTTTTTTATTAAAAGTACTATATAAAATATAGAACTAAAATTATGGTGGTTTCAGAGGTTTTGATCCATTAAAAGTTATTTTATTTCTTCAATACATGCAAAATCGGAAATGTTAGAATAATAAATTAAATGCATCGTTTATGTAGCTTGGATGTTATTATTGTGCAAATATTGTGCATGACTGTACAGAACAAGGTTCTTCACTTGATAGTACATACACAAATCAACTATGGGCAGGTAAGATGCTAAATGTAAGATGCCTGATTTGGGTTGATTTCACAGAGTGCAAATCCAAGTGTGAAACTAGAGGGACAAATGTTTCAAATCAAAGTTACAAACTCTGCAGTAAAACTGCTTAGGGTACAGCCCATTTCTGCAAAGTTTCTGCACATAGTTCAGTGAACTTGATTTTTATGGCAAACTTACACTACAGGGAAGTGGGCCTGAATAATAAGTTTTCTCTGGAGAATTTAGGTAGCTCAGCAACCTAAGACATGATTAATCCTGGGAAAGACTACAAAAATTATTTCCTTCTTTCTTAATCTCTAGTATATGAATTTTTCAGCTGATCAAATATTACCATACTGAAAGGAAGTGCTGTGTCTGCTGCAGTTGTCATATAGAAATACTGTGAGTTATGTGTGTGTGGCCTCAGGCTTTATTAGGCAAACATACAGCTACCTCTTAGCTATGAGAGCTTAGGTTAATTCCTCATATGAAAGCATCACAACACCAGCTTTTCCCCTATCTTATCTGAGTTACCTTTTTGGAGGTTTTCTATAATCATAATTCACATGATTATCTGTGATGAATCACCAGTTGCTATTGCCACTCTTGTTGCCAGTTGCTGAAGGAGCAAGGACTGAACTGATACATCAACAAAACCACACCTTGCACCCCTGAAGTAGCTTGCGATTGCCAGGGTTGAGGCAAATGAGTGCATGAACACAGCTCCCTACAGCAGATGGACGGGTACAGTGCCTTGTGACGTGTTTTTCTTGAACTAGAAACACATTTTCAGTCTTACAAATCTTCGCATGCATCCTCATACAAGCATGAAGTATCTGTGACTGCAGTATCTGGTTCTGGGGAGGGCTGCATGGCCCCAGGCAAGGGGGGAATAATGTGGCCATTACCCCTTATGTCATCCTCAGCCTTGGGCAGGGGAGGAAGGCTGAAAACAGGCCACTTCACCACTCCACAGGCTCCCCTCATAGGCTCATGTCACTGGCAGAAACAGAATATGTCCCAGCCTGTGTGTGAGGCTCTGCATACAAGTTTGTGATATACTTATTTATATATATATATATATATACACTTACACACACATATACACACTTAAAAACAAACAAAAGAAACAAAAAAAAAAAAAACAATTCAATGCTAACAGATAATCTGCAATGAATATCTACTAAGGTGCTCTGAAGCATGCTAGATTGAAAAATTCACCCTTTTAAAACTAGAAGAGATACAGAGTCCTGTGGGATTTTCTGAAAGGAACATCATTAAAGGGTAATAGGAGACTGGGGATGAAAACCTGGAAGAGAAAAGAAAATGGAATTTCAGCATAGAGAGTAGTCAAGAGAAGAGAAAGTAGAATGAAACGAAAAAAAGAAATATAAAACATTCAGTCTTTACTCAGGACTCACTGAAGATGCTGCATATACAGCGTGTGCAATGTCGGTCAAAATTCCTCAACAAACAGAACTGTTATTTTCATCTTAGTACATTTTTATTTGTTTTGTTTCATTTTCATTGCATTTCATTTGGATTTTTTTTTTTTTAACTATTAGAAGATGCCATTCCACACCTAGATAAAGGTGACGAGTGACATTTCCTGTGAAAGCAGGCCTTTTAAAATTAATATATTTATAAATCTTTAAATTAAGACAGGGAGGAAGAGATTTTGGGGAGGAGGAGAACAAGCATGCTACAGTGAACCAAAATATTAAACTTTGAAATGCAGTTTTTGTGCAGGAAATCAAAGGACCAAACTTGATGTTGAAAAAAACATCAGGATCTCCTCCTTCAGAGCTTTATGTACTGATGGCATTTGAGGATCTGTGTCATGAGCGATATGATACACCACCAGAAACTTTCAGATCTTTGCCACCTACTGCAGGTTCAAACTATCCTTAAAATAACAAATGTTGTTTTGGTGTGGTTTACGTGTTAATGGGACTTTTATTAATTTCCTGAGTTTGACCTTTTCAAAACTGGCTATCCTTACTGTCTCTTTTGGACCATCTAGCTCTCTGAACTGCTGCACGCATGTATCTTCCTGATGCTTCTGCAGAATGCGAATGACTTCTGCTAGTTACCATGGGGACATGAGCAGGGACCATGAGATGCATAGCAACAATGCTCCTATTTTTTGCCACTTTTCCTTTTGTGACAAAAAAAAAGAACTGCAAGACATATGAGAGTTTATCCTTTCTGTTTATTTTCTTCTCACATGCACACATACACAAAATATTTGTTCCCCTTTAGCTAACACATATTAGATATACGTTGAATCTTTAAAGCATGAAATCAGATTACTATGTTTTCAGGTCCCTAAAGGAAAAATAGCAAATGACTACAAGAAATTCTATGCTTTTGAAATACAAACTTCATGGACAATCTTGAGGTACCTAAAAGATACCTGAATTAAGCCACTGTTTAACGAAAGCAAGAAGAAAAATTTTGGATAAAATCAAATATACACGCACACATGAGTATCTCGAGAAAGAGATATCTAGTCTTTTAAAGAACATAGACTATTCTACACTAGAGTTGTGTAAATCAGACAGACAACAAAATGGACTGAGTGTTATGGTTTTGATTTTGTTTTCTTTTTAGAATAGTGCTCTGGTAACTTTAAAAATAAGCAGCATTTATCTTAATATTTTCTGTGAGGATCTACCGACTGCATTCCCTAGATCCTCCCTTCCTCCCTCCCTTCCTCCCTTTGTCTCTCTCTCTCTTTATTTTGCAATTTACTCTTGGCCCTCTCAGGTACTTTTTTTATCACTAGTAATGAATTTAAGCATTGTTACAACTACAATTTTCCGGGGCGATAAGTCATTCAGTAACAAGACAGAAATCAATGTTGCTTAGTCATATGCTATTTCTTTATTCTGTTATCTAATTAGTATGAAAACCTCGATTTTATTAGATATTGTTATAGTAGGTAGATCCAATTATGTTCTCAAAGGATAAAGACAACAAGACCTAAACTCTGCTACTTCCACAATTCAAAGTGTCAGGCTGCCATAGCTTTCCGGTGTTTGTGGTTGCTCCTCCACTGAATCCTTAGATGAAAAAATGCTATGTCATTACTTTGTTTTGGTGCCACTATTCAGATCGCATCACTTTATAAAAACATTTCATTCTCCAAGGACTAAGTTGCTCTAAAAAGTTTTCAGACACAAAAGCAATAAATAACTAACTAGGTCAATAGGAAGATACAGCAACTTTTAACTGCCTACATGATAATGCTGATGTAGAAATTCCCTTAATTTCAATTTCTAGAGAAGCCTGAGTTGGTTTAACAAAAAATAATAACTTTTAATTTTGTTTTGAGAAATGAATGGAAGAAAGATATACACATGAGACATAGACTAAAAATCTCCTGTGAAGGAATGCTGGGGACACAATCCTAGAAACTATCACTTTGAGCATCTTCCTGTCTCATGTATGTAGGGCAGGGCTCCTCTTCCAGTAGTAGCACAAGGTGAAGGAATAGCAAGAGCCTGAGGATGTTTGTGAACATGTGGAATATAGAAAGGGCAGCAGAAGGAGCGTTGGTTGCTTCATGCCAGGGTGAATCTGAATTTTTTCCTAACTGTGTTTGACTAATAGCAGTAAGAGGACATTGTAGTAGTCCTGCTGGATAACCTGCCTATGAGTACATATTAGGGCCCATCTAGGACTATAAACATTAAGTAGATTGAGAAGTAAACATGGTATTGTAACTGTCTGTGCCATAATTTAAGTTTAAAACAATCTTCCACCGCAGGGTCTCCCACTGCTCTTCTTTCTCCCTGCCTTCCCACTCTCAGCACCCATCTAAGAGTTCCCCTACTGGCCATTAGATGATGGAAATTTTCAAAGCCAACCAAAGAAGACAGCAGCCTTGCAGCTCCGAGGAAAACTAACAGCTTTCAGCAGTTCGAACACAAATACACTTTTCCAATTAAAATGCTTTCTCCATGTTCTTGGCCTTAATCTCATTATCTTTCTAAGTGGGAGATTAAACCAGAGAAATGAAATCCAGACGAAAACTTGCAGTTATCAAGAAGGGATGTAACAGCAAATGAATGAAACAATACAAATGAATCTGATATTACTGGGCAATAACATTTGATTGTAATTATATGCACACCATGGATTTTTGGTAGATTTTCCATCTATTTATTTAAGCAACAGTTACTTTTATGATATCCTATAGAGGATCATAAATATTCAAGGACCTAAATTTTCATTAGTACGCTAGCAAGTAAATTTCCAAAGCGATGCACAAGGATTTGACTGCGTGAGTCCCATGAATGTCACTACTTTTAAAATTTATTTCCTATGAATTTCTGGAGAGACGATGAGAAAAAAAAAAAAAGAAAAAAAAGACTGTCACAATTTTAAGAAGACAAGGAAAAGCTTGTCATCACTTTGGCACTCTGGTACTTTAATCAGTAAAAGAATGACTTAAGTCACATCTTCAAAAGTAAGCTCCGTTTTAGGCACAAACACGGATGGTGGTATTCCTTCCAGAGCTTCTGCTGCACATTATTAAGCAATGCCTTAATAGACCTTTCCTTTCCTGCCAATATTAATAGTAGGCCAATCCTGCCTGTCTTCTGGGAAGAGTTTAGTAGGAGCTCTTCATCTTAAAATTAGAAATTGGAGTCTGTATTTAGGGTCTGAAATTTCAAAGTCTATCAGTGGGATTTTTATTTATTTATTATTTATTTTATTTTATTTTATATTTTGTTTTATTTTATTTTATTTATTTATTTATTTATTTCTGAGAGAGAGCTCTGTTCCCCTTTGGTCAGCTATTAAGTTACATTAATAAGACTAGAAAATTCTGTCTTTCTTTCATGAAAAAAAATATATTTAATTATTTATTTATGGGTGGCAGTATTTTAATTCAACAAATATTTACTTTTTTTTTTTTCATGCATAGTGTTAGCAACATGGTTTCTCTTTCCCTGAAATATTGGTTTAAAACAATTGTATATTATTGCCATATTTTTCTATTGTGTCTGTAATATAGGAGAGCAGTCACAATTTACTCAAATATGTAGTTTTTTCTCAAAGAAAGTTTTGGATAGTGTAGCAATCCATCACATGCATCACTGCTAATTTTGAAGTTCAGTTAGGAAGAAAAAGGAAATTGTGAGAGAAGCCCTTGCACTGAAGCTAAAAATGTAGAGACTCAAGAGGTTAAAAGGGGACTATACTAATCAATATATGTTTTGCTTGGGTCTCACTGGAAAAAAAGACTCAAGGTAAATGGACTTTATAGGCCTGTTTCCAGTATATAGACGTGAGAAACTGCAAATTTATGGTTGCTGGTTCAGTTGGACATAGGTCTTTGGAGATTAAAAAGAGCAATTACAGTAGATACAGACAATACTAACACAGTTGTTTCTTTGCATCAGCCTCTGAATCAGAGAACGAGTAGTGTTTTCTGTGTTTGGCTTGCTTTGCCTGTCACTAATGATGAGAACCTCTTAACGATTAAGTTATCTTATGAAAAGATGATGAAAAATCTGATAATTAAAAACCTTCAGGTCACCAGTCCTAGATGATACCACAGAATTCAGAAGAAGCTTAGGTTTGAGGGGACAGAGCAGCTAACAAAGAGCACAGGCTTTATTTAAAAAAGCCTACTATATCAATAAGTTGGCAAATTTTGTGTCTCTAATCAAAAAAGCTTCAGAAGGGATCCAAGTAGTTACAGATGAGTACACATTACATCTGTATCAGAGAAATAATTGAAATGATCACTAAAAATAGAATAATAAAACACCTGAAAGACCAGGACATGATAACGCCTAACCTGCAGAGTTTTTTTGAAGAGTTTCACTGATGTGCTAAAATCCAGTGAATGCCACTAAAGTAATAGATACCAGTCAGTTTATTCAGTCCTTTGACAAGGTCCTGCATGGGAAATTAGTAGGGAAAGTAAATATTTGTGAACCAAAGTATTATTGGGGATCAAAATGGTGTGAGAGACAGAAAAAAAAAAGAAGACTAGAATTAAACAGGTTCTGCTCTGACAAAACACAGAATGCCTCAAAACCGCATTGTGACATCAATATTTTCTGGTATAGTCATGATTTGGAATACGGAACCTGTAAAACATGCAGGTGATAAAAGTAATATATGTTATTGAAGAGCAGAGAGAACTCTGAAGAACTTGAAGGAGATGAGACACTGGCCACCCAGAGGTTCAACACTGCTGAAACAAAGAAAAACACCACTGAAACAACAACAACAATAACAACAACAAATATATATATGTTACTTATATACCTTAAAGATTTTTAAATTAACTTTCCCCCTGCTTCAAGGAGGAAGGTTGTGAACACAAGGAAAATGAGAGATGGCAGATTATAAATTGATAAGTGGAAATGTCTTTTCACAGTATTTTTAAATAGACTAAGAACCTCACTGCTTCTGCAAGTCATAAAGGCTGATAATTTATCAAGACTAAAGAGGTTCTGACTTGTGTTTTACAAAAACAAATAAAGAAAATAGTCCTCATACAGAAATTCGTATGTTCAAATTGTAGAGAAGGGAGTGGCAAAGTCAAGAGAGCTTAGACAATAAAGATAAAACTTCATTTTTTTTTACCTTTTTCACTACCTGACTAGAGGACAATCAATGCTTGCCATCACAATTGCAACCACCAATGGAAAACTGAGAAAGTGCAAATGGAAGATTTATTCTAAATTTGGTCTTAGAAGAAATATGGATATTACCAAAGGGATCTGTCTTGAGGTCTGTGGATGCTAATAAAATATTCTAAAGCAAGCACTAGTGCCCAGTGAAAGTGGTGATGTGAAGACATGGGATTTGAGGGAAAGAAAGATCGAATTGTGACAGAGAAGGACCCAAGACATAGTATAATGCATATGGAAAAAGTTGCCAAGATAATGCTAAGTAGATGTAGTATAGATTGGGAAAAGGTTAGTCTGGGGATGGATAGATATACAGCCATGAGAAAACAAGTCTTTTAAATAATAGTTCATTGTCACTTGTGTCTTTGGAACCTTGTTTTATTTTATTTTCATGTGTCTGCTTGACACCTGAAGACTCCTAGAGCTCCCTACACCTTCTGTTCTGAGATTGTGACGAGTGTGGCAGGTACTTCAATTTGAGAAAAAAATGAGGTATAAAGCTTTGACTGTTTTTATCCCTCTGATAGTGACTAGCACATTTTAGGAACCCAAATCTGAGCAAGATGGGAGAAATGAAAAATAAGAAGGTGTTTTGAATATATGCAGAAATATTCAGAACTGCCCTAGACAAGCAAAGGAAAATTTCCTAACATTAATCTACACAGCAAAGAAGATTATTTTGCCAGTTTAGTTTTAAGTGCAAAATCTTTCATACACCTCCAGAGAGGCTCTGTACTGGCAGAACAGTAATGTAAAGACGCTAATGTGTCAAATCAAAATGTCACTCCCCTCCCCCTTAAAAAGATTCATTTATCTGCCTCTCTTTGGCTGCCTCCTTCTGCATTCTACAAGTTTAATCTGCAGCTTGACTTCAGATATAATAATTCACTAGCTCTGGACATGTGCTTAAAGGACTGCGTATAATTGTAATTCTGAAGAGATTAATACCTTATATTGATCCCTTATTTCTTCATCTATCTTGGTAGCATGTAGTATTTTTTAAGAAAAGGAAAAATGATTTGTTTCCAAAATAATCCTGGTTTATTGCCTACTCATTCAGCTGCTAGAACTCATGTGATCTCCTAAAAACACTGTGGTAGAGCATGTAGAGTAAATATATGTTTAGAGTTATTGGTTACAGTTGACAGCATATGGAAAAAGCTACAGTCTAGAATGAAAGCCTGCAGCAGAAGTGTCTATTGATTGGAAAAGACAGATTTTATCTATTAAAAATAACCCTTGCTGTGCACACAGATTTTGTCCCAGTTGAATGGCTGCGTCTTACAAGAGATATGTACATCTTCCCTACCATAAACTCTGCTGGTGTTCCTTAAATGAACACAATTTTCTAGAATGTATAGTATGTCATAACAAAGGTGAACTATCTTTTCATTTGGTAAACAGTTCTTTTCACTGGGGCCATTTATCTGACCATTAGGCTAGCATTTGGGTTTTGTTGCAATATGCTCTAATAATGGAAATGCAAAACAACAGGCTTCATGATAACCTTCTGTACAGACAGAAATTTACTTGAAAATAAAGGATAGGGTAACACCTGAAGATACTTTCATGTGTTTGGTTTGTACATGCCAAAAAATAGACACTGTAGTGTGAAACTAAGATCTACATGAACCGTTAAGGGAAGCATTTTCTAAAAGGGTTGCCTTGATTCTGTGAAATGCTGAATGCTTGTAACTCCCATTTATTTAAATGAGAACTAATGAGAAGCAAGACCTTGCAGTGTATCTAAGTCTTTCTCACTTGAATAGAAAATAGATCTTTGGTTGCATAGTATATATTTCAACAAATGTGATGCTGGTGTAAAAATCCATATCTCAGTCATCAGTGAAGGAAGACGTTTCAAGGTACAAACATACACAGCATGGATTCAAAAAAATTGATACTGATGACTCAAGGCCTTGAGAATTTAGGAATATATCACAGTAATAGATGTAGGCATACAAACAAATGTGGTCATTACTTAATGTAGTCTCTTAAGTATTTTTAGAGGTGTAAGAGAAAATCCACTCTTTCAGCAAAAAAAAAAAAAACATCAGCACAGTAAGGAAAATATTTAGATTGCTGTAATATCACAGGCCCAATAACTTCTGTGAAAAATGACAATGTTGCACTGCACTCAAAATTCACACAGCTGCTGTGAATTTTATATAAATATTTTACATAAATAATTTGCTGTATGTGCATTGAAATTGAAGTTCTGGAGCTCTGATTAATTATTCTGATTAATTGATTAATTGGGGATTAACACTAAGTCAATTAACACTTGACTTAGTGTTATGTACTAAATGAAGTCACCCTTAAGTTGTGATACCGAGGTGGTATGATTTTGGTCTATGATTTGTGCATAGGATATCTATACTAGTTTAAGATATATTCAGAAGTGAGCATAATTTGAAATATGGTTTTGTAAATTTAAACTAGAAACTTGTAAAGTTTTCCAGTTAACAAGATACTTGCAGTGAGATAAGAAAAAAAAATGCATATTGTTGGCTGGCACAGGCTCTGACTGCATTAACATTTTGGAGCATTTTTCAGAGCAATTTTGGCACATGAAATCTGTTTTTTTTTTTCCCTTTTTTTTTTTTTTTTCTTCAGATGAAATTAAACAGGAATCCCTGATTCAGGTGCAGATCTAATGCACTGAAAACTGTAATGGTTTTTAAACAGTGATATGTCCTCTGGACAGTTTCAAACCACATGCACAGTAAGGATATTCAGTTCTGCAGAACAGGCTAAACGTAGCCTGAAGGAAAATGTGCAAATTGTATATAATATAACCTCCAATGTAATAATCGGGGTTTCAGCACCAACTACCTTGATCTAATGTTGTGCTGCTACTGAGCTAACCTGATTGCTAATGTAGGCATAGCCACATATTTGCTTTCAGATCATCAGTGTCTTCCCTATTAAGGCCAGAAGAATAAATCAAATGAAAACACAGATTCAGAATTAAACAAAATCTTCGTAGTTTTAGCTACCTTTTTCTTTCATTAAAATTTCACAGAAGCAAGACCAGGTATGATTAATGAAGAACTCTTTTCTCAGCCAGGATTTCTCAGCTGAAGTATAAGCCTGATTAGTTTTTGTACATTCTTCAACCCATTTCGTGTCAGTTTTGTAAAGTCAATGTCAAAAAAAATTTACTGTTTTTCCTTTCTTTTGAAAAACTGAACTACTGAGTTGAGAAAGCATAGGTTATATAGACCCAGAAATTTACATTCAATGAAGTGTTATATTACCAAAAGAAAGGGGGGGTGAAGTCTTAGGAAAGTATTAGTATGAATCTTGCTATTGTTCACATATTGCAAGCTTAAATTAGAATGACAAAACTGAGCACAGAAACTTTCCAATGCAACATTGAACCAAGAGCTTTTTCTGTATAAGCCAATTGGTAATACAAAATAAGAGAAAGGTGGAGATGTCTTGAGGCAGTAAATTAGATTTTTCTCACTGTTTCTTTTATGTACAGAACATTTCCAGTGTCAGTACATAAAGCTTTTAAACATTAAAGCACTGCAACCCCCATTAACAACATTACTCTGTATATTTTCAAAAGACAAATGCCTGAATGATAAAGGCCTGCCTTTTTATTTCCAATTTCACTTCATGTTTGACTTGGCATGATGATACGAACTGGGGAACTAAATTTCACAGATGATAATAGTGACTAGCTCAGGTGTAAGAACATATTACTTGCTTCTCTTCACAAATGATTTATACAGACTGTAAGCTAGTATAACAATTTGGTTAGTTGATGAGTATGCTATTAGCCAAAAGCAAATGTTGAGAGTATTTGATAGTCTTTCAGTCTTTAACGAGAAAAAGTTTTGCCATCCCATGAAAAAGAGTGATTTAGCAGTGATGCTTTCAACTTGCATTTAAAATATTTTCTAAACCTTCATTACATAATTTTAACTTCTGGTTTTTCTTTGTTAACCTCTATTCTTTATCAACATATTACACTCAGCCCCCTTTTCCAGATCATAAAGCCAACTGTATAACACCACAAAACCTTTTGTAGCTTGAGTTGTATCAATGCAGATTTTACCTCATAATCCTTTCCACCTTAGTGTGGAAAGGTATAGTGATGTGTGTCCACCTTAGCTTCTGCCAACAGTCTTTATGAAAATTCCTAAGCTGGCCTGTGTCTCTGGGACTTAATCTACCTTCCTGTAAACTTTATAGCTACACACTGCATTACTCCATTGATTTATATCAGTCTGCTGTATTTCTGTAGGAGCCATTGTGTCAAGACCCTTGTCCTCTCCTAAGCACTTTACCACATCTGTCTTTTATTTCAGATGTATCACACTGCTGAGAAAGTATTTATGGTTATCTTTGGTGAGCTGCCCACTGTACTTTGTATAGGATTTGTTTCTTTTCCAAAAATTCTCGTAAAGACCAAAGTCATATAGAAATCACAGAAACATCAAATATTCTTTCAGTCGTTACACAGGAAAAAAAGTGCTAAGAGTGAGTCTATGTTCTATATCACAAAGTTTTAAAAATTTAGAAGCAATTTTGCAAATGGCTTAGCAAGCTGATGAAACCAGCAAGGCACCTGAGTGAGGAGACTACATAGGTATATTGAGAGATGTTCAGAGCCAAATTGAGGTGCATTACAAAAGGACAGATAAAGAAATTTCCTTGCCATAGGCATAATCAGATTTGGTTTAGATTAATGTCTGTGCTTCTTTTCAAGGCTTCTGTCTCAAAAAATAGAGAAAAGCTCTGTGAGTTTTCTTTAAATATAACGTAAGATGGTAGTCAGTTATTTTATCGTCTCTCAGCATTTTGTACAACAAATGCAAAGGTGACAGGCTATCGAGAAGCAGTGGGATTTAATGTAAACAGCATGACACTGTGAGTCAGAAAACCTAAATTCTCCTCCTGATCTTGCTCAGCAGCATTAGGGAAAGTAATTTCTCTGCCTCTCTGTTTTGAGCACTACGTAACTGCTTGTTAATACTAGTAATAGGCAGCAACGGTAGCAATATACCTGAATTGTATT
Source organism: Anser cygnoides (assembly GCF_040182565.1). Taxonomy (NCBI): domain Eukaryota; kingdom Metazoa; phylum Chordata; class Aves; order Anseriformes; family Anatidae; genus Anser; species Anser cygnoides. The sequence continues at coordinate 122,604,551 of NC_089873.1, read as the reverse complement.
AGTACGGCATGGGGAGGCGGAAATGTTTTACTCTCCTCAGTATAGGGAGAGAAAAGAATCTGATTCAGCTTCAAGGTTCTCTACTTCAGAGAACGAGCTGGAAAAAATATTCTTACAAACCCCCATGAAATATGTCATGTACAAATGTACTGTTCATGTTTAAGTACTTAAGGGTATTAGATGTATATTTTTAGATGGCCTTATACACACACAAATTTTTCGTTATTTTTAAGTGACAGTAAGTTAATGACATAATTATGTGCAAGGAAAAGTGCCGTAGTTATTGATTAGAAAACCATGATAACCACTCCAGATTATAGGCTCCCTTTTCACCTTTTCTTGAAGCTCTGATTTTCCTTTAATCTTTGCCTATGAAGGCTGTAGGATGCAGCCAGAAATAGTAAAAGCTTAATGTAGCCACCACTCTTTTTGTCAGTTCATCCATGTTCTAAACCTTTAGGGGGATGCATTGAGGCTTAATATATGTCACAGCAGCCAGACAAACTTATTGTCAGATCCGCTGTCAAGATCACCTGCAATAAAACTGATAGCCCATTCTCTAGAGTAGTCTTCTAAGCGGATCCTCAGTTTTTTTAGTTATGTTGTTTTTTTCAGGATTTTAAGAAACTAATTTTCTCTGCTCCTCTTGAATAACACGGTCAGAGATTTTTTACAACACATAGGCAAAAAGCCCAGTGCCTTGTTCTAATTTATACATTACAAATTCTGTTATTTTGACAGCTAGCATATCTGCCATTATAATATCAGACAGACTGTTGTAAACTAGCTATGAATACACACATTTTAGTAAAGAGCAATGAAGCAAGAGTGGTATTTGTAGCTGAGGATACTCAAAGTCATTTTAAATAGTTGCAAGGTTCTATGAGCTTCTCTAATCCTTGCACTTGAGGGACAATCACAGTCAAAGCAGATGGTTTATATGATAGCCAGACCTGGAATATTTATCAGTCAATCAAATTAAAAAAGAAAAAGAAAAAGAAAAAAAAGGGGGATGGGGGTGGGGATGTCTCTCACCTGCTGGAACTGAACAGGTTTGCAAGTTCTGTATCCAATAGCAAAAAAACAAACAAACAAACAAACAAAAAAAGAAGCATTCTGCGTCTTCTAGCAGTGCTCACCATAGTTAAGGTAGTGTATGTTACTTTTCTGTTACAGCAGACATTTTGCCCTCATTCATATACGTGGAAAAAAAGTTTTTGGCATTGGAGATGGCAAACTGACTTTTTTCATGTTTAGAACAAGTAAAACTACACATCAATTGAAAAGAAAACCAACCAACCAACAACAGATAGCTGAGAAAGCGTCCCTAAAATAGGGGTTGTTAGGATGTGCCCTCAGCAGTCAGGAATAAATACATAGGCAGTTGAACACGAAGCACTGTGACCTGTAGGTCTGGAACATAAATCACAGACATACTAGACCTTGCTAGAAACAAATGAGCTATGGTCAGTGGAGTCCAATTGTTTGCTTTGCTCTGTAAAGGTTAGCAGTGGAGTACAACTGAAGGAGGATGAAGCTATAAGAATTCAACTTTTTGAGATTAAATTTGTGAAGCTGTTTATTTATTTACAGGAATTTAAAGGAGTGGCAGATTATTTTTCTGCTTTTTTAAAATTGAACAGCATGCATATCCTTTCTCAAGGTAACAAAAATAAGACTTGCCAACTCACAGGCTTGTGAAATGGCTTTGTTAGAAAAGCTCTCTCTCCTTGTTAGAACGACTTTTATTTTTTTTCCTGCCGACTTCTGCCCTTCAATGAAGCAGAAGTTACACACAAAAAATCCCTCAGAAAGGCTGGAAGCTGCAAAGTTTTCACAGTTGTTTGGAAACCAGAGAGAACAAGAGAGTAAAGCAGAGTAAAGAAGTTTTTCCTGTGCATTAGTCAGCAAAGAAAAGTCCATCAGTAGGGCTCCTAGGCTTCTGGTACTGCAACAATTTTATAACTCCAGTGAGATGTCAGATATGATGTCATGATTGCTTTGTTGAAATATTCTCTGCATGAGATAGTTTCCCTCTCTGCATTCAGGAGACTGGAGAGATGGTCTCAGCTTTGTGCAGTAAGTATGCCTGTAGGTTTCCTCAATTCACATCTCTAAATTTTGGGCATTCCTGCTGCAATGTTACCAGTCCTGGCCCTGTAGGGCCTGCCTGCTGCCTTTGGGCAGGCTGGATCCCAGCTGAGATTCTCTTATGGCATCTGAGAGCTGAAAGGAGATGCTAAAACTACTGGCAGAGTAATGCTTTGTGTGTGGTCAGGCTTACTCAAGGCTGTGGGAAAAGGGTTGAACACACAAATGACTTCATGGAGGTTTTCTACGCAGTCAAACAGGAAAGAAAGAGCCTTAATTTCCACAGTATTAGGAAGGAAAATACAAAGCAGATGAAATTCTTTCTTTTCCATTTCTGAGCTTGTCTGTCAGTAGAGTAGAGGAAACAAAGATCTTGGAGATCATTACTGTCCCACAGGACCATGACATGACAAACCAATGGTACTGTGCAGTGACGACAATTTGCAATTTCCATTGCAAGGTTTGACATTGAATTATAGTGAACCATGAAGCTGGACAAAGCAGTTTGCCTGTCAAACTATAATCATTGCTTCTTTCTGACTATCAGCCAAGGGATTCTCCAGCCAAGTTTGACTACTGCAGTCTACAACAACTTGACAGTTGAAATAGCTGAATCCTACTGGCATTACGGAGATGACAACTCATTTATGCATATATGATTTTGCTTTAAACCATTCACCACAGGCACTGAGAGCAGAGAAGAAGTGACTGCAGTGTTGACATTTGCTAAATTAGATTTACTTTAACAGATGCAGTTTGCTGCCACATATCTTTCAGAACTCCAGCTGAAAGCTCATTGGACACGGGCTCATTACTGCCTACCCTCTTCTAAAAATGAGTGTTTGGACTTCTGGTAAGTATTTTACCTGTTTGGAGAGCAGCGCTACATAATAGAAATAATAAATAAGAATACACAAAGGAAATGTAATATAGAAACATAAATGTTATTTTAATCTAGCTGTTCTTTACTCATTCTGCCATTACTACTATATAAAAATAAGGTTATATTCCTATCAGGTGAGTCACTGAAAGCTCAATTCCATAATAAATCACTTTGGCAGAAGATGTCTGAAGAAAGCTTAGCATTCCTCAAATTCTGAAATATATATGCCAGCTATCGCTTAAATAGTATCTGGGGTTTATTTTGAATAGTGGCAGCCAGAGACTTATATTGGCAAGAACAGCTGCAGAAACACTTCAGTCTTTGACCTTCAACAGTGATGATGATACAAAGCTGTTTTCTGTACTATTTACTTTGAATGCTGTTTGTCTATTTAGCTTTTAGATCCAACCATTCCTTCTGTTTTCTTGTGTCCATCATAGCATATTTTCTCCATCAATCTCTTCTGTATCCTTCTGTATCTTTCCTTCCTCAATCTTTTTTTTTTTCTTTTTTGAGCCAAGTCATTGTTTTTTCTTCCTCTCATCCCAATTTAAAAAATACAGGATTCACACAGACAGTTGTACAGTAACACTCTGCATGCATATTACAGTTCTTACTGTCCTTACAGCATAAGCTTTTGGGAGTTTGAACTATCTCCTCTAGTTTCCTTTATTATACAGGGCTGGAATCAGGGCTTACAGTATTAAGGAGTGTATAAATAAAAGCATATGCTGCAGTGTTTCAGAGGCTAATGAGATAAACCCAACTTTCACAAGTTCTAATTTAGTTAACCATATACTACCTGTGCCTTTGCAACACTAACATGTAAAATAACTTATATTAATAGTTCTCATTGCTTTACCACAGTATGTTATAAGCCTCTAAATATTTAGTATCTAAAAAAGTTACCTTCTCTGTGGGTCAAATCCCAGTCTTTCTGAAAACAGCTTAACAGTGTGCCCCAGCAGCCATTAGGGCCAACAGTAACCTGGGGTACATCAATCATGGCATTGCTAGCCGGTCAAGGGAAGGGACTGTCTTGCTCTGCTCTGTGCTGGTGTGGCCTCACCTCAAGTACTGTGTGCAGTTTTGGTCACCACAGTGTAAAAAGGTTATAAATCCATTAAAGAGTGTCCAAAGGTGGTGAAGGATCTAGAGGGGAACATGTACGAGGAGCAGCTGAGGTCCCTTGGTTTGTTCAACCCAGAGCAGAGCAGGCTGAGGAGAGGCCTCATGGTGGCCTGCAGCTTCATCACGAGGGGAGTGGAGGGGCAGGCGCTGAGCTCTGCTCTCTGGGGACAGCAACAGGACCCAAGGGAACAGCATGGAGCTGGGACAGGGGAGGGGCAGGCTGAGTGTTAGGAACAGGCTCCCAAGGGCAGTGGTTATGTCACAGAGCCTGCTGGAATTCAAGAAGCATTTGAACAACGCTTTCAGATGTTTGGTCTAATTTTTGGTGGTCCTGCATAGACCCAGGAATTGGACTTGATGATCCTTGTGAGTCCCTTTGAATTCTGGATATGCTATGATTCTACAACACACTGATTTGTCATGCTGATTGTTATACAACAGCTGCATTTCAGACCCTTTCAAAAATGGTTTCCATACCTCTGTTCTGTTTTCTAACATCTCTGCTGGGGTTTGACATTAGCCCAGTTGTTGCAGAGCAGTGCTTACGCAGAGCCAAGTAGTTTTCTGCTTCTTGTGCTGGCCTGCCAGTGAGGAGGCTGGGGGTGCACAAGGAGTTGGGAGGGGACACAGCCAGGACAGCTGGCCCAGGCAGGCCAAAGGGATATCCCATACCACCTGGCATCATGGCATCATGCTCACAATAAAAGCTGGGGTAAAGAAGAAGGAAAGTGGGGACATTCAGATTGATGGTATTTCTTCCCAAGAACACGTTAAGCATGTTGAGCCCTACTTTCCTGGTGGTGGCTGAACACCGGCCTGCTGATGGGAAGTAGAGAATGAATTCCTTACGTTGCTTTGCTTGCATTCATGGCTTTTGCTTTACCTATTAAACTGTCTTTATCTCAACCCATGAGCTGTCACATTTTTACCTTTCTGATTTAACCCCCCATCCCACCTGAGAAGAGTGAGTAAGCACCTGCGCGGCACTTGGTTGCCTGCTGGGACTAAACCACAACATCCAATATGCACCATTGGAGCTTCAGCTAATGCTGGTGCATGTCTGAACTCCGTGAGCTCCCCACATAGCACACACAGCAGCACCGGTTGTGTCTGACACAGACCACTAGTCCATCCGCACAGGTCTTACTGTGTGGGTGCATTGATCAGTTGTAGCAACAAAGAGTTAGAAGGCTGAAAGTGCACTACTCAGGAGCTATGCACATATACCTTTGGTAACAGCCTTCCTAAGCCTTACTTTCTAGCATCAGTTTAGAAAATTATGTCATTACTATCACAGTTGCTCATCCTGCATATTTGCAGTGAGACCACCCAGTACTGCAGGAGCCAGACTGGACTATATGATCACTAGTACAGAGCTGGGTGCCTCTTGGTCCTGCTACTGCAGTGGCTGCAGCCATGGGCATTTAAAGAAGGCACTTAAGACATGTCACAGTCAAGATGTTTTGGAAGGTGCAATCATTTAGGCTGGCCCTGCAGGCTGGCAGGGATATCTGCAAGTAGATCCCAGGTGTTGGAGCACTCCAAGGCACAAGCTGTGCTTGTGGTCACACCAACCTGGAACCCCAGCCATGATCTGGGAGCCTCCCTGCAGCAGTATGCCAGGGACATCTGCCAGATCTGATCTCCAGACTATCATTAAGAGAATGTGCAGTGGCAGGCAGAGACACTAAGCCTTTGTTCTGTAAAAAGTAGAGAATCACCTGAGAGCATTATTTTAAGATACCAGAAATGGCAATAGCAGAATATGCATCCACTGAAAGGAATACCACAGGGGCATTTTTGCTGAGGCACCTCACTGTATGCTTTTATAGTTTGAATAATTTAGGAGTGCAAAGTCTTTAGAATATGCTTTAAAATGTCAATAATTTGTCAAGGTTTCCTCTCTACATTAGTTTATCACATACAGAAAAGCTGCGGTTTTGATTGAAAAAAGTTCAGCAGCCAGAAGCCCCTTCAATTATATGTATCCATGAAAATTATTTGGAGTAGTTTTTATGGATCTTTCTTGCATTTAGTTGCCCCTCTCTCAGTTTTGGTCATCTGAGAAGTCAAGAAATGCTCTGAGGTGCACCAAGTATGGAAAGGAAGAAGTATGCATTGTGCTAAGCTCTGGATGTTTAAAATCATCATAGAATCATAGAATATCCCAAGTTGGAAGGGACCCATAAGGATCATCAAGTCCAACTCCTGGCACTGCACAGGTCTACCAAAAGTTTAGACCATGTGACTAAGTGCACAGTCCAATCGCTTCTTAAATTCAGACAGGCTTGGTGCAGTGACTACTTCACTGGGGAGCCTGTTCCAGTGTGTGACCACCCTCTCGGTGAAGAACCTCTTCCTGATGTCCAGCCTAAACTTCCCCTGCCTCAGCTTAACACCGTTCCCACGGGTCCTATCACTGGTGATTACGGAGAATAGGTCACCTGCCGCTCCACTCCCCCTCATGAGGAAGTTGTAGTCTGCGATGAGGTCTCCCCTCAGCCTCCTCTTCTCCAGGCTGAACAGGCCCAGTGCCCTCAGCCGCTCCTCATATGCCTTCCCCTCTAGGCCCTTCACCACCTTCATTGCCCTCCTCTGGACACTCTCCAACAGTTTAACGTCCTTTTTGTACTGTGATGCCCAGAACTGCACACAGTACTCGAGGTGAGGCTGCACCAGCGCAGAGTAGAGTAGGACAATCACTTCCCTCGACTGACTAGCAATGCCGTGCTTGATGCACCCCAGGGTACGGTTGGCCCTCCTGGCTGCCAGGGCACACTGCTGGCTCATATTCAACTTGCTGTTAACCACAACCCCCACATCCCTCTTTGCGGGGCTGCTCTCCAGCATCTCGTCGCCCAGTCTGTATGTATAGCCAGGGTTGCCCCGTCCCAGGTGCAGGACCCGGCACTTGCTTTTGTTAAACTTCATGTTGTTGGTGATTGCCCAGCTCTCCAATCTGTCCAGATCTCTCTGCAAGGCCTTTCCACCCTCATCCGAGTCCACAACTCCTCCAAGTTTGGTGTTGTCAGCAAATTTGCTCAAAGCACCTTCTAGTCCTACATCCAAATCATTTATAAAAACATTGAAGAGGACTGGCCCTAAAATGGAGCCTTATGGGACCCCACTAGTGACCATCTGCCAGCCTAATATGGCCCCATTTACCACAGTCCTTTGAGCCCTGCCCGTCAGCCCATTGCTCACCCATCACATGATGTTTTTGTTTAGCTGTATGCTGGACATTTTGTCCAGTAGGATCCTATGGGATACCCTGTCAAAAGCTTTGCTGAAGTCCAAAAAGATCACATCAGCTGGTTTCCCTTGATAGACTAGATGGGTGATCTTATCATAAAAAGAAATCAAATTTGTAAGGCAGGACCTACCCCTCATGAACCCATGTTGGCTGGGACCAATGACTGCATTGTCCCCCATGTGCGCTTCAATAACTTCAAGGATCATCTTCTCCATAATTTTACCAGGCACTGACGTGAGACTGACAGGCCTGTAATTGCTAGGGTCTTCTTTCTTACCCTTCTTGAAAATTGGGACAACATTTGCCAGCTTCCAGTCTACTGGGACCTCTCCAGATTCCCAAGATCGTTGAAAAATAATTGAGAGGTCCCACGATGATGTCAGCCAGCTCTTTAAGCACACTGGGATGAATCCCATCTGGACCCATGGACTTGTATGGATCCAGGTGGAGCAGCAAATCCCGCACACGTTCAGGCTCAGTTGGGAGTTTATCATTCCCACCGTCATGGTCCTCCAGCTCAGGGTACCCTGGGTCCCGAAGCCCATCATCAGTGTTGAAGACAGAGGCGAAGAAGGCATTAAACATCTCTGCTTTGCCTATGTCGTTGTCTGTAAGGAGACCTTCCCCATCAAGTAGCGGACCTATGTTTTCTTTGGTTCTCCTTTTTCTGTTCACATATCTAAAAAAAACTTTTTTATTGTCTCCCACAGACCTGGCCAGCTTCAACTCTAGTTGGGCTTTGGCCACACAAATTTTCTCCCTACAAACACAAACAGCATCCCTGTATTCCTCCCACGTCACCTGACCCTCCTTCCAGCAGCCGTACACTTTCTTTTTTCACGTAAGCTCCAGTACAAGATCCCTGGTCAGCCAGGCCGGCCTTCTGCCCCACCTGCTTGACTTCTGATATTTTGGAATCGCCTGATCTTGTGCTTTTAGGAGGCAGTGCTTAAAGATTGACCAGCACTGATGGACGCCAATGCCTTCAAAAGCAGTTTCTCAGGGGACATTGCTGACTAGTTCCCTGAGCAGCCTGAAGTCTGCTTTCCCCATATCCAGGGCTGAAGTTTTGGTGCCAGTTTTCCTTCTGTCACCATAAATTTTAAACTCAACCACTTCATGGTCACCATGACTGAGACGGCCGCCAATTGCCATGTCCCCCACAAGACTCTCTCTGTTCTCCAGCAACAGATCTAGGAGGGCACCTTTCCTAGTTAAAATATTCTAAAATATTTAGAAAAAAAAAAAAAGTTGAATTTGAAGAAATGTTGATCTGGGAAATTAGTCTTAGTAGCAAGCAAATAACAAGGATAAATTTAATACCAGTATACGAACTTATGGGTCAGCTGAACAGAACTTAAAAGCCTGGCATGCTACACAATTTTTCAAACTGCTTCTCAGTTGACCCTTCAAGGTACAATGAAATGCTCTTCAGTACATCCCCTAGAAACTTGTAAGAGATTGTGCCTTCTTTAAATGTTTGAGAGGTTATTGAGTAATATCCACTTCATACATCAGTTTCTGTTGTGCTGACAGGTGGAGCAGGATATGTGGACTGATCGTGACCTTGTATATATTTTCCAGATGCAATATTCTCAGCTTCTCCACATCTCCATTCACCTCAACAAGACTGTCGTGAGCAGAACAGCCTGTCCCCCTATGAGGGTTCTTCTGCTGGAAAGACAGACCTGCCAAGGAGGGCAGGCTGGAAGAGAGAATAATGCAGACTCTTCACAAAAGAGGCAAAAGAAAGTGATCTAGGGAAAAAAGGGGAGAAAGAAACAAAAGAACCATGAGGTTAATGTTCAAGGGATATAGCAGGGGTAGGTGCAAAGGCAAGAGGCTTACAAAATACTGTGCTTTTTATTGCCAGTGATTCTTATTCACAAGACACTTAAAGAAATCCAGTATTTCCTTGATTCAATTTACTTGATTCACAACATTGAGTTGAAGAACAATTCTCCTGAGTTTTGACAATTACATTTTATAAACAAGGAAGTCTATGTACCAACAATAGAAACTGCACTCATCTCAAGACACATGTTCAATTTTCTTAAAACAAAAAGAGCTATTTAGACTTCCAAAGAATGACAGATATACATATACATACATATATATGTATGTGCATACATACACACTCACTTTCCCACACCATTCTTCAGTTTGTTACACGGGCAACAGGAATGTTACATACAGTAATATCTGGGCTGTAGGAATTGGAATGCTTACTAATGCCAAAACTACAAGAAAAAACAAATAAAAAACAGTCTGACTTGTTTGACTTACATGACTACATAGCAATTACAGGAAAGTGCTTGTACCTTTGCTACCAGCCTTTCCAATACTTACTCCTTAACAGCAACTTAGAAATTTACTATATCATTATTATTATAGTTGTAAATAAACTTCTGCCTCTTATGTATGCATGTTGCCCCCCCGTGTATTGCAAGTTCCATTCCAAATTGTGTAAATTCATAGGTGCTTAAACTTTTGCAACACACTGGAGTTTAACAGATCTACAGTGCAGTAAAAAAAAAATAAAAAAAATAAAATAGAATTAAAAAAAAAAAAGCAGGAGCAGGAAAGAACTGTGAAAGTGGTTTTCCCTTCCCTACGGATGGAGGCCAGGTTCAGGTGTGGCTGGAGCTGCGTCTGAAAAGAACAACCTTCAATGGCTGTAGAACAGGAAGTGGGGTTGATGTCCTGGGTCCTGCAGTCCACTAGATTTGGCTACTTTGAACAGAGTCCACAGTAATCAACATGTTTAGTGACCTTCATCAGTCATCACTGGCGAGTATGGGATACAAGGATGGCAAACTGTTCAGTCATGTTGGCTACAGTGGTTGGGTGCCATGAGTTTTCTGCTACTTTCCTGTTGTCTTTCCTTCTGCACAGTGCAGCAGCTCTGTCTTGTTGCCCAGAAATCTGTTCTCTATGTTTGCTGAAGAGCTGATGGGGAAGATTGAAGAGTGGTCTGCTTACTTATTCTGACATAGTATTTTGTGTGCTAAAAAGAATCTGTCACATTTTGATACAGTGGATAAACAACTGTTGATATATACAATGACCATGCTTGTCTGGGCTCACATTTTTCCCTTTCATTGCATCTGTGAAGGCAACAACAGGCTTAGGAAGGCTATCTGGACAGTCATGCCAACAGTATTATGTTTCTTGTCTCCCAGTCCTATGATTATTCCATTGGTTCCATAGTGCAGTATTTCAAGAGAGGCTGAAGCACAGGAAAGTCATAAAGCTACAAAATGATTGTGATGGAACTGGCTGAAGGATATTACTGCATTGGTTAGGGAGAGCAAGCTTGCTGTCCTAAGGAAGCAATCAAAACTGGGAAGCAAGTCTAACATTTTTTGTCTTAACTGACTTGAAGACCTAATAATCCTCTTGAGTTTTTCTTCCATTAAAAATAATGTTTTTCAAGTAGCAAAATAGTCTCAGCTTCAAAATTACAGTTTATCCAGAAGAGATTTATTTTTCTTAATTCAAAGTGAAGTAAAGATACATCTAACCAAAAGCTCCCAAGACATAAAAATCAAGGTATACATTTTTATAAAACCTATCAAGCAGAAGATGAAATACACACACGTATATATGAGATTAAATCTTCCTAGTCCACTAATCATAAGATTTTAACTCCAGTTAATTCACCACTTCAATTCCTTTTAAAGACTTTTGGGACAACAAAAGAAATTTGCTGAGTGATCAGAAGGCCAACTATTTTTGAATGTGATAGTCCAAAGGGAAGGAAACATTTTCAGAGAACATCTTCCATCCTTGAAAACAGTATTTTCCAATTTGATTAGGATGCCATTAGGGTGAGAGCCTCCATCAGTTTCAATCATTATGGTGTTCTAGAGAAAGACTGCTGAACTTGGAATAATCCAGGATTTAAAGTAATTTATAATGCTCTGGAGAACCATTGCAGATCCTGGATAAGACTAGCCAACACTCTGATTCCCATTAAGTATTAATAGGTCTAGTTGGTCACATCTAATAACGGTAGATCTGACTATTGCCTTGCATTACATAATATTCCTACAGCACAGTATAACAGAAGAGTTAGCATCCTAGCAACTTCTCTGCCTTCATTTAAATTCAAACAAAATGGAAGGCAAGCTGAGAAAGGGATTTCTCTAACAGTGAGGCTCTGACAGACTCATAAACATGACTCACAGGTAGCACTGCTTCTGGGCCTGTCTGCAAGTGTAAATGGTGTGTTTGCATGCTCTTTCCGTCTCAGCAGAGGGGTATCTGAAGCTAAGCACAGGTGCAAGACTGAAGGTTAGATTGGAAACTGCTATTCAGAAATGGGAAAAAAGGCACTTGTATAGTGGCAGAAAGAAGCAGAAAGGATTGAGTAGATACTTCTAGAGTTCTCCTTGCAGAAAAAAAACTGCTTTTTATGGTTGGTCCCTCTCTTGCTCTCTCCCTGTCTCTCATACATAATTTGTATGCTGAAGAACTGCATCTCTGCCTGGTGCTGCTCCTCTGTGCGAGGAGAAAGAGGGGATTTGAAGGCTTTGTGCAGAACGAGTGGCAATCCACAGCATGTTGTGTGCACATCATGCTTGGAGCCCTTTTTTGTCCAGGGAAACAAAAGCGAGCAGTACAAGACGTAATTCTGCTCTCTGTATTCAGTGATGAGCAGGTGCTAACAATGTTTTTATTCATCCGTGTTGCTAAGCACCTAGGAGACCTTAACATAGATGAGGACCTCATTGCACTGAATCACTGTGCGGTCTTAGAACAAAAAGATAGGTCCCTTCCCTTTGCCCAAGAGATAAAGGATAGATTCAAGCAGAGTGGAATTGCAGCAAAACAAGTAGGATAGTATTAGTCAACCTGTAAAACTGTGGTCTCAGTAATCTTACATAGTGATGGTTACTCTGGCTTGGAAATGTTTTCTCCCTCCATATCCAAACTGTCAAACCAAAAGCTAGCCTGTCAGCAGTTTGAATGTCAACAGTGATCATCAGGCACTGTCACATAAACATTAAAATTCTCCATTATAATTAATTTCCTCTATTATAAAGAAAGATCACTAACACAAAGTGCAGCAGTATTAAATAAATATATTCATAGAAGTTATTAATCAATGTAATAAGCCTGCAACCTAATCTATGCCAAAGTAATCACAGCAAAATAAACATAATTAAAAACATCCAAGCTGACATATGTCAAGACAAAGTATGTGTTAGTAGATAACTACCACTGATTGTGAGCCATATAACAAGAGCGGATATGAAACTTTTTGTTAACTTTAAGAGGTACCATACCTTCTTCTGATCATAATCTAGATGATATTAAGCTTGCAGCTTAATGAACTCAACCAACAAACAGACGCACTAGGAGGTAGAAGTTCACGGAAGTAATGCAATTTAATTATTTATTTGCTTTCTGTGCTTTGCTGTACATCTGTGAAAGAAAAAGTCAGTTCCATGTGGCTCCTTAAGCACTTATTACATTTTTCAGGAAGACATATTTTTCTTCCACCCAAAGCCTGATCTTGTTAATTATTATTTCTGAAAGAAGCCAATCGGGATCATCTTGCACTAGGCTGAGAGGTAAATAATCAACAGGCAAATTCTTTTTCTATCTCTTTGTTAAGGCAAAATCCAAATTTCATTTGTTAAGGAGGTAGTTTCCTTGAAATGAAATTATCTGTTGAATTTTTAATTAATATAGAACAAGAACGAACACTGCCTTTTCATGCATGTATCCTTTTCTGAAAAAGTAGTTCCAAGCCGGCTGGCAACTCATCACTTACATGTCCCATGGAAGTTGCTTGTTTATTGGTCTCCTAAGGAGGACAAAATATGATGCTGTTGCCCAAAGCATACATTGTTGCCACTTTGCTTGTGGCAACACAGGTTTGGAGTGGCTGAAAGCTAGCATAGAAGTGGAAGGAGTCACACAACCTACATGTAAGTTGTATCTGGTCCCCACATCTGTAGGGCTGGATGCTAGCTTCTCTTTTCCTCCCATGTTCTGGGAATGCCCACAGAAGCCCTAGGAGGCGTTGCAGGTCTCAGGGGTGCAGACTGTTCTGCAAAGAGCCTTGCACAGGATCAGGTTTTGCCAGATCAGACTGAAAGTCAAACTGCCACAGCTTCTGCAGCATCTGTCCTTTGGATGGTGACTGTAAACATCAGGGTGCAGCTGCAATGCAGTCTGTGTTGTTCATGGGGAAAAAAACTGTGGTCCCAAAGTGTCTGCCTGTTGAGCAGAAAATGGAGAGCATCATAACATCTCTCTTACTCTCACCAAGTCCTGCTGAACTTGTATTCTAGTATTGTCAAGGAGAAATCGAGTAGGACTGGTTAACACCAATAATTTGGCAGTACTCTGGTTCTGACAGCTTCTCCAAATTCTCATGTCATGCAGACCACTAAGTCTCCTTTCTCACCCAGAGGCGAGATTTTCAGCTCATTTCCCATGACTCTAAAAAGCTGTGCAGTGAACTTATAATGAAATCATACCTCTTATGTTGATATAGCTAAAACACAGTTAGGACAGTACTGAGAATGTTGTATATGGAAAGCCCTGTATTTGTTTCTCTGCAGAGACTACAATATCAGAAGCTGACAGTTATTTCAGGTATCAGAAAGGGAATGAATTTTGAGTTTGCAGTGATACTTGGTACACAGACATGATATTACTTCTGACAGTATGCTTGATAGCACTTCTGATATGTAGCAATGCATGCACCTTAATAAATCAGAAACTTGTAAAATAATAATTCACTATGTATGTCCATACGCCATGCCTTACTTTATTATATTAAGTAAAAATAATATTAAAAAATATTTGCCTCTGAGCTGTCACTACAACTACATAGATTTTGGACCCTCCCCCAAAGGGAGGGATCATCCCCCTTTCCAAAGTTTGTGCTGCAGAAGTTAGAAGTCCCACTGCCATCTTTTATTTTCAGGTATGCAACAAGGAGAGGAGATAAATAATTCTGATAGATCACTGAGACTTTATTGAAAAAAAAATATCTAATTTGTCTTTCCATCTTGTTATCTTCCACTGTATTTATCGTTTCTGTATTCATCCCAATTAAACTTTAGAAACTGATTGCTTAGGTACAGATACAGTTTGCATCAATTAATTCTTCTTAACAACTAAAAATATCTGTTTTGAGTACTTGAATTCTATTATTTGGTCTGCCTTCCCAGCAAAACCCTGCTAACCAAGAGAAGCCCAACTTCCCATCTTCTACTTTATGCCAGTCAAAAAAAAAAAAGAGAGAAAAAAATTGCAAAGTGTTAAAGCACAATTCCATGCATTTCTCTCCTTCCCAATTTACCAAAAAAGTATACTACATTATGATTCATATAGTGAAATGCAATGTATTCAAGTTTAAATGAAAAATATAGCAGTAACTTCCAGCAGAGCAGAACTAATACAGAATGTCAGCTTCTTCTTTCCATAGCTATTTCCTTGATCAAGTCAAATCACCATTATTCTTGCACCTACAAACTCCACAGATTAATAGATGACAGCATCTCCCATAACATCCTCATAGACAAGCTCAGGAAGTTCAGCCTAGATGAGTGGATGGAGAGGCTGACTGACAATTGTCTGGATGGCAGAGCTCAGAGGGTTGTGCTTGGTGGTGAGGAGCCTAGTTGGAGGCCTGTAGCTAGCTAGTGGTGTCCCCCAGGGTTCAGTACTGGGTCCAGTGTTGTTCAGTTTATTCATCAATGACCTGGATGATGGAATGGAGTGCACCCTCAGCAAATTTGCTGACAACACAAAGCTTGGAGGAATGACTGGTACCTCAGAGGGATGTGCTGCCATTCAGAGGGACCTGGACAAGCTGGAGGACTGGGCTGAGACGATCTTCAGGAAGTTCAACAAAGGCAAGTGCAGGGTCTGCACCTAGAGAGGAATAACCCCAAGCACCAGTACAGGCTGGGGCTTGACCTGCTGGAGAGCAGCTGTGCAGAGAGAGACCTGGGAATCCTGGTGGGCAGCAGGCTGACCATGAGCCAGCAATGTGTCCTTGTGGCCAAGAAGGCCAATGGTATCCTGGGGTGCATTTGGAACAGTATTGCCAGCAGTTCGAGGGAGGTGATCCTCCCCCTCTACTCAGCCCTGGTGAGGCCACACCTGGACTATTGTGTCCAGTTCTGGGCTCCACAGTACCAGAGAGACATGGAGCTACTGGAGCGAGTTTAGAGGAGGGCTACGAAGATGAGAGGGCTGGAGCACCTGTCGTATGAGGACAGGCTGAGAGAACTGGGCCTGTTTAGCCTGGAAAAGAGAAGACTGAGGGCAGACTTCATCAATATATATATAAATATCTGGGGGGAGGGTGTCAAGAGGACGGAGCTGGTCTCTTTTCAGTTGTGCCCAGCAACAGGACAAGAGGCAACAGGACTGAAGCACAGGAAGTTCCAGCTGAATATGAAAGGGCGTTTCTTTATTGTGATGGTGACAGAGCACTGGAAGAGGTTGCCCAGAGAGGTTGTGGAGTCTCCTTCTCTGGAGATATTCAAAAGCCACCTGGATGCCATCCTGCACAACGTGCTCTAGGTGATCCTGCTTGGCAGGGGGGTTAGACTTGATGATCTTCAGAGATCCCTTCCAACCTTGGCCATTCTATATTTCTGTGACACTTAATGGCCTGCCTTGAGATGTGATCTTTAATCTTCAGAGGGAGAGAAGACCAGAAAATCCTCAAAGGAAAAAAAAAAAAAAGTTATAGGTTTATAAAAGGTTAAAGGTTTATAGGTTATACCTCTCTGAAAACCTGTGACAGAGGAGGAAATAACTTTTTATTTTTATTATTATTTAATTGTGAGAAATTTAAACAAACATTGGGTTTATGATATATTCTAAACTATGCCTGAATGGTTGAAATGAAAACCTGTTTAACAAACTAGTATGTTCTTATTCTCACGCAGGCTGGCAGACCAAAAGAGACACCCTTAGTTAGTGTAATTCAGGAGTATAACATTGATAAAAACCTTTAGTGAAAACACAGAAAATATATTAAAAGTATTAATTTATAATTCCTACTTAGTTAAGAGACTAGGTTCAGATTCATCATAGATGGCAAAAAATGTATTTAACTTATTTTTATATATAAAAAGGTGTTAAGAAAATAGGGATTGAAACTACTATATAAATATTTTAAAGCATAGTTCAAGGCTAGTCTCAACACACTTCTTCCCCCCCCCCTTTTTTTTTTTTTTAAAGTGAAGAAGAGATTTAAAATCTTTGCAGTATGTTTGGTCACCAAAACAGTTCAATAAATGAGAAATTAATGAAAATATTTGTTTTGGAGTTTTACAGCCCTTTATTGTTAACTGTTAAAAGGCAAATGGAATATACTAACTAAAAGAAAGAGTAAAAAAAAGTATTTTTACAGAAAGCTGAAATAAAGCATTTTAACATTTCTAAAAAGAGCCCATCCTTAAAAAGCCTGAACAACTGTCCCACCAAGAGTTACTTCCTCCACTCTACCCACATGACTCACCTTGGCTTTTAACACTGGATGAAGAAAGAGAGATAAAACCATAACAGAAAACCTGTACAGTGGAACCAGGACGGTTTGAGACACCTTCCCACCAGCTCCTAGGAAAGTCCCTATCCTCCCCAAGGAGGAAGGAGAATAACCCGTCCATGAACTTCGAACACTTAGTAGAAGCAGGAGAACAATCAAGATCTCATAATTATAAAACTTTGTGGAAAAGGAGTTGTATGCCAAACAGTAGGCACACATTTCACCCAGAGCTACTCATTAGTAGCTCACCTGTCTTCCCAGAACTCAGTTATCAAATCCTGCTTGCTGCTTCAAAAGGAAAAGATTAAAAAAAGAACACAGTCTCTGTCTTCTGGACTGTCAGAGACCCATGACCACTTCAAATTCATGCAGAAGAAGGGTCATACCGACTAGCATTTTGAATATTTAGTGATAGTTGATCAGCTTACCTGGGTTATGTCTGCTGTAGCTAACAACAATAGCCAGCTACAACTTTTAGGTAAAATAATATTGATACACATATTCAAGAACCACATATTCAAGAGACGGACCAATTTCCTCTGTTTGTTCTAGGCTGGAAACAATTTGTATTCAGTCTCATCTTTGGAAGCCAGAAGTGATGATGTAGGTAATCTCCTACTATTCTTAAATACCAATGGATATATTTTATATTGCTGGTTGTTTCTGCAACGTTTAGATGCACTAAGAAGGATCACACACTGTTATATAACAGAGTGAAAAGAATCCAGGCGTAATGTATCAATGCTTTCTTTTTTTTTTCCCCCCTCCTACAGAAACAGACAAAAGAAGCAGTCACAACAAGCTGTACCTCCAGCTCTAGCCTTATGGTATTGGGTATAAAACTAGTTCTGGAGAGGGGAAGAACTGATTCCCCCATGTGAGCCTAGACAGGAAAAAAAAAACAAAAAAAAGGATTAAAGAAAACATCTGGTGGATATACAGCTCTGCCGATGCATCACCATGTATTATCACAAAGACCAATTGCTTTACATGAACAATTCGTGAATGAAAACCAGGCTGTAGAGCCCAGGCACAAGGAAGAAGACCAATAGTTCAAGTAGAACATTTTAAAGAAACCACAGAGAAGGTTCAGTCTTTCTAGTTTGAAGTACACATACTGCATTTGGTCAACTCTGTATGCAGCAGAAAAAATGCACAAGATTTTGTACTAATAACAGAAGCTGGTGTGGTTACAAAGCACCTTGTAACCACATGGCAATCATGTCCTTTTATCTCTTCATTAATTATCATGCTATATTCCACCAGCCAGTCTTTAAATAGACCTGGAGCTAGGATATGCTTGAAGGTCCAGGTTGAATAATCTCTTTAATAACATTATAATGACCCAACTGAATTTTTTATTATTAAATAATAATAATCCAGAGTTGATTTTAAAGAGGGGAGAACAGTCTGAGACAGAGAAATCAAAGAAGATGTGAGTAAAGATTTGTGATATTCCACAACATAAACGTATAGCATCAAGTACACTGAAAAGTACCTGCTTACCAACACAAGATGTTCTTTGAATGCTCCAGGGAGACCTGAGAATTTGGATGATGAAAATGTAAACAGGTCTCCCACAAACCTGTAAATGCATTACTTAATGCACTACTGGAAAGAACAATGTAATGTAAAGTATTGTGAAGATGAGCAGGGAATAAGAGTTTGCATGATAAAATACACAATAATACACAATTTATTGGTTTATCAGGATTGTTGGAGAACAGCTTAGGTACTATTTCTTTAAGAGGGCAGTAAAAAAGTTTTAACCACTGTTTTCATACAGACTTATTGATAATACAACCTTTTTCTTTTTTTTTTTTTTTTTCTAGTATTTTTGCTAATAAGGTAACTTTGAAAGAGATCTCAGGTTCCCTTTCATGTCATCATGTTATCAACCATAAGATAAGGTAATAACTGAATATTCCTTCTGTGTAACTTTAAGTTATTTTTCATTAAAAATATGCTGGCAAAATACCAAATACATATCTTATTTTTAATAATTACTTCTTCATATGTGTGTGTATATATGCACATATTGACAGCATTGAATTGCCTAATGGATTGTAAGTTACATAACTTTATTTCAAATACCCACATATATATTATTATTATTATTTACATCAAATGGTATGAGCTACAGATTTTACCCACAAAAAAAATCTGAGATCTAAAACCAGAAACACCATGTGACAGTCTACATTATTCTCCCAGCTCTCTCTCTTAGACGATATTGTAAAACAAAAGATGCTTCTTTAGACTTCTTTCATGGTCACACGCCAGTTTTCCTCAAGCTTTTCTCAGTCTAAGACATCTTACACTTTGCCCCAAAAAATACTATATAAAGACCCTCTGCCAAGATCACCAGATTTCCCAAGTAATCTTGCATCAGCATGTTTTGAGAGAAAGCTTTTTTTTTTTTTTTTTAAATTGATGTGTTTGCTCCCTTGCTTCAGATATGTTTAGGGGTAGGGAGCAGAAGCAGCTTTTAGTGTTACTCTCTAGGCAGGTTTAGGACATGTTGGCAGTCTGGAAGGAAATATGATCTTAAAGGTAACCTTTGGGATTCTAGAAAAGCTTCTCTAGAAAGATTTAAAGTGTTGAACCCCACCTATATCAATACATGCAGCAGGTATATTTTTAACTTTCTACTAAATAATTATTTCAGAATGCAGCAGCATGACATGGAGCATATGTGTAGCAAAAAATAGTCTCTGTAGAAAAAATAAAAATAGCAAGAGATCTGAATTTGGCAGTCAAATCATGTATTGCTCAAGTAAGGCATCGTAGCTTGGCCTAACTGCATATCCCCAGAAAGGCCCTAAAATTCTAGCAACATTTAAAAACAGTATAAGTAAAATTTGTTTTGCACTCAGTAAAAAGCACAGCAAGTGTTAACACTTCACAGCAGTACTGTGCAGCAGTCAAAGATAAGAAGGCAAGAATACTGTACTTCAGTCAAAGCCTTAGGACAAAATTATTTGGACAGAGTACTCTCATCAGCTTTACTGGTCAGAGACATTAGTGACTTGCAGCCTTCCATTTTTAAGTGCCTTAGGAGCTTTCACAGCAATCAGACACAAGACCAGATGTACTGTGCATACATCTTATCTGCAGAAGATACCACCCTGCTTCTTGCAAGGCAAGAGTCTGCCCTCACTTTGGGGCACTGGGGGTGGGCACTTGCTCTCATTCCCAAAGGGGAGCAAGAAGTGACCAGTAGCAGCATCGACCCTGCACAAACAACCTCAGCAAGACAAAAAAGGTGACTCTGCTGTGCTTTTCCTAAGTGCTGGCAACTGCATCACCATTTCTGCTTGGATTAGGAATGGGCTTTTGACTTGCTTTCCCCCCCCCCTTTTTTAGTTCTCGGTGGGCAGGGGCATCAGAGCTCACTGCCTGGGGCTCCTTTTGGATGAAACTAAACCTGAAATTGTTCCCTGAACATGTACCTAATGTGCTTTAACTGATAATAGAGCTTCAGTCCATGGGAAGATACCAGAGAGCAAACCAATCACTCTGAAAGTATATTCTCCATGTCCTCAGAGCTGTTTAGCTCCATAAATCCAATTTTATTGGGTTGCAGAGTTTGCTGATGCAGATAGAGAAATGTGGCAATCCCAGCATAAGATAAACCTTGATCTTCTGTCTATTAATTTAAAGACAAAGCTGAAAATTTATTAGTTTTTTTTTTTTTAAACAGAAAAAAAGATTATGTAAATTGTATACATGCTTTATTTTAATACAGATGGTAGAGGATGAGACCTTTTAAGAGTACGGTATTTCACAGATTCTTGGGATTTTGACTGTGTTTAATCCTCTACACCCTCTAAAAGATTTGACCTACTCCTAGAGAAATTATTTCTTACTTGTGGCTAGCTACAAACTAGCTCTATATAAACTTGGTTTTATACCTCCATGGTGGTTCAGGAGCATTGATCTCCCAAACACAGTTAAGGAGTGGGCTGATAACAACAGCACTTACTGAATTGTATCATTCTGGAAATGTTCAAGGTGTTCCTTAGAAGTTTCTCTTCAAGTAATACAAATACCAGCTTCACTTACCTTATGAGGTCAGAAGGAGTCACAGCACAAAGTGGCTCAGCTGATGATATAGTGAATAACTCTCAGTTATTTGTCTGGCATGATTAAGCTGCCTCTTCAGCCTCCTGAGAGAAAGTAAATGTCAAACGCATCTTTAATCCAACAGCTGAGCGTTATCAAGAACTGGTGTTCAATATATTCATGCCAGGCTGAAAAGGAAGGGTGACATGGGTAATCTGACCTCATCTGCTATGCCTACAGACCATCTGGCAGTATAATGAAGAAGGGCAAGTTAAAACCAGATTACATTCACCTGGAAAAAAATAAAAAAATAACTGAAATCTGGACCAAGCATTCAAAGGGCAATCCTTTCCCTATTGACTTCAGGCCAGAATGACTTTATGAGTAGTCTTAATTTATCTTACTTCCCCTTCTTGTAAGCAGGGAAATAGAAACCTGCATAAAGTGGGTAGTAAATACCTTTTGTAGTGTGCTGAGAGCTCTCTCCTCTCCTCTGCCCTCTCAAATATCTTTTGAAATAGAATTAACTTGGCTCCCAGGTTTCTATGTGTCTCCAGAAAAAGATATTATGTGCTGGCAATGTCATCTGCTAAAGACACCAGAGACTGCTGGGGAGCTGCTTGTTAGGGAGAGAAAAGTGGAGAAACTGGTGCTGATGTGAGGAGGACCCCAGGGACCCACCACTGCTTCAATGCCCCACACTTCAGGAACTGTTCTCCTGAGAAGTGAGAACAGAGGGAAAATGTGACCTGCTTCCCATGAAGGTCCTCCAGTGGTCTCCTTCCATTAACTGTCTACAAGGGAGAGATTTAGCTCCACACTATGACTTTCAGCCATATCCCATGCATTCACTCATCCTACTCACTCTCGCCGAACTAGTAGGGTTTTCGTTCATAGGAAATTATCTGTAATCAGTACAAACTGCTGTGAGTTGGAAGAAAATTGTCAGCACCAAGCAGGGCAAGGGAATCAGCATTAGGAAAGCCCACCACACTGAAAAAGCTTTTTTTTTTTTTTTTTTTTTTTTAAGGAGGCACTTTAAATGTATTATCTCTAAATGGTATGTAACCTGATCTCCTGGGTTTGAAACATATTTTATACAACACATTCTCTGCATTTCCAGGGGCTCTTTGAGAGGTGCAGAGAAGTAGCTAGAGGCAACACATGAAAATAGCAATGAAAGTTTGGAGGATATCTTTGCTCCTCACATTGTTGTTAGATGGATGTTAAGTGTTTTTCTTTTGCCACAGACTCTTGGGAAGAGAGCTTTTGTCCCTTAACTGTTAGGATTTTTTTTGCAAGAATTGGTGCCCCATGAAGTAATAACTCTAATAAAGGAAAACCTTCATTCTAAATACTAATGAAAGCTGACAGAAATTGTACCTCCTGAACAGGTTTCAGGATTAAAGTAACAGATCTGAGTGTGAAAACTGACTAGGACAAGAACTGCCAGAAATGGTATTCCGGGCAGAACCCATTACCTCTTCCTTCCATGCTCCTTAGTCTGAAAGGCTATCTGAAAGCAGAACTCTTATCTGTCTGATTTCAGAGCCATCCAAACAAACAAAAATGGGCTATATTTGCTTTGTTTTTCCTTTGTGTATATATAATAATTATATTATATAGTTGTATAATATTCCACATGTTACTAATTATAATATATAATAACATTTATATAATAATGGTATGGTATTATCATGTATATATGTTACACTAGCTATATTATATAAGCTATATATGTTACACGTAAGCTTTGCAATTATACATTGTTTTCATATATGTAAATAACTTTGCTAAAGCTATTGTTTGAGCTGTCTACACTGTTAAGTAGCTGCAGATGTTGAGTGTGCTCCCATCCACAGAGTGAGTATAATGGCTTTTTCTCCAGATACCCCTTGGTTCTCAACTCTCAGCAATTGTAATAAGGACTGAGGTCATATATATATTCCCCTTTTAACTGTTCCCCCTCCCCCTGCCTTACCCTCCCCCCCCCCGAATATTTCAAACCATTACAAGAGATCACCAAATGACTGTAATCACCTACTTCAGACAGATGGACAGTGGTGTGGGACAGCATGTAGCCCACGTTAGAGGAAGGAGCTGTCATAATCTTGACCTCCTTATTCTTGAGCTGGTTGATATAGGAACATGATATAGCTCCATTATTGGCAGTTCTTGACTATTTAGCCCTTGACTTATACTGATTTTCAAGCATGCCTGAAAATAACATATTTCATTTTAAATTTAAAGTTTCATCCAAGTCAAAATAAGGGACAGAAAAATGGTTTAATCTGAAACTATTTTTTTTTCCCAACAGCATTCTAGTCTGGCTGATGAATTGGAAAATTAATAATCTACAGCCTTGGATCTGTGCATGCTGAGTAGAACTGAGACTACAGTGTTTCTAAAGAAGTCTGAGTTTAAAAAAAAAAAAGTTACAAAGCAAAGAAATTCAGTGTTCAAGGATGTATTTAACACACAAGGCATTAAGTTGTAATCAAGAGAAATACTACAATCTTAAGCCTATCAAAGTAAGGAGAACACCCTACAAGGATAGGAAATGGAAGAAAGGAATATCCAAAGTTCATTACACAAATTATTATCAAACTAAAACAGAGAGCTTGTAATGGAACATGAGACACGGGTTGTAAAGTAAGTCTACAATGCATTTTGTTACCATTTTATTTTCTAAATTAAAATAATAATTAAAAATTTACTTACTGTTCTGTGAACTTAAAAAGGATATGTATTAAAAATCTGTATTTTTTTTAAAAAGACAAAATAGGGAATTAAACATTTATAAAGATCTTTGTGCATACTGTCACACATGCACACATACATTTCTTAAAATATAGTTTACACTGTGCGTGATATATAACTATTATATAATGAATACATTAATATATTTTAAATAGTAATATGTGTTATAATATATACATACCCAAAAATATATTTTATACATTAATATTTTTCTAAATTCTAATTTAGAAAACAATTTTCTAAATACATAATTTTTCCATTCCTCTTAACTTGTCCCTTGAAACAAACTAAAATTGCAGAAAAGTGGAATTATAAATTTATTTTAAATCACAAAGCTTTGCACCTATCAATATACGGCTATGTCATAATACAAATAAACAATGGATTGTAGTTAAATCACTTCCATCTTATACACTGCTGAAGAAAATGAGCAAAAATACCTGATGAAAGGCAACATAACGGATTTAGAAGTCCAATTCATTAGAATGGACTTTAGTTGCCCTTTACTAAGTTAATTCACATCATTTTTCATGCATACAAATGATCATTTATTTTTCTGTAAAAATACACCGAGTACAGTAGTTTTGACACTAATCTGAGAATTATAGTATGCTGAACAAAAACTCTGAATTTCTTGTGTCTTATCTTTATTTTAATTGAAACAGACTGGTAAAGTAATACACATTCAAGCTGCTAATATACGTGTAGTTTATCTTCATTTAATGAAATGTCAGGCTTAGGACAGGAGAAACATGAAATTTCCTAAACTGAGGAATTTTGGTATAATAAATGTCTTAGTTTCCAACATTGCCACAATCATTTGAACTTTCTGAAGTACTGAAAGGGCTATACATGAGGTGAAACATTTTGCCTCCATGTAATTTATTTCCCTTTGATTCTAAAAAGCAATTCTGAAAGATGTGGTGTCACTGATTGGCATGTACAATTTGCAGTAAGGCCAGTGGGGGCTGATACACAAATCAGCATCACTGGATGTTCCTAAATATGCCTTGCTCTCAAAATAATTGAAAAACATGTTTTTACTGTATAGTTCTTGACTACAAGAAGAAAAATATCCCCTTCTTAATATAATTCCTTTTTTTTTTTTTTTTCTTTTCCCTCAGAAAATGTCAAAAATGTCACTGCATGGCCTTGAATGTGGCAAAGCATGCTGCTGAATGCCAGGCTTAAGAAACAGAATGCTGTGCAGCTACCTAACTCCTACTTAAGAGGGAGTTAAATTAAAAGACAAACAGATCATTTGTGGATACATTGGGAAGAGGTTTCTCATTCTTGGCTATGATATTGACTTTAAACTTTTCTTTATATATTGAGGGGAGAATTAATCCCAGATAGACATCATGGTGTCTTCTTCCTCTATTCCACTTTTTTATTTCAGCTGGAGAAAATTCAGCCTTTCCTTTAAGAGCTGCAACAGATTCAGTCTGAACTGTGTTAATGGAAAAAAATTGTCACTGAGCAGGAATAGAATAGGAACAGCTCCTACATTCTTTTTCTCAGAATGACTCTAAAGCTTTTTTCTTAGCTTTCTTAGAAAATCCTATATATGAAAGACAAGAAATGTGGTAGCAAAATTGCTGGCTGTGCATAATGCTTGCTCACATACAAAAAAAAAAAATTACATATAAATCTTCTACACTGAAGAAACAAAAATTCTCATGGTTCAATGGGAACCTAAAATGCAGGAAGACTTAGCTTACAACTCTGCATTAGATTTCACTATATTTTATTATTGTTTACTAATTTATTGAAAAAAAATCCAAAAAGTGGATTATTGACCAATTAACACTTAAAAGCAAAGCATTTCACACTTTAATAAGGAAAATGTACTTTATAGTACAAAAAAATCTTGAATATTTTTATTAGTATTTTTATGACATTTTTAGTATTAGATGTATTTCATTTTTATCAGATTTTCCATGAAAAAAAATCCATACCCTAGCTATTCTCTTGGGTCATAGGTCAAATTAATTCTTTTTTTTTTCTATATGAATTAATCCTAAATAAAAATATATGGAGATGAATGAATCATAACATGAATTAAAAAGTAAGAAAATATATAAAACAAAGACCAGGGGAATTACATTCATAGAATATATGAAACATATAGAAGGACTGTCTTACAGATTAGTTCAAGAAAACTATTTCTTCCCAACCCCCATCTAGCCTGTTTTGCTGAAACCACTGAAGAGCAGAGCATTCTTTACAGTGGATGAAATTTAGGTCCCCCTGGGAGTCAATGAGACTCTTCTTGTTAACTACATTGTGGTTTCAGTTCCATTTTCATAATTTCACTACTCAGAGGCATCACTATATGTACCCATTTCTAACAATATTATGGAAACATACATGGTAAACTGAAGCATTCAAGGTTGTTTCAGAATAAATTCCTTTTGTTGCTGTTGTTTTTCCGTTCCTAAGGCAGAGCACAGTTGTTGGTCTTTTGACCTTAGTATTGTGAAGTACTGTAAACATATCCTCTTAAAGTATTTTCTCATCTGTGAAAGGAGAAAAACAAAACAAAACAAAACAAAACAAAAAACCAACCACCACCACAACAAAACTGCATTTCAAATAAGCTAGAGGCATGAAGTAAAATGCTATAAATACAATATATTTTTTATATCACAAAGTTCATATGCTTCCCTTTAACACTTCAGAAGAAATGCTGTGGGGGAAAGCTATGAAACTTTCCTTAGGTGGTGAGTAAAATATATCTCTCATTCTGATTTACGGGCTCAAATGGGACTGGAATCTCTCCAGTCATAAGACAATGAGATCCATATATGAAATGCAGGAGAAAGAAAAGGAAAAAGAAACATTCCAGAAAGTTCTAAGTTTAACAGACTCAGAGACTCACAGATATCAAAGGGGCAAAAAGAGAAGTCAATAGATGCTGGAATATAATAGCGCTCTTAAGACAGAAAAACCTTTTGATATATGCTGATAGGAGTATAGTCATCCTTTAAACTAAAAGTTAAATCAGTATGTGTTACTGTGCACGTATTCTAATATCATATTTTAAAAGTGAAGGAAGATGTAGAAAAGTACTATGGAGACATCCCATGGAGTTGTAAGATTACCTCAGTGTTTGGGATCTTTACTTTTACGTCCTGATTGAGTTGAGAAAAGTACTTTGACTAAACATAGAGGGACCATCTCCTGAGACAAACAAACCAGAATTGCTCAGTTTGAGTCTTTTGTATAAAATATGCCAAGAATCTAACGTGCAACCTGCTTGCTAACACTTGGAGCTAGGTAGGCTTGTACACAACTGCGCTAATGAAAACAGCTAGCACCACTGGGACAATTTACAGACTCCAGTGGTGTTATAAACAGCAGCAGGCTGTGCATCCAGGGATGGGTCAACCGTGCTTTACCTCCATAGGAAGGATCTATCAGCACATGGAGGAGCTAGGCTGGTGTCAGCACCTAGAATATGGTAAAGCAGGCCTATCACTAAATTACAAACTTCTGATTAACAGTTTACAATCAATAAATAATTTTAAAGATGTAATTGCTCTGTACTTTGTATCATGGGGTTTACATAATGTTTCCTACTCTTTTTAAATTCATATAATTAAGTTCCACAAAGCAGTTTCAGACAATTTGCTAATTTCCTAATGAAAACACTGAAAGAATGTAAAATTTTCACTTCAATTCTACTTTTTTTTTTTTTCTTCATTCATTAAACTTCTTGCAGGGATGTTAGTTTTGACTTGAGCAGCTCTGCAGTGCCACATGTCGTGTGTCCCTGGTATAGGCCCTTGAACTCCTTGAGCATTTTTTAAAAATCTCGACATTATGGATAATTGGACTGGGAACTGTTTCCTGTGCACTGGTTGCAGATTAAGGAAATTAAAGGAGCAACAGTTAGAAAGGTGCATTTCTGATTTAATTTGCTCCCTGGAATGACAGAGCTATTCAATTAATTTCTGAGCATTACAATTATTCTGGAAGACTGCCAGCCAGAGGAGTATAACTAACTTTTTAGGTGGATTTGAAACAAATAGAACAAGACAGGGAAGCAATTGGTGCTGTTCTAATATGAAAGAAATGAAGGTCTGCAAAAAAAAGCTGACTTCAATAGGTGTTGACTTTTAATTAGAAAGGAATTCATTCTTTTAAAAAATGATTTATTTTTTTTCAAGGGATTTGAAGAGGTGGAAAAAGATAGAACAAGACATTATTTTTTCTGGAAAAAGGACTGTGAATAAAATTATGAATTAAACAAAAAAATTTACAAGGGGAGAGTATATAACTAAGTATAAGGAAATACTATGTTTTAAAAGATTGTTATTACAGCACATTTGGTAGATTAAATAGTAGAGGAGATGGATGTTAATTAGAATGAAGCTACTTTCTTTGTTCTCTAACATCCATAAAACTATACTGTATATCTTCTGAAAAAGGAGTTTGAATGAATATGTATTAGACATTTGCTTGGTCTCATTGATTATCTTCCTCTCTCCTTTATATAAAAGAATAATAGTAGTGAAACTGGAGGACTGTATTAGTGGGTCACTGATTGTCTTAAATACAGGAATGCTGCAATATACAGCATTTGCTCTCCTACAATTGCTCTCCTACTTCATACTAGGCTGAAGTTTTAGCAACATGCAGCTTGCTTGTTGGAATTTTATCTTATACCAGCCACCAGTGGAAATAAAAAGTTTTCAGGTTTTCCCTGATTTCCCACTAACAAAGTAAAAGACTATTTTCTTTATAATTCATAAATATTGAGGATAATCACATCACATGCTTTAAATTTTTATAAAGTCATTATGAATTGATTCAGTTTAAATTAAAATAAAAAAGTGCTACTTTTGGCATTCTGAAAAAGTAAAGCATTATAAACTAGGAAAATTAATTGATGCATTGCAATATGCCAAGAAGTGCAGAGATTTGAAAAACTGAGACATGAAATCTCCATGAGTTGTAGACCCAAGGCTACCAGGAGTCTTTATGTCAATGAAGGAGAAAAGAAAAGAAGGAAGAAAGGACACCCAGCCTAATCACTCCAGTAAGATTAGGGATAAGCTTCAGGTTTATGAACAGGAAAAGCAACAATTAGCAATCTAATTAGCAATCTATATCTTAGCTATCAAGAAATGTAGTGCTGAAGAAAGAAGTGCCAGAAGTCAAACTGAGAGCTGAGACCTTGTGTAGAAATAAAGAGTTAAAGATGCAATGAGTAAAGAAACAAAAATAGACAGTAGAATTTAGGACTCTTAAGCAAAGACCTAGCCACATAGCCTGGGTTACAGAAGGCAAAGAGGCCTTTTGTGGAAGGGAGAATGATGAACCACCTACTCTAGGAGAAGATCCAATCTGAGACCAGCTAAGGAACCTAAAGGTACACAGGCCTGTGGATCCTGAGGGAACTGGTGGATGTAGTTGCTAAGCCATTCTCCATCAAATTTGAGAAGTCATGGTAGTCCGGTGAAGTTCCCACTGACTGGAAGAGGGGAAAAATAACCCCCATTTTTAAAAAGGAAAAAAAGCAAGACCAGGGGACCTACAGGTTAGTCAGTCTCACCTCAGTCCCAAGAGGGTCATGAAGCAGATCCTCCTGGAAACTACAGTAAGGCACATGGAAAATAAGAAGGTGACTGGGGAGAGCCAATATGGCTCTCCTAAGAGCAGATTGTGCCTGAGTAATCTGGTGGCCTTCTGCAATGGGGTTTCAGCATTGGTAGATAGGGGAAAAGAGCAACTGACATCATCTACCCGGACTTGTGCAACACATTTGACACTGCTGTCCCCCATGATATCCTTGTCTCTAAATTTGGGAGACATAGACTTGTGGGTAAGGAATTGGCTGGATGATCACACTCAAATAGTTGTGGTCAAAAGCTCAATGTCCACGTGGAGATCAGTAACGAGAGGTGTTACACAGTGGTCAGTATTGGGACCAGCACTATTTAAAATCTTTGTCAGTGATGTGGACAGTGGGATTGAGTGCACCCTCATTAAGTTTTCCAATAACACCAAGCTGTGTGATGTGGTTGACATCACATCACATGTGGCTTTGGGGGATGGGATGCCATCCAGAGGGACCTAGACAGGCTTTAGAGGTGGACCTGTGTGAACCTCATGACGTTGAACAAGGCCAAGTGCAAAGTCCTGCTTCTGGGCTGGGGCAATACTAAGCACGAATACAGGGTGGGCTCCTGTGGGCAGGAGAATTCAGCTCTGAGGAGAAGGACCCGGATGTGTTGGCTGACAGGAAGCTGAACATGAACCAGCAATGTGTGCTTGCAGCCTAGAAAGCCAGCCGTATCCCGGACTGCATTAAAAGAAGCATGGCCAGCGGGTCGAGGGAGGAGATTCTTCCTCTCTACTCTGCTTGTGAGACCTCACCTGGAGTGCTGCATTCATTTCTGGGGCCCCCAGCACAAGAAGGATATGGACCTGTTGGAACAAGTCCAGAGGAGAGCCACAAAGATGGTTAAAGGGCTGGAGCACCTCTCCTATGAAGACTGGCTGAGGGAGTTGGGGCTGTTCAGCCTGGAGAAGAGAAGGCTCTGGGGAGACCTTACAGCAGCCTTCCAGTACCTGAAGGGGGCCTACAGGAAAGCTGGAGACATACTCTTTGTCAGGGAGTGTAGTGATAGGACAAGGAGTAATGGTTTTAAACTAAAAGAGGGTAGGTTTAGATTAGATATTAGGAAGAAATTCTTTATCCTGAGGGTGGTGAGGAACTGGAAGAGGTTTCCCAGAGAAGCTGTGGATGCCCCATCCCTGGAAGTGTTTAAGGCCAGGTTGAATGGGACTTTGAGCAACTTGGTCTCGTGGGAGGTGGCCCAGCCCATGGCAGGGGGGTTGGAATTGTATGATTTTTAAGGTCCCTTCCAACCCAAACAATTCCATGATTCTATGAGTTTATAAGGATCAGGTAAGGAGCAAGATAAATCTAGATAAATCTCCAAGATCAAATGAATAATTTTAGTTTATGTTATGAAGACATAATGCACATTGAGAATGAGGTTGTTGAAATAACCATACTAGATAGGAAAGAAAAACTCCAGGAATTCAACAGAAATCTGAGAGACAGCAAAACAATTCTGAAATCTGGTAACAAAAATCTTGTCTATGGCATTAATGAACAGAGAAGGAGAAAGTGTTTACAGCAAGGGGAAAAAAAAAAATCCATAATTAACACACTTAGTAATCTGATGTCTAAAGTATGCAAATTTTTGGAACAAGTTTTGAAGGAAAAAATACAGACACAGGGGATGGGGAAAGGGGATAAAATGTAACTTAGTTTACCAAAAAGAAATTGGCGTAAGTGACTTGATACTTTAATAAGCTTTACAGAGAACAGAACATGAAAATTCCTCCATCACTGGGCTTTCATCATATTTGATTTGGTGTAAATTTGTGAAATATCGATACAATTGAAGAAAATGCAAGTTAAGAGATTAATCGAAAAGCAGACAAGTAAGTGCTAAAGGAAAGGACTCTAATATGTAACTGTTCTGGTACTGAAGGGGAAATATCGAATTTGAGCTATTAGTAAAGATTTGATTCAAATTTTTAAAGTTTTTTTTTTGCAGTGTTGTGATGAAATTTGCTGATGAAACAATGCAAAGTTCTGGCTGACCTTGAGACTAGAGTACTGGTTGAGCCAGTGAGTCATGAGGAAGGCAAATACTTTCCCAGGTTATATCATGAAAATTGTAGTTTTCATCAGTAAATTAATTGCCTTTCAAGTCAGAGTGTTGGAATTACCATTTTGTGCAATGGCATTTATGGTTCACACACTACTACTGGAGAAGGAAACCTTTGTTTTTAGAAAATTTCCAGAGATATAGTTTTTGTGAATATTAATGATGAAAATAAATAACATTGACAAAGAGCTACAAAATACAATTAGAAACTAGCACGCGTAAATTAGAAGTCCAAGGTCTAAAGTACAAATCAAAAGCATGTGACTGATATGAAAAAATAAAAAACAAAAGAAACAAAAAAACACAACAAACACACACAAAAACCCAGAAATGAACATAAAAATCTGCCAGAGGAATACAGTCAAGCTTTTCAGTTAAAATTCCATATGCTCAAGCCAAGACCAGAAGCAATTAAAGTCATGTGTAATCCAAGTGATATTTTCCAAACTACTAACATCTTAAATTTCATCTCCTGGGTAGAGTGAAAAATGAGCCAAGTCTTTTAAAACATACTTTTTTAATGTGATTAGATAAGGCACAAAAGAAATTAATTTCTTACTTTATGTGATTGGCAGGACCAATGAAATATATATTCTAATTTTTAGGAGAAATATTTCTTTCACTTGTAAAATTACATTTTTCAGT